>NC_090391.1:12733780-13333780 GCF_036365525.1 Heterodontus francisci
TTCTCCCCTCCCTTCGCTTCCCCTTCCACCCCTCCCTTCCCTTCCCCCTTCCCCTCTCCCTACCCTTCCCCCCTCCTTCCCCCCTCCCTTCCCCCCTCCTCCCTTCCCCCCCTTCCTTGAAATGTATTTTCAGAGCAACTTACCTTGCAACAATCTCCTCTGTCTAATAAAAATGAAGCAAATGTCCAAAATGACTAAATAATTGAGATAAATGCCGGACGAAACCTCTCCTCCTTCCATTTTGAAAAACTCGCGCCGAAGCTTTCGGAAGATTGACGCACATGCGCACACGGTCTCGGGCCATCTGCGCATGCGCTGCGGTCCGGATTGCCAGGACCAGTCCGCGCATGCGCACAGGCCAACCTGGCGTGTTCTCCGAGGAAGATGACGTTACGCGATGACGTCGTCTGCGCATGCGCAAAATGGTCCTGGCAGTCCGGACCGCAGCGCATGCGCAGATGGCCCGAGACCGTGTGCGCATGTGCGCACCGCGGCGCATTCTGATGACGTCGCCTTTTCATCAATCACTTTGGAACATTAATTAATTCTGGCTCTTTACTCATTGCAAATTTTAGTTCAGCCTGTTCTTCTGTCGTGTCTAAAGCATGCTATTGCAGGCGATAGACATCGAAAAAATTAATGTGTTCATCATTTTAAATCAATGTTTACAATCTATGAATAGTTTTAATGTAATCAGACCAGCAAACAGTGCTTAATAGCACAGAATGGAATCACACAGAGAATGTGATGGATTGAGTGAATTAAACATTGAAATATGAGCTACTGCAGAGAGAACATTGTGTTGAATTTATAATTCTAAGATTTGTAACACAGAGAATGAAATAATGACATATGCTTAAAGTAAATGAGCTGTTGTTTATTATTTTAAGATAACGCACAGGAAGAGGACGTTTTGTGCAGTTTGTGCAATTCGAGCTGTTATTGGAAAGGTAAGACATAAAATTGGGCTGAGTCTGAGAGTGTTTCAGATCCAGTGTTTAATTTATATCTCGCTAATCACCATTTTTATATGCAATGTGAATCGAAATAAAACATAATGCAAAAACAGAGAAACGGTCACTGCGTTAGGGACCTAGTTCAGTAACACAGAAGAAGGGTAAGAATACATTCTGATTGATTACACAAGACTGAAGCTCACTAGTAAAGTTACACATTGTACCTAGCAGCAGGTTATACTCCTGCAGTAAATGCGGGCAGGATCAGGTGCATCAGACTGAGTGGGATTATTGCTCTTCCTATCGCATTACCTTTAGAATTGAAATTAAACCTAAAATGTTATTACCCATACCAGACATTAACATTACTGCTTGTTTTATCTGTGGATTCTCAGACAGCCAGCACATACATTCTCCAGGCTCATTATAAGTGGTGTCTAAAAAGGAAACATAGTCATTGCACTCTGTGGGTTAAACTCAGTTCCTGGCACTGCCATTATCTCCTCTTATTATCTCTGTATGTTTCTCATTATCTCTGTCTCTCTGATTATATGTTGCTTGCTCGGGGTTTTTTTCTACACGTTTGTTCTATTTGACACCCAGGGATAGTATGTAGATGACAAACAGGAGGGGGCCGAGGATAGATCCTTGGGGACACCATGGGTAATGTTGCGGGAACAGGAAGAGAAGCTTTTTCAAGTGATACACTGGCTATGACTAGCGAGGTAAGAATGGAACCAGGCAACAAAAGCCGAGCTAGCTGGATGACAGTGGAGAGGCGTTGAGGAGGATGGTGTGGTTTACCGTGCTGAACGCCATAACAGCCTCCACAATTCTGGTTAGATTTTACGGACCCCCCAACATATGAGGTCGCACATGGCCCGTCGGCAAGCGATTTTGCTTGGGGTGGAATAGGCCGATAATGGCCTTGCCAAGCAGAGGCCAATTAAGAACCTTAGGTTGCCGATTAGTATGGCCTCCATCAGCCGTGACATCGCCTAATTATATGAGGCACCCTCCCTTCATGTTTAAGGGACCCTCTTCTGTGGGATATCAGTGGCCAACGGAGGAAACCCACAGGCAAAAACTCAATATTCCTAACTCTGCTCCCTTTCACTTCATTCCCAACCCATTACACTACCCACACCCACACCCACCCCCCCCCCACCTCCGCCCCTGCCCCCCTCCCGCCCGTAGCAACCCTGTTGGGGCCAGAAAGACTGCCCCAGTGCACCCGGCCTCACTTACCAGAGGGCCGAGGCTCCAATGCTGGACTTGTGCCAAAGCCTCTGCAGGACCAGCATTGACCACTGCTTCCGATGGGGCTGTCAATAACGCTGGCCCAATGATTGGCTGCCAATTCTTTGAGGCAGGGTTCCCCGCTTTAAAGGGATGGAGATTTCAGCACCGGGTACTTAAGTGGTTCAACAATGTCAGATGGCGCGAGGTGTGCGGGAGGTGTGGGGCTATGTGAGCCGTCGGTGGTGGTGGGGGTGGGGGTGTTCTGGGTGGGGGATGACTCGGAAAGGCCAAAGCGGTATTCCACCTGCCTTTTTCACCTGGCACCAGGAACCGCTCTGGTGCCAACAGATTACAAGCCTTCACACGCCATTCGGTGTAGAAAATTTTCGGAGGTATTTACATGTAAGAAGAGGCTGTGTACATGCAACTTAAATATATAAATAATTGCTTTATGCAGCAAACCATGTCCACCTCTCTCTGGTTTTTGAGCTGTTAATACTTCCGTCCTTCATGCTCCTTTTTTGTTGAACTCCACTTATATTTGTTTGACTTCTTATTTCCATATTTCTCTGCTCTGTTCTCTCCCTTTTTGTTTTTTCTTGAATTTTCTCTGCTAGTCATTCTCACTTGCTACTTTTTCAATGTTTCATTTTCGATCGCTTTCCTCATTCACGTCTTTACTTTCCTGGGTGACCTACTCATCCTCCAGCTTACATTATTTACTATGTCATGGGACATGGGTTTCGCTGGCAAGGCCAGCATTTGTTGCCCATCCCTAATTGTCCTCGACAACTGAATGGCTTGCTAGGCTATTTCAGAGAACAGTTAAGTCATCCAGATTACTGCAGGTCTGGATTCATATGTCGTACAGATCGGCTAAGGGATATTTCCTTCCCCAAAGGGAATTTGAAAACAAAATGTTTCTTGTTTTTGCGAGAATCGATGATAGTTTCATGGCACTGTTATTAAAACCAGCTTTCAATTCCAGATGGGTTTTTTATCAATTAATTGAATTTGATTTTCATCAGTGGCCACGGGGTGATTGAAACCCGTGTTCCCAAGGAATTAACATGGGCCTCTGGATCATTAGCTCAGTGACATTACCAGTTCACCACCCTGTCACTCTGTCATCAAGCCAACAGAAGCTCCTTTGGTTTAGAGCTGCTTCAGTTGATGCTCAAATGTGCTCTTTAGCACCGTCATTTCTGAAAAAAAATGCATATGTCTTCTGCAAAGATAACCCGCCTCATTCGGTCCGATGTTTAATCAAATATTACAAACTCAAGCTTGCAATCATATCAGCGCTCTGGACTGTGAATAGAAAATTTATTACCATGTTGTGAGTTCAGACTGTGGAGCCTGGATTGGACTTTAGTGCTAGAACGTGGAAACCTTGACTTTTCTATGATTTAACTAATTTAACAATTAGATTCACTGGGTATTTCACGACGTCCTTCAGCTCCTCCCTGAATTTAGTCTGGGTCACAGCATAAATACACGTGTTGGTGCAGCAACTGAGAAGCTGCAGCATTGCTGCTGTCTGCTCTGTGACATACAGAGGGTCATTGCCAGAGGAAGGATATTGTTTTGTAATTCGCTGATAAAGGTAAAATAAAGTCTGCGTCACCCATAACAGTATAAAACTGCCTGATATAGTGAACACTAAAATGATGGATTTCTTTCGATTCTGCATCTCTGGGTCATTGTGATTCTCTCCATTGCTGATGCCTCGGAGTCCCCTGCGGCCTCTACTGGCCACTAAAATGTGTCTGACTGTCAGAACATTGAGCAGCAAAATCAGAAAGAACGGGACACATGGAGTTAAAATGCGGTGAAACAACTCAAACACGCTCCATGCGTGGTAAGTATAGCAGCTCTGCTTCATGATACAACCCCAGGGAACATTTTCAATTCTATATTCAGCATTGGTTGTAAAGTACCAGGGAACACTGTTTAAAGAGCAGAGCATACTCACTGTTGCAATAACCACAGCCGTCGTTCTCTCTGTGCAATATTTTGAGTTCAGCTTCTCACAACAAATGGTCACAAATCGATCAGAGGTGAATGTGACTGTCAGCCAGATAGAACCCATTGTGCTTGCAAAAAACAGGAAATTAACTGAGCTGCAGAAGGAAATAATCGACAGGAGAGAATCTGGGAAATAAATCACCCGATGTTTCGTCAGTATGGGATCTGAGTTAATGACGAGGAGATCATCCAGTGCCATTCCCACCAGGAGCGAGTGATACATTGGAGAGACCACACTTTCCTCGGGACAGGATCAGAATCGCCACCAGGTTAACTGAAAGAGATAGTAAGGGAAGCAATGAAATTAATGATCAGACCTCAAACTGAAACAGCAGTTTGACAGGATCTAGTGTGAAATTTGCAGCCTTGTTGCAGCATCCAGCACTTTCGGGCAGAGAATGGTTTTAAACACAGTTATCAATAATTGATTGGGAAATTGATTTTAAATAAACGTGAAATTAAATGATCTCTCGATACAGTGGAAGCATTTATTGAGGGCGCAGTGCCAATGTGGAAGGAGAAGGAGGTTTTCAAAGAAGGAATCCAATGGTTTAAATCCGGTTTAGACTTCAGACTAATGGCCGAGAAACTGAGGGGACAGGGGAGATTTTATCTTTTAATGTTTAAGAGAGCCAACAGGGGCTGTCTCAAAACGTGAAAATTTCGAAAGCCGCTGTGGTGAGTTTGAGACTTCAGAGCAGGAGGATGAGGCCGTTGGAGGCAGAGCCAGTGAGTGGATTGAAGGGAGACAAAGTAAAGTATATTAGGGAACTGGAGGGGAGGCTGTTCCTGAAGGGTTTGGAAAGCGAACAAAGTGAAGCAACCAATTTATTCGGTAAATAATTGATTCCATTCAGTTATCAACTCAGTTCAGAAATAATGAAGAGGGACATTCACGAAAACAGTTTGAGGATATGACTGGGTTAAACACAGAGAAAGTGAGTCCAGCAGTAAACCTCACCTGGTCTGGCAAAATCCTCTTAACTTCCGGGAGCGGAGAGGAGCTCTTCCAGCGTGCCAGAGTTTTGAAAAAAAAGGCAACCAGTGACGTCAGAGGAGAGCTGCAGGGTGATTGGTTGGTGAGTAGCAGCTGTTAGAATATCTTTTAAAAAAGCGGTCTGTTTTTTTTTGCTGGAAAAAAAATCTCTGGTGATAAGGTGAGTACTACAAAAATGTTTTTTTTTAAAAGGACTTTAGATTGAAGTGGGTAGAACAAGGCCCCGAGTAGAATTAGTATTTTTTTTTAATCAAGGGAGTAACTAAGTAACCTAAGGGTAAGACATAGCAGGAGAGCTCAGCGCCGTGATTTGCTACTCCTGCTCTATATGGAAAATCAAGGACACTTCCAGTGTTTCTGACGACCATGTCTGCAGGAAGTGTACCCATCTGTCGCGACTGATTACCCGCATTACGGAGCTGGAGCTGCGGGTGGATTCACTGTGGAGCATCCGCGATGAACAAAGAACAAAGAACAGTACAGCACAGGAACAGGCCATTCGGCCCTCCAAGCCTGCGCCGATCTTGATGCCTGCCTAAACTAACACCTTCTGCACTTCTGGGGCCCATATCCATCTATTCCCTTCCGATTCATTTATTTGTCAAGATGTCTCTTAAACGTCGCGAACGTATCTGAATCCAACACCTCCCCTGGCAGCAAGTTCCAGGCACTCACCACCCTCTGTGTAAAAAGCTTGCCTCGCACATCCCCTCTAAACTTTGCCCCTCGCAGCTTAAATCTATGTCTCCTAGTAACTGACTCTTCCACCCTGGGAAAAAGATTCTGACTATCCACTCTGTCCATGCCGCTCATAACGTTGCAAACCTCTATCTTGTCGCCCCTCCACCTCCGTCGTTCCAGTGAAAACAATCCGAGTTTTTCCAACCTCTCCTCATAGCTAATGCCCTCAAGACCAGGCAACATCCTGGTAAACCTCCTCTGTACCCTCTCCAAAGCCTCCACATCCTTCTGGTCGTGTGGCGACCAGAATTGCACGCAATATTCTAAGTGTGGCCTAACTAAGCTTCTGTACAGCTGCAACATGACTTGCCAATTTTTGTACTCTATGCCCCGACCAATGAAGGCAACCATTCCGGATGCCTTCTTGACTACCTTATCCACCTGCGTTGCCAATTTCAGTGACCTGTGGACCTGTACGCCCAGATCTCTCTGCCTGTCAATACTCCTAAGGGTTCTGCCATTTACTGTATACCTCCCACCTGCATTAGATCTTCAAAATGCATTACCTCACATTTTTCCTGATTAAACGCCATCTGCCATTTCTCCGCCCAAGTCTGCAACCGATCTATATCCTGCTGTATCCTTTGACAATACTCATCATTATCCGCAACTCCACCAACATTTGTGACGTCTGCAAACTTACTAATCAGCCCAGCTACATTTTCCTCCAAATCATTTACATATACTACAAACAGCAAAGGTCCCAGCACTGTTCCCTGCCGAACACCACGAGTCACATCCCTCCATTCAGAAAAACTCCCATCCACTGTTAACCTCTGTCTTCTGTGACTGAGCCAGTTCTGTATCCATCTTGCCAGCTCACCTCTGATCCCGTGTGACTTCACCTTTTGCACCAGTCTGCCATGCGGTACCTTGCCAAAGGCTTTACTAAAGTCCATATAGACAACATCCACTGCCCTTCCCTCATCAATCGTTTTCGTCACTTCCTCAAAAAACTCAATCAAATTAATAATACACGACCTCCCCTTCACAAAACCATGCTGTCTCTCGCTAATACGTTCGTTTCTTTCCAAATGGCAGTAAATCCTGTCCCGAACAATCCTCTCTAATAGTTTCCCTACCACTGACGTAAGGCTCACCGGCCTATAATTTCCTGGATTATTCTTGCCACACTTTTTAAACAAAGAAACAACATTGGCTATTCTTCACTCCTCTGGGACCTCACCTGTAGCCAATGAGGATGTAAAGATTTCTGTCAAGGCCCCAGCAATTTCTTTCCTTGCTTCCCTCAATATTCCAGTGTCGGTCCCATCGGGCCCTGGGTGCTTATCTACCTTAATGCTTTGCAAGACACCAAACACCTCCTCCTTGCTGAGAAATTAGTGGATAGCACGTTTGGTGAGGTGGTCATCCTGCAGGTAATGGCTGCGCAGGCAGAAAAGAGATGGGTGACCACAAGATGGAGTAGTAGGCGCAGGCAGGTAGTTCAGGGGTCCTCTGTGGCCATCCCCCTCTCAAACAGATATACCGCTTTGGATACTTTTGGGTGTATGACCTCCCAGGGGAAAGCAGCAACAGCCAAGTTCGTGGCACCACTGAGGGGTCTGCTGCACAACAGGGGAGGAAAAGTGTTGGAAGCGCTACAGTTGTAGGGGATTCTATCGTAAGAGGTGCAGAAAGGCGTTTCTGTGGCCACAAATGCGACTCCACGATGGTATGTTGCCTCCCTGGTGCTAGGATCATGGATCTCTCGGAGCAGCTGCAGAACATTCTGTAAGGGGTGGGTGAGCAGCCAGAGGTCATGGTCCATATTGGTACTAACGACATATGCAGGAAGAGAGATGAGGTCCTGTAAAGTGAATATAGGGAGGTAGACAGAATGTTAAAAAGCAGGACGTCCAGTGTTGTAATCTCAGGATTACTCCCGGTGCCCCGTGATAGGGAGGGTAGGACGAGGAGGATTAGGCAAATGAATGCCTGGCTGAAGAGCTGGTGTAGGCGGGAAGGCTTCAGCTACTTGGATCGTTGGGATCTCTTCTGTTGCAGAGGTGACCTGTACAAGAAGGACGGGTTGCATCTTAACTGGATAGGGACCAATATCCCTGCGGGGAGGTTTGCTAGTACTACTCTGGAGGGTTTAAACCAGTCTTGCAGGTGGTTGGGACCAAAGTAGTAGTCTCTCAGATGAGATAGTTGCGGCAGATTTAGAGGTTAAAGCAAGCAAGTCCAGTAGGCAGGACAGGGAGCGTGGAAGGTCTGGTAGGCTAAACTGCAATTACTTTAATGCAAGAAGCCTTACAGGTAAGACATATGAACTCAGAGCATGGATCAGTACATGGGATTGTGATATTATAGCTATTACAGAAACGTGGTTGAGGAATAGGCAGGACTAGCAGCTCAATGTTCCGGGGTACCGATCCTTCCGGCGTGACAGAGGTGGATGTCAGAGAACATAGAACATAGAACAGTACAGCACAGTAGAGTCCCTTCGGCCCACGATGTTGTGCCGGACATTTAACCTACTCTAAAATCAAACTAACTACCTACCCTTCATTCTACTATCATCCATGTACCTATCCAAGAGTCGCTTAAATGCCCCTAATGTATCTGCTTCTAAAACCACCGCTGGCAGTGCACGCCACGCACCCACCACTCTCTGTGTAAAGAGCCTACCTCTGACATCTCCCAGAAACCTTCCTCCAATCACCTTACAATTATGCCCCCTGGTGATAACCCTTTCCACCCTGGGAAAAAGTCTCTGACTATCCACTCTATCTATGCCTCTCATCATCTTGTACCCCTCTATCAAGTCACCTCTCATCCTTCTTCGCTCCAATGAGAAAAGCCCATAGGACATGCCCTCCAGTCCAGGCAGCATCCTGGTAAATCTCCTCTGCACCCTCGCTAAAGCTTCCACATCCTTCCTATAATGAGGCGACCAGAACTGAACACAATAAGAAAAGGGTGATCATTTTGATCAGATTACACAATAGGCCCCCAATAGTCAGAGGGAAGTGGAGGAGCATATATGTCAGGAAATCAGATAGGTGTAGGAATTACAGGGTTGTAATGGTAGGTAATTTTAACTTCCCTAATATTGACTGGGACTGCCTTAGTGATAAGGGATCAGATGGGGAAGAATTTGTGAAATGTATCCAAGATAGTTTTCTGAAGCAGTATGTGGATGGCCCTATCAGAGAAGGGGCTACACTCGACCTCCTCTTCGGAAATGAGGATAGGCAGGTGGTTGATGTGTCAGTGGGTGAGCACTTTGGGATCAGTGACCATTACTCTATTAGCTTCAGGTAGTTATGGAAAAGGATAGGACTGGTCCTCAGGTTCAAGTCCTAAATTGCGGGAAGGATAATTTCGTTGGCATCCGACAGGAACTCTCAAAAGTTGAATGGGAATGGCTGTTTACAGGTAAAGGGACGTCTGGCATGTGGGATGTTTTTAAAATTGAGATAGGAAGAGTTCAGGGCCGGTATGTTCCTGTTATATGGAACGGCAAGGCTGGCAAGTTTAGGGAACCTTGGTTGACGAGGGATATTGAGGGTCTGGTCAGCACAAAGAAGGAGTCATATGTCAGGTATAGGCAGCTGGGATCGAGCGAGTCCTCCAGGAGTAGAGGGGATGTAGGAATACACTTATGAAGGAAATTAGGAGGGCGAAAAGGGGCGATGCGATTCCCCTGGCAGATAAGATAAAGGATAATCCTAAAAGATTCTTTAAGTATATTAAGAGTAAAAGGATAGCTAAGGAAAGAGTAGGTACCCTTAAGGATCAGTGTGGCAATCTATTTGTGGAGCCACGGGAAATGGGTGTGGTCTTAAATGAATATTTATCGTCCGTATTTACCGTGGAAAAGGTCATGGAAGCTGATGAGTTCAAGGGAGGGAACACCAACATCCTGGAGCACATCAACATTACAAATGAGGAGGCGTTGGAGGTATTGAAGCGCATTAAGGTGGATAAATCACCAGAGCCTGACCAGGTGTTTCCTATAATGGTATGGGAAGCAAGGGAGGAGATTGCTGGGGCCCTGAAAGAGATTTTTGTATCATCGTTAGCCACGGGAGAGGTAGTGGAAGACTGGAGGATAGCTAATGTTGTGCCTTTATATAAGAAGGACAGCAGGGATATAACAGGGAATTGCAGGCCGGTGAGCCTTTCATCAGTGGTGGGAAAGTTATTGGAAGGGATTCTGAGAGTCAGGATTTATATGCATCTGGAAAGGCATGGTCTGATTAGGAATAGTCAGCATGGCCTGGTGCGTGGGAAATCATGTCTCACGAATTTGATTGAGTTTTTCGAGGAGGTGACCAAGAGCATTGACGAGGGCAGGGCGATAGACATTGTCTACATGGACTTTAGCAAGGCCTTTGACAAGGTCCTGCATGGATTGCTTGTCCAGACGGTTCGAAAACATGGGTTCCAGAGTGAGTTAGCAAATTGGATATAACATTGGCTTGGTGATAGGAGGCAGAGGGTGATAGTGGAGGGTTGTTTTTCAGATTGGAGGCCGGTGACCAGTGGTGTATCGCAGGGATCGGTGCTGGGCCCTCTGTTGTTTGTCATATTTATTAATGACTTGAATGAGAATGTAAGGGGCATGATGAGTATGTTTGCAGATGACACCAAAATTGGTGGTACAGTGGACAGTGAAGAAGGTTGCCTAAGGTCACAACAGGATATAGATCAACTGTGAAAGTGGGCAAGGGAGTGGCAATGGAGCTTAATACAGACAAGTGTGAAGTGATGCATTATGGGAAGTTAAACCAGGGCAGGTCATATGCAGTGAATGGCAGGGCCCTGGGGAGTGTTCTTGAGCAGCGAGATCTTGGGGTGCAAGTGCATAGTTCCCTGAAAGTGGCAACACAGGTAGACATGGTGGTGAAGAAGGAGGATAGCATGCTTGCCTTCATCGACCGAGGCACTGAGTGCAAAAGTTGGGACGTCATGTTACAGTTGTGCATAACGTTGGTTAGGCTGCATTTGGAGTACTGTGTGTAGTTCTGGTCACCACACTACAGGAAAGATGTGATTAAGCTAGAGAGTTTGCAGAAACGATTCACAAGGATGTTGCCTGGTTTGGAGGGCTTGAGTTATGAAGAGAGATTGGATAGGTTGGCTCTGTTTTCCCTGGAGCGAAGGAGGCTGAGAGGAGACATGATAGTGGCATATAAAATTATGAAAGGCATAGATAGGGTAAATAGCCAGAAGCTGTTTCCCATGGTAGGGGTGACTAAAACTAGAGGGCATAGATTTAAGGTGAGAGGGAGGACGTTTAAAGGGGATCAAAGGGGAAAATTTTTCACACAAAGAATAGTGGGTATCTGGAATGAGCTGACACACGAGGTGGTGGAGGCAGGAACAGCAGCGACATTTAAGAGGCATCTGGACAGGGACTTGAATGAGCAAGGCATAGAAGGATATGGAATTAATGCAGGCAGGTGGGATTAGTATAGATAGGCATTATGGTCGGCATGGACGCGGTGGGCCAAAGGGCCTGTTTCGATGCTGTACGACTCCTTGTCTCATCATATCTTCAACTCCCGGTTTCACTGTAATCGTTCTGTTTCTTCCTCTCCATTTCTGCTTGTTTGCTGTCTCTCTCAGACAACTTCTCTATCTATCCTCAGCTCGTACTCTTTCCAATCGCTTCTCCAGATTATCCAAGCGTCCACACGTTCACTCAACATGATCGGTGAGGTTACCCACCCTCCACAATCCAGCCTGAGTATAACTCAGAATGTTCTGATAAAAGGGCACGGACCTGGAAAGTTAACTTTTGTTTATCCCTACACATATGCTGACAGATCTGTTGTGTATTTACAGCACTTTCAGATTTTATTTCAGATTTCCAGCATCTGCAGTATTTTACTTTTATTTACATATCCAACGCAATCTCTATGGATGGGTCATAATTGTCGTTTATCTAACATTGTCAGGACTGAATCCATCACCTTTATTCCAATCCAGAAACTGTATCCCTGGAATCCATTCCAATCCACATGATGACTGCTGTCTCTGAGTGACCCTCAGCACACTATCTGACCCCAGTTTATGCTTGATACTCATTGTTACGACCGAGGCTGGAGGTGTGCACTGTTAATTTAGTCCACCACTGCATAGGTCACAGCATATTATTTATTATTTCCCAATTTCTGACAGTCAACTATATTCCCCAGAATAGAACGCATTGACCATGTTTCTTTACTGAACAGCAAAGTTAACAGTTTATTATGGAACTAGTCTTAACTAGTAGTGAAGTAAAAAAGTATCGCATATATCATATTTTTTAAAATCCAACATTAAGATTTATAAAGGTCACCATTTCTAAATTAACTCTTCACACACGCACATATATACACACACAGAGCGCGACACATACACACAAACATATACAAACGATATTAAGATCACATCTCTATTAGAGACAAAAATCACACTCGAGCAGATAACTTGCCCTCAAAAAATTATATAAATCGCAGATGAGAAACAATGCAACACATTGGCTCAAAGACCAACCTCCGAGCACACGCAGGCAAGATCTTCAGGATCTTAGGCAATTAGTTGTCTTCAGGTGGCATTGAAAAGGATTTTAGGAGGCCTTCTTGCAATACAGGAAACAAGAAGAATTGATACATTGAACTTCATGGAGTTATTTTGGGAATTGCGAGAAAACGAGCTGGGTTGTGGTCTTCTGTTCGCCCTTAAAAGTTTCCCCTTCTTCTGCAGAAACTTGAGTTTAGTCTCCTTCTAGAAGCTATCACACACACATACATGCAGTGACTGACAACCAGAAGGCTTGCTCTCTGTTGCGACTGGGCTTGTCCAATCAGAGGAGTACTTGTCACTTTTATGCCCCTGTTACCAGGGCTTCTGCTCGTCTTTAACCCAAGCCATGTGACAAACAGTAACACTGTTGCCAATCCAGCTTCCTCAGTCCTCATGATAAAAAAACAATCTGACAGTATTTTTTAGCTCGACTATAATTTTGTAAAAATATATTTTTGACAAATAGAGTCACGTTCATAACACCATGTGTCACGCCGTTACAGTTATCCCCTCCTTCCACATCATAGTATCGCGACTCTTTCTTCCACACTTGTCTCAGTCCATCAGACATTGAAACGTACAACCATGCCATGTCTCATCCAGACTCGAATGTACCAATTGTCACCTGGCTGACGGCCCTTCCCCAACGCCCATTTCCTTGTGGATCCAACACTCCGCTGCTTTTATCCTATGCCAGACCAGGTTCTTCTCAAAATCAGTGCTCTATTTGCTGACCAGCATTGCATGGGGAACCCCAACACCTCCAGTTTATTTACTTTTTCCTTCCTTGCATTTCAAACCGTTAAAACCTCATCTATCCCTATTCATTCCGTCCACTGCATTGCATTTAAGGCCAGGTCGAAACGAAACCCTACCCGAGTCCAATATAACCTCGAAAGAGCCCGACCTGGCCCGGATCCGTCCTTTTTTTTCCCGCGCCTGACATGGCCATCAGTTAATCTATCTTCCGTTTTCCCTTGGTCACTTATCTGCACAAGCTTAAGAAAACTGCAAGAAAACCAACTTTCAGGTCCAGAAAGTGCATTAACATTGGAGCCACTTACCTGAGGTGGTGACAGAGTCGGGTTGCGTCGGGTTCGGGTCTGATAGCCATGTTCCCTCAATTCTTAATCTGGTTACCTCAAAAAATCCATCAACCTCAGTTTTGTAATTTTAATTTCTACACTATTTATCTTTTTTTAAACTGTAAATCCATTCATGGTCTGTCAGCTTCGCTGGCCAGGCCAGCATTTATTATCCATCCGTAATTGCCCTTGAGAAGGTGGTGGTGAGCTACCTTCTTGAACCGCTGCAGTCCATGTGAGGTAGGTACACCCACAGTGCTGTTCGGAAGTGAGTTCTAGAATTATGACCCAGCGGCAGTGAAGGAATGGGGATATAGTTCCAAGTTAGGATGGTGTCTGACTTGGAGGGGAACTTGCAGGTGGCGGTGTTACCATGCATTTGCTGACCTTATCCTGCTTACTGGCAGAGGTCGCGGATTTGGAAGGTGCTGTCTGAGGAGCCTTGGTGCATTGCTGCAGTGCATCCTGTAGATGGTGCACACTGCTGCCACTGTGTGTCGGTGATGGAGGGAGTGGATGTTTGTAGATGGGGTGCCAATCAAGCGGGCTGCTTTGTCCTGGATGGTATAGAACTCTTTGAATGTTGTTAGAGATGCAACCATCCAGGAAAGTGGAGAGCATTCAATCACAGCCCTGACTTGTGCCTTGTAGATGGTGATAAGGCTTTGGGGAGTCAGGAGGTGAGTTACTCCCCGCAGGATTCCTAGCCTCTGACCTGCTCTTGCAGCCACCGTATTTACGTGGCTACTCCAGTTCAGTTTCTGGTAAATGGTAGCCCCTCGGATGTTGAAAGTGGGGGATTCAGCGTTGGTAATGCCATTGAATGTCAAGGGGCGATAATTGGATTCTCTCTTCTTGGAGATGGTCATCGCCTGGCGCTTGTGTGGCGCAAATGTTACTTGCCACTTATCAGCCGAAACCTAGATATTGTCCAGGACTAGATGCGTTTCTACACGGACTGCTTCAGTATCTGAGGAGTCGCGAATGGTTCTGAACATCGTGCATTCATCAGCGAGCATCCCCAATTCTCACCTTGTGATTGAAGAAAGGCCATTGATGAAGCAGCTGAAGATGATTGGGCCTGGGACACTACCCTGAGCAAAACTTGCAAGGATGTTCAGGAGCTCAGATGACTAACCTCCAACAATCACATCCATCTTCCATTGCATTTGCTATGACTGCAACCAGCGAACAGTTTTCCCCCTGATTCCCGTTGACATCAGTTTTGCTGGGGATTCTTATTGCCATACCCGGTCAACTTGCCTTGATGTCAAGAGCAGTCACTTTCACCTCACCTCTTGAGTTCAGCTCTTTTGCCCATGCTTGAACCAAGGCTGCAATGAGGTCAGGAGTTGAGTGGCCCTGGTGGAACCCAAACAACGTCACTGAACAGGTTATTGCGAAGCAAGTGCCATTTGATGGCACTGTCGATGACACCTTCCATCACTTTACTGATGATTGAGAGTAGACTGATGGGTCGGTAATTGGCCGGGTTAGACTTGTCCTGCTTTATGTGCACAGGACATACCAGGAATATTTTTCACATTGCCGGGTAGATGCCAGTGTTGTAGCTGAAGTGGAACAGCTTGGCTAGGGTTGCAGAATGTTCTGGAGCACAGGTCTTCAGTACTATTGCCGGAATATTGTCAGGGCCCACAGCCTTTGTAGTAGCCGCTGCCTTCAGTCGTTTCTTGATATCCCACAGAGTGAATCGAATTGGCTGAAGTCTGGCATTTGTGGTGCTGGGGACTTCAAAAGGAGGCCGAGATGGATCATCAACTCGGCACTTGTGGCCGCAGATTGTTGCAAATGCTTCAGCCTTATCTTTCGTACAGATGTGCGGGGCTCCCCCATCATTGAGGATGGGGATATTTGTAACGCCACCTCCTCCAGTTAGTTGTTTACTTGTCCATTACCATTCACGGCTGGATGTGGCAGGATTGCAGAGCTTAGATCTGATCCATTGGTTATGGGGTCGCTTAGCTCTTCCTGTCACATGCTGCTTACACAGTTTGGCACGCAAGTAGTCCTTGGTCGTAGCTTCACCAGGTTGACACCTCATTTTGAGGTATGCCTGGTGCTGTTCTTGGCATGGCCTCCTGCACTGTTCATTGAACCAGGGTTCGTCCCCCGACTTGATGGTAATGGTAGCGTGGGGAATATGCGGGAACATGAGGTTACAGTTTGTGGCAGAGTGCAATTCTGCTGCTGATGCTGGCCCACAATGCACAGTTTAACATTGCTCGATCTTTTCGAAATCTATCCCATTTAGCACGGTGGTCGTGCCACACAACACCAAGGAGGGTATCCTCATTGTGAAGGCGGGAAATCGGCTCCACAAGGACTGTGCGGTGGCCACTCCCCCCAATACTTTCGTGGGCAGATGCAACTGCAGCAGGCAGATTGGTGAAGACGATGTCTAGTCTGTCCTTTTTTTTCCTCGTGTTGGTTCCCTCACCATCTGCCGCATACCCAATCTAGCAGCTATGTCCTTAAGTATTCGGTCAGTAGTGGTGCTACCGAGTCACTCTTGCTGATGGACTTTGCAATCCTCCACTCCGAGTACATTCCGCACACTTGCCATCCTCAGTGCTTCCTCCAACATGGAGCAGTACTGCTACAACAGCTGAGGGCGGATGGGAGCAGTGGGTGGTAATCAGCAGGAGGCTTCCTGGCCCATGTTTGACCTGAGGCCATGAGACTTCATGGCGTTCAGAGTTGATGTTAAGGACTCCCAGGGCAACACCCTCCTGATTTTATACCACTGTCCTGCCGAAAGGACATTAGTGAAACAGATGGGTTTTTACAATAATCGACAATGGTTTCATGGGCATCATTAGACTTGCTTTTAATTCCATATTCATTAATTGAATTCAAAGTCTCCTCTTGTTGCAGTGGGATTTGAACACATGTCCCCCGAGCAATAGCCTGGGTCTCTGGGTTACTAGTCTGGTGACAATACCATGACGCCACAGCGAACTTCTCAGCTTGTCCCCCGCTCCCAGCTTCTCACATTTAAGAATGTATTCTGATGTATCTCTCTTTGATGCAATGTGGATGACCCCGTAACACCTCACATAAAACTCCATTAACTTAACAAATCATTTAAACTATCGACAGACATTTGCACATTTTTATTTTCATCTTCACTATGTACTTAGTCACTAAACCTATGGTCTTCTGCAATCTTAGTTGTACGGCCCTCGAAACCTTAATTCAAGTTATCTGGAAATACAGTAAAATGCTCCGCCCCCAGTCCAAATCACTGGGAGACACCGATAATTGCATCCTGTATTGGATTGCTTCCTTGATTTAATTCAAATTGTTACGTTAAAAACCAGAGTACACAAGTATCTTATATAACGATATAAATGTCGTTGTTTAATAACACATCGCATAAAGTGATTCCAATATGTGTACCTTTCATGAATTATTATACAATGGTTGTCTGCATGGAATGCAAAGATGAAAGGAAGAATTAGTGTAAGCATTGTGAATAAAATACCGTATGTAAACATAATGAAATTTGTTTGACCTCGTCGTGTGCACATCCCACAAGTATACAGGACATTGATAAACCCAGGTAGGGTGGACACTCATTCCCATAACTTGCATTGTTAAATCTGTCTACAATACAGCGAATAACCGGGCCAGGTTAGTACCACAACGCCTGATGATCTGATACCTGCTCTTAGAACGTTGGAGGGAACACACCGAAGCAACTGTGTGCATTTTGCTCTCCTTATTTAAGTACGAATAAACATGGATTGGGGGAGGTTCAGAGAAGCTTCACTACCTGACCGCTGGTGTTAAAAGGGCTGTCTTGTCGGGAAAGGTTTAGTAGGTTGGACCTATATGCTTCACAGTTTAGAAGTATGAGAGACATAGTGAAGCATAATATTCTGAGGAAGCTCCACAGGCGGATGGTGAGAGGATGTTTCTCCTCAAGGGGAATCTAGAACTAGGGGCAAAAGGGGCACATTTCAGGCGAAATGAGGAGGAATTTATTTTCTGTGAGGGTCATGAATCTTTGGAATTCTCGACCACAGCGAGTTGTGGGCGCTGCATCATTGATTATATTCAAGGCTTTGATGGAGAGATTTTTGAACCAAAGGCTAGTCAAGGGTTACCGAGAACCAGCGAGAAGGTGGTTTTGAGGCATGCTCGAGGGGAAAAAGGTCTATGCCTCTTCATATTGCTTATGTTCTCACGTATTTCGCCTGAGCTCCTGGTCCCAAGACGTACATTTGAGATATTAATCTGATCACATTCTCAGGGTTGCAAAAAACAAAAATCATTACAGATAAAGAAACTGATACAAGCCCGAACATTTAGTATCTGAGGGTATTCTATCAACAGACAATGCATTCGGTACAGCACATGATCCAATACTAACATAAGGATTTGATGGACAAAAATCATCATAGTCATTATGCAGCTGTACAACATGGAATTAATTGAGTTTTTGGACATCCCATCATTCAACTGATCGAACTGAACAGACGACTGTGTGAAACATTCAGAAAGCAGAACACTACCAAGTACAACTTTCCAATTACCATTGATTTGCACCATTACGAGCTGGAGATAGCAGATTACCAGGAACTCCAATGGCTACCAGAACTGAATAGTAAACATCTTCAATCTGAAATATTACTGGATATTTCATTTCTGTGAGAAGCACCAACTGATGTCATTCTGAAATCCACAGCTCAGCTCGTCGCTCTTAGTTGACCCATATTAATAAGCCCTGATTTATACAGGAGATAAGTCCTCCCTGATCTGATTATACCCCTGATCATTGATATTCCAGATTTATTGATTAACTTCGAATTCAAATTCCATTTTTTGCTGTGGTGGAATTCGAACTTTTCTCGCTGGAGCAATGCTCTGGGTTACTGGTTTGCTCGTGTAGTGATCACATCACTATGCCACAGCCTCGTTACTTTTAAGCTGCACTGACGAATGTACTGCATGGAGCTGTACAATTACAAGGCCAATTATTTGCTTTTGACTAGAAATATTCTACTGTACTCAAGAGGCTGCTGCATTGTAACAGGATTTTGAATCGCCAGTGACAATTGCACTGAGAGTGACTATGCCATCCCATGGGCTATTGCATTGTAAGTGTCTGCTAAACTTCCAGGCAATTTTCTCTGCACGGACTTGTGCACAGCAACATGCATTGGCATTGCATGGGGAAATTGCACGTTCCAATCAAAAAGACTATTCCACTGTAATTGCCTTTATTCTTTGTAATGATGCTTCCATTGCAAGGGGCTGTAGCATTGCAACAGGCATTACAAGAAGCTCTTGCATTGAAAGATTTTAGTGTTCTTCAGGAGCTGTTGCATTGCAGCAGGAATTTGCATTGCAAGAGGGTATTGCACTGGAAGAGGTGATTTCATTGTATGGGACTATTCCATTTCAACGGATTTTCTTTTCAAATGTCCATTTACGTCAAGTGTCGTTTGCATTGTAAAGGAATATGGCTTACAAGGGGCCATTTCACTAGAAGGGACCATTACACCACAAGTGGCTCTTGCACTTCAAGCAGATGCTACACTGCCACGGTTGCCGTTCTACAAGGGGGTCTTGCACGGCAAGGTCTATTGCATTGCAAGGGACTATGGCACAGAAAGAGAATGTGGAATTGCTAGTGGCTCTGGCACTCCAAGTGGTTATGACACTGCATGGGCTTTTCAATATGATTTGCTACTGCATTGTAGGGGGCTATTACACTGTTTTGCGGCCTCGTGAGGGGGAAGAGAGAGGGGTATAGAGAGAGAGAGAGATAGAAATAGAGGACAGTGAGAGAGAGGGAAGGGGAGGCCAGAGACAGTGGAGGGCATTTCGAGAGAGAGAGAAAAGGGGAGGTCAGAGACAGTGAAGGACAAGGGGAGAGAGAGAGAGAGAGAGAGAGAGAGAGAGAGAGAGAGAGAGAGAGAGAGAGAGAGAGAGAGAGAGAGAGAGAGAGAGAGAGAGAGAGAGAGAGAGAGAGAGAGAGAGAGAGAGAGAGAGAGAGAGAGAGAGAGAGAGAGTGATAAGGGGATACCCGAGACAGTGGAAGACAGAGAGAGAGAGAGAAGGAGATGTCAGAGACAGTGGCGGGCTGAGAGAGAGAGATAGAAGGGGATGTCAGAGACAGTGGAGGACAGAGACCGCGAGAGAGTGAGAGAAGGGGATGACAGAGACAGTGGAGGACAGACAGAGTGCGTGAGCACTGAGAGGGGATATGACACACAGAATTGGTGACAACACAGAGCGAGGGGAATGATAGAGAGGGGAGGAAACAATACAAAGGAGGGGGTGACACGGGCAACAACATAGTGGGGAGAAAGAAGAAGGACACAGAGGAGGAGTCAAAGAGAAACAGACACAAGAGAGAGTGGAGAACAGAGAGCAATCAAGATCACTCCTGACAGTTGCACACCTATCCACAATATTCTACATCACTACAACAGGTGTGCACGCAGACATTGACTACTTGTGGATGCAGAAATAAAAATGCCAGGTATTGCAATGCATGGGGCTACTGCTTTGCTAGTGGATTTTGCACGGCAAAGGCTGTTGCACTACAAAAGTATTTTGTATTGTTAAGGTCCAGTGCACAATATGGTCAATGGGATTGCAAATGTGTGTTGCACTGCAAATGTCCAAGGCATCGCAAGGTGCTTTTTACACTACAAGTGGCCTCAGCACTGTGTAGCAAGTCCTATTGCATACAAGGGGCTAATGCACAGGAAAGGCCTTTGCATTGTAAGGTGCTATTGCACTGCCAATGGATCCTGCACTGCAATATGATATTGCAGTGCAACAAGCCTTTGCATTCCAATGGGAAAGCATGCTTAAACAGTCCATGGCATTGCAAGTGAATGCTGCATTGAAGGTCTCTGTTTCATTGTTCTACAAATGTCTATGGCACAGCAAGGGGCTACTTCATTGCAAGAGGTTTGTCAGTGTAAGGTGATATTACAGTGCAATGCAATTTGTTGTTGCATTACTCGTGGCAATTGTGCCATTCGGAACTAAAGCACTGCATAGTGCTGTTACACTTCAAGAGGAAATTGTGCTGCAAGGGATCATTGCACTCTGTAGAGTTAGCGCACTGCGTGTTTTTTAAAAATTCTTTCATGGGATGTGGGCTTCGCTGGCCAGGCCAGCATTTTTTGCCCATCCCTAGTTGGCCTTCAGAAGGTGGTGGTGAGCTGACATCTTGAACCGCTGCAGTCCATGTGGGGTAGGTACACCCACAGTGCTGTTAGGAAGTGAGTTCCAGGATTTTGACCCAGCGACAGTGAAGGAACGCCGATATCGTTCCAAGTCAGGATGGTGTGTGACTTATGAGGGGAGCTTGTAGGTGGTGGTGTTCCCATTTATGTGCTGCCCTTGTCCTTCTAGTTGGTAGAGGTCGCGGGTTTGGAAGGTGCTGTCTAATGAGCATTGGTGCATTGCTGCAGTGCATCTAGTAGATGGTACAAACTGCTGCCACTGTACGTCGGTGGTGGAGGGAGTGAATGTTTGAAGATGGGGTGACAATCAAGCGGGCTGCTTTGTCCTGGATGGTGTCGAGCTTCTTGAGTGTTGTTGGAGCTGCACCCATCCAGGCAAGTGGAGAGTATTCCATCACACTCCTGACCTGTGCCTTGTAGATGGTGGACAGGCTTTGGGGAGTCAGGAGGTGCGTTACTCGTCTCAGGATTCCTAGCCTCTGACCTGTTTTTGTAGCCACGGTATTTATATGGCTACTGCAGTTCGGTTTCTGGTCAATGGTAGCCCCTAGGATGTTGATAGTGGGGGTTTCAGCGATGGTCACGCCGTTATATGTCAAGGGGGGATGGTTAGATTCTCTCTTGTTGGAGATGGTCATTGCCTGGCACTTGTGTGGCGCGAATGTTACTTGTCACTTATCAGCCCAAGCTTGGATATTGTCCAGGTCTTGCTGCATTTCTACACACACTGCTTCAGTATCTGAGGAGTCACGAATGGTGCTGAACATTGTGCAATCATCAGCGAACATCCCCACTTCTGACCTTATGATTGAAGGAACGTCATTGATGAAGCAGCTGAAGATGGCTGGGCCTAGGACACTACCCTGAGGAACTCCTGCAGTGATGTGCTGGAGCTCAGATAATTGGCCTCCAACAACAACAAACATTTTCCTTTGTGACAAGGTATGACTCCAGCCAGCGGAGGGTTTTCCCCCTGATTCCCATTGACCTTAGTATTGCTAGGGCTCCTTGATGCCATACTCGGTCGAATGCTGCCTTGATGTCAAGCGCAGTCACTCTCACCTCACCTCTTGAGTTCAGCTCTTTTGTCCACGTTTCAACCAAGGTTGTAATGAGGTCAAGAGCTGAGTGGCCTGGCGGAACCCAAACTGAGCAGGTTGTTGCTAAGCAAGTGCCGCTTGATGGCACTGTTGATGACGCCTTCCATCACTTTACTGATGATTGAGAGGAGGCTAATGGGGCGGTAGTTGGCCGGGTTGGATTTGTCCTTCTTTTTGTGTACAGGACATACTTGGTCAATTTTCCACATCGCAGGGTAGATGCCAGTGTTGTAGCTGTGCTGGAACAGCTTGGCTAGGGGCGCGGAAGGTTTTGGAGCACAGGTTTTCAGTACTATTGCAGGAATATTGTCAGGGCCCATAGCTTTTGCAGTATCCAGTGCCTTCAGTCGTTTCTTAAGATCACGTGGGGTGAATCGAATTGGCTGAAGTCTGGCATCTGTGATGTTGGGGTCTTCAGGAGGAGGCCGAGATGGATCATCAACTGGGCACTTCTGGCTGAAGATTGGACCAAATGCTTCAGCCATATCTTTCGCACTGATGTGCTGGGCTCCCCCATCATTGAGGATGGGGATATTTGTGGAGCCACCTCCTCCAGTTCGTTGTTTACTTGTCCACCACCATTCACGGCTGGATGTGGCAGGATTGCAGAGCTTGGATCTGATCCGTTGGTTATGGGATTGCTTAGCTCTGTCTATCGCATGCTGCAGTTTGGCATGCAAGTAGTCCTGGGTTGTAGCTTCACCAGGTTGACACGTCATTTTGAGGTATGCCTGGTGCTGCTCCTGGCATGCCCTCCTGCACTCTTCATTGAACCAGGGTTGGTCTCCTGGCGTGTGGAGCTATTGCATTACAAAGTCACTTCTGCATTGCCATGGTCTTTTGTGCTCAAAAGGCTATTGCATTGTTTCAAGTTATTTCATTGCAAGAGGATGCCGTATTGTAAGGTGCTATTACACTATAGCTGTCAGGGAACATAGTGTTATAGGAAATAGGAGCATGAGTAGGTCATTTCGCCCATCAAGCCGCCTGTGTCATTCAAACCGATCATGGCTGATCATCTACCTCTACACCATTTCCCCCAATATTCCCATATCCCTAGATGTCATGAGCATCCAGAAATCTCTCAATTTCTGGTTTGAACATGCTCAATGACTGAGCTTCCACAGCCCTCTGGGGCAGAGAATTCCACAGATTCACCAGCCTCTATGTAAATCATTTCCTCCTCATCTCACACTTAAATGTCCAGTCCCTTATTCTGGAACTGTGTCCCCTGGTTCCGAACTCACCGGTGTGAGGAAACATTATGGACACCTCTACCCTGCCACACCCTTTAAAAATTTTGTAAGTTTCAATGACGTCACCTCTCATTTTTCGAGACAGTGGAGAATGCCTGCTCAGTTTCTGCAATATGTCCTCATAAGATAATCCTGCAATGTGATGCAAAATCCTCTTGTCATGTAATGGCTCATTACATTGCAGGAACCTCCAGCACTGAGGTAATCCCTTGCAATGTGAAGGCACTTTGTCAGCAGAACAGCCTCTTGAAATGCAAAAGTCGCTTGCAACATCCGCTTGCAATACAATAGATCATGACATGCAATAGATTCCTGTAAAGCAACAGCCTTTTGCAATGCAACAGCTCCTGAGAATGCCATAGCTTCTTATAACGAAATAGACCTTTTGTAATAAAAATATTACTTGGAATGGAAAATCACTTCAGTGAAATAAACCCTTGCAATGCAAATTCCTATTGCAAAGCAATAGCCTCTTGCTCTTTAATGCCTCTTTCCATTGCAATAGCCTCTTGAAATACAAAAGCATCTTTCACTGCAGTCCAATAGCACATTGCTATATTGGAGAAGGTATTGAAGTACATTAAGGTGGATAAAATCCCAGGACCTGACCAGGTGTATCCTAGGATGCTATGGGAAGCAAGGGAGGAGATTCCTGTGGCCCTGGCAGAGGTTTCTGTATCGTTGTTAGCCATGGTTAAGGTACCAAAGACTGGAGGATAGCTAAAGTTGTGCTTTTATTTAAGAAGGGCAGCAGGGATAAGCCAGGGAACGACAGGCCAGTGAGCCTTTCATCAGTGGTGGGAAGGTTATTGGAAGGGATTCTGAGAGACAGGATTTATATACATCTGGAAAGCCATGGTCTGATTAGGGATAGTCAGCATGGCTTTGTGCGTGGGAAGCAAGTCTCACGAATTTGATTGAGTTTTTCAAGGAGGTGACCAAGAGGATTGACGTGGACAGGGCGATGGACATTGTCTTTAGCAAGGCCTTTGACAAGGTCCCGTAAGGTAGGCTGGTCCAGAAGGTTCTAACACATGGGATCGAGGGTGAGCTCGCAAATTGGATACAAAATTGGCTTGGTTACAGGAGGCAGAGGGGGCTAGTGGAGGGTTGTTTTGCAGATTGGAGGCCGGTGACCAGTGGTGTGTGGTAGGGATCGGTGCTGGACCCTCTGTTGTTTGTCATATATATTAATGACTTGGATGTGAATGTAAGGAGCACGATGAGTAAGTTTGCAGATGACACCAACATTTGTTGGTACAGTGGACAGTGAAGAAGGTCGTCTAAGTTTACAACAGCAGAGAGCTCAACTGGGAAAGTGGGCAAGGGAGTGGAAAATGGAATTTAATACAGGCAAGTGCTAAGTGATGCATTTTGGGAAGTTAAACCAGAGCAGGACATTTACAGTGAATGGCAGTGCCCTTGAGAGTGTTCTTGAGCAGAGAGAACTTGGGTGCAAGTACATAGTTCCCTGAAAGTGGCAACACAGGTAGACAGGGTGGTGAAGAAAACATGTGGCATTCTTGCCTTCATCGACCGAAGCATTGAGTACAAGAGTTGGGATGTCATGTTACAGTTGCACATAAAGTTGTTTAGGCCGCATTTGGATTACTGTGTGCAGTTCTGGTCACCATACGACAGGAAAGATGTGATTAAGCTAGAGAGGGTGCAGAAAAGATTCACAATAATGTTGCCTGGTTTGGAGAGCTTGAGTCGTAGAGAGAGATTGGATAGGGTGGGTCTGTTTTCCCTGCAGCGAAGGAGGCTGAGAGGGGGCATTATAGCGGTATATAAAATTATGAGAGGCATAAGTAGGGTAGATAGCCAGAGTCTGTTGTCGATGGTAGCGGTGAATAAAACTAGAGGACATAGATTTACGGTGAGAGGAAGAAGGTTTAAATGGGATCCAACGGGTAAATTTTTCAAACAAAGAATAGTGGGTATCTGGAATGAGCTGCCTGAGGATGTGGTGGAGGCAGGAACAGCAGCGAAATTTAAGAGGCATTTGGACAGGTATTTGAATGCGCAAGGCATAGAGGGATATGGAATTAATGCAGGCAGGTGGGATTAGTATAGATAGGCATTATGGTCGGCATGGACACGGTGGGCCGTGTCTATGCTGTGCGACTCTCTGACTCTGTGACTCAATTGCAGTATAACAGCCTTTTACAGTGCAATAACCATTTGCAATGAAACGTTCTATTGCAATCCGATAGGTCCTTGAGTATAATCGAACCTTTCAATGCAAAAGTCGTCAACCTTACAAAGCTAGAGTCACCTGCAATGCAAATGCCTCGAACAGGCAAAGGAATCGCTTGCAATGGAATAACTGCTTGCGGTGCGATGACCCCGAGCAATGCTGTAACCTCTTACAGGTCAATGCTACCTTTGGAAAACCGCCTTCACTGACAATGTAACAGTCCCCTTGAGTGCGATAGATAGTTGCATTTTAAAAATCGTGTTGCAATGCAATAGCCCCTTGCAATGCAATATTCCCCTGTAGTACAAACACTACATTGCACAGCAATCACTTGCAATGCAATAGCCCCTTGCAGTGCCATCCCACTTTGTAGTTCAATGGCTCTTGCAATTCAATAGCCTTTTGAACTGGAGCTGCCTGTTGCAGTGCAATAAGCTCTCTGCAATGCCACTTTCCCTTACAACACAACAGTCCACTGAGTGCAATTCACATTTTCAAGGCAAAATCCTGTTGTGATGCAATAGCTGCTTGCAAGACAGGATCATATTGGATTGTTAAAGCTGCTTGCAATGCAAAAGACTTTTGCAGTGCAATCTCCCTTTGCGGTGCGACTTTCTAATGCAATGCAAATGCCCCTTGAGTACAATATCATCTCTCTCAATGCAAATAACACTTGCCCCTTAAAAAGTAAAAGCATGATACAACACAATAGCCCTTTGCAATGCAACAACCTCTTCCAATGCAATATCCACTTTGAATGCAAAAGCCTTAAGAAATCTGTTGAAATGAACAGTCCCTGGCATGACAAGAGTGTCTTGAAGTACAATAGCCCCTTTCAGGATAATAGCTACTTAGAGTGCAATAGTTGCTGGCTCTGCGACACCCTGATGCAGTGCAACATTTTCATGTAGTGCAGTGCCTGTTAGACTATAGGCACCATCTGCAATAAAACGGCAACTTGAAATGTAATGCTATACCCCTTTGAAATGTAATAGACTCTTACATTGCAATGGTACCTAAAATGCAGATGCCTCTGACATGCTAATGGTCCATTACAATGCAAAGGTGAAACACCTCCTTGTTGTGCAATGTTGTTTTTGTTTTGTCGTGAAACATCCACTTGCAATTCAACAGCCCTGAGGAATGCAATAGCCTATTGAGGAAAACAGAACGTGGCAATGCAAAACACTTTTGCAATAGTCTCGGCCCTTTCAGAGTAACAGCTCCTCAGATTGCAATAGGCCTTGCAATGTGCTGTCCTGATGCAGACAGCAGCTCCTTGCGGTGCATTAGGCTCTTGCAGTAGTGTATACACATGCAATGCAACAACATCTTGCATAGCAATACTCTCGCAACTGAGTTTCCACTTGTAATACAAAATCTACTTGTGATGCAACAGACGCTTGCAATCGCCACTTTCAGTGGAATAGCAGCTTGAAATGCATGCACCTCATGAAATGCAGTAGCCTTTTGCAATGCAATAGCCTAACCTTTGGGAATTAGTGTATTGTCAAACATTCCTGATAGATTAATTATGTGAGTCATACTTCGGGCAGATGGAGTTTAAAGTGAGGGTTCATCTAACTAATAGCAGAAACCTATTTGCATATAATGCCTTTAACGTAATAAAACGTCTCAAGGTGCTTCACTGGAGAATTATAGAGCAAAGTATGACATCTAGCCACATAAAGAAATAGTAGGACAGATGACCAAAAGAATCAAAGAGGTAGGTTGTAAGGAGTGTCTTTGAGGTAGAGATCAAGGTAGAGAAGCAGAGAGGTGTAGGGAGGGTATTCCAGAGATTGCAGCCTGGGCACCTGAAGGTGTGGCCACCAATAGTGGAGCGATTAGAATCAGGGATGCACAAAATACCAGAATTGGAGAAGTGCAGATATCTCTGTGGGTTGTGGGGCTGGAGGAGATTACAGAAAACAAGGAAAATTTTAAAATCAAGACCATGCTTGACCGGGAGCCACTGCAGGCCAGCGAGCACAGGGGTGATAATGCAAAATGGACTTGGTGCAAGTTAAAGTATGGGCAGTAGAGCTTTGGATCATTTCAAGTTTATGGAAAATAGAATGTGGCAGACTAGCCAGGCGTGTGTTTGAATATTATCGCTATGTCCCTGTCATTACCTGTTAGTTTATAGTGCGTGTGCCTGAGTGTTCATATTCCTGCCCTCATTTCCTGCATTATTCATGTTTCTTTATAGTCTATTATTACTTCTCGCTACGATCCCTTGTTCAGGTAGTTTCACTCGATCAATACACTCAATCCATTAAATATATTAAATGCCTCAACGATATCACACTTGAAGCTTCCATGCCAAAATGCCTGAACTGAGCACTTGAGGTGCATAAGTGTCCTTTATATTCTCTGAAATCGTCTGCGCCTAATTTACCTTTACTGAAACCACCTGAGCGGTTCATTACGCTCTTTGGTAAAAACTGAGCATGCTTTACCTTCCCCAATAACTCCAAAACGTCCCTTCTGGTCTCTGAGACATCTGGAGCCTCCATTAGCCCATATAATGCCTTTGAGTGTTCCTGACCATCTCCGCTGTCCCTAAAGCGTCTCGACTCTCTCTGATATCTCCTGAGCGTGCCTGACATGCTCTCATTCTCCTGGAGCTCATTATCTTCTCGTACCTCTCCCACATTTTGTGAAACTCCCTTACTTTTTCGGTACCCCACTTAAAGCCTTCAAATCCGCTTGCCAACTGAATAATCCATTATATTCCCTCACAGCCACTGTGGAATGCTTCCCTTGCGAATTCACTGAGAAACACTGATAACATGAGCAATGTGCATTTGGGAAGCCATCCTTCAGGCTACTGTGTGTGGAAACGCCGCAATTAACAGTACCTGTAAGAAAGTGAAGAGTGAACATGTGTCTGAGAAAAGCTGAGCAAAGGGATGTCTGGAGCTGCGAAGATGAGGCAGGTTTTGTGTTTTCATTGATACTGCTGCGAAAGCCGAAATTTTAAAACAGATAAATGATGCAAACTTTGGTGAAATCAGGCAGCATCTGTGCAGAGATACTTCTTTTACCAGGATGCCATTGGCCACTTGGAATGAGAATTCAGGCAGCTCAGACCTTCCACTATCAACACCTCTGTGAAGAACCAGTTTGGGTGGAAATTATGACAGTGCTGTTTTGAGCAAAATGATTGAGACCGCTCTGCAAAGCACCCAAACTGCGGATTGTGGAAGGCTGGGACTCAGATGTTGGACTCTTGGATTTGTTAAAGAAAGGGGAAAAACACATCTTGTCTGAAATACAATTACAATGCTTGTGGAATTCTGAGCCATGCATGCAGAGAGTAATGGATTAATGGTCCGCTGCTTTAACCTCTCGGTTACTTCATCCCGTGAACAGAGCTCACAATGTTCTCTTAATTCCTGCTTTCTCACTGCAAATCACTCCACTAAGATGATAAACAGCCAGAATGACAGCTTTCACCCACCGGGCAACAGCATCAACACTGATTTGGGCCCAGCGTGGTGGCGGAACTGAGAGGCCAAAGGCGCTGGATTTAGGCTCGAATTTCTTCCAAGCTCAAAACCATCAATGCTGTTATTGGCGTTGTATTGCCAGAAAAACTGCTGAGAAGAGAAACTCGAAATGAAAGCATTTGACTGCAAAACTTTCAGCATTGTGAGCAGATTTTCAGGAGTAATGCTCTTTATCAAATATATCTTCCTTTCACCAGCTTTGCAATGGCCTGTTTAAGACTACCACAGGGATTTTCGCAGGCTGTGAGCGTACAATGAACAAAGAACAACAAAGAAAATTGCAGCACAGGAACAGGCCCTTCGGCCCTACAAGCCTGCGCCGATCCAGATCCTCTATCTAAACATGTCGCCGATTTTCTAAGGGTCTGTATCTGTTTTCTTCCTGCCCATTCATGTATCTGTCTAGATACATCTTAAAAGACTCCATCGTGCCCGCATCTACCACCTCCAGAGGCAACGCGTTCCAGGCACCCACCACCCTCTGTGTAAAGAACTTTCCACGCATATCCCCCCTAAACTTTTCCCCTTTCACTTTGAACTCGTGTCCTTTGGTAATTGAATCCCCCACTCTGGGAAAAAGCCTCTTGCTATCCACCCTGTCTATACCTCTCATGATTTTGTACACCTCAATCAGGTCCCCCCTCAACCTCCGTCATTCTAATGAAAATAATCCTAATCTACTCAACCTCTCTTCATAGCTAGCGCCCTCCATACAAGGCAACATCCTGGTGAACCTCCTCTGCACCCTCTCCAAAGCATCCACATCCTTTTGGTAATGTGGCGACCAGAACTGCACGCAGTATTCCAAATGTGGCCGAACTAAAGTCCTATATAACTGTAACATGACCTGCCAACTCTTGTACTCAATACCCCGTCCGATGAAGGAAAGCATGCCGTATGCCTTCTTGACCACTCTATTTACCTGCATTGCCACCTTCAGGGAACAGTGGACCTGAACACCCAAATCTCTCTGGACATCAATTTTCCCCAGGACTTTTCCATTTACTGTACAGTTCACTCTTGAATTGGATCTTCCAAAATGCATCACCTCGCATTTGCCCTGATTGAACTCCATCTGCCATTTCTCTGCCCAACTCTCCAATCTATCCATATTCTGCTGTATTCTTTGACAGTCCCCTTCACTATCTGCAACTCCACCAATCTTAGTGTCGTCTGCAAACTTGCTAATCAGTCCACCTATACTTTCCTCCAAATCATTAATGTATATCACAAACAACAGTGGTCCCAGCACGGATCCCTGTGGAACACCACTGGTCACACGTCTCCATTTTGAGAAACTCCCTTCTACTGCTACTCTCTGTCTCCTGTTGCCCAGCCAGTTCTTTATCCATCTAGCGAGAACACCTTGGACCCCATGCGCCTTCACTTTCTCCATCAGCCTGCCATGGGGAACCTTATCAAACGCCTTACTGAAGTCCATGTATATGACATCGACAGCCCTTCCCTCATCAATCAACTTTGTCACTTCCTCAAAGAATTCTATTAGGTTGGTAGGACATGACCTTCCCTGCACAAAACCATGTTGCCTATCACTGATAAGCCCATTTTCTTCCAAATGGGAATAGATCCTATCCCTCAGTATCTTCTCCAGCAGCTTCCCTACCACTGACGTCAGGCTCACCGGTCTATAATTACCTGGATTATCCCTGCTACCCTTCTTAAACAAGGGGACAACATTAGCAATTCTCCAGTCCTCCGGGACCTCACCCGTGTTTAAGGATGCTGCAAAGATATCTGTTAAGGCCCCAGCTATTTCGTCTCACTTCCCTCACTAACCTGGGATTGATCCCATCCGGACCTGGGGACTTGTCCACCTTAATGCCCTTTAGAATACCCAACACTTCCTCCCTCCTTATGCCGACTTGACCTAGAGTAATCAAACATCTGTTCCTAACCTCAACATCCGTCATGTCCCTCTCCTCGGTGAATACCGATGCAAAGTACTCGTTTAGAATCTCACCCATTTTCTCTGAATCCAAGCATAACATTCCTCCTTTGTCCTTTAGTGGGCCAATCCTTTCTCTAGTTACCCTCTTTCTCCTTATATATGAATAAAAGGCTTTGGGATTTTCTTTAACCCTGTTTGCTAAAGATATTTCATGACCCCTTTTAGCCCTCTTAATTCCTCGTTTCAAATTGGTCCTACATTCCCGATATTCTTTCAAAGCTTCGTCTTTCATCAGCCGCCTAGACCTTATGTATGCTTCCTTTTTCCTCTTAGCTAGTCTCACAATTTCACCAGTCATCCATGGTTCCCTAATCTTGCCATTTCTATCCCTCATTTTCACAGGAACATGTCTCTCCTGCACGCTAATCAACCTCTCTTGAAAAGCCGACCACATATCACATGTGGATTTACCTTCAAACAGCTGCTCCCAATCTACATTCCCCAGCTCCTGCCGAATTTTGGTATAGTTGGCCTTCCCCCAATTTAGCACTCTTCCTTTAGGACCACTCTCGTCTTTGTCCATGAGTATTTTAAAGCTTACGGAATTGTGATCACTATTCCCAAAGTAGTCCCCTACTGAAACTTCAAACACCTGGCCGGGCTCATTCCCCAACACCAGGTTCAGTATGGCCCCTTCCCGAGTTGGACTATTTACATACTGCTCCAGAAACCCTCCTGGATGCTCCTTACAAATTCTGCTCCATCTGGACCTCTAACACTAAGTGAATCCCAGTCAATGTTGGGAAAGTTAAAATCTCCTATCACCACCACCCTGTTGCTCCTACATCTTTCCATAATCTGTTTACATATTTGTACCTCTATCTCACGCTCGCTGTTGGGAGGCCTGTAGTACAGCCCCAACATTGTTACCGCACCCTTCCTATTTCTGAGTTCTGTCCATATTGCCTCACTGCTCGAGTCCTCCATAGTGCCCTCCTTCAGCACAGCTGTGATATCCTCTTTGACCAGTAATGCAACTCCTCCACCCCTTTTACCTCCCTCTCTATCCCGCCTGAAGCATCGATATCCTGGGATATTTAGTTGCCAATCATGCCCTTCCCTTAACCAAGTCTCAGTAATAGCAATAACATCATACTCCCAGGTACTAATCCAAGCCCTAAGTTCATCTGCCTTACCTACTACACTTCTTGCATTAAAACAAATGCACCTCAGACCACCAGTCCCTTTACATTCATCATCTGCTCCCTGCCTGCTCTTCCCCTTAGTCACACTGACTTCATTATCTAGTTCCTTACAGACTTTTGTTACTACCTCCTTACTGTCAACTGACCTCCTCAATTGGTTCCCATCCCCCTGCCACATTAGTTTAAACCCTCCCCAACAGCGTTAGCAAAAGCACCCCCAAGGACATTGGTTCCAGTCCGGCCCAGTTGTGGAGGGTCTAATTTGTAATAGTCCCACCTCCCCCAGAACCGTTCCCAATGTCCCAAAAATCTGAACCCCTCCTTCCTGCACCATCTCTCAAGCCACGCATTCATCCTGACTATTCTTTCATTTTTACTCTGACTATCACGTGGCACTGGTAGCAATCCTGAGATTACTACCTCTGAGGTCCTACTTTTTAACTTGGCTCCGAACTCCCTAAACTCTGCTTGTAGGACCTCATCCCGTTTTTTACCTATATCATTGGTGCCTAAGTGCACAACGACAACTGGCTGTTCACCCTCCCCTTTTAGAATGTTCTGCAGCCGATCTGAGACATCCCTGACCCGTGCACCTGGGAGGCAACATACCATTCGGGAGCCTCGTTTTCGACCACAGAACCACCTATCTACTCCCCTTACAATCGAATCCCCTACGGCTATAGCCCTTCCACTCTTTTTCCCGCCCTTCTGAACAGCAGAGCCAGCCACGGTGCCATGAACCTGGCTACTGCTGCCTTCCCCTGGTGAGCCATCTCTCTCAACAGTATCCAAAACGGTATACTTGTTTTGGAGGGAGATGACTGCAGGGGACTCCTGCGCTGCCTTCCCGCTCTTTCTATGCCTTTTGGTCACCCATTCCCTTTCTCCCTCAGCAATCCTAATCTGCGGTGTGACCAATTCACTAAACGTGCTATCCACGACCTCCTCAGCATCGCGCATGCTCCAAAGTGAGTCCATCCGCAGCTCGAGAGCCGTCATGCGGTCTAACAAGAGCTGCAGTTTTACACACTTCATGCACGCGAAGGAGTCAGGGACATCAGCCATGTCCCTGAGCTGCCAGATTGAGCAAGAGGAGCATGACACGGGTCTGAGATCTCCTGCCATTTTTAATCTTAAGCTTAACATAGTTTAATGAAAAAGGAACGAAAAGTTTTTACCAATGACGATAAAACCACAGAAGTAGAAAAAGCCTTACCTTATATACACCCCACCGAGTCCTTTTTTTTGGTTAGAGGAGGAGGGCGGGTGGGAGACACTACAAGTGTGGTGTCTCGGATTCAGAACCGCCCAAATATATAGCGTTTTACTTACCCAGCAGCCCCCTGGCCTCCGCCGAAAACAAAAGGAAATTAAGTTTACTTTCAAACGGACCTTCCCAGCTGCTCACTCGCTCGCACTCTGCTCCCGAAAAAAGCTGCTGCAATGAAAGGAAAGTTATTTTAAACCGCCCAAATATATAGTGTTTTACTTACCCAGCAGCCCCCTGGCCTCCGCCGAAAACAAAAGGAAATTAAGTTTACTTTCAAACTGACCTTCCCAGCTGCTCACTCGCTCGCACTCTGCTCCCGATAAAGCTGCTGCAATGAAAGGTTGATACTCTGCACAACAGTGTCAATTCAAATCTGTAACAAGGCTTATCTTGCTTTCTGTCTTCAACAGCTGCCACACCTGCTAATAGAACTGTAACAAAAAACAAACATCACTCCATGTAAATGCATTTGTTCTCGATGTTCAAAACCCATTGTTCTCCTTTTACATCCTCGCACTTACACATATCTGTGGTTCCCTGTCCATCATGCAAACCTACCTCTTCCCATAGCTTATTCTCCTGTCCAGTTTTAATACTGATCTGCTTACATTTCATTGGCATTTTACTACGACCGAGCTGACTCTAACTTTCATTGTCATTGTGTTACACCACTTACCTTGCTCTGCTGCTACAGCTGCTCCTGGGGGGAGATGTTCTATTTACATCAATGTTTCTTTGCGCCTTGAACTCAATCATTATTCTGAGTGTCAGCGGCCGATTTGTTCTCATAATGTTCTTGGAGAATCTTCTGATCCAGGGGATGCTCACAACGATGCAGATTTTTATCTATACGGAGTTGGCGCTTTTCTTTGAGCAGTCGATGTGAGTAAGGGAAGGGGAGCGCTACATATCAACCTGGAACAGTGCATTAATGGTTTAGCCATGTGTTCTTAAATCAGCAAATCCATGAGGAAATTTGGCAGGCGTTTTCCAAATCGAGAATTTATTTATTTGTTTTATTTAGGGATGCAGCACTGAAACAGACCCTTCAGCCCACCGAGCCTGTGCCGACCAACAGCCACCCATTCATACTAATCCTTCATTAATCCCATATTCTCTACCACATCCCCACAATTCTCCTACCACCTACCTACTCCAGGGGGAATTTATCAACCTGCAAGTCTTTGGAGGTGGGAGGAAACCGGAACACCCGGTGGAAACCCACGCAGACACAGGGAGAACTTGCAAACCCCGCACAGGCAGTACCCAGGTCGCTGGAGCTGTGAGGCTGCAGCGCTAAACATTATGCCACTGTGCCGCCCATTTTCCCAGTGTAAACCCTTTCCTGGCAGAAGGGAAGGTAACCAGAGGAGAGATATTTATGATGACTGGCAACCGAACCAGGAGCTACATAGGGATTTTTATTTGTTTTAGACAGTGGGCTATTAGGCTCTTGAACGTGCTGTCTGCAAGGTTGATGGTTTTAAATTGAATATCAATATTCAAAATAGAATTGTTTAAATACTGCAAGGCAAACACAAAATAAGGCTAATGGGAAAGAGTGCAGGGATTAATTGAGTAGCTCTTCCAAAGAGCTAGCACAGGCTCTATGTTAAAAAGCTACTTTACTGAATGCTTCTTTCAGTGCCTCAGATTGTTAATGTCTAGTTTTGGCTGTCATTAACACATCCGAGTTTAACGTGCTCAGTCTGCATCTTACTTCACGTCAGCCTTACTTAAGGTGACTAGCAGAGCATTTCCGTTACGTTTCTCCTCAAACAGAACATATTATGACCACTCATTGCTTGCTGCTTATTTGATGTCAGAATATTAATTAATTCTGTCTCGTAACTCATTACAAATTTTAGTTTAGCCTGTTCTCTTGTCGTTTCTGAAGCATGTTCTTTCAGGAAACTGACCTCGATTCACTGCAAAAATCAACTGTCTTTGGAGAAATTATCAGCACCTGCAATCGATTTTGAAATAGCTGATTTCTGTCTTGAACGGGAAATACAGCCTGTCTTATGGTGAAAAGGGGCAGTTGTTCTCAGGTGATTCTGATATCATAGTCTCTGAGAAAATGTTGCTCTTTGTGATTTTTCAGAAGTCGCTGCCAGCCCACTTTCTGAGAGTGTCCATTCCAAACTCGAAATCCATTTCAAATCAAATTTCCACGGTTGCATTTGAAATAGTAACATCTCCCCGTTGGGGAATTAAATGCCGCTTTGAACAGAGACAGTTGACAGTAAATTTGATAGAGATGTCTCAAAACACCAATTGTTTTCACAGAGTGAATAAGGGGATACTATTTCCACAGGTAGGATAACGACAAACTGGAGGACACCGATGCAAAGGTACCAGACATGACATGACAAAACTGTTTTTAACCACCTGAGTTCGTATGTTCCTGAATGCAGTGTCTCAATGTGTGGTGGGATCATATTCGCTCTATCTTGATCACCTTATCTGACTCATTTTTTGCTGCTGTCCAGGTAAGAAATGTGTGGAACGAATCTGTACAATAGTGTAACAATTATATTTACATTTCTCGACCTATTCTGTATTTCCAGCACCCTACTGGATTTCTGGAACACCAGTAGAATTTTCTGCCTCAATTGATTTCTCGAACACAATTGGTTTCTTCAAAACAGCGGATTTCTCCCGTTCCAATTGCTTTCTGTAAACATAATTGATTTCGCACGTCCAAGTGATCTACAGAAACCCATTCTTTCTCCAATATTTTTGGTTCCCAATCGATTTCTTACGTACCAATCGACATAAAGAAGCCTGATGCTATTTTCGCAGTAGATATCTGGAATCTCATTTTTTTTGGTCCTGATCGATTTGATTTCTGGAAAACAACAAATGGTTTCTCCCATTCCAATCGATATATAGAATCCCGATGGGTCTATTCCTGTTCTCATAAATTTCTGGAATCATAACGGATTTCTCCCATTGCAACACATTTGAGCATCAACAATTAATTTCTCCTATCCCACTTTATTTACCGAAAATGCTGCCAAGAATGGCAGAAATGAGCTATTGACCATCAAATTCTCTTTGACTTTGTCGCTGTCTGTTGCAGTCCGTTGTACGATGTAATGAGAGGTGGAATAGGCTGTTCAGTGTCCTTGAAGCTTTCAGACGTGTCAGAGCTCACAGGCGATATACATCGAAAAACTTAATTTGTTTATAATTTTAAATCAATGCTTACAATATCTGAACAGGTTTAATGTAATCAGTCCTGCAAACTGTGCTTAAAACACATGATGGGAATTGGGAATTGGGCGGCACAGTGGCGCAGTGGTTAGCACTGCAGCCTCCCAGCTCCAGGGACCCGGGTTCGATTCTGGGTACTGCCTGTGCGGACTTTGCAAGTTCTCCCTGTGTCTGCGTGGGTTTCCTCCCACATGCCAAAGACTTGCAGGTTGATAGGTTAATTGGCCATTATAAATTGACCCTAGTAGAGGTAGGTGGTAGAGAAATATATAGGGACAGGTGGGGCTGTGATAGGAATCCGGGTTATGTGTAGGATTAGTATAAATGGGTGGTTGATGGTCGGCACAGACTCGGTGGGCCGAAGGGCCTGTTTCAGTGCTGTATCTCTAAAACTAAAAAACTAAAACTAACACAGAGAATGTAATGGATTGAGTGAATTAAACCTTGAAATGCGAGCTACTGTAGAGAGAATATTGTGTTGATTTTGTAATTCTATGATATTGCACACAGAAAATGAAATAATGTCATTTGTTTAAAGTAAATGGACGGAAGTTTATTATTGTGAGATAATACACAGTAGGAATGCACATATTGTCCAGTTATGTCAAACGTCAGAGATAAAACTGGGCTGAGTCTGAAAGTGTTTCAGATCCAGTGTTTAGTATCTATCTCGACAATCACCTTTTTTAATATTCAATGTGAATCAAAAATGAAACATAGCACGAAAACATAGAAAGGGACAGTGCAGTGGGATCTACTGTGCAACAGAGAAGAAGGGTTAAGAATACATTCTGATTGATTTCACAAGACTGAAGTTCACTAGTAAAGTTACACATTGTACATAACAGCAGTTTAAACTCCTGCCGTAAATGCGAACACGATCAGTGACACAAGACTGGGTGGGATTATTGCTCATCCAACACGCATAAACTTTAGAATTGACATAAAAGCCTAAAGTGTATTAACCAGGGAAGACATTAAACTGCCTGCTTGTTTCATCTGTTGAATACTCAGCCAGCCAACACATATAGTCTTTGCACTCTGTGGGTTAAACTGACTTTCTGACACTGCCTTTATCATCTCTAATTATCTATGTCTATCTCTCATTGTCTCTGTTTCTCTGAGTGTATGTTGTTTGCTCTGTCCGTTTTCTGCACGTCTTTTTCTTCTGTCTGTTATACCCAGAGATAGTATGTAGATGACAAACAGGAGAGGGCCACAGATAGTTCCTTGGGGGACACCAGGGCTAACATTTCGGGAACAGGAAAAGAAGCCTTTGCAAGTGATACAATGGCTATGATTAGCTAGATAAGAATGGAACCAGGCGAGAGAAGCATCAGCCAGCTTGATGACAGTGAAGAGCCGTTGGAGGAAGATGGTGTGGTTTCCATGCCAAATGCCATAACAACCTCCACAATTCCGGTTAGAGTTTATGTATCCCCCAACATATTGGGTTGCATTCAGAAGGCAGATGGGTCCTCGCCACGCCATTTTGTTTGGGTTGGGACAGGTGGATACTGGTCTTCCCAAGCAGAGGACAATTAAGAATCTTTGGTTGCCTCCATCAGCCGTGACATCGCCTAATTATACGGGGCACCTTCCCTGCAGGCATCGGGGACACTCCTCTGGTGGATATCTGTGGCCAACAGAGGAAACCCATGGGACAAAGCTCAATATTTAGTTTAGTTTAGTTTAGAGATACAGCATTGAAACATGCCGTTCGGCCCACCGAGTCTGTGCCGACCATCAACCACCCATTTATACTAATCCTACACTAATCCCATATTCCTACCACATCCCCACCTGTCCTTATATTTCCCTACCACCTACCTATACTAGGGGCAATTTATAATGGCCAATTAACCTGCAAGTCTTTGGCATGTGGGAGGAAACCGGAGCACCCGGAGGAAACCGATGCAAACACATGGAGAACTTGCAAATTCCACACAGGCAGTACCCAGAATTGAACCCGGTTCGCTAGAGCTGTGAGGCTGCAGTGCTAACCACTGCGCCACTGTGCCGCCATTAACCCCTCCCTTATCCTTTATTTTCACTCCACTACACCCCCTCCCCAATCCCCCACCCTTGTCGGGGCCAGACAGATGCCCCAGAGACCCGGCCTCACTTACCAGAGGTTCGAGGCTCCAATGCTGGACCTGTCCCAAGTCCTCTTCAGTACCAGCATTGACCGCCACTGGGGCTGTCAATAAAGTTGGGACACTGGCCGTATGATTGGCCCCCAATTCTTTGAGGTGGGTACCTCCGTCTTCAAATGGATGGAGATCCCTGCGCCGGGCACTTAAGTGGTTCAACAATGTAAGCTCGCGCCTGGGGTCCGGGAGGCTGTGGGGACGATCGTTGGTGGTCGGGATTTGAATGGGGGAGGACTCGGAAAGGCCATAGCTGTGTTCGCCCTGCCTTTTCCTCCTGGCACCAGGAATCGCATTGGTGCCAACAGATTCCAACCCTTCAGACGCCATTCTGTGTATGAAATATTCTGAGATATTTCCATGTTAAAAGAGGTTGTATGCATGCAACTTAAAGAAAGAAATAATTGCTTTATGCAGCAAACAATGTTCGCCTCTTCCTGGGTTTTGAGGTGTTAATATTTCTGTCCTTCATGCTCCTGCTCTGTCGAACGCCACTTCTCTCTGTTTGACTTCTTTTTTTCCACATTTATCTACTCTCTCTTTGTATTTAATATTTAATTCGTTCTGCTAGTCATGCTCACTTATTGTTTTTATTGTTTGATTTTCACTCTCTTTCCTCATTCATGCCTTTACTTTCCTGGGTGTCTTACTCATCCTCCATCTTATATTATTTAGTATTTCACGGGACGTGGGTTTCGCTTGCAGCTCTAGCCTTTGCTGACAATCCCCAATTGTCCTTGACAACTGAATGGCTTGCTTAGGCATTTCAGAGAACAGTTAAGTCAACCAGATTGCCGAAGATTTGGATTCATATGCAGGAATGATCGGATAAGGAAGGGAGATTTCATTTCCCAAAGGGAATTAGAAAACCAAATGGATTCTAACGACAGTTGATGGTAGTTTCATGGCACTATTACTGAGACAAGCCTTTGATTCCACATTTTTCTGAAACACTTGAATTTGAATTCCACCAGCAGCTATGGGGTGATTTGAACCCGTGTTCCCAAGACATTAGCATGGACCTCTGGATTATTAACGCAGTGACTTAACCAGTACACCACCCTGTCACTTTGTCATCAAGCCAACAGAAGCTTCTTTGATTCAGAGCTGCTTCAGATGATGTTCAGCTGTGCTCTTTAGCACCGTCATTTTTGAGAAAGAATGCCTGTGTCTTCTGCAAAGATAACCAGTCTCATTAGGTCGGATGTTTAATAAAATATTACAAAATGAGCTTTACAATCATCTCAGGGATCTATTCTGTGAATAGAAAATGGTCCGCCCTGCAATGAGTTAGGCTATGCCGACTGGAATGGATTTTAGTGCTGGAACTTGAAAACCCTTGCTTTATCTATGATTTAACGAATTTCACAATTAGATTTAGTGGGTATAGCAGGGCCTTCTTCAGCTCCTCTCTAAATTTAGTCTGGGTCACAGTGTAAATACACGTGTTGGTGCAGGAACTCAGAACCTGCAGCATACCACCTGCTTTTTGTGTGATAAAATGAGGGTCATTGATAGAGAAATTATATTGTTTTGTAATTCGCTTATAAATGTTAAATACAACCTGCGTCATCCATAAAAGTATGAAACTTCCAGATAAACTAAATAGCAAAATGATGGATTTCCTTCGATACGCCATCTCAGGGTCATTTGGCTTCTCTCCAGTGCTGAGGCCCCGAAGTCCCCTGCGGCCTCTACTGGCCGTTAAAATACGTCTGACTGTCAGAACATTGATTAGCAGAATCAGAAAGAACGGGACACAAGGTGTTAAAATGCGGTGAAACAGCACAAAACTGGTCCATGCAGGGGAAGTACTGAAGCTCTGTTTCGTGATGCAGCCCCAAGGAACATTATTAATTATATATTTAGGTTCATATATAAAGTACCAGGGAACACTTTCTAAAGAGCACAGCACAGTCACTGTTCCGATAACAATGGCCGCTGTTCTCTCAGTGCAAAATCTTGTCTTCAACTTCTCACAACTAATGGTCACAAATCTATCAAAGGTGAAAGCGACTGTCAGCCATACCGAAACCATTGTGATTGCAAAGATCAGGAAAACAATTGAACTGCAGATGGGAGTAAGGGACAGGAATGAATCTGGGAAATAATTCACTGGAAGCCTCCTCAATTTGGGATCTGTGATAATGACCAGGAGATCAGCCACTGCCATTCCCACCAGGTAGTGAGTGATACATTTGGAGAGAACACACTTTCCTCGGGACAGGATCAGAATCGCCAACAGGTTAACTGAAAGAGATAGAAAGGGAAGCAGAGAAATTATTGATCAGAGATCAAACTAAAGCAGCAGTTCGACAGGATCCTGTGTGAAATTTACAGCCGTGTTGCAGCATCCAGCACTTTCGGGCAGGGAATTCTTCTGAGAGCAATTATCAACTATTGATTGGAAAATTGATTTGAAAACAAAAATACAGGCGAATGAAAATGAGCATTGGACGCAGTGGAAGGGCTTAGGAAAGAATCTAATTGTTTAAATCCAGTTTAGCCTCCAGACCAATGGCCGAGAGGGGACAGGGGAGATGTTTTTGTTTTATTTGTTAAGAGAGCCAACAGAGGCTGTCTCAAAATCTGAAAAGGTCGAGAGCCGCTGCGCTGCGTTTCAGAATTTAGATCAGGAGGAAGAGACCGATGGAGGCTGAACCAGTGAGTGGATTGGTGGGAGACAACGAAAAGGACATTTGAGAACTGGAGGGGAGGCAGTTTGCATAGAATGCAGCGAGCAAAGGTATAATTAGTTTAAGAGTTCCGAATAAACTACTGTATGCACACATACTGAAAGTTGTTTGACCTCATCGTGTACACATCACTCAAATAACCCAGGACATTCATTTACGAGTTAGGATGGACCGTCATTCCCACAACTTGCACTGTTAACTCTATCTGCAATACAAAGAATACGCAAAACCGAGTGCCTCTTCCAGACGGAACACACAAAATTGAAATTTCATCTCTCATAATTTGTAAGTTCAGAGTAAAACTGTGGGTTTGTTCAACAAACAAATATAGATCAACACTAGGTTTCATAATCTGCAATTAACTAGAAGGGCTCGTGATTCCAACAAATCCAGTCCAAACTGATGCAACATAAAACCAGTACATTTATTATTACAGTAGATTCAAGCAGCTGTAAATGAATTCAACCGCAGTGAATCAGTGAAGGAGATGTTAAAGTGGTTAAAGTGTGAGCAACAAACTCACTTCATTTGCCAGACATCTGAAGCAGCGTTAGATTCCCATAAGGACATATTTTATAACAGTCATTTCCAACAAAATATTGAAATCCCAGTGAGACCGACACATGATGCTGGGGAAGGAGGACAATGTGCTGCCTCCTTGTAAGACTGATACTGTGAGCTGTGTCGTTATAAATCAACGAAATCCACAACTTGAAACTGTTGACAACCCCTGATGGTGCGATAACTGGTCTTAAAACGTTGGTGGGAAACACAGACTACTCTGTACAGCATTGTTCCCCATATTTAAGGAGGAATATGCATGCATTGAGCGAACTTCAGGGACGTTTCACTAGGTTAACGCCTGGTGTTAAAGGGGCTGTCTTATCAGGAAACTTTGAGCAGTTTGGACCTAGATACATCAGAGTTTCGAAGCATGAGAGAAATCCCGATCATTTAGAAACTGAGGGCATTCTATCATCAGACAATGCATTCAGTACAGTGCATCATCCAATACTAATGCAAGCATTTGATGTACAAATATAATCACAGTCATTATGCTTCTGCTACAACACCAAATGAGCGGAGCCTTCAGACATCCCATCATTCAACTGACCGAACTGAACAGACAACTGTGTTAAACATTCAGCAAGTAAAACATTATCAAGTACAACAGTCGATTTAATATTGATTTGCAACATTAACAGCTGGAGATAGCAGCTGACCGGGAACTCCAATGGCTGCTCGAATGGGATAGTAAATATCTTCAATTTGAAATATTACCGGATATACCACTTATGTGAGAAGCACCAACTGTGTTCTTCTGAAACCCACAGCTCCGGTAGTCACTCTGAGTTGATACATATTAATAGGCCCTGATTTATAAAGGGATAAGTCTCCACTAACATGGTTATACCCCTGAACATTGCGATTAGAGACAGTTATTTGAACAAACACAATACAGCAGCTTTATCTGCGATGTTAATAAAATGGTGCATGCAACATAAATATCTCAAAGTCCAGCAAAATATCTTAATCATACCTCTCTTGGGGATAAGGCTGAAACATGCAATCATACAAGACAGATCCCACAATGATGAGCGGCTTCTCATGAGGTTTCATGTCATTGTAGTTATGAAGTTCACTCCTTACGATTCATTTAAAAATGAAACGGAATTCTCCACATTATACACTGACTCCAGGGACACAGGAGTTAAAATGTAAATTGTGACACGAGGACAGTTAAATCCATGTTCAGGATTGCAGCTGAGAACTTACTATGGATGGTATTAGGGACAGACTGTCAACGTTCTCCATTGACATTCCTGTCTCTCTTATTTTATTGCAAATATTTATCAGTTCATTCTACAGTGGCTAAACGTTTTAGTAAAACTAGAAGTGGGCCAGAGCCTGACACTATTCCTCCTGTTTACTACTCATTGACAATCCAACATCCATCTTCCTTCTATCCAAAACTCTTCCGTACATCTCCATCCCCCAAAACGTCCGGCTGATTGAACAATGCAATGGTTTTCACATTTGATTTCAATCCGCTCAATGGCTTAAATTTAAAATTATCTTCCTCCACTTCAAATCTCTTTGTGGTCTCAAAATTCACCATCTCCACCCATTCCTCCAAACCGCCATCAAACTCGGCCATGAACTCTCCATACCTCTGATATTGGCCACTTTTGGTGGGACTGCACTTTCTTGGTTCCCTCTTACCAATACGAAAACCTGCAATGAATTCCCTCCACCTCCCAGCACTATTGATTCACTTGTGCCTGAACTTTCGATTTTCCTCCTCCTCGTCCACATCTACATGTTTCCCAATGTCAATAGCAACTACAGACATGAAGTCAGCTTCCACATGTGTGCTGACAACACCATGGTCCAACACTCCACCATCTCTCTCGACCCTCCACTGCCTCTTTGTGACCATAATACAAATGTCTGTTTAGCAGAAGCTGCAATTTTCTCAAAGCAATCATCTTTTGAACTACCACTAACTCCATACCCATTTCACTGACATCATTCGCCATCCTAGCTGTTGTGTCAGGCTGAATATGATGCTTTGTGAACCTTACCCTATTGTTTCCTGACCTGAATCTCAGATCTCATTGCCCCTCGATCAGAAAAGATACATATTTCCCCTTCCCTAGCATCGGCAGCCTCTAGGACCACCTCAGTCCATCTGTCACTGAAACACTCAATCACTATTTCCACATCTGCATCTTGGAGGAGAGGGCATGGAAAACTACCTGAGGAAATTGGTGGTTTTCTTGTTCTCTGGAACTGTTTGGCATCATCTTGTTGATGATTCTGTTCAGAGAATTGGTACAGACTAGCATTTTTGCATATGCTAATAAATGTGCAACCTTTTAGAGATACAAACATTGAACGTGATTTAACTGCTGTTCATGTTTAATTTACTTTTAAGATTCAATTGAAAATGGAAGGGCTCAAAGCTGAATGACGTGATTTGAGGTGAAAGATAAGGTTGACCAAGCGGACATTCCTCACAGTTTTGATTAGGCAAAGTATATATATATCTGGTACCTATATTTAGTGAAGAGTGAGTAGAAGATTACTCCTTCAGCATATGTAGGATATGGACTATTTGGCTGACCAGGTGTAGCTTGATATATTAGATTTGTTCTGGAAGCATTCAAGTCCCCATGATGCAGAACTGAAGAGATCACGAGTGGCTTGCAGATCTGGAGAAGAACGATCAACGACACTGCAGTCATCCGCAAACTGAAAATCATGAATGTCTATGGCGTATAGTTTAGTGCCAGCAGAGGGGCTACTGAGGTTAAAGATTTTTCCAGCGAGGCAAAATTTGATACCAACAGCAGAGGGCAGTTGAACTTTCATGAGGCGAGCAGCCACTGTCATCTAGATAGTGAACAGTATTTGTAAAGTATGGAATGTGTTATTGTAGCATAGGAAAGTGTCACCTCTGCAGTACACAATGAGCGATTTGTTAAAAAATGTTTACCCTATTAATTACTTGTATTTTCTAACTGTTTGAACGAATTCCTTACTGCAGGAAGGTATTCTTTTTTTCCCAGGGAGGCAAGTGTGCTGAATCTTAGGCATGGATTTAATGCCGCCCCTCTCCCCGAGGTAGGCTAGGAGGCATGTGCACCATAGATGTGTGATGGCAGGCAGGGAAGGAAGGGCCCGTCATCTTTCCATTGCAGTCAATACGTTGGGAGTGGAAAAGGCCAGCAACGGCCTTCCCACCCAGAGAACAGCTGAGGCGCTGAATAGGTCTATTATTAACTACCTCACGGCCTCTTCCTGCCGCTGCTGGCAATAAGACCTGAAAAATGAAGTGACCTCCCTGTGGGCTTAGGGCTCTTCCTCCCTGGGCAATCTGTGGCCCACAGAGGCCCCCAGCAGATAGCAACCCACTCCTTTGGAAAGCCTATTCTTCTCCCCTCATCTCCCACCCTCCTGCCCCATCATCGCTGCCTGTCAGCCTGCCCTCGGTAATCTCGCCTCACTTAATTGAGGTTCGCGTCTCCAGTGGTTGGCCTCGGTCCAAGGCCCTTAGTAGTACACTCCAGGTGGCGCTACCAGTAGAACTGAGCCACCTGCCCGATGATTGGCTCTTGGAGTCGGAATCCCAGTCCTAAAAGCGACAGGGACCCTGGCACCAGGAAGTAAATTGCCCAAGTGCCATCAAATAGAGATGGGTGGTTCTGAATGGCAGAGGTGGAATTCCCACTGCTTTTTTTGGACCAGCTCCCAAAGTTCCACCGGCTCCAACACCTCGCAACGCCTCATGTGTGGACTGCATTCTTGGCAGCTGACATGTTTGGTGTTGTGATTAGGATTCAAAGCGAGCTTATTTGAGACAGACCCTTATTTGAAAAGAGATCGAAAGCTTTAACGTTCTGGGGTGGCACAGTGGCGCAGTGGTTAGCACCGCAGCCTCACAGCTCCAGCGATCCGGGTTCAATTCTGGGTACTGCCTGTGTGGAGTTTACAAGTTCTGCCTGTGTCTGCGTGGGTTTCCTTCGGGTGCTCCGGTTTCCTCCCACATGCTAAAGACTTGCTGGTTGATAGATTAATTGGCCATTATAAATTGCCCGTAGTATAGGTAGTTGGCAGGAAATTATAGGAACAGGTGGGGACAGGTAGGAATATGGAATTAGTGTAGGGTTAGTATAAATGGGTGGCTGATGGTCGACACAGACTCGTTGGGCCGAAGGGCAGACTCGGTGGGCCGAAGGGCCTATTTCAATGCTGCATCTCGAAACTAAAAGAACACAAGCTGTTTTTATTTTTACAAGGCATAGGTTTTACAAGAGGTTTCTGTATTACAAGAAGAGTCTGGGGGATTGAACACAGCTGAAAGCTGATTAATGGCTGAGGGTGTTTGAAAGATGACAAAACAGAACCATTAACTGGAAGATTGCATTGTTTGCTATTGACTGGACATCTTTAATTCCATATCTGCATCCTGGAGGACAGGAATTGGAACAATACCTGAGGAAGTTCCCGATTGTCTTGTACTGTGGAAATGGTTGGCATCATTGTACTGATCAGACTGTTCAGAATATTAATAAGAACTACCTTCACCGCGCCTGCTAATTAATGAGCAACCTTTGAGATATACAAACATTGATCGTAACTTAACTGTTCATGTTTAATTTATGCTAGTTTTGTTTGAGAGTTAAAGTAAAATTGATAAAAGTGAAATCTTGTCCATTTGTTTTTGTTTCAGATTTTAGGGTCAATGGGTGCATTTAGTTCTTTTGATTTGTTAGTGGTCTTAAAAGGGATCATAACAGCAGCAAAGAGAGTATGAGCAGAGACTGGCAGACAAGGTAAAGGGAATTTAAAAAGCCTGTACATTCATATATGTCTGTATGAAAAGTGAGAGAGTGATAAAAGAAGGAATAGGGCCGATTAGGAAACAAAAAGTAATGATTTGTGCATGGAAGCAGAGGCATAGTTGAGGTGCTATATGAGTACCTTTTATTACTTTAACAAGGATAATAAGCTCCCAAATACCTAATGAATAATAAGGTATCGAGAGACTGGATTGGCTCAAATCGATACGGAGCAGGGATTGGAAACGCTGGTTATACTTGAGATTGATAAGTCGCCAGGGACGGATCAGGTACATTCGAGCATACTGAGGGAAGTAAGAGTGGAAATTATAGAGGCAATGCCCATAATCTTGCAATCCCCTGTTGATAAAGGTTTGCTGCCAGAGAACTGGAGAAAAGAAAACGGTACGAATTTGTTCAAAAAGAGCTTTAAAGATAAACAGAGCTATTGCAGGCCAGTGTGCTTAACATGTGTGATAGGAAAATAAAGTTCAGAAACGGTAAACTGGCAAGAAACGAACAGTCACTGGGGCAAGTGCGATTAATTAAATAAAGGAAGCACCAATATTTTCATGCAAAAAGGAGTTTAACTGATTTGATTGAGATTTTTGATTGGTGATATGATAATGCACATGATATGATGGACATTATTACGAGCTCACAGGAAGTCGAGTTGCTGTGCACTCTGTCTTTAATAAAACTGAGATAGTCGCCGCTGAGATAGGGAGGGGTCCTGCCGACTTCGGGTTGGTGACGGGCCTCACCCGCTCCGATCTTCATGCCCCCTCCCAACCTACACAACCCGACCCCACTCCCCCACCCCCGCTCCGCCCCGCCATATTTACCAACGTTGGACTCCCTTTACAATCCAGCCCTTGATGTTGGGAACCAGGACATGGATCTGCCTGATTTTAAATCATTGAAATTATTTTGATGAAATAACATTCCAAGCAGGTTAGTTCCACAGCATGAAACTGTTAACAACTTCTGATGGTCTGATAACTGCTCTTAGAACGTTGGTGGCAACACACCGAGACTACTGTGTACAGTTGTGTTGTCCTTATTTATGGACGAATAGACATGCATTGAGGTAGGTTCAGAGAAGCTTCACTCCCATGACTCCTGGTGTTAAAAGGGGCTGTCTTGCGAGGAGAGGTTGAATAGTTTCCGCCAATAAACTTCAGAGTTTAGAAGTATGAGAGACACATTGAAATGTGAAATTCTAAGGAAGCTTCAGAGTCTGGTGGGGAGAAGAAGTTTCCCCTTCGAGGAGGAATCTGGAACTAAGGGACAAAAGGTGCACATTTCAGGCGCAGCTGAGGAGGATTTATTTTCTGTGATAGTCATGAATCTTTGGAATTCTCGACCCAGAGAGCTGTGGAGGCTGAGTCATTGATTATATGCAAAGCTAAGATATAGAGATTTTTAAACTATAGGCTAGTCAAGAATTATGGAGAACAAGCAAGAAAATGGTTTTGAGGTCGAGATCAAATCACAAATGATCTGAATGTGTTGTGGAGCAGGATCGAGGGACCAAATGGCCTATGCATGTTCCTATTGCATATATTCTTACGTACTTAGCCCGAGCATCTGATCCCAATACATTAAGTTGAGATATTAAACTGATCACATTCTCAGGAATGAATCAACACAAACAATTACAGATAAAGAAAGAAAAATGAGCTCGTACATTTAGAATCTAAGGGCATTCTATCAAAGGAAAATACATTCAGCCCAGTGAATAATGCAATACTAATGCAAGGATGTGATGCACAAAGATTATCACAGTCATTATGCATCTGCTACAACACCAAATAAGCAGAGCCTCCAGACAGCCCATCATTATACTGACCGAACCGAATAGACAACTGCGTAAAACATTCAGCAAGGAAAACATTATCAAGTACAGCAGTCGATTTAATATTGATTTGCAACACTAAGAGCTGGAGACAGCAGCTTACCGGGAACTCCAATGGCTGCAAGAATGGGATAGTAAATATCTTCAATCTGATATAGGACTGGATATCTCATTTCTGTGAGAAGCAACAGCTGATATTGTTCTGAAACCGACAGCTCAGGTACTCACTCTGAGCTGAGACATACTAATAGGCCCTGATTTATACAGGGGATAAGTCTCCACTGACATGGTTATACCCCTGATCATTGCTATTAGTGACAGTCACTTGAGCAAACACATTACATCAGCAGCTTTGACTGGCATGTAAATAAAATGGTGCATTTGACATGAATATCTCAAAGTCCAGCAAAGTAACTTAATCAGACCTATCTTGGGGATAAGGCTGAAACATGTGCTAATACAGGACAGATCCCACAATGATGAGCGGCTTCATGATATTGTAATGACAATTTTCACTGATAATGGTTCATGCATAAATTCTCCGGCTTTCTCCACAGTATACACTGAATCCAGCGGCAGATGCAATTAAAATGTAAACTTCGACACGAGGACAATTAAATCCATGTTAAAGATTACAGCTGAGAACTTACTGTGGGTGGAATTAGGGGACAGACTCTGAGCGTACTCCATTGACATTCCTCTCTCTATTATTGTATTGCACATGTTCATTCTACAGTGGCTAAAGGCACCAGTTAAATAAGAACTGGGCCATCTCCTGACACTATTCCCCCAGTTCACTGCTCACTGACAACCAAACCTCCACTCTCTTTCTTTCCAAAATATTACTACACTTCTTTATCTGCCAAAACATCTGGCAGCTCGCACAACACAATGGTTTTCATTGACCCGCATTAGATTTCAGTCCGCTCAATGGCTTAAATTTAAAATTCTCGTCCTCAGCTTAAACTCTATCCATGCCTCAAAATTCACCGGCTCAACTCATTCCTCCAAACATCCATCAAACCTTGCCCGTGATCTCTCCATATCTCTAATATTGGGCACTTTTTGTGGGACTGCCCTTTCTTGGTTCCTGTCTTCCTGATACGATAATAGTCACAGATTCCCTCGCAACGGATTCCGTCCACCTACGTGCACTATCAATTCGCCTGTGCCTGACCTTTATATTTTGCCTCCTACTCTTCCACATCTACATGTTTCCCAATGTCAACAGCAACTACAGGCATGGGCCATCTTCCACATGTGTGTTGACAACACCAAGGTCCAGCTCTCCACCATCTCCCTTGACTTTCCACTGCCTCTGTGTGACAAGATTACAAATGTCTGTTTAGCAGAAGCTGCAATTTTCTCCAATTAAATATATGAAATAAAAAATCAATCATCCTTTACTCTGCCACAAACTCCATACACATTTCACTGACACCATTCGCCATCCTAGCAGTTGTGTCAGGCTGAATATGATGCTTTGTAAATTTTCTCCACTGGTTTCCCCTGAACTGACCCGCAGATCTCAACGCGTCTGAATCATATACCTATTTCCACCTCCTGAACATCACCAGCCTCAAGAACTGCCTCAGCTCATCTGGCACTGAAACACTACTTCCATATTAGCATCTTGGAGGGAAAGACTTAGAAAACTACCTGAGAAAATTCTCGATTTTCTTGTACTGTGGAAGTGTTTGGCACCATCCTGTTGATAAACCTGTTCAGTGGATGACTACAGACTGTCGTTATTGCATACGCTAATTAACGTGTAATCTTTCAGATAAACAAACATCGAACGTGAGTTAACTGTTAGTGCATGTTTAATTTGCATTAAATCGTGAATTGAGAATGGAAAGCTCAAAGCTGGAGGACGTGATTTGGAGGTGTAAGATGAGATTTAATAAGGAGAAATTCCTGGTAGCTTTGATTCGGCAAAGTATATATAAAGTATATATAGAAGAGAGAGTAGAAGTTCACATTGTGCCATTTGAGATCTTCCACAATATGGAATGGCCCAAATCATCTTAGACAAGCTCCTGGAGACTGGTTTTGAATGGAAGTCTCCTTCAGATGATCACGCACGTGACCATGACAAAGTAAAGACTACTGCTGCAAATCCCTGCGAGTTGTTACCAGAGGCCCAAAGACAGAAAAAAAGAATTAACAAAACGAAGCAGGACCAATCATTCTATGGAATTTGCTTGTGAGAATGAAGTTTGGCAGATGGCAGAAATCGATAATGTTCGCAAAATACTTTGAGAACATTAGGGATGTAATTCGATGGAAGAGTTCGTAATAGTGTCCCGTCAGGGGTATTGTGCCACCTGGAAGACATTAAGTTTGTAAAATAAGATATGCTGCAGTAACGGGAAGTGGGAGTCCCTGGCACAGCCAGCATTTACGGCCCATCACCAGTTGTCCTTGATGATTGAATGGCCTGCGAAGACATTTCAGAGGGCAGTTAACAGTTAACCAGATTGCTGTGGGTCTGGAATCACATGTCCGTCAGAGAAGCTTATTTCCTTTCCCAAAGGGCCTTAGTCAACTAGGTGGGTGTTTGCGACGCCAGATCTAAGTTGTTATGGCATCATGACTGACAATAGCCTTCAAATACAAATTGTGTTGCACTAATTGATTTATTCTATTAATAACTTGAATTTAAATCAATTTTCAACAACTTTATTGGTGGTATTTCAACCCGTGTTGCCATCTTGTACTGGCTTTACAACAGTTTGATGCAGATGTCACCAAATGTCACGGGGAAATTTTGTTTTATACAGATACCCACTCGTGTTTCTGCAAAAAAAAATCAGAGCAAAGGAAGCCATATTGTTTCTGTGGAGAATATCGTTACAGCCAGTTGCACTGTTCATTGTACATCTTGCAGGGAAAGCAATGTCATTGCTGATGCTCTGCCCAGAGTTCAAAGAGAAGGCGTAAGTCTGAAGGGAGACTCTGAAATGTGAGAATTTTGCCATGTCCGAATCCTACTAATCTTTCATTTGTTATTGGTAAAATTCAGCAATTTTGTAAAATCGTCAGCTGTTAGAGGATGACGTCTACACAGGGTCACAAGTTTCTGCTATGGGTCTTCATGTGAATGAATAGGCCGTGTCTAGGCCCACAGATCTTTGAGCACATGGGAGAGGCTTTCACAAGAGGTAGTGGGATCCCAAGTGTGGGGTTTGCTTCCGTTTCTTTCCTTCTCTGCGGCCACTCTTCCTTATCATTAAGGCACTTGGACTCAAAGTGATAGACAAGTTGCCACCATTTTGAACAATTAGTCGCGAGCTCCTTCCAGTCATGAATGTCAATGCTGCTGAGCTTCAGCGAGAGCTTCAGAGTGTTCTTTGAAGCATTTCCTTTGTCCTTCCCTGTAACGCTTGCCATTTCAGAGTTGGGAAAACAGGACCTGGCGGGGCAGACGGTTTTTGGCTACACAAACTCAGTGTCCAGTCCATCGAAGTTGGATTTTCAGGAAATTTGCCTGGATGCTAGTAGAGTTGGCTTCAAGAAGGTAACTAGCATTTGTTCTATGGTCCTTCCCTTTAATCTGGATGATGCATTGGAGGGAGTGCTGAGGGAATTTCTTTAGTGTTTTATTTGTCTGTGATACACAGTTCAGGCCTCATTGCAGTGCTGGAGTGTGGTGACGAGAATTGTTTGGAAACTAAGACTTTTGCTGACTTGCAGAAGTCTTTATTGTCAAACACTCACTTCTGTAAGTTTGTAGCTGGCTGATCTGGCACAGTTGATCCTGTGTTGGATCTCCCCATCAATGGTGGCCTTTTAAGAGAGGCAGCTGCCAAGTTTCAGGAAGTTTTCAGTGTATTCTAGAGTTTCTCCTTCAACATATGTGGGATATGGAATACTTCTATGACCAAGTATAGGCTGATATACGAGTTTTGTTTTGACAACCGTAGAGGGCATTCAAGTCCTCTCCATGTCGAAGTGAAGAGATCGAGAGTGGTTTGCAAATCTGACGCAGAGTGGGCAATGACAGTTTAGTCATCCAATAACGACAGATCATGTATGTCTATGATGCATAGTTTAGTTTTGGCACAGAGGTGAATGAGGTTAATGAGTTCATTCCCACACCAGAGAGCAGTTGTACTTTGATGAAGCGAGCAGCCACTGTCAGCTAGACTGTAAATAGTATTAATAAAATATGAAACGTGTTATTGTAGCATAGGAAAGTGTCTCCTCTGCAGGACGCAATAAGTTATTTGCTAAAAATGTTTACAGTATTAAGAATTAATTGTATTTTCGAACTGTCTGAATGAAATCCTTACTGCATCAAGACATTCTTTTTTTCCCAAGGGAGGAAGTGTAATGAATCCTAGGCCTGGATTTAATGCCACCGCACTCCCAGAGATGGGCGAGGAAGCATGTAACCCATAGATTTGCTATGGCAGGCATGGGAGGGAGGGCCTATCATCTTCTCATTGCACTGCAATCAGTTGGGACTGGAAATGACCAGCAACGGCCTTTCCGCCCAGAGGCCATTGGAGGCATTAAAGAGGCCTATTATTACCTACTTAAGGGCCTCTTCCCATTATTGCTGGAATCAAGGCCAGTAAAGTAGGGTGACCTGCCTGAGGGATTTGGAGTAAAGGCCTGCTCGGGTATAAGACTGAAACCCGACCCGACGACATCATAGGAACATGGGATGATTGGAACAGGAGTAAGCCATTCAACACCTCGAGCCGTCATTCAATGAGATCATGGCTGATCGCGACCGAACTCCATATACCTGCCTTTGGCCTATAGCCCTTTATATCTTTGCTCAATAAAAATCTATCTATGTCAGATTCAAACTTAACAACTGTTGTAGCTTCAACTGCTGTTTGTGGGAGAGAGTTCCAAACCTCTACCACCCTTTGCGTGAAGAAGTGCTTTCTGACATCTCTCCTGAACGGACTGTTCCTAAAGTTTAGACTATTCCCCCTAGTTTTAGAATTTTCAAATAGTGGAAATAGTTTATATTTATCTAGCCTGTCTTTTCCTGTGAATATCTTCAAAACTACGATCAGATCACCCCTTAACCTTCTAAATTGTAACGAAAACATGCCTAATTTCTGTAATCTCTCCTCATAACTTAACCCCTGTAGTCCAGGTATCATTTTTGTAAACCTATGTTGCACTCCCTCCAAGGCCAATATATCCTTCCGAAGGTGCGGTGCCCAGAAATGCTCACAGCACTGCACGTCGGGTCTAACCATGGTTTTGTACAGCTGCAGCATAACCTCTGTGTCTTTTTACTCCAATCGTGGAAATATAAGGGTTCGCACTCCATTAGCCTTTTTGATTATTTTCTACACTTGCTCGTGGCATTTTAAAGATCTATGCATCTGAATCCCCAAGTCTCTTTAGACATCCACTGTACTTAAACTCTTCCCATTTAGAAAATACCCGGATCTATCCTTTTTTGGTCCAAAATGGATAATCCCACACTTGCCCGCATTGAAATCCATCTGCCACAGTTTTACCCACTCACCTAGTCTGTCAATATCGCTTTGCAATTTTATGCTATCATCTAGACTGTCTACAATGCCGCCTGACTTTGTATCACCAGCAAATTAATACATATGGCTTACTATGGCATCATTCAATTCGTTAATGAATAATGTGAACAACTGAGGCCCCAACACTGATCCCTGCGGGACACCACTAGTCACATCTTGCCAATCGGAGCCGCCTTTGGCATCCTTGGCTGGAGCGACAATGGGTAAGCTGCTGGAGGTGGTCAGTGGTGTGTGGAGCAGCGCTTGTAGTGGCAAAAAAGACCAATTCTAGAGTGACAGCCTCTTCCACAGGTGCCGCAGATAAAATTGATTGTCGGGGCGGTTACACAGTTTGCTCTCCGCTTGCACTTCGGTCTTTTTTCCTGCCAACAGCTAAGACAGTTTGACTCGCCACTCTTTAGCCCCGCCTTTATGGCTGTCTGCCAGATCTGGCGATCACTGGCAACTGACTTCCACGACTTGTGATCACTGTCACATGACTTCATGTCACGCTTGCAGACGTCTTTAAAGTGGAGAAATGGACGGCCGATGGGTCTGATACCAGTGGCGAGCTCGCTGCATAATGTGTCCTTGGGGATCCTACCATTTCCATGCAGCTCACATGGTCAAGCCATCTCAAGCTCCGCTGGCTCAGAAGGGTGCATTTGCTGCGGATGCTGGCCGCCTCGAGGACTTCTGCATTGGAGATACGGTCCTGCCACCTGATGCCAAGGATTCTCCGGAGGCAGCGACAATGGAATGAATTGAGACGTCTCTCTTGGCTGACATACGTTGTCCAAACTCGCTGCCATAGAACAAGGTACTGAGGAAAGAAGCTTGATACACTCGGACTTTTGTGTTCCATGATGGTGCGCCATTTTCCCACACTCTCTTGGCCAGTCTGGACATAGCAGCGGACGCCTTTCCCAGGCGCTTATTGATTTCTGCATCGAGGGACAGGTTACTGGTGATAGTTGAGCCTAGGTAGGTGAACTCTTGAACCATTTCCAGTGTGTGGTCGCCGATATTGATGGATGGAGCATTTCTGACGTCCTGTCTCATGATGTTTGTTTTCTTGAGGCTGATGATTAGGCCAAATTCGTTTTAGTCAGCCGCAATCCTGTCGATGACTCTCTGCCGACAGTCTTCAGTGTGAGATGTTAATGCAGCATCTTCAGCAACAAGGAGTTCCCTGATCGGGACGTTCCGTACTTTGGTCTTCGCTCTTAGATGGGCAAGGTTGAACAACCTGCCATCTGATCTTGTGTGGAGGAAAATTCCTTCTTCTGAAGACTTGAACGCATGTGACAGCAGCAAGGTGAAGAAGATCCCGGACCGTGTAGGTGCGAGAACACAGCGCTGTTTCACGCCACTCACGATAAGAAAAGGGTCTGATGAGGCGCCGCTATGCTGAATTGTGCCTTTCATATTGTCATAGATTGAGTTGATGATACTTAGTGGCTTTGGTGGACATTCGATCTTTGCTCGTAGTCTGAAGAGACCACGTCTGCTGCCGTGGTCAAAGGCTTTGGTGAGATCTATGAAAGCAACATAGAGGGGCATCTTTGTTCGCGGCATTTCTCCAGTACCTGGCAAAGGGAGAACAGCATGTCAATGGTGGATCTCTCTGCTCGAAAGCACACTGTGTCTCAGGGTAGACACACTCAGTCAGCTTCTGGTGCATGTTTAAAATGACTCGACCGAAGACTTCCCCACTATGTTACAGTCACCACGGTCACCCTTGTTCTTATAGAGGTTGATGTTATTGGCATCGCGCATGTCCTGTTGAACTGCTGCCTTAACCAAGCACAGGCAAAGCAGTTCATGGAGTGCTGAGAGTATAGCAGGCTTGGCACTCTTGATTATGCTAGTGGTGATGGGCGGCACAGTGGCGCAGTGGTTGGCACTGCAGCCTCAGAGCTGCAGCAAACTGTCTTCGATTCTGGGTATTGCCTATGCAGAGTTTAGATTAGATTAGATTAGAGATACAGCACTGAAACAGGCCATTCGGCCCACCGAGTCTGTGCCGAACATCAACCACCCATTTATACTAATCCTACACTAATCCCATATTCCTACCAAACATCCCCACCTGTCCCTATATTTCCCTACCACCTACCCACCTACACGAGTTCAATTTATAATGGCCAAGTTACCTATCAACCTGCAAGTCTTTTGGCTTGTGGGAGGAAACCGGAGCACCCGGAGAAAACCCACGCAGACACAGGGAGAACTTGCAAACTCCACACAGGCAGTACCTGGAATCGAACCTGGGTCCCTGGAGCTGTGAGGCTGCGGTGCTAACCACTGCGCCACTGTGCCGCCCTAAGCTCTTCATGTGATTGTGTGGGTTTCCACCGCGTGCTCCAGTTTTCTCCCACAGCCAAAGTCTTGCAGGTTGATCGGTAAATTTGCCATTGTAAATTCCTCCTAGTGCAGGTAGGTGGTGGGAGAGTGGTGGGGATGTTGTAAGGAATATGGGATTAATGTAGGATTAGTGCAAATGGGTGGTTGTTGGTCAGCACAGACTAGGTCGGCCGAAGGGCCTGTTTCAGTGCTGCATCTATCTATGACTCTAATGTCCTCCTTCCCAGGGGCTTTTCCACTGGCTGGAGAATCAATGGCATCACTGAGTTCCGATTTTCTTGGCGTACCTACTCATTATCCACACTATTTATCGCCTACCACTCAGCCAGCTTCCTAACCATGTCAATAATTTGCCCTCAAATCCATGGGCTTCTACCTTAGTTAACAGTCTCTTCTGCGGGACTTTATCAAATACATTCTGGAAATCTCTATAAATAACATCAGCAAACATTCCCCTGTCCACTACCTTTGTCAGCTCTTCAAGCCAATCAGTGAGATTTGTCAGGCATGACCTTCCCATCATGAATCCGTGCTGGCTGTCCCTGATTAACTGATTTGTTTCTAGGTGTTCAGTCACCCTATCCTTGATTATGGAATCCAGCAACTTGCCCACCACAGATGTCAGGCTAACTGGTCTGCAATTTCCTTGGTTCTCCCTTTTCACCCTTCTTAAAAAGAGGAGTGACATGTGCAAATTATCAATCGAGAGGGACCAATCCAGAAACTAGCCAACTCTGAAAGACATTAGTTAGAGCATCTACAATGTGCTACCCTACTTCCTTTAACACCCTCTGATGGAAACCGTCATGTCCTGGGAATTTCTTACTCTTTAGTTCCATTAATTTCCTTGTTACTGATGTTTTACTTACATTAATTGTATTAAGTCCCTGTCCCCTGTCGGCTATTAATTTTTTCGGGACTTCCGGCAAGTTATCCTCCTTTCAACTGTAAATACTGAGGCAAAGTAATTGCTCAACATGTCTGCCATTTCCCCATTCTCAATGACAATATCTCCATTTCAGCTTTTAGTGTGCCTACATTGCTCTTGAACACCCGCTTTCCCTTTATGTAAGTTATCAAATTTCTTGTTTTTGATTTTGATGTCCCTTACAAGTTTCCTTTCATAATCCTTTATAGTAGCTCTTCTAAGCTGCTTTGTGACCCTTTTCTGGTCTTTGTATCGATCCAATTCGGCCGGATCTATGCTGCGATTTGCATTTTTGCAAGCCCTTTCTTTTTGTTTTATGCCATCCCTAATCTCTTCAGTTGTCCATGGCTGTTTTTTCTGTGAAATGGAGCTCTTTTCCTGTCAGGGGTATATAGTCACTCTGTATTTCGTTAAATGTTTCTTTAAATATTCTCCACTGTTCTTCAGTCGTTTCACCCATTAACAGATCTACCCAGCCTCTGTCTCAACACGGTTATGTCAGCCTTACCCAAGTCTAAAATTCTAGTCGCCGATTCGTGCTTTTTACTTCAAACGCTACCTTGAATTTGATCATGTTGTGATCACTATTTGATAAATGTTCACGTACATATAGGCTGCTAATTAAATTTGGCTCATTACTCATAACTAAATCTAATATTGCATGTCTCCTTGTTACATCTAGGACGTATTGCTGTTGGAAACTATGCCAACATATTCCAGAAATTCGCTACCTTTCTGACAGGTGCTACTCTGCCTCTCCCAATTTATGTGTAAGTTAAAATCCCCCATGAATACTACTTTGCCTTTGTTACACACTTGCCTAATTCGTGCATTTATACAATCTAACACCTCAGAACTGCTACCAGGGGGTCGCTACACAACACCCATAACAGTTTTAGATCATTCTTTGTTCCTCAATTCCACCCATTAGGTCTACACTGGATGCTTTCCCCTCATTATATCCTCCCTCACTAATGTGGTGATATTATTTCTAATCACTAAGGCTACGCCATCCCCTCTGCCATTTCCCTGTCCCTCCTGTAAACTTTATAACCAGGTATATTTAGTTCCCAGTCCAGACCATCCTGCAGCCACGTCTCCCCAATGGCCACAACATCATAATCTTCCATTTGAATTTGCGCCTGCAGCTCATTTAGTTTATTCCTTACATCCAACCCGAACCGGACCCAGGACCGAGTTCTTTCATTTCTTTTCGTGCCCGACCCGACCCGACCCAACCAGATCCGACTATCGCAATAAAGTTCCTGATATCAAACAGGTCATTGCGCTCTACCTTATCCACATGTTGTGATCCGGTTCATCCGTTCCAGCAGCAGGCTATTCTTGCAGATGGAGTTGTGATGTGATCCTGATCACATCAGCACGAGCCAACGCCCCCATCCCTCAACTTTCACACATGAGCACTTTGTGGCCGAGTGCATTGGACATGATCAGGGGTAGAAACCTAATGATTTCCTTACCCTCTCCCTTTTTTGGTCGACACAGTTTGCAGACGGTTGCAATGCTGTAAAGATTTGGAGTGGATTGTGGTGGGTGCAAGGCCATGAAGATTTGAACATGAGCAACACAGAAGCCAATGATCATTTTCTTACCGCTTTTCCTAAGCTCAGTGAATTCAATTCAGAGAGATTGGACTGTAAGGTAAATTTCAGTGAAAGGAAAAATTGATTGATTGAAAAATGGCAGGTCAGCTAGCAGGCTTTCCCCGTACGTTTTGATAGTTAATGTATAGTACTGTAGATTCCCGGTGCCATCTGATCATTAGTCTACGATATACAGATCTACAGTAGTGTTTGATTGAAGAATTCTGGTTGATCAGCGTGCACATAATGGCCAGCACCTCGAATAGCCGACAAAGCAAACAAGTAACGGATATGTTAAAGTTGACAAATTATTTTGAACAATTTCTAGCATTGAAATTTGATACAATTTTACATAAAGGTTCGTATCACTTTTTAAAAACAAATATTCTTGCTCTAGAATATCAATAGATTTCATAGTGTCCATCTATCCTTTGAGATCTTTGTAAGTTTTTGTCGCACTGCCAGGTAGAGAAACAGCAAGGGCTGCTTGTTAATTGTTTTTACACACTGGACTGTCTTGTTCCTCTATAAAATTACAGTTCAGTTTTAGAAGAAATAAAACATCCCAGGAGCCCTGATTCGAAGTATTAAAATGCAAAACAAATAATCAAACAGCGATCAAATAGAGTTAGCTATTTATTGAACATATTTCTTCCAATTCCTTGAGTACATAAAATTAAAGATCCCAACTCTAGGAGCCGAACTATGTTTTGTAGATAACTTTCAAATACATACAGTGTTTCTCCTTTCTGTCAGAAATATAAGCTTGTCTCTTCCGAAAGTTTCTATCAACATCTCGACAGCCTCATGACTTTTAAGCAATCTTCTCATGAGATTATCCATTTTCTCTCCACAAAGAAAGACTTGCTCTTCTCTCGCACCTTTCACAACCTGAGGACGTGCCAAACCGCCTTCCACCCAATGAAGGTTTTTGAGAATTGTACTTCACTGTTGTAAAGTAGGAAACGCAGCAGTAATTACCCACAGCAAGCTCCCACAAACAGCACTGTGATAATAACCAGATAAAACAGAAACAAGTCACGTCAAACCGTAGATTAAAAAGAAAACAAGTAATCTACTCCAACAAAGCACCCAATCGGCAGTTAGGTGAACATTGGATTTACTATTAATAAAAACAAGAAATGCTGGAAATACTCAGCAGGTCTGGCAGCATCTGTGGAGAGAGAAGTAGAGTTAACGTTTCAGGTCAGTGACCCTTCGTCAGACCTTACAAATATTAGAAATGTAAATGATTTTAAGCAAGTAAAGCGAGGAGAGGGAGGGTGGGGGTGGGGGGGGGTGGGGGCTGTGGGGCAAGATATAACAAAAGGGAAGGTGTTGCTCGGACAAGTTCAAAGCGAATAACTGATCATAAGGTCATGGAGCAAAGGTAAACGGATTGCTAATGGTGTGCTGAAAGACAAAGCATTAGTACAGAAAGGGTGTGAATTGCCTGTAAAGCACAAATCACTCCAAACACCAACATTAAAAAATATATATAAAACAGAAACAGTGGGTAGGCACAGTAGAAACAAACTGAACACACTGAAAAATCTAAAATAATATAACCAAATAATAAAAGAAAAAAGGAAAAAAAATAACTAAACAGAAAAACCAGTTGGGGGGCGGGCGAGGCGTCATGCTGTGAAATTATTGAATTCAATGTTCAGTCCAGCAGGCTGTAGTGTGCCTACTCTATAAATGAGATGCAGTTCCTCGAGCTTGCGTTGATGTTCGCTGGAACACTGCAGCAATCGCAGGACAGAGATGTGGGCATGAGAGCATGGTGGGGGTAGGGCTGGGGTGGGGTTCAATGGCCAGCAACTGGAAGCTCGGGGTCATGCTTACGGACTTAGTGGAGGTGTTCCACAAAGTGGTCACCCAATCTACGTTTGGTCTCCCTAATGTAGAGGAGACCACATTGTGAGCTGCGAATACAGTATACTAAGTTGAAAGAAATACAAGTAAATTGCTACTTCACCTGAAAGTTGGTTGGAATTATGGACTACAGATTTAAGGAATGAGAGGGCAAGAGTTTGAACAGCAGATTAGCTGAGACTGCTTAGGATGAGCTGATGGTAGAAAATGTAGTGGATGGTGCGAATATATTCTCCCAACCTCTCTCAGGGTTAAATATGACATCGAGGTTGTGAACAGTCTGGTTCATTCTGAGGCAGTTGGCAGAAGAAGAATTAATTTTTTAAACAGCAGCAAAGTTGAGGCGCTGGGACGGTCAGCTCCAGTGCTAAACTCGGATCCCTTTGCTCGTCCTAGAGACATAGAGTTATACAGCACGGAAACAGGCACTTCGGCCCATCGTGTCGGTGCCGTCCATCGAGCACCTATCTTTTCTTATCCCATTCTCCAGCACTTGGCCCATAGCCTTGTTTGCTATGGCGTTCCAAATGCTAAACTAAATACTTCTTAAATGTTGTGAGGGTTCCTGCCTCTGCCATCCCTTCAGGTAGTGTGTTCAAGATTCCAACAACAATCTGGGTGAAAAGGAATTTCCTCAAATCCCCTCTAAACCTCCTGCCCCTTACCTTAAATCTATGCCCCTGGTTACTGCCTAACGGGGGGGGGGCGGAGTTTCTTCCCATCTACCCTATCTATGCCCCTCATAATGCTTTATACCTGGATAAGGCTCCCCCGTCAGCCTCCTCTGCATTAAGGAAAGCAACCCGAGCCTATCTAGTCTCGTTTCACAGCTGAAATGCTCCAGCCCAGACAATATCCAGTTGAAACTCCTCTGCACCCTCTCCAATGCAATCAAATCCTTCCGACAGTGTGGTGACCAGAACTGTACAAAGTACTCCAGCTGTCGCCTAACTAGCGTTTTGTACAGCTTCATCATAACCTCCCTGCTCTTATATTCTATGCCTTGGCTAATAAAGGCAAGTATCCCATCTGTCTTCTTAACCAACTTATCTACCTGTGCTGCTGCCTTCAGTGATTTATGGACAAGTATACCAAGGTCCCTCAGACCCTCTTGTTAGTCCTCTCAAAATGCATCACCGAACACTTCTCAGGATTAAATTCCATTTGTCACTACTCCGCCCATCTTACCAGCCCATCTATGTCGTCCTGTAATCTAAAGCTTTCCTCATCACTATTCACAACACCACCAGTTTTCGTGTCATCTGCGAACTTACTGATCATACATCCTACATTCACGTCTACATCATTAACGTACACCACAAACCGCAAGGGTCCCAGCACCGATCCCTGTGGGACACCACTGGTCACAAGATTCCAATCGCAAAAGCAACCCTCGACCATCACCCTCTACCTTCTGCCACTAAGCCAATTTTGGATCCAATTTTCCAAATTGCCTTAACCAATCTCCCACTTGGGACCTTATCAAAAGCCTTGCTGAAGTCCATGTAGACTACATCAACTGCTTTACCCTCATCCAGTCACCTCCTCGAAGAATTCAATCAGGTTTGTTAACTATGATATCCCCCTGACAAAAGCAGGCTGAGTATCCTTGATTAATTCCTGTCTGTCCTATTTGAGATTAATCCTGTCCTTCAGAATTATTTTCCGATTATTTCCCTACCGCTGATGTTAGACTCACTGGCCTGTAGTTACCTGGTTTATCCCTGCTGCCCTTCATGAGTAATGGTACCACTTTCGCTGTCCTCCTGTCCCCGAGCACCTCTCTTGTGGCCAGACATAATTGGAATATTTGCGTCAGAGCCCCTGCTATCTCCTCCGATGTCTCACATAAAAGCCTGGGGTGCATCTCATCTGGGCCTGGGGATTTATCCACTTTTACCCCGCTAAAACAGCTAATATTTCGTCCCTTTAAATGCTAATTTGTTCGAGTATATCACACTCCGCCTCCCTGATCTGTACTCCCACATCATCCTTCTGCATAGTGAACACAGTTCAGTTCATACCTCAGCTACTTTCCTTGGCTCCAAACACAGATTGGAACCTAAACTTTCCCTGGTTATCCTCTTGCTTTTAGTATATTTATAAAATGCCTTGGGATTTTCCTTTGTCTTCCTGCCAGTGTTTTTTCATGCCCCTCTTTGCTATCTTAATTACTTTTTTTTAAGTACCCGCCTATAATTTATTTTTTGTAATTCATTCATGGGATGTGGACGACGCTGGCCAGGACAGCGTTTATTGCCCATCACTAATTGCCCTTGAGAAGATGATCTGCCTTCTTGAACCGCTGCAGTCCATTTGGGGTAGGTATACCCACAGTGCTGTTAGGAAGGGAGCTCCAGGATTTTGACGCAGCGTCAGTGAAGGAACGGCGATATATGTCAATATATATCAATATCATATATCAATGTGATGCTGGGGACTTCAGAAGGAGGCCGCGATGGATCATCAACTCGGCACTTCTGGCTGAAGATTGTTGCAAATGCTTCTGCCTTATCTTTCGCGCTGATGTGCTGGGCTCCCCCATTATTGAGGATGGGGATATTTGTGGAGCCACCTCCTCCAGTTAGTTGTTTAATTGTCCACCACCATTCACGGCTAATTCACGGATGTGACAGGACTTCAGAGCATGGCATCGCTTAGCTCTATCTATCGCATGCTGCTTACGCAGTTTTCTATACTCCTCTAGGGCCTCCGCTGTTTTCAGCACTCTGCATCTGCCAAAAGCCTCTTTTATCTTCCTTATCCAATCCTCTATATCCCTTGACATCCAGGGTTCCCTGGACCTGTAGTTCAATTACGGGAACCTGTTGGCCCTGAACTCTCACTATTTCTTTTTTGAATGACTCCGACTGGTCTGATGTTTGCTTTCCTACAAGTCGCTGCTCACAGTCCACATTGGCCACATCCTGTTTTATCAGATTGAAATCGGCCTTCCCCCAATTCAGTACCTTTATTTCCGACCCTTCTTTGTCATTTTCCATAACTACCTTAAATCTTACAGATTTATGGTCACTATCCCCGAAATGCTCCCCCACTGACACTTCTACCACTTGTTGGGCTTGATATGATTGTCGCTATTATCAGCATCATTATCAATTTACGGAAGATTTCAAACATCAGCAAGATTTTGCTTTTGTCGAATAAGTTTATTGCGTGTAGATGTGAGGTGCTGAGAATCGAAGCAATAGATGTAGAGGTGAGAATTATTTGTGTTGTTTCCCCTTTTGACTATCCGTGGGCACAGTGACAATGTTTCAGATCCATTTATGTTTCGTTCCATGGAGATCCCCACTTGCCCTGACCTTTTCCTGCCAGTATATCGTCGGTTTTCCAGCTCTGTCACCTCCTACACGCCTCTACCAGCTCTTTAAGGTTGTTTGATCCTCAAGACACTTACCTTCCTATCCTCCAGCAGTCACATCTTGCTACTTGTCAGCTGGATCTTGGTCATGTAGCTCCTCAAATAGACTCTTTGCTCTGGTCCTTCAGTAGCCACCTCTTGCCCCATACACTCTGAACTTTAGGGCTGCACTCGGTTGTTGCATTTATTAATGAACTGAGTAACTGATGCAACCGGATATTTCACCACTGTCTTGAACTGTTCTCTGAACTTGGACTGAGTCGCCACATAAATAAAGGTGTTTGTACAGCAACTTAAATTTCGCAGCATATATGCGACTTGTTCAAAGATATCATAAGCATTACCATCTAAATGGGGATCCAGGGCATCAAATAAATACAAAATATACAGTAACCATAGAAGAATAAAGCTGCCAGAAATGGTTAAAAGTAAAATCATGGACTTCCTTCTGCTCTCCATCTCTGTATCACTGCGATTCTGTCCCTTGCTCTGACCCCTCAATGCCATACGGACTCGGCTGGCCATTAAAATGTATCTGACTGTCAGAGCGTTAAGGATCAGAATTAAAGCAAATGGGATCAATGGTGTGAATACCATTGAAAACCAAGTAAACGCCACCCACCTAGGGTCAGTAAAATAGCTATTCTTATTGGAACAGAACCAGGGTACATTGTTGATTATTCTTTTAGATTTAAATCTAAAGTACCAGGCGACATTTTTTAAACAGAGCACAGTGCAGGTTGTTGCAAGAACCACAGCTGCAGTTTTCTTTGTGCAATATTTCGTTTTCAGCTTCTGACAACAAATGGCAACAAATCTATCAAAGGAGAACACGACAGTGAGCCAGACAGAACAGTCAATTGCTGCACGGAGCAGGAGATTGATAACAGTACACACGGGGGTCATGTCCAGGAAACACAGTGGGTAATAATAATAACGGAACCGCCTCAGTATGACATCAGTGATGATAACCATTAGATCACCCGTCGCCATGGCCACCAGGAAACGAGTGGTGCAGGTGGAGAGGCCGCACTTTCCCCGGAACAGGATCAGGATCGCCATTAAGTTAACTACAGCGAGAGAGGGAGAGAGAAGTGAACAGAACATGGAAATGACTGATCAAGCCGATGTTATCTATTCTTCCAATCCCAACTCTGACCCCTGAGGAACTCCACTGGAAACCTTGCTCTAGTCCAGAAAAAATCTGTTCACCAATAAACTATATTTCCCATCATTCAACCAGCTGTATATCCGTTAAGATCTTGTACCTTTTATTGCATGAGATATAACTTGTTCTGTTGTGCAGTACTGCATCAAATGCCTAGTGTAAGTACATGTACAGCACATCAGCAGCATTACCCTCATCAACACGCTCTTTTATGACTTCAAACTAATCCAAAAAGTTACATAAACACGATTATCCTTTCAGAAATGCGCGCTGGATTGCCTTAATTAACTTGCCTTTTTTTCCAAGCGGCGATAAATATGGTCCTGAATTATTGTTTCTCGATATTTCCATACCACTGAAGGTAAAATGACAGACCTGCAGTAGCTGTAATTATCTTTACACCCTCTTTTGCAATTCTCCAGTCCTTTGGCTTCACCCTGCATCTATGGAAGTCTTGGAAATTATGGGCAACGTCTTTTCGATTTCCACTTTCACTTGCCTCAATGTCCTTGGACGCATGTTATCTCATCTTGATGCCTCATCAACTTGGAACATTAGAACATCGAAACAGGAGCAGGCAATTCAGCCGGCCGAGACTCCTTCACATTTAATTTGATCATGGCTGATTATCGACCCAAGCGCTACTTTAGGGGAGGCAGTGGCGTAGTGGTATTGTCACTAAACCAATAAAGCCAGAGTACTGCTTTGGGGACGTGGGTTCAGATCTCACCATTGCTGAAAGTGGAATTTGAGTTCAAATAATAAATCGAGAATTCAATTTAAAAAAAAAAAAATGCTAGTCTAATGATGGCCATGAAACCATTGTCGATTGTTGTTAAAACCCATCTGGTTCGCTAATGTCCCTTCGGGAAGGAAATCTACTGCCCTGACCTGGTCTGGCCTATATGTGACTCCAGATCCACAGTAATCTGAAATAAAAACAAGAAATGCTGGAATCACTCATCGGAATGAAGGGTCACTGACCCGAAACGTTAACTCTGCTTCTCTTTCCACAGATGCTGCCAGACCTGCTGAGTGGTTCCAGAATTTCTTGTTTTTGTTACAGATTTCCAGCATCCGCAGTATTTTGCTTTTATTTATGCACAGTAATTTGGTTGACTCTTACATGCCCTCTGAAATGGCCCAGCAAGCCACTTAGTTCGTGCAGTTAGGGATGGGCAACAAATGCTGGCCTGGCCAGTGACGTCCACGTCCGATGAATGAATAAAAAAAACTTTCCGGCGCTATTCCCATGTTGACGTCATTAGCATCTGAAAATCTATTGATTTCTGTCTTGAACATGAATAAGCTTCCACAGTCCTCTGAGGTAGGAATTTCAAAGATAAACCACCACCTGAGTGAAGAAAGTACTTCACATCTCTGTCTTAAATGACCTGCCACATGTTCTGGAGCTATGTCACATGGTTATAGACCGAGGATGTTCAAGATATAATCCCTGGGCCTGAATCCGGTCCGCCGATGGTTTCCTTTCGCCCTGTGGCTCAGCTCTGATTGACAACTCCCATGTACTTCAGACGGTGAGCGTAGACGGGACCTGTTTATGGCGGGCCGGGTTACCCCCGTTTGCCATTTGTCACTCCCCGTTGCCCAGGCAGCGTTAGCGCTGATTGGTGGAATGCGGAGACGGGACCCTGGAATCGGCTGCCCCTGCTGCTTTCGAGCTATTCAGTAAATGTCTTGTATCGTGAGCAGGTGAACGCCTCCGCTCTCCCCAACGTAAATAATGCAGGCATGGTAGGTATCCAGTTGTGGGAATGGCTGCTGCAGGAAAAACTGAGTGGGAGACTGGAAGACTGAGTGAGGGACATTGAGCGGAGAGTAGGGAACATGGAGCAAGCAAGACGGAAGACAAGGTGGGGTGGAGATGGACAGAGGAAAGAAAGAGATGGGGAGGGTAGAGAGGGAAAGACATATAGAAAAAGGGAGGAGAGAGATGGGGTGCGGGGGGTGAGTGGGACTGGGAGAGGGACAGATGTCGGTGCAGACTGAGACAAACAGGGGACGACATATCAGAAGTGCTGTTATTTTAGGTTGCATCATCAGACTCCACATCCAAAGAATCATCCTCTGCCATATCCGCCACATCCACCCATGATGCCAGTACCAAACGTAACATTCCCTCCCCTCTCCTGTCAGCATTCCGAAGGGATCGTTCCCTTCATGGCACCCTGGTGCACCCATCCCTTACGCCCAACACCTCGAGACCTTCCCAAGGCACAGTCCCATTCAATCGCAGGATGTGTAACGCCTGCCCTTTTACCTTCTCTCTCCTCACTATCCAAGGTCCAGACACTCCGTTCAAGTGAAGCAGGGATTTACTTGCACTTCTTTCCACTTACTACACTGTATTCGCTGCACACAATGTGGTCTCCTCTACATTGGGGAGACAAAACGCAGATTGGATGACCACTTTGCAGAACACCTCCACTCAGTCTGAAAGCATGACTCTGATCTACCGGTTGCCAGCCATTTCAACACATACACCTTCTCTCATGCCCACAAATCTCTCCTGGAATTGCTGCAGTGTTCCAGTGAACATGAACGTAAACCAGAGGAACAGCATCTCATTTACCGATGAGGCATGCTGCAGCCTGGCGGAATGAACATTCAGTTCAATAATTTCAGAGCATGATGGACCCGCTTTTCATTTGTAGTATTTTTTGTAAAAAAATTGATTATTTTAATTGAGTTTCTTTCATCATTCCTATTTTTAACCTCGTGACTACGCAGTTTTATTCGTATCTGTGCTTTGATCCAAGGCTGATCATTTTTGTGCCAATTAACATCCTCTTTGCACAAACGCATTGACTTTCAGCACACCATTATCATACCGTTTGCTTTTGCTCTTTGATTCTGGTTCGTTCTTCTCTGTGACCCTCTGTCCTATCAACACCTTGCATTTTGTTATGACTTCCGCCGCCCCCACTTTATTTGATTCAAACTTATTACATTTCTAACACTTTCAGTTCTTTTTTATTGTTATTCGTTCATGGGATGATGGCGTCGCTGGCTTGGCCAGAATTTATTGCCCATCCCTAATTACCCTTGAGAAGGTGGTGGGGATCTGCTTCTTGAACCGCTGCAGTCCATGTGAAGTAGTTACACCCACAGTGCTGCTAGGAAGGGAGTTCCAGGAATTTGACCTAGTGACAGTGAAGGAACGGCAATGTAGTTCCAAGTCAGGATAGTGTGTGACTTGGAGGGGTACTTGCAGGTGGTGGTGTTCCCATGCATTTGCTGCCCTAGTTCCTCTAGTTGATAGAGGTCGCAGGTTTGGTAAGTGCTGCCTAATGAGCCGTGGTGCGTTGCTGCAGTGCATCTTGAAGATGGTACACACTGCAGCCACTGTGTGCCGGTGGTGTACGGAGTGAATGTACGTGGATAGGGTTCCAATGCAGCGGGCAGCATTATCCTGGATGGTATCGAGCGTCTTGAATGCTGTTGGAGCTGCACCCATCCAGGCAACTGGAGAGTATTCCATCATTTTCCTGACTTGTGCCTTGTAGATGGTGGACAGACTTTGGGGAGTCAGGAGGTGAGTTACTCGCCGCAGGATCCCTGGCCTCTGACCTGCTCGGTATTTATATGGCTACTGCGGTTCAGTTTCTGGTCCATGGTACCCCTTAAGATGTTATGGGGATTCAGCGATCGTAAGCTTATCAAATGTCAAGCTGAGATGGTTAGATTCTCTCTTGTGGGATATGGCCATTGCCTGGCACTTGTGTGGCATAAAAGTTATTTACTAATTATCAGCCCAAACCTGGCTATTGTCCAGATTTTGCAGCATTTCTACACGGACAGCTTCAGTATCTGAGGAGTCGCAAATGGTGCAGAACTCTGTGCAATCGTCAGCAACATCCCCACTTCTGACCTTATGATTGAAGGAAGGTCAATGATGAAGCAGCTGAAGAAGTTTGGGCACAGGACATTACCCTGAGGACCTGCTGCAGTGATATCCTGAAGCTGAGAGGATTGACCTCCAACATCCACAACCATCTTCCATTGCGTTAGATATGACTCCAATCAGCAGAGCGTTCCCCCCCTCCCCCGATTCCCATTGACTTCAGTTTTGCTAGGGCTCCTTGATGCCATACTCGGTCGAATGCTGCCTTGATGTCAAGCGAAGTTACTTTCACTTCATCTCTTGTGTCAAGCGCTTTTGTCCATGTTTGAACCAAGACTGTAATGAGATCAGGAGCTGAGTGGCCCTGACAAAACCCAAACGGGGAATGACTGAGCAGGTTATTGCTAAGCAAGTGCCGCTTGATGGCACTGTTGATGACATATTACATGACTTTATTGATGATTGAAAGTAGACTAATGGAGTGGTAATTGGCTGGATTGGACATGTGCTATTTTTTTGTGGGCTGTACATACCTGGGCAGTTTTCCACGTTGCCCGGTAGATGCCAGTGCTGTAGTTGTACTTGAACAGCTTGGCTAGGGGTGCGGCAAGTTCTGGAGCACAGGTCTTCAGTACTATTGCTGGAATATTGTCATGGGCCATGGTCATTGCAGTATCCAATGCCTTCAGCCCTGTCTTGATATCACGTGGAGTGAATCGAATTGGCTGAAGTCTGGTATCTGTAATGCAGGGGACTTCAGGAGGAGGCCGAGATGGATCATCAACTCGGCACTTCTGGCTGAAGATTGTTACAAATGCTTCAGCCGTTTCTTTTGCACTGATGTGCTGGGCTGCCCCATCATTGAGGATGGGGATATTTGTGGAGCCACCTCCTCCAGTTAGTTGTAGAGCTTTGATCTGATCCGTTGGTTATGGGACCGCTTAGCTCTGTCTATCGCATGCTGTTTATGCAGTTTTTCACGCAAGTAGTCTTGTGCTTTATCTTCACCAGGTTGGCACCTAATTTTGAGGTATGCCTGGTGCTGCTCCTGGCATGCCCTCCTGCACTCTTCATTGAACATTTGTCCCCTGGTTTGGTGGTCTTGGTAGTGTGGGGAATATGCCGGGCCATGAGGATACAGATTGTGGTTGTGTGCAATTCTGCTGCTGCTGATGGCCCACAGCGCCTCATGGATGCCCAAGTTTGCATTGTTAGATCTATTCGAAGTCTATCCCATTTAGCACAGTGATAGTGCCACACAACACGATGGAGGGTATCCTCAATGTAGAGGGGGGACCGTGTCTCCACAAACACTGTGCGGTGGTCACTCCTACCAATGCTGTCATGGACAGATGCATTTGCGGCAGGAGGATTGGTGAGGACAAGGTCAGGAAAGCTTTTCCTTCTTGTTGCTTCCCTCACCACCTTCCGCAGTCCCAGTCTGGCAGCTATGTCCTTTATGACTAGGCCAGCTCGGTCAGTAGTGGTGCTACCGAGCCACTCTTGGTGGTGGGCATTTAAGTCCCCTCCCAGGGTACATTCTTCGCTCCTGCCGCCCTCAGTGTTTCCTCCAAATGGTGTTCAACATGGAGGAGTACTGATTCATCAGCTGAAGGAGGGCGGTGGATGGTAATCGGCAGGAGGTTTCCTTTCCCATGTTTGACCTGACGCCATGAGACTTCATGGGGCCCGGAGTCAATTTTCAGGACTCCCAGGGCAGCTCCCTCCCGATTGTGTACCACTGTGCTGCCATCACTGGTTGACCTGTCTTTGCGGTGGGACAGGTCATACCTGTGAATGGTGATGCCAATGTCTGGGACATTGTTCTGATGAAGGTTCACAGGTCCATGGCACCGTGGCTGGCTCTGCTGTTCCGAAGGGCGGGAAAAAGAGTGGAAGGGCTATAGTCGTAGGGGATTCGATTGTAAGGGGAGTAGATAGGCGGTTCTGTGGTCGAAAACGAGGCTCCCGAATGGTATGTTGCCTCCCAGGTGCACGGGTCAGGGATGTCTCAGATCGGCTGCAGAACATTCTAAAGGGGGAGGGTGAACAGCCAGTTGTCATTGTGCACATAGGCACTAATGATATAGGTAAAAAACGGGATGAGGTCCTACATGCAGAGTTTAGGGAGTTAGGAGCCAAGTTAAAAAGTAGGACCTCAAAGGTAGCAATCTCAGGATTACTACCAGTGCCACGTGATAGTCAGAGTAAAAATGAAAGAATAGTCAGGATGAATGCGTGGCTTGAGAGATGGTGCAGGAAGGAGGGGTTCAGATTTTTGGGACATTGGGACCGGTTCTGGGGGAGGTGGGACTATTACAAATTGGACGGTCTACACCTGGGCCGGACTGGAACCAATGTCCTTGGAGGTGCTTTTGCTAACGCTGTTGGGGAGGGTTTAAACTAATGTGGCAGGGGGATGGGAACCAATTGAGGTCAGTTGACAGTAAGGAGGTAGTAACAAAAGCCTGTAAGGAACTAGATAATGAAGTCAGTGTGACTAAGGGGAAGAGCAGGCAGGGAGCAGATGATGAATATAAAGGGACTGGTGGTCTGAGGTGCATTTGTTTTAATGCAAGAAGTGTAGTCGGTAAGGCAGATGAACTTAGGGCTTGGATTAGTACCTGGGAGTATGATGTTATTGCTATTACTGAGACTTGGTTGAGGGAAGGGCATGATTGGCAACTGAATATCCCAGGATATCGATGCTTCAGGCGGGATAGAGAGGGAGGTAAAAGGGGTGGAGGAGTTGCATTACTGGTCAAAGAGGATATCACAGCTGTGCTGAAGGAGGGCACTATGGAGGACTCGAGCAGTGAGGCAATATGGACAGAACTCAGAAATAGGAAGGGTGCGGTAACAATGCTGGGGCTGTACTACAGGCCTCCCAACAGCGAGCGTGAGATAGAGGTACAAATATGTAAACAGATTATGGAAAGATGTAGGAGCAACAGGGTGGTGGTGATAGGAGATTTTAATTTTCCCAACATTGACTGGGATTCGCTTAGTGTTAGAGGTCCAGATGGAGCAGAATTTGTAAGGAGCATCCAGGAGGGTTTTCTAGAGCAGTATGCAAATAGTCCAACTCGGGAAGGGGCCATACTGGACCTGGTGTTGGGGAATGAGCCCGGCCAGGTTGTTGATGTTTCAGTAGGGGACTACTTTGGGAATAGTGATCACAATTCCGTAAGCTTTAAAATACTCATGGACAAAGACGAGAGTGGTCCAAAAGGGAGAGTGCTAAATTGGGGGAAGTCCAACTACACCAAAATTCGGCAGGAGCTGGGAAATGTAGATTGGGAGCAGCTGTTTGAAGGTAAATCCACATGTGATATGTGGGAGGCTTTTAAAGAGAGGTTGATTAGCGTGCAGGAGAGACATGTTCCTGTGAAAATGAGGGATAGAAATGGCAAGATTAGGGAACCATGGATGACAGGTGAAATTGTGAGACTAGCTAAGAGGAAAAAGGAAGCATACATAAGGTCTAGGCGGCTGATGAAAGACGAAGCTTTGAAAGAATATCGGGAATGTAGGACCAATCTGAAACGAGGAATTAAGAGGGCTAAAAGGGGTCATGAAATATCTTTAGCAAACAGGGTTAAGGAAAATCCCAAAGCCTTTTATTCATATATAAGGAGAAAGAGGGTAACTAGAGAAAGGATTGGCCCACTAAAGGACAAAGGAGGAATGTTATGCTTGGACTCAGAGAAAATGGGTGAGATTCTAAACGAGTACTTTGCATCGGTATTCACCGAGGAGAGGGACATGACGGATGTTGAGGTTAGGAACAGATGTTTGATTACTCTAGGTCAAGTCGGCATAAGGAGGGAGGAAGTGTTGGGTATTCTAAAGGGCATTAAGGTGGACAAGTCCCCAGGTCCGGATGGGATCTATCCCAGGTTACTGAGGGAAGCGAGAGAGGAAATAGCTGGGGCCTTAACAGATATCTTTGCAGCATCCTTAAACACGGGTGAGGTCCCGGAGGACTGGAGAATTGCTAATGTTGTCCCCTTGTTTAAGAAGGGTAGCAGGGATAATCCAGGTAATTATAGACCGGTGAGCCTGACGTCAGTGGTAGGGAAGCTGCTGGAGAAGATACTGAGGGATAGGATCTATTCCCATTTGGAAGAAAATGGGCTCATCAGTGATAGGCAACATGGTTTTGTGCAGGGAAGGTCATGTCTTACCAACTTAATAGAATTCTTTGAGGAAGTGACAAAGTTGATTGATGAGGGAAGGGCTGTCGATGTCATATACATGGACTTCAGTAAGGCGTTTGATAAAGTTCCCCATGGCAGGCTGATGGAGAAAGTGAAGGCGCTTGGGGTCCAAGGTGTACTAGCTAGATGGATAAAGAACTGGCTGGGCAACAGGAGACAGAGAGTAGCAGTAGAAGGGAGTTTCTCAAAATGGTGACGTGTGACCAGTGGTGTTCCACAGGGATCCGTGCTGGGACCACTGTTGTTTGTGATATACATTAATGATTTGGAGGAAAGTATAGGTGGACTGATTAGCAAATTTGCAGACGACACTAAGATTGGTGGAGTAGCAGATAGTGAAGGGGACTGTCAGAGAATACAGCAGAATATAGATAGATTGGAGAGTTGGGCAGAGAAATGGCAGATGGAGTTCAATCAGGGCAAATGCGAGGTGATGCATTTTGGAAGATCCAATTCAAGAGTGAACTATACAGTAAATGGAAAAGCCCTGGGGAAAATTGATGTCCAGAGAGATTTGGGTGTTCAGGTCCACTGTTCCCTGAAGGTGGCAACGCAGGTAAATAGAGTGGTCAAGAAGGCATACGGCATGCTTTCCTTCATCGGACGGGGCATTGAGTACAAGAGTTGGCAGGTCATGTTACAGTTGTATAGGACTTTGGTTCGGCCACATTTGGAATACTGCGTACAGTTCTGGTCGCCACATTATCAAAAGGATGTGGATGCTTTGGAGAGGGTGCAGAGGAGGTTCACCAGGATGTTGCCCGGTATGGAGGGCGCTAGCTATGAAGAGAGGTTGAGTAGATTAGGATTATTTTCATTAGAAAGACGGAGGTTGAGGGGGGACCTGATTGAGGTGTACAAAATCATGAGAGGTATAGACAGGGTGGATAGCAAGAGGCTTTTTCCCAGAGTGGGGGTTTCAATTACTAGAGGACACGAGTTCAAAGTGAAAGGGGAAAAGTTTAGGGGGGATATGCGTGGAAAGTTCTTTACGCAGAGGGTGGTGGGCACCTGGAACGCATTGCCAGCGGAGGTGGTAGATGCGGGCACGATGGAGTCTTTTAAGATGTATCTAGACAGATACATGAATGGGCAGGAAGAAAAGAGATACAGAACCTTAGAAAATAGGCGACATGTTTAGAGAGAGGATCTGGATCGGCGCAGGCTTGGAGGGCCGAAGGGCCTGTTCCTGTGCTGTAATTTTCTTTGTTCTTTGTTCTTTGACCTGAAAGTGTAACACTGCTTCTCTCTCCACAGATGCTGCCAGACCTGTTGAGTTCTTCCAGAATTTCTTGCTTGTATTACAGCATCTGCAATATTCTACTTCTGTTTAATTATAGAAATCTAATTTATTGGCACAAACTAATGCAGCCCATCAAACTAAAGCAGTCTCACAGAGGACACAGTTCATCATGATAATATAGAATCTAAACTAAAACAGCTTTTTATCCTAAAACTGTCCCTCAAAAAATATTATCTCTCAAATTAATACCGACAATAATGGAATGTAAAAGCTCAGACTTATACAATATCCAGACCTTCCAATCCCCCTGACAACAAAATGAGACATTCGCTGGCATTAACTGCTTGGATTCTCTCGGAAGTCATGATGTGTGCAAATACAACGTCCACGACTTAGCGGTGAGAATCGTGACTCTGAATGCACCATGGATATTTCTGCCATTTAGGACGAAAGGAACCACATCATTGACTTGGGCTGCATTTACCCCAATGCAATTAGACCTTCCCATTAGCGCTGCCCTACCTGAGTGGGAAGAGATTACATTGGAAGCTGAATTGGGATGGCTGCTTTACAATAACACTTCTCTCATAAAATCAAATAACATTGGAATGTTTCTGGCACATGAGGTCATTCAATCAATCATGTCTACCAGAGAAATTTAGTCACTGCCTTCCCGTGTTTTTTTAACTCGTGGCTCTGCATTCTTTTTTGAATTTTGACAATGATCCAATCCAGTTTTGAAAGCCACTGTTTAATCTGCATACATCAGATTCTAATAGATGCGAGTGGGATCCTCTTAGCTCGCCAGTCTTGTATCCATGTTAATATCTTACCCCCTACACCATTATTATTAGCATTTATCTTGGATGTGGCACCTTGGCAAATGCCTTCTGGAAATTTAAGTACAATACATCCACAGTTTCCCTTTTGTCCACAGCACAGTTTACTTCCTCAAAGAACACTAGTAAATTGGTTGAACATGTTTTCTCTTTCACAAAAGCTTGTTGACTTTGCCTGATTACCTTGAACTTTTCGAAGTACCATGCTATAACGACTTTAACAATAGATTCTAACATCTTCTCCATGACAGATGTTAATCTAACTGGCCTGTAAATTCCTGCATTCTGTCTCCCTCCTTTTTTTTGTATAAAGGAGATACATTCGCTATTTTCCAATCTAATGGAATCTTCCTCGAATCGAGGAATTTTGGAAAATTGACCCCATTTTTATCGCCGTACATTTCTGACAAACATCCGCTTTTTCTTCCTTTCTACTTCATCCTACCTTGTGATTGTTGTTGGGGGACTGTGCACCGTTCGCACAAGTGACTGCATTGTTTCTTTTGCCGATTACCTGAAATTGGTGTCTTCTGGTTTTTGATTCTTCCAGCAATGTTTCTCTGTATTTTCAAATCTATTTGGCTAGGACATAAAAATGGGTGGGAATGTGAGTTGTGAGGAAGATGCAATATGTTTTCGAGGGGATTTGTATTGATTGATATTGCAAACTCCTCGAAATGAAATCTAGCTTTAAAGGTGTGCAAAGGAAACCCGTGCCCAGTTTGAATGCCGGAGCTGGAAGCCCGATATGTTCCCGGCCCGAGCACGGCACGTGTCGTTGGAGCCAGTCAGTGTCGGGTCGGGTCGGGTAGCAGGCCTTTACATCCGTACATGACTAATGGCCCACTATCCGACGACACGTATTGGGTTCAGGCCGGGTCATGTCGAACTTCTGGTTCCCGTATTCGGGCTCGCTAGGGTTTCCTTTGCACACCTTTATCTTGCTTTCCAGAGCGTCACCACCCTCTCGGTAAAAAGGTTCTTCCTCAAATCCCCTTAAACCTCCCGCCCCTCACCTTAAACTTGTGACGTCTCGTAACTGACCCTTCAACTAAGGGGAACAGCTGCTCCCTTTCCACCCTGTCCATGCCCCTCATAATCTTCTACACCTCTATCAGGTCACCCCTCAGTCTTCTCTGCTCCAGCGAAAACAACCTAAGCCTACCCAACCTCTCTTCATAGCTTAAATGTTCCATCCCAGGTAACATCTTTGTGAATCGCCTCTGCACCCCCTCCAATGCAATCACATCCTTCCTATAATGTGGCGACCAAAACTGCATACAGTACTCCAGCTGTGGCCTTACCAAAGTTCTGTACAACTCCAACATGACGTCCCTGTTTTTGTAATCTATGCCTCGATTGATAAAGGCAAGTATCCCATATGCCCTTTTCACCACCCTATTAATCTGCCCTTCTGCCTTCAGAGATCCATGGACAAACACGCCAAGGTCCCTTTGTTCCTCGGAACTTCCCAGTGACAGGCCATTCATTGAATACTTCCGTGTCACATTACTCCACCCAAAGTTTATCACCTCATACTTTTCAGCGTTAAATTCCATCTGCCACTTTTCGGCCCATTTGACCATCCCATCTATATCTTCCTGTAACCTAAGACACTCCACCTCAATGTTAACCACTCGGCCAATCTTCGTGACTTCCGCGAACCAACTGATCCTGCCCCCCATATAGTCATCTATGTTGTTTATATAAATGACAAACAATAGGGGACCCAGAACAGATCCCTGTGGTACACCACTGGACACAGGCTTCCAGTCAATAAAACAGCCGTCTGTCATCACACTCTGTCTCCTACAGCTAAGCCAATTTTGAATCCACCTTATCACGTTACCTTGTATCCCATGTGCATTTGCTTTCTGGATAAGTCTCCCATGTGGGACCTTGTCAAAGGCTTTGCTGAAATCCATGTAAACTACATCAACTGCTCTACCCTCATCTGGACACCTGGTCACATGCTCAAAAAATTCAATCAAATTGGTTAGACATAACCTCCCTCTGACAAAGCCATGCTGACTATTCCTCATCAAATGTTGCCTCTCCAAGTGGAGATACATTCGCTTCTTCAGAATTTTCTCCAATAGTTTCCCTACCACTGACGTGAGACTCACTGGTCTGTAGTTCACTGGCTTATCTCTACAACCTTTCTGAAATAGTGGGACCACATTAGCTGTTCTCCAGTCCTCTGGCACCTCCCCCGTGGCCAGAGAGGAAATAAAAATTAGGGTCAGAGCGGCTGCAATCTCCACCCTCGCCTCCCACAGCATCCTGGGACACAGATCGTCCAGACCTGGAGATTTGCCCACTTTTAAGACTTCCAGAACCTCTAATACCTTGTCACTCCCTATGACAATTTGCTCACGAACCTCACAGTCTATCTCTCTCAGTTCCATACCTGCATCTACATTCTCTTGGGTGAAAACAGATGTGGAGTATTCGTTCAACACCCTACCAATGCCCTCTGGCTCCACCCACACATTTCCCCCTTGGTCCCTAATGGGGCCTGCTCTTTCCCTGGTTATCCACTTCCCATTGATATACTTACAGAATATCTTGGGATTTTCCATACCTTTACCAGCCAGAGCTTTCTCATATCCCCTCTATGCTCTCATAATTGCTTTCTTAAGCTCACTCCTACACATTCTGTATTCCACTAATGCTTCCATTGATTTGCTCTCCTTGTATTTGCTAAATGCCTCTCTTTTCCTTCTGCCTGTATCCCTTGATCCCTTTAGCCCGAAGAAGTATATCGAACTCTTTCTTGAATATCTTTAATGGTTTGGCCTCAACTGCTTTCTGTGGTGGAGAATTCCACGGGTTCACCAATCTCTGGGTGAAGAAATCCCTCCTCATCTCAGTCCTAAATGGCGTACCCCTTATCCTTAGACTGTGACCCCGAGTCCCGGACTGCCCCAGCATCGGGAACATCCTTCCAGCATCTAGTCTGTCCAATCCTGTTCGAATTTTGTATGTTTCTATGAGATCCCCTCTCAATCTTCTAAACTCTAGCGGATACAATCCTAATCGACCCAATCGCTCTACATACGTCAGTCCCGCCATCCCAGGAATCAGTCTGGTGAAACGTCGCGACACTCCCTCCATAGCAAGAACATCCTTCCACAAATAACAGGACCAAAACGGCACACAATACTCCAGATGAGGAAAAATGTTTCTCCCAGAGGGTGGTAGGTGCCACTTACAGGAATGGTGGTGGAGGAAGAATCCCTGAATTCTTCTAAAACGTACCTGGACATGCACCTGAAGTAAACTGCAAAGCTATGGACCAGGTGCTGGAAGTTGGAATTTGGTTGCACAGCTTGTTTTTCAGGAGGCAGGGACACAATGGGCTGAATAGCCTCCTTCTGTGCTGGAATATTTCTATGGTTCTATGGTTCTAACCAGCGACCTGATGTAAATAAGTGAACTGTTCTATTAGGAGGCAAACTGACAATATTTGCAATGTGTCCAACAGAGGAGCGAGTGTGCTCCCAAATGAAATATCCAAGAAGAATTATTAAAAGTGTTCAATGCACTTTCACCGCTCATTCATCAGGACCTTGAGTCAGACGTCTATATGCGAATAAACATTTGTACGAGCAGAAGGAAAGCACTGCCTTCCTTCATGGCTAAAAGACTGTTTATCCAGCCGAGCTCTCAGGGTGTTAGTCAATGGGTCTCGAAAACCGGTTCTCTTCTGTGACGAACACAGTAGTTTATGTATGACGCAAAAGATGGGTATTGAATAATATTTGCAGCGTCACTGCTATATTTTGTTGGTGCGGAATTGTGAAAATGGTGTGGCAGATATAATCGATCCGATGCAGTACCAGGTATGTCCGAAACTGGCTCCCCATTCAATCACATGGCTGTCCCACACCCATGCCCCACTTCAAAATCACGTTATTTGGCTTATGATTAATCCCTCCTTCCTACGTAAGAAGTTCAAAGACGTTCACAGTATTCATCATTCACCGAATCACAGAATTGTTGCAGCGCAGGAGGAGGAGTCCATTCGGCCCATCGTGTATCTTTGCAGTCATTACTCCACAACTCTCCAAATCCATAAGTGTTACTGGACTGTGATTAATTCGTGAACGTGCCAACATTTAACGCAATTGGGTATCCAAAGTTATTTTATTTCAATATCACAATGAAGTGGGCCATGTGGATCAGGTATCAGTGGGAGAGCTTTTAGGGGATAGTGATAATTGCATCATAAGATTTAGGCTGACCATAGAAAAGGACAAGGAGCAATCAAGGGTAAGAATAATTTACTGGGGGAAGGTCAACTTCAGTGGGGTAAGAATGGAGCTGGGGCGAATACATTGGAGTCAAAAGCTGGCAGAAAAACCGATAGATGAATACAGGGCTACCTTCAAAGAAGAGATATTGCGAGAACAGTCAAGATTAGATTAGATTAGATTAGAGATACAGCACTGAAACAGGCCCTTCGGCCCACCGAGTCTGTGCCGACTATCAACCACCCATTTATACCAATCCTGCACTAATCCCATATTCCTAGCAAACATCCCCACCTGTCCCTATATTTCCCTACCACCTACCTATACTAGGGGCAATTTAAAATGGCCAATTTACCTACCAACCTGCAAGTATTTTGGCTTGTGGGAAGAAACCAGAGCACCCGCAGAAAACCCACGCAGTTACAGGGAGAACTTGCAAACTCCACACAGGCAGTACCCGGAATCGAACGCGTGTCCCTGCAGCTGCGAGGCTGCAGTGCTAACCACTGCGCCACAAATCCAAAGCTCCCTGGGTGACAAAAAAGGTAGAAATTAAGATAAGGAAGAAAAATTGTGCTTATGACAGATGCCAGGTGGAAAGTACTGCTGAGAACCATGCTGATTATAGAAGGTTCAGAGGAAAAATGAAAAAAAAATCAATAAGACAAGCAGAGAGAGAGCTTAAACAGAGACTGGAAGCGAGCATTAAAGGAAGCCCCAAAGTTTTCTGCAAGCATATAAATATTAAAATAGTGTAAAAAGAGGAGAGGGGCTGATTAGGGACCTGAAAGGGAATTTACATATGGAGGCAGAGGGAACAGCTGAGGTATTAAGTGAATGCTTTGCATCTGTCTTTACCAAGGAAGAAGATGCAATCCAGGCAATGTTGAAAGCGGAGGTAAGTAAGACACGAGAGGGGTTTAAGGTTAATGAGACGGTGTATTAGATAGGCTGCCCGTAATTAAAGTGGATAATGAACCAGGGCCGGATGAGATGCATCCAAGGAAACTGATGGATGATGTCTGGCTCGGGTATAAAATTAAAACCCGACCTGAGCCCGACCCGGGCCCGATTTGTTTTCACGCCCGACCCACCCGAAAATATCAAACATATTATTGAAACAGAAAAAATTAACAGATTAAAAAGAAAATACCACTTGCCAATGGGAACGGCAATTAGTAGTGCGATTGGGAAATCTACATGTCTGGTCCTGTGTCAGAGAATTCCCAAACTCTGCTCGGGTGCCTAAGGTAGACAAGATAAATCAACAAGCGAGAGAATGAACCGCCCACATTACTCTTACATTCGCAGACAGGTCAGGAACCCAGACATGGTGCGATCAGAGAGCAGAACCAACTTTTGTCTGTTTTATATCCTCTGCTACTGACTTCTGCGTCACAACATTGAGGAAGGAGGTACTTGAAGCATTTGTTGCATTCAGGTTCCTGTACAATTTGAGTAGACATCGAGGGAAGTTCCTACCTTATAAACTTATGGAAATGACGCAGGAAGACTAGCTGGCCCATCAAGTCTGTCCCACACCGAGATAGCTGGATCATCATGGCTAAACAATTCTTCCCTCTCCCTAACTGACATCTACATCTACTAGGAGTGACCAAAAACGTAAAAACCCTGGTCCAATGTGGGGGAAAAGCTCAGTAAATTTCCTCTCCAATGCCCTGCTGTGCAGGCAGTCGAAAACCTGTCCAGGAGATTACATGGACCAAGTGTTACCTATACGGAAACTTGCCTTCGATATGACGTAGTGTTTCTCACAGTCAGGAAGTGATCGAGCTCCCTCTTGAAGCCGCAGAGAAATTCAGCACCCACCACACCAGCTGGCAATATATTCTAGAGGCTCGACATTCTCTGGGAAAAGAATGACGGAACATCCTGTCTATTCCTGTGCACATGTGGTTTGATATGTATCCATTTTTAAAAATTTTAGCTCATAAATGGTTTTCTCTCTGCAATGTTACTTGCCTGCTACTGTGAAACAATCCGTTGGCAAGTAATGGGGCAAAAGCTTGCTTTTGAAAATCAATCAGCATTACTTCTACAGCAATTATAGCTTGTTTGAAATGATCTACGTTTGTTGGGAAAAAGTTGCATTAATGACGCCACACTGTTTATTGTCTTCAATATGGTTTTGACATTAACCAAAGTTTCTAGAGATAACAGCTTTCGATTCACTCCCAGGAAACAGAACACCAGCCCTTTGGAATCAAAGGAATACTTCATTCAAAGAACAGAAACTATTAGGTTCACTAATTTAGACTGTGACGTCTGATTAATATGCCAGGGTGTTTTAATTCATTACTGTGGAACATTATGGTTTATAATATGTTGGCCAGTGGCGATTATTCACCGCCGTGCCCCGCCCCCCCCACCCACTCCATACATATGGAAAGAAAAAAAACAGTGAACAGTGTGCATAATGCAAATTAACGTCCATATTAGATACAATAAGTATTGGTTCGATGCATTTTCATTTTTAATATTTGCATTTCAAACACTGGGTTATTAAAACTAAAATAACTTGAGTAAAAGTTGATCTCTCACCCATTCAGTAATGATAATTAGGTAAATTGTATCCTGTGTTTTGGCTTATTTCATCATTCCTAGTGGATTTTGTCCACAAGATCCGTTGATGTGGTCAATGGCACTCGCTTTTAATGATAATGTGGCAGCTTTCCAGATGTGTGTCACACAACAGCTACAGCATGACTTTTTACATTAACAATACCATCATGAAATTCCGTGGTAGACGTTTTTGTCCTTTATCAATAACTGGGTAGATATAATTCTTGATTTTTTTTGAGTTAAGACAAATCATCAACATGCTTACAACCGGGGTGGTCTGGGCAGGGCACTACAGCTATTTTACCAAGTCTGTACTTGGAAAGGTATAAAAAAAACAAGTTCATAAATTCTGTTTTAAGCACGAGTTATGTACAAAATGAGACATTAGTATCACTTTAGAGGCGAATTTTAACTCATATGACTGTTGCTCAAATTCTGAAGTTACAGAATCACAGGGGAATGCATTATTCTTTACTGGCAAATAAAACTGCGGCCTCGTAGGAGATGTGGCTCAGCAGTGGGACATTTACTTTGCAAACATCAGGTCCTGACTTCGATGGGCAGTACCGACAATTTGGAGTGCAAGTCGTCCAACATGAAGCTGAGTTCCTGCAAATTTTGATCCCTCACGAGTATAACTGCAGATGCTGAATGATTTATATCATAATGTAGAGAAATGTGAAAGATAAATGGAATGGTTCGGCTAGCTATCATAAGAATGCCAGTGAAAACTGATGGTTTGTTTGAAGATGATGCCGCTGGGATCAACAAATATGATCTTGGCTTCGACGCATCGCAATGTTTCGATTCAAACTTAGCGAGTGATACAAATCCAAATTCCTTTTCAGCTCTTGACAGTGGGGCAGGAAATGGCAGCCAATTATATTCAACTGATTAATCAGTACTCCTCCATGTTCAGCACCACTTGTAATAACCATATAGCATAGCAGGCATTCAGTACTCTGAATGGATCAATAATAGCTCAGAAGCACCAATCTTGACTGACTGATCAAGCACTTATCTGAGAAGCTGAGCATGTGTCAGGTAGTGAAAGGATCAACAAGAGGGGAAAAAAACAACTTGACCATGGCCTCAAAAATCCACCTGTCGCTGATGCATCTGTTCATGAGAGTATTGGTAGGAGTCAGCATCACACATTCATTGTGGAGACGAAATCCCGTATTCACATTGTTGATTCTCTCTATCGAGTTGTGTGGCACTACCAATGTGCCAAATGTAATGGATTCAGAACAAATCTTCCAGCTTAAAACTGAATAACCATGAAGCACTGTGCGCCATCGGCAGCAGCGGAATTGGACCAAACAACAACCTGTGATCGCATGGACTGGAATATACCTGACTCTGCTGTGACCATCAAGCCGGAGTATAAACTCTGTTCAATGCATCAATCACGAATACAGGAGAGCAAAGGAGGAGTAGCACCACGCATACCTAACAATTTGGTGCCAATCTAGTGAATATGCAACACAGGGCTGCATGCATGCTAAACAGCGGAAGCGGTAGAAAGAGTAATTTGCTCCAACAACCATCGGCTTTGCTGAAGGCTCTGAAACACTGCCATATCATAGAACATAGAACATAGAACATACAGCACAGAACAGGCCCTTCGGCCCACAATGTTGTGCCGATCCTTTGTCCTCTGTCAAGGACAATTTAATCTATACCCCATCATTCTCCTTTATCCATATACCTATCCAAAAGCCTTTTGAAAGTCCCTAAAGTTTCTGACTCAACAACTTCCCCGGGCAAGGCATTCCATGCCTCGACCACTCTCTGGGTAAAGAACCTTCCCCTGACATCCCCCTTATATCTCCCACCCTTCACCTTAAATTTATGACCCCTTGTAACGCTTTGCTCCACCCGGGGAAAAAGTTTCTGACTGTCTACCCTATCTATTCCCCTGATCATCTTATAAACCTCTATCATGTCACCCCTCATCCTTCTCCTTTCTAATGAGAAGAGGCCTAGAATGTTCAGCCTTTCCTCGTAAGACTTATTCTCCATTCCAGGCAACATCCTGGTAAATCTCCTCTGCACCCTCTCCAAGGCTTCCACATCCTTCCTAAAATGAGGCGACCAGAACTGCACACAGTACTCCAAATGAGGCCTTACCAAGGTCCTGTACAGCTGCATCATCACCTCACGGCTCTTAAATTCAATCCCTCTGCTAATGAACGCTAACACCCCATATGCCTTCTTCACAGCCCTATCCACTTGACTTGCAACTTTCAATGATCTATGCACATAGACCCCAAGGTCTCTCTGCTCCTCCACATGCCCAAGAACCCTACCGTTAACCCAGTATTTTGCATTCATGTTTGTCCTTCCAAAATGGACGACCTCACACTTTTCAGGGTTAAACTCCATCTGCCACTTTTCAGCCCAGCACTGCAACCTATCCAAGTCCCTTTGCAGACGACAATAGCCCTCCTCGGTATCCACAACTCCACCAACCTTTGTATCATCTGCAAATTTACTGACCCACCCTTCGACTTCCTCATCCAAGTCGTTAATAAAAATCACAAACAGGAGAGGACCCAGAACTGATCCCTGCGGCACGCCACTGGTAACTGGGCTCCAGGCTGAGTATTTACCATCTAAGACCACTCTCTGCCTTCTATCAGTTAGCCAATTCTTAATCCAACTGGTCACATTCCCCACTATCCCATGCCTCCTGACTTTCTCCATAAGTCTACCATGGGGGACCTTATCAAATGCCTTACTAAAATCCATGTACACCACATCCACTGGTTTACCCTCATCCACTTGCTTGGTCACCTGCTCAAAGAATTCAATCAGGCTTGTGAGGCAAGACCTACCCCTCACAAAACCGTGCTGACTGTCCCGAATCAAGCAGTGTCTTTCCAGATGCTCAGAAATCCTATCCCTCAGCACCTTTTCCATCAACTTGCCTACCACCGAAGTAAGACTAACTGGCCTGTAATTCCCAGGGTTGTTCCTATTCCCTTTCTTGAACAGGGGCACAACATTCGCCACCCTCCAATCACCTGGTACCACCCCCGTCAGCAGAGAAGATGAAAAGATCATTGCCAGCGGCTCTGCAATTTCATCCCTTGCTTCCCATAACATCCTTGGATATACCCCGTCAGGCCCGGGAGACTTGTCTATCTTCAAGTTATTCAAAAACCCCAACACATCTTCCCTCCTAACGAGCACTTCCTCGAGCTTACCAGTCTGCTTCCCACCGTCCTCTTCAGTAATACACCCCTTCTCATTTGTAAATACCGAAGAGAAGTACTCATTCAAAACCTCACTTATCTCTTCCGGCTCAACACACAGTCTCCCGCTATTGTCCTTGACCGGACCTACGGTCCCCCTAGTCATCCTCATATTTCTGACATACGCGTAAAAGGCCTTGGGGTTTTCTTTTATCCTACCCGCCAAGCATTTTTCATGCCCTCTCTTAGCTCTCCTAATCCCTTTCTTCAGATCCTTCCTGGCCATCTTGTATCCCTCCAGAGCTATGCCTGTGCCCTTTTTCCTCAACTTTATATACGCATCCTTCTTCTTCCTAACAAGACTCTCAACCTCTCTTGTCAACCACGGTTCCCTCACATGACCATCCCTTCCCTGTCTGACAGGGACATGCTTATCAATGGCCCCTACTATCTGCTCCTTGAAAAAGTTCCACATTTCGACCGTGCCCTTCCCTGCCAGCATATGCTCCCAACTTATGCTCCTCAGTTCCTGCCTGACAGCATCATATCTACCCTTCCCCCAATTGTAAACCTTGCCCTGTTGCACATACCTATCCCTCTCCATTACCACAGTGAATGCTACAGAATTGTGATCACTATCTCCAAAGTGCTCGCCCACCAACAGCTCTATCACTTGCCCTGGTTCATTACCTAGTACCAAATCCAATATTGCCTCCCCTCTGGTCGGGCAGTCTACATACTGAGTCAGAAAAGCTTCCTGGACATACTGCACAAACACTACCCCATCCAAACTATTCGATCTAAAGAGTTGCCAATCAATATTTGGGAAGTTGAAATCCCCCATAATTACTACCCTGTGACTTCTGCTCCTTTCCAAAATCTGTTTCCCAATCTGCTCTTCCACCTCCCTGCTGCTATTGGGGGGCCTATAGAAAACTCCCATCAAGGTGACTGCTCCTTTCCTGTTCCTGACCTCAACCCACAGTGCCTCAGTCGGCAGATCCTCCTCGAAAATTCTTTCAGCAGTTGTTACACTATTTCTAACTAACAATGCCACCCCCCCACCTCTTTTACCACCATTCCTAATCTTATGAAAACATCTATAACCAGGTACCTCCAAAAACCATTCCTCCCCCTCACCTATCCACGTTTCAGTGATGGCCACAACATCGTAGTCCCAAGTGCCCATCCACGCCTTCAATTCACTCACCTTATTCCTGATGCTTCTTGCGTTGAAGTATACGCACTTTAACCCTTCTCCGTGCCCATCTGTCCTCTGCGACAGTGCTACCTTCCCCAATACCTCACTACACTCTTTGTCTTTCTGAGTGGACCCACTGGTCCCTGGATTACAAGTCCGGTTCCCATCCCCCTCCCAAACTAGTTTAAACCCTTCCGAACAGTACTAGCAAACCTCCCTCCCAGGATATTGGTGCCCCTCTGGTTCAGATGCAGCCCGTCCTGTTTGAACAGGTCCCATCTTCCCCAGAATGCAGTCCAATTATCCAAGAACTGGAAGCCCTCCCTCCTACACCATTCCTGCAGCCACGTGTTCAGCTGTGCTCTCTCCCTATTCCTAGCCTCACTATCACGTGGCGCCGGCAACAAACCAGAGATAACAACTCTGTCCGTCCGAGCTTTCAGCTTCCAGCCTAACTCCCTAAACTCACTTCTAACATCTGTGCCACCCTTCCTTCCTACGTCGTTGGTGCCAATGTGCACCACGACCTCTGGCTGCTCCCCCTCCCCTTTAAGGATCCTGAAGACGCGATCACAAACATCACGGACCCTGGCACCAGGGAGGCAACAAACCATCCGTGCGTCTCGCCTGCGCCCACAGAACCGCCTGTCCGTACTCCTCACCATCGAGTCCCCGATGACTAGTGCTCTCCCATTCTCCCTCCTTCCCTTCTGAGCCACAGTGCAGGACCCCGTGCCAGAGGCCCGGTCACTGCAGCCTGCCCCCGATAGGCCGTCCCCCCCAACAGTATCTAAAACTGTATACTTGTTGTTGAGGGGAACGACCACAGGAGATCCCTGCACTGACCTCCAACCGCGATTTCTATTGGATGCAACGTTATAGGAATAGAAAAGCGGAAAAAGGTGCATAAAGGACTGTTTTTGTTTATTCATTCATGGAATGTGGGCGCAGCTGGCCAGGCCGCATTTATTGCCCCTCCCTAATTGCCCTTGAGAAGGTGGTGGTGAGCTGCCTTCTTGAACCGCTGGAGTCAATTTGGGGTAGGTATACCCACAGTTCTGCTCGGAAAGGAGTGCCAGGAGTTTGACCCAGCGACAGTGATCGAACAGCAATTTGGTTCCAAGTCAGGATGGTGTGTGACTTGGAGGGGAACTTGCAGGTGGTGGTGCTCCCATGCGTTTGCTGCCCTTGTACTTCTAGTTGGTAGAGGTCACGGGATTGGAAGGTGCTGTCGAAGGAGCCTTGGTGCATTGCTGCAGTGCATCTTGCAGATGGTACACACTGCTGCCACTGTGCGTCAGTGGTGAAGGGAGTGAATGTTTGTAGATGGGGTGCCAATCAAGTGGGCTGCTTTGTCCTGCATGGTGTCGAGCTTCTTGAGTGTTGTTGGAGCTGCAGCCATCAAGGCAAGTGTAAAGTATGGCATCACACTCCTGACTTGTGCCTTGTAGATGGTGGACAGGCTTTGCGGAGTCAGGTGGTGAGTTACTCGCCTCAGGATTCCTCGCCAAGACCTGCTCTTGCAGCCACGGTATTTATACGGTTACTCCAGTTCAGTTTCTTGTCGATGGTAACCCCTAGGATGTTGATAGTGGGGGATTCAGCCATGGTAATGCTGTTGAATGTCAAGGGGAGATGGTTAGATTCTCTCTTGTTGTCGCTGTCCATTGCCTGGCACTTGTGTGGTGCGAATGTTACTTGCTAGTTATCAGTCCAAGCCTGGATATTGTCCAGGTCTTGCTGCATTTCTACACGGACTGCTTCGGTATCTGAGGAGTCGCGAGTGGTGCTGAATCTTGCACAATCATTCTTGAACCTCCCCACATCTGACCTAACGATTGAAGGAAGGACATTGATGAAGTTGCTGAAGATGGTTGCGCCGAGGACACTACCCTGAGGAACTCCTGCAGTGATGTCCTGGAGCTCAGATGTTTGACCTCCAACAACTACAACCATCTTCCTTTGCGCTAGGTATGACTCCAGACAGCGGAGGGTTTTTCTCCTGATTCCCATTCACCTCAGTTTTGCTGGGGTTCCTTGATGCCATACTCATTCAAATGCTGCCTTGATGTCAAGGGCAGTCACTCTCACCTCACCTCTTGAGTTCAGCCTTTTTGTCTATGTTTAAACCAAGGCCTTAAAGAGGTCAGGAGCTGAGTGACACTTGCGGGACCCAAACTGAGCGTCTCTGGGCAGGTTATTGTTAAGCAGGTGCTGCTTGATGGCACTGTTGATGACATCTTCCATCACTTTACTGATGTGAGAGAGTAGGCTGATGGGGCGGGAATTGGCCGGGTTGGATATGTCCTGTTTTTTGTGTACAGGACATACTTGGGCAATTTTCCACATGGCAGTGTAGATACCAGTGTTGTAGCTGTACTGGAACAGCTTGGCTAGGGGTGCGGCATGCTCTGGAGCACAGGTCTTCAGTACTATTGCAGGAATATTGTCAGGGCCCATAGCTTTTGCTGTACCCAGTGCCTTCGGTCGTTTCTTGATATCATGTGGAGTGAATCGAATTGGCTGAAGTCTGGAATCTTTGATGCTGGGGTCTTCAGGATGAGGCAGAGATGGATCATCAACTCGGCACCTCCGGCTGAAGATTGTTGCAAAAGCTTAAGCCTTATCTTTTGCACTGATGTGCTGGGCTCCCCCATCATTGAGGATGGGGACATTTGTGGCGCCACCTCCTCCAGTTAGTTGTTTAATTGTCCAGCACCATTCACGGCTGGATGTGACAGGACTGCAGAGCTTATATATGATCCGCTGGTTATGGGATCGCTTAGCTATGTCTATCACATGTTCCTTATGCAGTTAGGCACGCAGGTAGTCCTGTGTTGTAGCGTCAGCAGGTTGACACCTTATTTTGAGTTATGACTGGTGCTGCTTCTGGCATGCCCTCCTGCACTCTTCATTGAACCAGGGTTGGCCTCCTGGCTTGATGGTAATGGTACAGTGGGGATTATGCCAGGCCATGAGGTTACAGATTGTGGTTGAGTACAATTCTGTTGCTGCTGATGGCCCACAGCGCCTCTTGGATGTCCAGTTTTGCATTGCTAGATCGGTTCGAAATCTATCCCATTCAGCATGGTGATAGTGCCACACAACACGATGGACGGTATCCTCAATGTGAAGGCGGAACTTTGTCTCCACAAGGACTGTGCGGTGGTCAACCCTACCAATACAGTAACGGAAGAAGCACCTGCAGCAGGCAGATTGGTGAGGACGAGTTCAAGTATGTTTTTCCCTCCTGTTGGTCCCCCCACCACCTGCCACAGACCCAGTCTTGCAGCTATGTCCTTTAGGACTCGGCCAGCTCAGTCACTAGTGGTGCTACCGAGCGACTCTTGGTGATGGACTTTGAAGTCCCCCACCCAGACTACATTTTGTGCCCTTGCCACTCTCAGTGCTTCCTCCAAGTGGTGTTCAACATGGTGGAGTATGAGTCATCAGCAGAGTGAGGGCGGTAGGTGGTAATCGGTAGGAGGTTACCTTGCCCATGTTTGACCTGATGCCATGAGACGTCATGGGGTCCGGAGTCGATGTTGCGGACTCCCAGGGCAACTACCTCTCAACTGTATACCACTGTGCCACCACCTCTGCTGGGTCTGTACTGCCGGTGGGACAGGACATACCCAGGGATAGTGATTGCTGTGTCTGTGACATTGTTTGTAAGGTATGATTCAGTGAGTATGACTATGTCAGGCTGTTGCTTGACTCGTCCGTGAGACAGCTCTCCCAACGTTGGCACAAGCCCCCAGATGCTAGTCAGGAGGACTTTGTAGGTCGAAAGGGCTGGGTTTGCCGTTGTCATTTCCGGTGCCTAGGTCGATGCCGGGTGGTCCGTCCGGTTTCATTCCTTCTTATTGACTTCGCAGCAGTTAGGTGCAACTGAGTGGCTAGCTAGCCACAGAGGGCATGTAAAAGTGAACCTCATTGCTGTGGTCTGGAGTCACATGTCAGCCAGACCAGGTAAGGGAAGCAGATTTCCTTCCTCAAAGGGCATTAGTGAACCAGATGGGTTTTTACAACAATTGACAATTGTTTCATGGCCATCATTAGACTAGCTTTTAATTCCAGATTTATTAATTAAATCCAAACTCCACATTCTGCTGTGATGGGATTCAAACCCATGTCCCCAGAGAAATACCCTGGGTCTCTGGGTTACCAGCCCAGTGCTAATACCACTACGCCACCACCTTCACTGTGCGTGAAGGATAGCCTGAAAGAAGGACCATAGTAGCTGGAGTAGAGCATCAGCACAGCGACCCTGCTCCACCATCCAATTCGAACATGAAAGATCATTTACCTCAACGCCATTTTCCCACATTATCACCATATCCCTTGATGCCATTAGTTTCTAGATAGCTATCGATTTCTGACTTGATCATGCTCAATGAATGAGATTTCACATACCTCTGGGTTAGAGAATTCAAATGCTCGCCACCCTCTGAGTAACGAAATTCCTCCTCATGTCAGTTTTAAATAGCCTACCCATTATTTTGACACTATGTCCGCTAGTTCCATACTCACCAGCCAGGAAAAACCTGCAATCTACACCCACCCAGTCACAACTGTAATTTACAATTAGATCACCACACATTCTTCGTAACTGTAGACAATGTATGCTCAGTTTAGTCAATCAATCTTAAAAGTCAATCCTGCCATCCCAGGGATTAGTCTGGCCAACCTCCGTTACACTCTCTCTGTGGCAAGTAGATCAATCCTTCAATGAGGAGACCAAAACTGTGCACAATACTGCAGGTGCGGTCTAACCATATTCTATACAATTGAAGCAAGACTTCTTTACTTCTGCTCTGAAAACCCCTTACGGTGAAGGCCACCATACAATTTAGCATCCTAATTGCTTGCTGCACCTTCATGGTAGCTTTGTACCTCATGAACAAGGATACCTTTGGACATCAACACTCTCCAATCTCTCACAATTTAAGAAATGCTCTTTCCGTTTTATTTTTCCAGAATAAAGTGTGTAACTTCGCATATATTCACATAACATCTCAAGTGCCATATTTTCGCCCATTCACTTAGACTATTCAAGTCCTTTTGAAACCTCCTTGCATGCTGCTCACAAATTACTTTACAACCTAATTTTGTGTCATTGGCAAGTCTGGAAATATTACATTTGGTCCCCAGATCCAAATCAATTATATAAGATTGAGAACAGCTATGGCCCAAGCATTGATCCTTGTGATATTCCACTTGTAATGGATTGCCATTCTTAGAATTAATGTTTATTCCTATTCTCTGCTTTCTGCCTGTTTACCAATTCGCAATCCATAGCAGTATATTACCCCCTCCCCCCACACACCCCCAATTCCATGAGTTCTAACATTGTCACTAACCTCCTGTGTGGGACTTATCCGAAACCTTCTGAAAATTCAAATGTAAAACATCCACGGGTTCAGCGTTATCTATTCTGCAAGTAATATCCTCAAAAAAACTCCAACAGCTCGTCAAACATGATTTCTCTGTCATAGATCCATGCTGACTCTGCCCAATCATATCATTATTTTCCAAGTGACCAGTTATCTCATCCTTTATTGTAGATTCCAACATTTTACTGATGTCAAACAAGTAGCTCTGCAGTTCTTTATCTCTTTCATGATCCCTGGAGCTTCAGATATTTTGTGCTACCTTTTTACTTCGTGTGAAAGTACCTTGATTGTGCTGGAACTATCTCTTCCTTAAAGGCAGCACGTTGTACAGTTACTGTTTTGCCTGCCCACTTTTGATTCCTATTTATCTGGGCCACATCCATTCTTACTCCATTGTAGTTGGCGTTTCCGTAGTTAACCGCTCTTACTCTGGCTTGTTCCGTGTCCTCTTCTATAGCCAAGTTAAACCTTATGATACAATGTTGCGTGCAATTCTGGTCGCCAAACTACCAGAAGGACGTGGAGGCTTTGGAGAGGGTACAGAGGAGGTTTACCAGGATGTATCCTGCTCTGCAGGGCATTAGCTATGAGGAGAGGTTGGAAGAATTCGGATTGTTTTCACTGGAACGATGGAGGTACAGGGACGACATGATGGAGGTTTGCAAATTTATGAGCATGGACAGAGTGGATAGTCAGAAGCTTTTTCCCAGGGTGGAAGAGTCAGTTACTAAGGGACATCGGTTTAAGGTACGAGGGGCAAAGTTTAGAGGGGATGGGCGAGGCAAGTTTTTTACACAGAGGGTGGTGAGTGCTTGCAACATACTGCCTGTGGAGGTAGTGGAAGCAGATAAGATAGCGACGTTTAAGAGACATCTTGACCAAGATATGAATAGGAAGGGAATAGAGGGATATGGACCCTGGAAGTGCAGAAGGTGTTAGTTTAGGCAGGGATCAAGATCGGCGTAGGCTTGGAAGGCTGAATGGCCTGTTCCTGTGCTGTACTGTTCTTTGTCTTTGTTTGCTGTCCTCTAATTATTCCCCTACTGACGCTTGATCCATTTGACCTACCTCATTCCCAAGAACCATGTCTAGAAATGCCTCATGTTCCATTGTATTGGAAAAATACTATTGCAGAAAATTCTCCTAAACCCACCATAGAAACTCTTGCCCTTTTCAGCCTTTTACACTGCCATCATCACAAACTTTATCGGGATAAGTGAAGCCCCCATGATAACCACGCTATAAGTCGTGCACCTCTCTGTAATCTTCTTACTAATCTGTCCCTCGACACCTGTCCCACTAGCTGGTGGCCGATGGAGTACACTGAACAATGTAATTGCTCGTTTGTTGTTCCTCAGCTCTAGCAGAATAGAACTTGTCGGTCACCCGTCTGGGGCATCCCCTTTCTCCAGCACTGCAGCCTTCTCTTTAATCAAAACTGCAATGCCTGCCACTTTCACAAGTTTCCTATCTATCCCAAATACCCCGTATTGAGAAATATTTAGCACATAGTTCTGCCCTTCTTTGAGCCAGGTCTCAATTGCCGCCACAATATCATACTTCCACATTGCTATCTGTGCCTGCAGCTCACCAACATTAATTATCACATGCCGTGCATTCACACAAATGCACAGTAACCGTACTTTTGATTGTCATTGCTTATTCTCTTTCCCCGACCTCACCTAATGATTCCGTATTCCTTACTGTAGCACAACCTGTCTCTCCCAATTCTCTATGTACCTTGGTATTCCTCTCTTGTATTACCTCCTGCTTTCCATGTGCCTGCCATGTTAGTTCAACACCTTGACAATAGCACTAGCAAATCGCTCCACACGGAAACTGAACACAGCTCTGTTCAGGTGCAGGCCCCATCTACTCAAGAACTCGTCCCGCCTCCCAGGAATCTAAGGCCTTCCCTCCTGTAAGATATTTCCAACACGCATTCATCTGCTCTATCCTCCTTTTTCGAAATTTGAACACACAGTCGCCGTCTGGAGCCAGCACGTGACTGCCGCTGCACAACGAGGTTAAGAGTGACAAGATCAAAACCAAACCTCGGAGCCTGATTGGTACAGACCACGGCCCGGACTCTGAGTGTGAGAGGCGGAAGCACCAGCAACCAGGCTGTCTCAACAGAAACTCTGGATTCCAGCTCCCTAGTGCAAGCGCTGCCAGCAGAGAACTGCTGGCAGAAATGTGCCGGTCCCAACCAGTACTGTGCCTTTGGGCCGCCACCAGAGTCTCCTTACTGAACAGAAGCAGGAGATGGTGGATTCTGAGCTAAAGGTCTCAAAATCTGTGTGTGCGGTTTGTCCAGTTGGGTTTATAAACTCAGTATAATAGTCTGTAACTAGCAGAAATTGCGACAGATGAGGATGTGTTATCTTTTCTTCTTTGTACATCTTTGCTCACTGTGTAGAATGCCTTGATGCGGTCTATTAAACTGACCTATAGGCATTTGTTTTGCCCACGACTCTATCCTCCTGATTGTCTGAGCGCAAATGCCATATCTGGAAACCGCACAGGCTCTCTGGGAGGTTTTCTTCTGCAGCAGTAAGCATACGACCCTTCAGAAGTATTTTAGCCAGGATCGTGCCTGCAATAGAGCGGAGGGTGATCCCATGGTAGTTAGACCAGTCTGAGTGTTCTCCTTTGTTTTAGTGCAAGTTGATGTCAACGGCATCACGAAAATGCTGGAGACTGATGCCTTGTTCCCAACAGGCTGTGAAAAACCCATGGATCCTGATGTTTCGGGCAGGGCCACCGTGACGCAATGTATCGGATGGAAATCCATCGACTCTGGTAGCTTTGTAGCTTTTCATCTGGTTGATGGCTGTCACAGTTTCCTCCAGAGGTGGGGTCTCATCCAGTTATTCTTTGACAAGTTGTTGTTGGATGTGACTGGTCGCAGTATCATGCACTGTGAAAAAGGTGCTGAAGACAGGTTCAAAATGCTGCAATCGGTGATCGAGCACAGACACTTTAACGGTGTGTAGAGTCTTGCCATCTGTAGTCCTCAGCTTTTTTTGGGGGGTGGTGGGGTTGATATGCTGATCCATAAACAGATTTTAATGTTGCATGGAAGATTCTTACGTCACCAGTATCAGCGTACAGTTGATACTTTATTTCCTCCCGCAAGTGCGATCCACCAGTCATTTGGGATGTTCCTCAGTTTACATTGAAGGGTGGTGCAGGCTTGACAGTAGACTGTCTTTTTCTCCTAGCTGGCCTGCTGACCTAGGTGAGCCTGATAAGCTGAACTTTTAAACATTTTTTAACAGATCTTAAATTTCCTTGTAATTTTCATCAAACCAGTCCCTGTTTTTCTTGGTGCTGGGTCTGATGACCTGGTTGGAATTATCCAGTACTGTAGCTTTGATGTGTCCCAGATTTCTTGTGGAGTGGAATCAGCAGTGAGATCAGGTTATTCTGTCTGGTCCTTAAGGTTTCTTGATATCTACCTTTGCAAGATGAGGTGTGCAGGTTGGTGACTAGAACTTTCCTTGATTGGTTTTGTCTGGGATTCTTCTTGGGCTTAGGCTTGATATCGAAGTCCAGCTTTGAGCGAACGAGCCGGTGGTCTGTCTGACCGTCAGCACTGAGTATGCAGAAGCTCCTTTAGGTCACACTGGTGCACCAAGATTTAAGCTATCAGGTGCCAGTATTTAGATCAGGGACACACCCATGTGAATTTGAAGCAATTTTTTGTTAAAATAAGTTCTTGGTTATGTACAGCTTCTTTTCTGTACAGAGTTCCAAGTGTAGATGTCCGTTTTCATTAGTTTCCAACTCCATGGTTTCTGAGCACTTCCTTCCATGCCAGGCTGTTACGGCCCACTTTGGCATTGAAATCAACAAGGACAGCAATATTGTCCTTGGGAAGGGCATTCTGGATGTGATCACGGAGGTCTGTGTACAACCTATCTTTGTCAGCTGTGTAAGCCTTTACAGTTGGAGCATAAACGTTGATAAGTGTTGCATGCTGCTGGTTTTATAAGGGGACATGATGTGCATCCCTCGATCCACATCAGTAAAGCACCGACTATTTGGTCATTATCAAATTACTATTTTGCTGTGCACAGATTGGCTGATGCGTTTCCTACATTACATGAATGACTGCAGTCAGTAATACATCATGGCTGTCAAACACTTTGGGATGTCTATATATCGTGGTTCTGCTAGCTTCTTTGAGCATGCACAACAGCAATCCAGAATATTCTCCATGTCTATTATTGTATCCATTATCTCTGATTTTTTTGTTTACCTTAATGAGTTCATTTCATTTTTGGTCTCGTCTTCTAATGGCATGCCCACTCTTTTATTGTCATCATAAATACTGCGGCAAAATAATTATTTAATACTATGTCATTACATTTAATACTATGTAACTGACAGTGCTTCGGAGTTTATCCTGTGAATATCTGAGTATGCATATCCCTGTCATGGTTTCCCCTGCACTTTTCATGCGTGTGTAGAATTTTATTATTTTTCATTATGACCCCTTGTTCAGAAATCCGTAATGAGATAGTTGCTGTCTGTCAATCGATTCAATCCATTAATCATCTTAAATGACTCAGTGATATCACACTTGAAGCGGCCATACCAAAGTGACTTATCTAACCTGTTTCTGCCTGTGTGGCCTTTCCACTCTCAGATAAAACCTGAGCGACTCTTTCCATCTCTGAGACTTCTAGGGAGTCCATACACTTCCTAATGTTTCTCAAACATTCCATATACATTCTGATGTATCTTGTACGTCACTGAAACTCTTTGATAACTCCTGAACGTCACTTCCCCTCTCTGATACCTCCTGAGCTTCCTTAACCTCCCTGATACATCTTCAGAATCATTTATCATCTCTGATATCCAGGAGCGTCCCGACTCTCTTTGGTGCCACCTGAGCAGCTGGCACCCACCCTGATACCTCATTACCCCCAACCCATATGCGATACTTCCTAAGCGGCCTTTACCATCTTTGGTAACCCCTAATTGCCCCGAAAATCTCTGATAATGCCTGAGCGCTCCTTACATATTCTGATTCTCCTGCAGCTCATATAGTCTCCATTATGCTCTGTCTCTTATCTAGATCATATCTTCTGAGTGCCCCGTGCTCTCTTTCGCACCCACCTAAAGCCTTCTGAACCCTTTGCTAACATATTGACCCCTTATATTCCCTCACAGCCTCTGTAATACCAATGCAATTGCGAATTCACTAAGGAACACTCAGATTCCCTGAAACCAGGAGAACTATATTTTGAAAGCCATGGCGCAGGCTGAAAAAATCAAAACGGATGAACTCCGACCTCTATTATAATTTTGCCATAGACATCACTCTTTTACCTTGATCATGGACTCTTACATAGGCAAACAGGCTTAATTATAAATTGTGTAGTGCTGTGTCTGGCGATGCCGAGGGCCAAAATGGAGCCGAGGCACAGAATACAGTGGAAGGGCATTAGAACTGGACAAGCAGTTGGAGTGCATGTCTACCGTCTCCTGAATGTCGCAGCACAGGTGGGTAAGATAGTTAAGAAGGTAATGAAAACAGAAAAGCAACACATTCTGGAAAAACCCAACAAGTCAAGCTGCATCTGGAGAGAGATAGTAAAACAGAGTTAGCATTTCAGTTGGATGTTATTTCATCACAACAGGTTTAGAAGATAGACCGTATACTTCCCTTCATTGGCTGAGACATGGAATATAAGAACAGGGGTGCTATGCTATAACTGCATAAAACACTAGTTAGACTACAGCTATATCATTGGGTGCAGTTCTGTTCACCGCATTACAGGAAGCCTGTCATCACACTAACATGGATACAGAGGAGATTCATACATATGTTATCATGAATGAAGACGTTTAGCTACGAGGAACGATTTCTGAGTTTATTGTCTTTGAAACAATGGAGGGTGAGGGTACCTTTAATTGAGGTTAATAAAATTATGAGGCGGGGTGTACATACAGTGAATTGGAAGTGCTCATTTCATTAGAGTACAGGTCAATTACTAGAGGCATAGATTTAAAATAATTGGTGGCAGGCTTAGAGAGGAGTTGAGAGAAATACTTTCGCCCAGGGTCTGGAGTGGGGCTGGAACACACTTTCTACATGGGTGGTCGAAGCCAAAATCCTCACAACGCTTTTTTAGGTAGTTGTTTATGCATCTGAACCTAGAGGGCTATGGGCCAAGAGGTGGAAAGAAGGAATCGGTGGGATAGCTCTTTTTCAGCCTTAAGAGACATCATATTGAATGGTCTCCTTCTGATCCGTAAGTTTCTAAGGAGACTGTCGTGCTTAGCTGAAGAAAGAAAGGAGCATTAGATAGGCTAGGAGATGCATTGCTAATCTAACGGTGGGAATTGCTCCCCATCCCTCACCCCCGTTTAATTATTTTAGATATTATGCTTAGTGCAAACTTCTTCCCGTTCTTCCTTTCCACTCTGTAAATATGGTCTGGGTCATGGCATAAACACATTTCTTTATGCAGTAGGTCAAATTCAGAAGTGCATGTCTGGTTTAGTCACTGATAAGCAGGACGACACAGAAAGTTATTGAATACTAATGGCTTGAATTCTGATGAATAACACACTATTATCTGCATCATCAAGAGCTGTGTGAAGTGGCTGGATATATTGAAGAGTAAGATCATGGATTCCCCCATCTCTGCATCCAGTTCATTATAATTCCTGCTGTACCTCAGCCAAATATGGATCCTCTTGTCCACTAAAATGTGTCCTACAGACCGCGCACTGAGCAGCAATCTCAACAATACTGGGAGACGTGGGTTAAACAGTGGTGAATTCAGGCAAATGCTGTCCATGCAGCTACAGTGTATGACTATACATTTGCATGACAGTCCACCGATGCTTTGTTGATCATAACATACGTTTCAAACATGAGGCTGCAGAATGTTGCATTCGCTTTAAAGGGATAATCAGCCACACATTTTCCAGAAGCACCCTTATCGTTTTCTAGGTGCAAATTATAAGGCGTCCAGATCGAGTAATAGGAAGGCCCTGCGCCCTTTGAGTGTCCCATACCGGGGGAATGGAGTGAGGGCAAGAAGTAGGAGATTCACAGGGGATTGGAGGGGAAGTTTGCACTCAGATGGTGGTGGGGATGTGGAAGTCACTGCCTGAAAGTTTGATCAAGACAGAAAACCTCATAACAGCTAAAATGTATTTGGAATGTCACTTAAAGTGCCATAACATACAATGCTATGGACAAAGAGCTGAATCATTGATTAGGCTGAATGGCAACTTGTCGGCAGGCACAGACACAATTGGACAAATGACCTCCTTCTGAATTGTAAATTTCTATGATTATATGAATATTTAATGCTTCAGGTCTTTAAACAAATGTCAATGGAATTATCAAAAGTAAAAGTGACTGTTAGCCAGAGAGAAATATACCTGTGAATGCACGATTCAGGATGCGGTTAAACGAGTACATAGGATTGTGAAATAAATGAGCGGATGGAAAGAATCATCATTAATTCCGTTCAGTATCATGTCAGTGATGATGACGTGTACAGCCTCTGCTGCCATGGCGACCAGGCAGTGAGCGCTAGATCTGGAGACACCATAACATCTCATGCTTTTGGAAACAATCATCACGACATTATCTGCAGACAGGGAATAAACAGAAACAGAGGTCGCCCACAAGCAGTAGAAATAGTGGTGGTCTGCACAAGGGCAGGTCCCTGCTTATTCTCTGTAACCTACGGTCCTTCACTTTCCTCTTCAGTTGCTTGTAAGAGCCTCTCATTGTTTTAATACCATGAGAAATATGCAATATGTCAGAGGAAAAAAAAGTACTTGAGGTGCTTTCCCGTTGACCTTCCTACATGTGTTCTCAAGGAAACTCAAGTTCTCTTCCTGAAGTATGCTAAGCTTGTAAGCAGCCATTGTCACTCGATGTTCGAACTCTTCCATGACCATCGCCAAAAATGTGCTGGTTCTGCCATTGGCCATGCCTCGTAACCCTGAGGCAACTCACCATGTTACAACAAAATAGACACATGTTGCAATACTTGATGTGAAATGTGCTTTCCTGAAGATCTGCAAATGAGAACTGAGCTCGGTATTGCTGCTGGAATTGTATGGCTGAAAAGGCTTGTACCACTAAATTGCAATGCAAAGCATATGAGAGTGTGCATTTATTAAACGAAAAGAAATGTCTGAAACATTTCGGGGGGGAGGTGGTGGCGTTGGTGGGGGGCGGAAGGGCTGAAGAAACTGGATACGGCAAAGGATATGGGCACTAACTTTATCCCGGTTGTAATACTGAAGATTGGGCTCCAGGCTAGCCCTGTTCCTGGCCAATCCTTGCCAGTGCATTTACCCGAGAATGTGGAAAGTATGCCCTTTCCACAAAAAGTAGGACAAATCCATTCAGGGAAATTTAGCCCCAATCGATTCATTCAGAATCATCAACAAAGTGATTAAATATGTCATTGAGAGTGCTATCAAGTGACATTTACTCAGCAGTAATCTGAAACGGATTCTCAATTTGGGTCCCGCTATGGGCACTGGTTCCTGACCTCATTATAGCCTTATCCCAAAGGGACTGAACATCAGAGGTGAAGGGAACGTGACTGCCCTTGAAATCTAGAAGCATTTAACCGAGTATGTCATCAAGAATCCCTATCAAAACTGAAGTCAATAAGAATCATTGGTTCGCACTGCAGCCTCACAGCTCCAGCAACCCGGGTTCAATTCTGGGAAATGCCTGTGTGGAGTTTGCAAGTTCTCCCTGTGTCTGCGTGGGTTTCCTCCAGGTGCTCCGGCACATGCCAAAGACTTGCTGGTTGATAGGTTAATTGGCCATTATAAATTGCCCCTAGTATAGGAAGGTGGTAGGGAAATATAGGGACAGGTGGGGATGTGTTCGGAATATGGAATTAGTGTAGGATTAGTATAAATGGGTGGTTGATGGTCGGCGCAGACTCGGTGGGCCGAAGGGCTTGTTTCAGTGCTGTATCTCTAAACTAAACTAAACTTCCTGAGTTTTAGAGGGTAGTGTCCTAGGCCTAACAATCTTCAGCTGCTTCATCAATGATCGTTCTCCATCATAATATCAGAAGTGGGGATGTTCGCTGATTAACGCACAGTGTTCAGTTCCATCCACGACTCCTCAATACTGAGAAAGTCTGTGCCCACAGGCAGCAAGAAATGGAAAACACTGAGATTCTGGCTGATAAGTGACCAGTAACATTCACGCCACACAGGTGCCAGACAATGACAATTTACATCAAAAGAGAATCTAATCATCTCTGCTTGACATTCTACGCTATTACCATTGCTGCACACCGAGCATCAACATCCTGGGCTCACCATTGACCAGCCATATAAAAACTGTGGCTACATGAGCAGGCCAGAAGCTGGGAATTTGCGACGAATAACTCACCTCTTGACTTTCCAAAGACTATCCACCATCTACAAGGCACAGTCGTGAATGTGATGGAATACACTCCACTTGCCCGGATGAGAGCAGCTGCAAAAATAGTTAGGAAGCACGAAACCATCTGAGACGAAGCATCCCGTTTAATTGGCACCCGAGCCACCAATTTCAAAATTCACTTCCACCACCACTGCGCAGAACGGCAAAAGTATGTTACATCTACAAGATGCACTGCAGCAACTCTCCAATCCTTTTTTGACAGCACCTTCCAAATCCGCGACCGCCACTATTTGGAAGGTCAAGGGCTGAGATGTACGGAAGCGCTCCAAAGTTCAGAGCATTTTCAAAGAACAGTACAGCACAGGAACAGGCCTTTTGGGCCCTCCAAGCCTGCGCCGATCTTGATGCCTGTCGAAACTAAAACCTTCTGCACTGCCGGGGTCCATATTTCTCTATTCCCATCCTCGTCATATATTTGTCAAGATGCCTCTTAAACGTTGCTATCGTAACCTGCTTCCACCACCGCCCCAGGCAGCAAGTTCCAGGCACTCACCACCTTCTGTATAAAACTCTTGCCTCAACCATCCCCTCGAAACTTTTCCCCTCGCACCTTAAACCTAAGTCTCCTAGTAACTGACTCTTCCATCCTCGGAAAAAGCTTCTGACTATCCACTCTCTCCATGCCGCTCATAACTTTGTAAACCTCTATCATGTCGCCACTCCACCTCCGTCGTTCCAGAAAACAATTCAAGTTTATCCAACCTCTCCTCATAGCTAATACCCTCCAGACTAGGCAACATCCTGGTAAACTTCATCTGTGCCCTCTCCAAAGCCTCCACAACCTTTTGGTAGTATGGCGACCAGAATTGTCTGGAACAATCCAAGTGTGACCTAACTAAGTATCGATGCAGCTGCAGCATGACTTGCCAATTTTTATACTGTGTGCCCCGACCTAGGAAGGCCAGCTTGCCGTATGCCTTCTTGACTACTTTATTCTCCTGCGTTGCCACTTTCAGTGATCTGTGGATCTATACACCCAGATCTCTCTGCTATGAATACTCCTAACGGTTCTGTCATTTACCACATAATTCCACCTGTATTCGACTTGCCAAAACGCATTTCCTCACATTCGTCCCGATAAAATTCCATCTGCCATTTTTCCATCCAAGTCTCCAACCGATCTATATTCTGCTGTATCCTCTGACAATCCTCATCACCATCCGTAACTCCACCAACCTTTGTGTCATCCGCAAACTTACTAATCAGACCAGCTACATTTTCCTCCAAATCATTTATATATACTACAAACAGCAAAGGTCCCAGCACTGATCCTACGAAACACCACAAGACACAGCCCTCCATTCAGAAACGCACCCTTCCACTGCTACCCTCTGTCTTCTATGACCGAGCCAGTTCTGTATCCATCTTGCCAGCTCCCCTCTGATCCCATGTGACTTCATCTTTTGTATCAGTCTGCCATGAGGGACCTTGTCAAAGGCTTTACTGAAGTCCATATAGATAACATCCACTGCCTTTCCTTCATCAATCATCTTTGTCACTTCCTCAAAAAACTCAATCAAATTAGTGAGACACGACCTCCCCTTCACAAAACCATGCTGCCTCTCGCTAATACGTCCATTTGTTTCCAAATGGGAGTAAATCCTGTCCCGAAGAATCCTCTCCAATAATTTCCCTACCACTGACGTACAGCTCATCGGCCTGTAATTTCCTGGATTATCCTTGCTACCCTTTGTATACAAAGGAACAACATTGGCTATTTTCCAGTCCTCTGAGACCTCAGCTGTTAACAATGAGGATACAAAGATTTCTGTCAAGGCCCCAGCAATTTGCTCCCTTGTCTCCCTCAGCATTCTGGGGTAGATCCCATCAGGCCCTGCGGACTTATCTACCTTAACGTTTTTCAAGACTCCCACCACCTCCTCCTTTTTGATATCGACATGACCCAGACTATCTACACTCCCATCCCTAGACTCATCATTCACCGACTCCTTCTGATGGGTGAATACTGATGCAAAGTATTCATTTAGTACATCGCCCATTTCCTCTGGCTCCACTCATATTTCCCCCCCTCTGTCCTTGAGTGGGCCAACCCTTCCCCTGGCTACCCTCTTGCTCTTTATATACGTATAAAAAGCCTTGGGATTCTTCTTAATCCTGGTTGCCAATGACTTTTCATGACACCTTTTAGCATTCCTGACTCCTCGGTTAAGTAGCTCCCTATTTTCTTTATATGCCTCAAAGGCTTCGTCTGTTTCCGACATTAGAGCCCTTCGGAATGCTTCATTCTTCTTTTTGACTAGGCTCACAACATCCCTCGCTGTTCAAGGTTCCTCAAACTTGCCAAATTTATCCTTCATCCTCACAGGAACATGCCGGTCCTTGGTTCTAATTAACTGACTTTGAAGGACTCCAACATGTCAGATGTTGCTTTACATTCAGACAGCCGCCCCCAGTCTAATTTCTTCAGTTCCTGCCGAATATTGTCAAAATTAGCCTTCCCCCAATTTAGCACGTTCACCCGAGGACTACACTTATCCTTATTCACAAGTACCTTAAGACTTATGGAAATTCCTGTCTTACTTTTAGGAATAGCTTTATAATATATTTTATACAGCTAAACAAATAGGGCTAATTATATGCTATGTACGTTCTTATATTGAAGTCTGTTTGAGCTGATGCATACTTTTTTTCAAGGCTATGCTCTGTTTCAGCCTCTGTTTAAGAACAATGGGAGAGTTGGGATGAAGACTTCAGCAATACTTGACACGGGCGAGATGAAATAAATGTGATACTGCAAAATTGCTAATATGGTTGGTATCAACAAGAATGTAATTAGGATTAATTAGGATCCGAACTATAATAGAACGAAACAGGAAATACCTGTATGGTGTGTAGGTTAAAGCATTGACAGTCTAGATTGTAAAGCTGATGTCTGTCTGGAACAATTAAGATACTTGGAACAATTCAGTACTGAATATAGTACGAATCTAGCACCACAAAATGTTTTGGAAAAGATGTTACGGGACAGCTTCAGTAATCTTACAGAGGGTCAACAGAACATTGTTGGCACACTTAGCAGGAGAAGACAAAGGAGAGAAGTACATAAACCAGCAAGCTCAGAAGCAAGAACGGAGCTGAGTGTTGCTGCATATATATTACTTTTGTTAAGTAATAACTTTGCTTATTTCAGTTAATCTAATAAAATCTGACTTGATCACAGAGCTTAGGACTGTACATTGTAGGTCTATCTTGGTTAAGAATCCCAAGATGAGACGGGTTGGATATTCTCTCTCTCACCTCTATTCAGGTAACTTCTCTCTGAAACGTACAGCACCACCACTTGCAATCTCCCTTCCACGTCACGCATCATCCTGCCTTGGAACTAGATCGTTGTTCCTTCATTATCACTGTGTCAAAAACCTAACAGCAGCAATACTCACATCCCGTGAAAGAATAACAAATCATATCTGCAGATTGAAGCTCCAATGAAAAGCATGCACACGAGGAAGAACAGAGGTCTAGGACTGATCTGTGTGTTAAGTCTTAATAGGTAACGGTGCTGCTGCGATAAGGTGAGCGAAAGCCATTGCTGGAGAGTCTCTGACTCCGATCTGAGAGTAAACGTGGAAAAAAGTAGCTGAATTCCCACCAAGAGGATAGTGATGGCAAAATAAGGAGGTGAATGGTTCGAGGACGGGGTGGTGGGGGGGGGGAGGTTGTTGCGGGGGGTGGTGGTGGGGAGGGGGAGACTGGAGATTACAAATACTTGATTGAGAGCTAAAGTGGAAGAGGCCAGAGATATTATGGGTGTGGACGTAGATGACGGAGAGGCTATAATTTCAAAAGCTCAGGTACGGGATCACTATGGTTAAGTGGTTACAAAAAGTACTTTCTGCCTGAAACATCAGTCAGGAAGAGGGATGTGATCGGTGGCAAAATTATACTGGTCAATCACAAGATTTCCGTTTCAGCCTTTCCAATTTCCAATTGTTCGAATTAAACCTCATGTAAAATACGACTGTTGCAGTCTTAAATGATAGAGGCAAAGAATGGTCGATTGAGATGTTGACAACCTGAAACTGGGTTTTGTCAGCTCACGTGTACAAATTAACCTTATACCTTTGGTAGATGTCACCAGAGGAAAACATGTAGCTGAGGAAGAATAGGGAGCAAGAATGGAATGTTCAAGTACTCCATAGTTAATCTGCAAGGGAGTGAAGAGAAGCCATTACTGGAGTTGCTTTGCCGACAATCAGGTGGGAGAGACTGGAACCAGAACAGGGTGGTGCCGCTGATAGAAGCCATTTTCAGAGGTTCGCGGAACTCAAGATTTTTTTATTATTATTATTCATTCATGGGATGTGGACGACGCTGGCTCGGCCAGCATTTGTTGCCCATCCCTAATTGCCCTTGAGAAGATGGTGGTGAGCTGCCTTCTTGAACCGCTGCGGTCCATTTGGGATAGGTACACCCACAATGCTGTTAGGAAGGGATTTCCAGGATTTTGACCCAGCGACAGTGAAGGAACGGCGATAGAGTTCGAAGTCAGGATGGTGTGTGACTTAGAGAGGAACTTGCAGGTGGTGGTGTTCCCATGTATTTGCTGCCCTTGTCCTTCCTGTTGGTAGAGGTCGCGGGTTTGTAAGGTGCTGTATAAGGAGCCTTGGTGCATTTCTGCAGTGCATCTTCTAGATGGTACACACTGCTGCCACTGTGCGTCGGTGGGGGAGGGAGTGAATGTTTGTGAATGGGGTGCCAATCAAGCGGGCTGCTTTGTCCTGGATGGTGTCGAGTTTCTTGAGTGGTGTTGGGGCTGCATCCATCCAGGCAAGTGGATAGTTTTCGATCACACTCCTGATTTGCGCTTTGTAGATGGTGGACAGGCTTTGGGGAGTCTGGAGTTGAGTTACTCGCCTCAGGATTCCTAGCCTCTGACCTGGTCTTGTAGCCACGGTATTTATATGGCTACTCCAGTTCAGTTTCCGGTCAATGGTAGCCCCAAGGATGTTGATAGTGGGGGATTCAGCGATGGTAATGCTGTTGAATGTCAAGGGGATATGGTTCGATTCTCTCTTGTTGCAGATTGTCATTGCCTGGCACATGTGTGGCGCGAATGTTACTTGCCACTTATCAGCCCAAGGCTGGATATTGTCCAGATCTTGCTGCATTTCTACACGGACTGCTTCAGTCTTTTGCGAGGAGCAGCCTTGATAGAACGGGGTGCGGAGCGGACTTTCAGCTGAGCGGTCAATTTCAGTAAGTTACAAGTTAATCCCTTTTTTGTTTCGGAGGACCGGGGACTGCTGGGTAGGGGAAAACTATTTATTTGGGCAGTTTTAAAATCTTTGTCTTTTGCGAGGAGCAGCCTTGATAGAACGGGGTGCGGAGCGGACTTTCAGCTGAGCGGTCAATTTCAGTAAGTTACAAGTTAATCCCTTTTTTGTTTCGGAGGACCGGGGACTGCTGGGTAGGGGAAAACTATTTATTTGGGCAGTTTTAAAATCTTTGTCTTTTGCGAGGAGCAGCCTTGATAGAACGGGGTGCGGAGCGGACTTTCAGCTGAGCGGTCAATTTCAGTAAGTTACAAGTTAATCCCTTTTTTGTTTCGGAGGACCGGGGACTGCTGGGTCGGGGAAAACTATTTATTTGGGCAGTTTTAAAATCTTTGTCTTTTGCGAGGAGCAGCCTTGATAGAACGGGGTGCGGAGCGGACTTTCAGCTGAGCGGTCAATTTCAGTAAGTTACAAGTTAATCCCTTTTTTGTTTCGGAGGACCGGGGACTGCTGGGTAGGGGAAAACTATTTATTTGGGCAGTTTTAAAATCTTTGTCTTTTGCGAGGAGCAGCCTTGATAGAACGGGGTGCGGAGCGGACTTTCAGCTGAGCGGTCAATTTCAGTAAGTTACAAGTTAATCCCTTTTTTGTTTCGGAGGACCGGGGACTGCTGGGTAGGGGAAAACTATTTATTTGGGCAGTTTTAAAATCTTTGTCTTTTACGAGGAGCAGCCTTGATAGAACGGGGTGCGGAGCGGACTTTCAGCTGAGCGGTCAATTTCAGTAAGTTACAAGTTAATCCCTTTTTTGTTTCGGAGGACCGGGGACTGCTGGGTAGGGGAAAACTATTTATTTGGGCAGTTTTAAAATCTTTGTCTTTTGCGAGGAGCAGCCTTGATAGAACGGGGTGCGGAGCGGACTTTCAGCTGAGCGGTCAATTTCAGTAAGTTACAAGTTAATCCCTTTTTTGTTTCGGAGGACCGGGGACTGGTGGGTAGGGGAAAACTATTTATTTGGGCAGTGGCAGTACCCGAGACACTACACGTGTAGTGTCTCCCACCCACCCTCCTCCTCTAACCAAAAAAAAAGGACTCTAGTGTGTTGATAAGGTAAGCTTTTTATTTAAAAAGTTCAGTCCGTCGGATTGCTAAGCGAACAAGTTTTGACTTTTTTTTTCGTTTGGTTTTTCAGTAGATTTATTGGGAATCTAGAATAGTGGGAATGGAGGTAAAGGCAGTTGTATGTTCCTCCTGCAGAATGTGGGAGGTAGGGGTCGCCAAGAGTGTCCCTGCTGACTGCATCTGCGGGAAGTGCACCCAACTCCAGCTCCTCGCAGACCGCGTTAGGGAACTGGAGCTGGAGCTGGAGCTGGATGAACTTCGGATCATTCGGGAGGCGGAGGGGATTATTGACATGAGTTATAGGGAGGCAGTCACACCTCAGGTAAAAGAAGTAGGTAGATGGGTTACCGTCAGGGGAAGGAAAGGGAACCAGCAGGCAGAGCAGGGATCCCCTGTGGCCGTTTCCCTCAACAACAGGTATACCGTTTTGGATACTGTTGGGGGGGACGACTTACCAGGGGTAAGCAATGGGGTGCAGGTCTCTGGCACAGAGTCTGTCCCTGTTGTTCAGAAGGGAAAAGGGAAGAGGAGCAGAGCATTAGTCATTGGGGACTCCATAGTTAGGGGAACAGATAGGAGGTTCTGTGGGAACGAGAGAGACTCACGGTTGGTGTGTAGCCTCCCAGGTGCCAGGGTACGTGATGTCTCCGATCGTGTTTTTGGGATCCTTAAGGGGGAGGGGGAGCACCCCCAAGTCGTGGTCCACATAGGCACCAACGACATAGGTAGGAAGAGAGATGGGGATTTAAGGCAGAAATTCAGGGAGCTAGGGTGGAAGCTTAGAGCGAGAACAACCAGAGTTGTTATCTCTGGGTTGTTGCCTGTGCCACGTGCTAGCGAAGAGAGGAATAGGGAGAGAGAGGAGTTGAACACGTGGCTGCAGGGATGGTGTAGGAGGGAGGGTTTTGGTTTCCTGGATAATTGGGGCTCTTTCTGGGGTAGGTGGGACCTCTACAAACAGGATGGTCTTCACCTGAACCAGAGGGGTACCAATATCCTGGGGGGGGAGATTTGTTAGTGCTCTTCGGGGGGGTTTAAACTAAATCAGCAGGGGAATGGGAACCTAAATTGTAGTTCCAGTGTACAGGCTGTTGAGAGTAGTGAGGTAGGGGATAAGGTTACAGGGACGCAAGAGGGCACTGGCAAGCAAGAACTTGGTTTAAAGTGTGTCTACTTCAACGCCAGGAGCATCCGGAATAAGGTGGGTGAGCTTGCAGCATGGGTTGGTACCTGGGATCCTGATGTTGTGGCCATTTCGGAGACATGGGTAGAGCAGGGGCAGGAATGGATGTTGCAGGTTCCGGGATTTAGATGTTTCAGAAAGAACAGAGAAGAGGGTAAAAGAGGGGGGGGGGGTGTGGCATTGTTAATCAAGGAAAGTATTACAGCGGCAGAAAGGACGTTTGAGGACTCGTCTACTGAGGTAGTATGGGCCGAGGTTAGAAACAGGAGAGGAGAGGTCACCCTGTTGGGAGTTTTCTATAGACCTCCGAATAGTTCCAGAGATGTAGAGGAAAGGATAGCGAAGATGATTCTCGACAGGAGCGAGAGTAACAGGGTAGTGGTTATGGGGGACTTTAACTTTCCAAATATTGACTGGAAATACTATAGTTCGAGTACTTTAGATGGGTCTGTTTTTGTCCAGTGTGTGCAGGAGGGTTTTCTGACACAGTATGTGGACAGGCCAACCAGGGGCGATGCCACATTGGATTTGGTACTGGGTAATGAACCCGGCCAGGTGTTCGATTTAGATGTAGGTGAGCACTTTGGCGATAGTGATCACAATTCGGTTAGGTTTACCTTAGCGATGGGCAGGGACAGGTATATACCGCAGGGCAAGAATTATAGCTGGGGGAAAGGAAATTATGACGCGATTAGGCAAGATTTAGGATGTGTAGTATGGGGAAGGAAACTGCAGGGGATGGGCACAAACGAAATGTGGAGCTTATTCAAGGAGCAGCTAATGCGTGTCCTTGATAAGTATGTACCTGTCAGGCAGGGAGGAAGTTGTCGAGCGAGGGAGCCGTGGATTACTCAAGAAGTTGAAGCGCTTGTCAAGAGGAAGAGGGCGACTTATGTTAGGATGAGACGTGAAGGCTCAGTTAGGGCGCTTGAGAGTTACAAGCTAGCCAGGAAGGATCTAAAGGGAGGGCTAAGCAGAGCAAGGAGAGGACACGAGAAGTCATTGGCGGATAGGATCAAAGAAAACCCTAAGGCTTTCTATAGGTATATCAGGAATAAACGAATGATAAGAGTTAGAACAGGGCCAATCAAGGATAGTAGTGGAAAGTTGTGTGCGGAATCAGAGGAGATAGGGGAAGCGTTAAATGAATATTTTTCGTCAGTATTTACAGTAGAGAAAGAAAATGTTGTCGAGGAGAATACTGAGATACAGACTACTAGGCTAGATGGGATTGAGGTTCACAAGGAGGAGGTGTTAGCAATTTTGGAAAGAGTGAAAATAGATAAGTCCCCTGGGCCAGATGGGATTTATCCTAGGATTCTCTGGGAAGCCAGGGAGGAGATTGCAGAGCCGTTGTTGTTGATCTTTAAGTCGTCATTGTCGACAGGAGTAGTGCCGGAGGACTGGAGGATAGCAAATGTTGTCCCCTTGTTCAAGAAGGGGAGTAGAGACAGCCCTGGTAATTATAGACCTGTGAGCCTTACTTCGGTTGTGGGTAAAATGTTGGAAAAGGTTATAAGAGACAGGATTTATAATCATCTTGAAAAGAATAAGTTCATTTGCGATAGTCAGCACGGTTTTGTGAAAGGTAGGTCGTGCCTCACAAACCTTATTGAGTTTTTCGAGAAGGTGACCAAACAGGTGGATGAGGGTAAAGCCGTGGATGTGGTGTATATGGATTTCAGTAAGGCGTTTGATAAGGTTCCCCACGGTAGGCTATTGCAGAAAATACGGAAGTATGGGGTTGAAGGTGATTTAGAGCTTTGGATCAGAAATTGGCTAGCTGAAAGAAGACAGAGGGTGGTGGTTGATGGCAAATGTTCATCCTGGAGTTTAGTTACTAGTGGTGTACCGCAAGGTTCTGTTTTGGGGCCACTGCTGTTTGTCATTTTTATAAACGACCTGGATGAGGGTGTAGAAGGGTGGGTTTGTAAATTTGCGGATGACACGAAGGTCGGTGGAGTTGTGGATAGTGTCGAAGGGTGTTGTAGGGTACAGAGGGACATAGATAGGCTGCAGAGCTGGGCTGAGAGATGGCAAATGGAGTTTAATGCGGAGAAGTGTGAGGTGATTCACTTTGGAAGGAGTAACAGCAATGCAGAGTACTGGGCTAATGGGAAGATTCTTGGTAGTGTAGATGAGCAGAGAGATCTTGGTATCCAGGTACATAAATCCCTGAAAGTTGCTACCCAGGTTAATAGGGCTGTTAAGAAGGCATATGGTGTGTTAGCCTTTATTAGTAGGGGGATCGAGTTTCAGAGCCACGGGGTCATGATGCAGCTGTACAAAACTCTGGTGAGGCCGCACCTGGAGTATTGCGTGCAGTTCTGGTCACCGCATTATAGGAAGGATGTCGAAGCTTTGGAAAGGGTGCAGAGGAGATTTACTAGGATGTTGCCTGGTATGGAAGGAAGGTCTTACGAGGAAAGGCTGAGGGACTTGGGGTTGTTTTCGTTAGAGAGAAGGAGGAGGAGAGGTGGCTTAATAGAGACATACAAGATAATCAGAGGGTTAGATAGGATGGATAGTGAGAGTCTTTTTCCTCGGATGAGGATGGCAAACACGAGGGGACATAGCTTTAAGTTGAGGGGTGAAAGATATAGGACAGATGTCAGAGGTAGTTTCTTTACGCAGAGAGTAGTAGGGGCGTGGAACGCCCTGCCTGCAACAGTAGTAGACTCGCCAACTTTAAGGGCATTTAAGTGGTCATTGGATAGACATATGGATGAAAATGGAATAGTGTAGGTCAGATGATCGGCGCAACATCGAGGGCCGAAGGGCCTGTACTGCGCTGTAATATTCTAATTCTAATTCTAAAAAAAGTATCTGAGGAATCACGAATGGTGCTGAACATTGTGCAATCATCAGCGAACATATCCACTTCTGACCTTATGATTGAAGGAAGGTCATTGATGAAGCAGCTGAAGATGGTTGGGCCTTGGACAGTACCCTGAGGAACTCCTGGAGCTCATATGATTGACCTCCAACAACCACAAACATCTTCCTTTGCGCTAGTTATGACTCCAGCCAGCGGAAGGTTTTCTCCCGATTCCCATAGACCTCAGTTTTGCTCGGGCTCTTTGATGCCATACTCGGTCAAATGCTGCCTTGATGTCAAGGTAAGTTACTGTCACCTTACCTTTTAGTTAGTTTTCTTTACGTTTGGAGGAGATAGTGGATATGGGGAGGAGTGAGGCCAGTGAGGGATTTATACCCATGGATAAGAATTTGAAATTTAAGGCTCTTGAGTTGTTAAGAGCTAAATATGTAGTTGAAGGTGAGTGTGTTGGCTGAGTGGTGCTTGGTGAGGGTTGGGCATGGACAGCAGAGTTTTGCATCGGTTATCATTGATGGAAGTTGGATGTTGTGTGACTGGCTCCATGTGAACTGGAGGAATCAAGACAGGAGGTGACACAGTTGTAATTTACTGGAGCCTATTGCCATTGCGGAATAAACAGGTAAACATCCGCAGTAAAACAACGGAGGAGGGGCTGCCAATGGCGTACGGTCAATCTCCATCCCCTAATATCAAGTACAATAATTTGCAGACTGCAATCCTGAACATGTACTTAAACAGCCCTTTGCCAAAGAGTGAAACGTCTTATATAAAAGCAAAATACTGCAGATGCTGGAAATCTGAAACAAAAACAAGAAATGCTGGAATCACTCAGCAGGTCTGGCAGCACCTGTGGAAAGAGAAGCAGAGTTAATGTTTCGGGTCTGTGAACCTTCTTCGGAACTGACAAATATTCGAAAAGTCACAGGTTATAAACAAGTGAAGAGGGGGTGGGGCAAGAGATAACAAAGGAGAAGGTGTAGATTGGACCAGGCCACATAGCTGACCAAAAGGTCACGGAGAACAGGCAAACAATATGTTAATGGTGTGATGAAAGACAAAGCATTAGTACAGATTAGGTGTGAATACACTGAATATTGAACAGCAGCAAGTACAAACCTGAAGAAAAACAACCTGAAAAAAACAGTGGGTAAGCAAACTGAACAAACTAAGATGAAATGAAATAAATGCAAAAAAAGATTGTAAAAAATGTAAAAAGGAATGTAAAAAAAAGGAATAAAAAATAACTAAAAATGAAAGTAAAATGGGGGGCTGTCATGCTTCTTCCATTGACTGGGAAATTGCGTAGACTAAGCCAAAAGGGTCTGCTTGTGACTGTGGATTCAATGCATATTGCGATACAATCGGTAATATTTATAAATGAATGGAAAGGACTGAGCATGTCCACTTATGTGAGAACTGCAAAGGAAGCCACTTGTTATTATTGTGTCATTTCTACAGCTTACAGGTTCCACATTATTCTCGACAGAGACCTAATTCTGATCATACCCTGTTATTGCACCATAGTATTTACTTTGGAGTCAACGCTGATGATGCAATCTCTTTGTTCAAGTGACTGGAAGTAATAACAATGAACAGGGGTATAGCCATGTCAGTGGAGAATTATTGCCTGTATAAATCAGGGCTAATTTGAAAGCATTAGCTTAGAGTGCACGCTGGAGCTGCTGTTTTTAGAACAAACAAATGTTACGGCTTCTCATAAAATGGGATCTTCTGCCATTCTTCCATTAGAAAACTTTTACTGTCCGGTTCTTGCTGTAGTTGGAGTACCTGGTGAGCCTTTATCTTACCTATTAATGATGTAAATCAGTGTTAACTGTGCACTTTACAATATTTCAGTAACTGCATTTCTTTTAATCGACTGCCAGCATTGTTCATTTGGTTGAATGAGGGACTCACTTAAGCCTCTGTCCTTTATGTCCTCTAATTGTTGCATTGTATATTAAATGATCCTTGTGTACCCAACCCTAAAACGTAAATGGATGATTCTCTGTACTGGAAATCCTGGATCCAGTTAACTGGCCAACGAGTAGGTATCGTGCCATCAGAATAATAACAGTTTCATGTTCAGGAATCAACCGTTCTGAAATATTAATTCACGATTGCATTTTCAATGATTGATAAGGAGACATTTCAAGGTCTCAGTGTCATAAGGAGGTAGTACAATGACCTCTCTCCCCAATGACAGGGTTCAATTTAACTGGGAGTTTGATGTATTTATGGATTATTCCAGTTACGGCACATTATTCTATTCTGTGTATGCCTGAAGCAGCTATGGAGATCTAGCTACTGAAATGAGTTTGCTGATGTCTCTTCCATATTTAGTTCTCTGATTCAATGAGTGTTAATTCACTGATTGTTGTTGGATGCCATTATAAAATGAAATGTTTTGATATTAGGTTATATCATTTTACATTGAAATCATACAATCATACAATGGTTGCAGCTCAGAAGGTGATGATGTAGCTTGTTGTGTCTGTTTTCTGTTCCTGCATGAGGAAAGCATATAATCGACTCCCCTGCCCCTTTCTCGTAGACATGCATCTTTTCTCTTCTGGTGCTTATCCAATTTCATCTGAAAGTAATGGTCAATCTGCGTCCGCAACACTGTCAACCAATGTATTCCGTATCTTCACCACTCACTGAAAAACGAGGCTGAATCAGTGTTTCACAAAGATTCATGAAATTCGTTTTGTACTGAATGGCTTTCTTTATAAAAGTCAAGATTGGATAAGCCATTTTAACCTGTTCCACAATCTGCCCTACCACCTTCAACTGTATGTGTACCTATACATAAAGGTCCCTCTTCTCCTGCACCATGTTTAGATTTTGTCCCTTATTTTATATTGCCTCTCCTCGTTCTTTCTCGCAAAAATGTATCATTTCATACACCTGTGCATTAAATTTTGTTTGCCACGAGTCTGCCCACTCCACCAGCCTTTCTACTTCCTTTTTGAAGTCTATCACTATCCTCTTCACAGTTCACAATACTTCCAGCTTTTGTGACACATATAAATCCACTATTTAACTTTCCTTCGTCTGAAAAATAACCTCTCACTAGTTTGCTCTGGTTTAGCCAACTTCATATCAATTTTGCCACTGTCCCTTATATTCAATAGGCTTCAATTTTGCTGGAATGCATATTATGTGGCACTTTATCGAAGTCCATGTGCACCACATTATTCATCTTACCCTTATTAATCCTCTCTATAATCTCACCAAGATAACTCAATCAAGTTGTGGGCGGCACAGTGGCGCAGCGGTTAGCACCGCAGCCTCACAGCTCCAGGGACCCGCGTTCGATTCCGGGTACTGCCTGTGTGGAGTTTGCAAGTTCTCCCTGTGTCTGCGTGGGTTTTCTCCGGGTGCTCCGGTTTCCTCCCACAAGCCAAAAGACTTGCAGGTTGGTAGGTAAATTGGCCATTATAAATTGTCACTAGTCTAGGTAGGTGGGAGGGAAATATAGGGATAGGTGGTGATGTTTGTTGGGAATGTAGGATTAGTATAAAAATGGGTGGTTGATGTTCGGCACAGACTCGGTGGGCCGAAGGGCCTGTTTCAGTGCTGTATCTCCAATTTAAAAAAAAATAAAAAATAAAAAAAAAGTTAGATCAACACGATTTGTAATTAACATATTCGTGCTGGGTTCCTTACTCAATCAACACTGGTCCAAGGGACTTAATGCTGTGCCAGATTACTGTTTCGATTCAGCATTCCAATCACAGACTGTAAACTGACTGTTCTGCATCTGTTCGATGTTTTCTTACACTCCATTTGAACAAGGGTGTAATATTTGCAGTTCTCTGGCACCACTTCTGCATCAGAGACCAAGTGCTGGAAAATGGGATTAGAATAGATAGGCTTGATGGCCGGCGCAGACATGGTGGGCCAAAGGGTCTGTTTCTGTGCTGTATATCTCTGACTCTATTGTGACTTCGTCAGCATCTTCTTGCTTTTATAAATGCAGATCAAGTTACTCATTTAATATCTCACCACGCTGTCAGCCTTGATGAGTATGTCTTCGTTTTCTTCTCAACCTGCCCTCCTTTTAGTGCCATTCTATTATTTATATAGCTATAGACGACTTGTGATTCTTTTTATTTTAAGTCAGTCGATTCTCATACTCTTTCCATACCTCTCGTATTTCATTTACTGAAGAGCGTGTTTTTACATTTTTAAATATTCAACGATCCGTTTAACTTGTACAAAAGATAACATCTGAATTTAGAATTATCAACATCGCGTAAACAGCATCTTATATAATGGAAGTCGTAGAGAAGACACATTTGAAAATGGAAAAAGTGAGGAATAACAGACCAATAACTGGAGGTAATCATGGACAGAAAAATGAGCTAGATGGAATGGGAGAAACATACAGACAGAAAGGGAGAGGGAAAGGCATACAGTAATAGAGAAAAATGAGAAAAAAGATAGGAGAAACAGCCTCAAACAATGGAGTTGCAACCAGAAGAGAAAAGATCAGAGAGACAAAGAGATAGTTGGCAAAAAAAAAAGTGGGTCCACATTGAGATGCAGAGAGAGCAAAGCAATGGGTAACATGGAATACAGCATTGTATAGCGTCATTGGAAGAAACTTGAACTAATAAGACAGAAAATATACAGAAGAAAGACTGAAAAATAGGGGACCGACTCAGAGAGACAGAGGCAATGATGGACAGTCTTATTCAAAATCAGAAAGGCTTTACTAATGGGAATGAAATTGACATATGTGAAGCACTAAGAATTAATTTGAAACAATGCCTAAAATATGTGTGCAGGCCAGCAGAAATGCAGCAGTGGAACCAAATGGGCCATGTAGTGGTTGGTCTGTATTGTAAATTTGACGGTGCTTACAGTGATGCCTTTATGATGCGTACTAAATCCACACAGTTATGAATGTCGAATCCTGCCCATTTCTTCCTGAAGGTGCATCTCATGCAGCTCTGTCGAAAATGGTACTTGATCAGTAGCCTTCTGCTTTTGGATAGCGAATTTATTAAGGGGACAGGGACAAGTGGGTAGGATACATATATATATATATATATATATATATGGCATCTAAGCAGGTTCTAAGTGTTCAGCTTCAAGACAAGTTTAGAGGATATCAACAGACATTAATGGAATAATAATCTGCAAGGGCAGACTTGGTGTGTTCGAACGAATCAGTCCGGGCATGCTCACAAGACTTGTGAATGCAATAATCTGAGAGGGAAATGTTGGCGAAAAATGAGATTGCAAGGTACCAAGCGTAAAAAAAACCAACAGTGCCATAAATACGCACTACAAATGTCAAGATGACTTCATGCGTTAAAGTGCTACACAATCATTAAACTAAGGAGGATCTGTTGACACGTTGTCAGTAAGCTAGAAAGATGTTAATAACACAATAAATGGTGCAACAAATGAAAACTCAAGAGCACGTGATCTGCTACCTTAGTCCAGGCTAAGCAGATTAATGTAAAGTGGTTATAATTCCTCCTGATGAGTTGTTGCTTTTCGTTAGCATTTCTCTGTGACAGTAGTTTCGTTCTCACTATTTGTAGTGATCAATGTAATGCTAGTAATAATAATGATAAACATTCGCAATCTCCATGCTTGTGCAGTCTGGATTTGGAATACCCAGTAAAATGTAAATATACATTAACCGTATTTGGGGGTAAAAGCCCAACATTAGAATAGGTGCCATTATCCTGAACGTCCTGGAACAGAAAGGAGTGACCGTAATGTTGTAGCTCGATACATATGTGGTTTCGTATGCCTTATGTCATTTTTCTTAATGCAATGGATAATTACACTGAAAATAAAAAGTGCAGAGGACTTGTGAGGAGGAAAATATCAGTGGAAAATTGATAGTTTGAGAATAAGTTGGTGGCTAGCATAAACGGAAATCTAAAGATATCCTATTGGCATATTCACAGTGAAAAGGTTGTCAAAGGAGCGATGGAATTGTTTAGGGTTCATTTATTTCTGTAGGCAGAAGACATAGCTTAGGTACTAAATGGTTTGCATCGGTATTTCACAAGGAATAAAACTTTCAATGATATGGTAAGGAAGGAAGCTGTCTCGATATTCGAATACAGAGAAATAGATAAAGAGGAGATAGCAGAAAGACTTCCAGTAATTCAAGTGAATAATTTACATGATCTGAGTGGGGTGCATTCTAGGATACTGGGGAAAGAAAGGGTTGAGATGTTGTTCAAAAATGTGGAGAAGTATAAACCTGGCAATTGCAGAGATTGGGTGGTGGGTATGCACTCAAAAGCAGAAATACGGACATATGAATTAGGAACAGGAGTAGACCACTCGGCCCATCAAGTCTGCTCCACCATTCAATACGTTCATGGCTGAACTGATTACTCCACATTTCTACCTACCCTCGATAGCCTTTCACCCCCTTGCTTATCAAGAATCTACCAACTGTGCCTTAAAAGTGTTTAAAGACTCTGCTTCCACCGCCACTTGAGGAAGAGATTTCCAAAGATACACGACCCTCTGAGAGAAAACATTTCGCATCATCTCCGTCTTAAGTAGGCGGCCCCTTATTTTTAAACAGTGACCACTCGTTCTAGATTCTCCCATAAGGGGAAACATCCTTTCCATATCCACCCTCTTAAGACCCCTCAGGATTCTATATGTTTCAATCAAATCGCCTCTTACTCTTCTAAACACCAGCGGAAACAAGCCAAGCCTGTCCAATGTTTCCTCGTAAGACAGCCCGCCCATCCCAGGTATTAATCTAGTAAACCGTCTCCCTACCGCCTACAACGTATTTACATCTTTAAATCCAGGAGAAAATCACATGGATACGGTTTGAAATCATAAATGAAAGCCTGCACCGATTTATTAACTGCAAATCATGTTGGACTAAATTCACTGAGTTGTTTGCTGAGGTATTCTGTGGCTGGAAGGGCGCGCCAAATTTGTACATGGGCTTCCAGAATGTGTTGATAAAGCCCTACATAATAGGCCTTGTGGCAAAATGTAAGCCATGGGACACAATGGGGAAGCAACAGCATCACCACAAATCAGCTAAGGCACAGAAAACAGAGTTATGGTGAATGACTGTTTTCTGGACTCAAAGGAGGAATTCCGTGCTTTCTCCAGCGTTCTGTACTTGGACTTCTGCTGTCTTTGCTATACTTCAAGGATTTTGAATTTGATGAGTACAGGGCACAAAATCGAAATTTGTAAACGACACGAAACATTGAAGCAGTGAGGCGGATAGTAAAATAATGATAGAATCAGAAAATGGTTACAGCACGTAAGAAGGTCATTCAGTCCATTAAGTCAATGCCAGGGCTCTGGAAAATCAATGCACCTAGGCACACACAGCTGCCTTTTCCCCTGCAAGGTTTCTTTGTTTCATATAATTATCCAAATCTTTTCAAAAATCTTCGAAAGAATTTCGCTGCACTATACTCTTCGGCACAGAAATCCAGATTTAAGAACACACAACCAAAAAAAAATGTTTTTCCTTATGTCACCTTTCATTGTTTTGCCCATCACCTTAATACAGTTTCCAATGGTTCTCGGACCATCCTCCAACAGGAGCACCTTATCCCTATCTGTTCGAAAAGACCAGCCGTGATTTCGAAAACCTCAATCATATCTGCTCTTAATGTCCATTTCTTCAAGGAGAATAGCCCGCAGCATCTCGAACCTATCCAGTAAGTAAAGTTACTCATCCCTGGAATCATTCTAATACACCCTCTCTAATCACTTAACATCCTCCATATAAAGTGTGGCGCCCAGAATTGGACACAATACTCCAGTCGTGGCCATTTCAGAGTACTTTCCATGTTCATCATAATTTCGATTTTTTTCCTAAACTAAACCCCTTTTCATAATCCCCAGAATCCTGCATGTTTTAGTAACCGATTTCTCAACTCTCCCTGCCACATTCAATGATTTGTGAACGTATACATCGATGTACATTTACTCCTGTGCCGCCTTTGTAATTATAGACTTCAATACGGCACAGAGAGGCTGATGGAATGGGTGATCATATGGAAGATGAAATCTAGGTCAGACAAGTGTGACGTGATTGATTCATTTTGGTGGAAAGAATGAGCGGAGACAATTCAAGTTAAATGCTGCGATGTTTTACGTGGTGAAAGAACAGAGAAATCTAGGCATCTCTGTGTACAAATTGTTGAAGGCGGCAGTTCAGATTAACAAAGCAGTTCATAAACACACGTGGTGTCCTTGGTTTTTAACAGAAAGGCATATGTCTCTGTAGCCAGAAAATAATGCTAATCATTTATAAGACGCCTGGAATATTGTTTCTGTGTGGTCAGATGAGGAGAAGTCGAAGTGCTTCCCTCTTTTCCCTCTCCTTGTTTGACCACAACAGTTTTAATTATTTCTTAAAATAGATGAACTGGCCAATTAAGTAAGCATTTGATTACTTAATTACTATGATCCTAACAAGAAACAATCTGGCAGGTTTTCTTGAGTTAGCAAAGATAGAGGTTAACTTTATAGCACCTAAACCGAGCTAAGCAACTAATACACGTCACGCCAACTTTCACTCACAGACACACACGCATGCACACACACACAGTCTCTGTAAGTTTAAAGACATGCAAATATTTTAAAGAGGGAAAGGTAGTTTGAAAGGCACCTAAACCGAACTGATAAAGCAGTAAACGTTACACCAACTTTCACTTATACGCACACTCTGGAGATTTAGCCACAGAGAAATATGTTACAGAATGGAACAAAAGTTAGATTGCTTCAGTTAATTTCCATAAAAAAGAAAAGTCTATGCACTTTGGTGATTCTGCTGGCTTCTTGCTGAATTCAGTGGTCCTGAGGCTTTTCGCTTGTAGATGTAGATGACTGGTTCTGTGGGTCTCCATGTTACCAGGACGGTTTATGAGAGCCTCTGTGGTGTGTCAGGAACACCTAAAAAACCTACCAGACAAAATAGAAATGGCAGGTGGATAAACAGAACATTTCAGCTCTGAGACCATGTGTTAGGGGAATTACCAATGCAGGGAGAACCTTTGAATGTCAGGTTCAGTGACCCATACAGAGTAATGAAGATTTAATATCATTGACACCCCAGATCGTCGTAAAAAGCAACGGCTATGTCATGACAATATGTTAAAGCTGTTTCACAGTCGGGAAGGGATACACAAGTGCAAATCTGTCAGGCGGTCAGGAAAGAGGAGGTGAAAGGGACAGTGAGGACGATTTAGAGTGAGGCCTGGAGGATTCTCAAATCGAATCCTCTGCAGAACAGAGTGAAGACATTTCAGAGCTGTTCACAGCGTTTAAAGGAATCTGTTGGGAAAAACCAGGCTGTACAATCCTCGCCTTACACCATGTACGAGAGACCCCTCCCATAAAACAAAATTTCTATCGCCAATGTCCCAGGAAACTGACCCCAGTTCTACAGGATATTCAGACAGAAGAGCTAGAAATAAGCGATTTAAATTTTGAAGGGCGACACAGAAAAGCTCAGAAGCCAAAGGAAGGCATTAAGATCAGAAAAAGCGTTTGTGTCAAATATCGTAGGTGGTGCTGCTGGTCGTGAATGCAAGTAAAGTATCCTTACTGAGTACGACTTGTGGGCCAGGCTGGTGGAGCGCAGCATTGTTCAGCACACTGCCAGCCACTTCAACTGTTTAGCAAGCGTTTCAAAAGAGATGAAGAAAACGCTCCTACATCCCCCTCATTAAACTTTGGTATCTACAGGGAGAACTTTAAGAGTTCAGCAGCCTGTTATGAGCTCAGGGTAAATCCCACACAAGCGGAGCACTAAGTACATTGGATCTTTCCCTATTTAGTTCCAGCTGCCTTACTCCCCTTTTAAAAGGTTTGTTTTCCATTTCCTGGAACGTTCTCTCCTCTTTCCCTCTCTGTAAAGCTCGTTCCTTCTCTCTTTAATGACATTCTGATTTATAGTCTCCTGTGTTCGAGTTGTACCTTACCTAATGTTACTTTTTCTGTTTCAGATTGTATGCCTGTCTCCGGTTCTTCATTGTCAATATTAAAAGAGTTGACTCAGGTTTTACGATTTTAGTCTTCCAAGCTTTTGGACGGATAGTAGTCCCCAACGGTCCAACTACATTCCTCAACTCATCAATAGATAGGGCTTTTAACCTGGCACAAGTTACTTCACTTTGTTTTAGGAAGGTACTGGTCTCGAATGTGGACATTTTAGTACAATAGCTCTGAAAACCATAAGAAAACCTGTATTGATTGTGTTTTGTTTTAATTATTTTTCTCTTGTGTTCAGTTTAGTTTCCCATCTCCTATTTTTCATTTATATTTGGGTTGTATCCCAGACGTGAGCTCCCGCGTTTCTGTTATGGTCAGGTAGAGAAGGGTAGAAGGGCTTCCCTAGTTTCCCTCTCCTTGTTGGATCAGAACAGGGTTAATTAATTCTTGAAGTGGATGTGCTGGCAAAGTCAGTTGGTGTTTGATTACGTGCTTGTTATGACCATACCAAGAAGCAATCGGACAGGTTTATCAGTTAACAAAGAAAGTGGTTAATTTTATTGCATCTAAACCGGACTACTAAAACAATAAACGTTACGCCAACGTTCACCTACACGCACACTCTGGAGAATTACACAAAAAGAAATAGGTTACAGAATGGGAAAAGTTAGATTGCTTGAGTTAGAGTTCATAGAAACCTAAAGTGTACACTCTGCGGTGTTAGGTGATTAAGCTAGCTTCTAGCTGAATGCAGTGATCCTGAGGTTTTTAGTTTGAAGAGCGAGATGACTGGTATGGTAGGTATCTTTGGAGGCAGAGATGCGGGTGAATTCCTCTAACAGGATTTCTGCTTGTGACTGGAGCATGCAAAGACGGTCAGTCAACAGGCAGGGTTTGAAAGTGCATACATATTCAAATGAGATACGGTGCTCGGTGGAAGTGCATAGAGGCAACTGTCACTAGGATCTGCCATGAAAATTTATTTCTCGGCAATGTTGATGATCAGTTTGGGTAGGATTTCCATGAGATGCAGCTATCGAGGTCTCACATAGGTCTTGCAGCAGGAGTAGAGAAACACGGTTTCAGTTCCACACATTCGACATGCAAATGTTTCTGCAAACATGCAAGATTTCTTCCAATGCAGGAGGAAATTTAAATAATTGCATTATATCAATGAACGAATGATTGTCATTAAATAATAAAGATTTTGTCCTATGCATTTATCTAATCATTGATCGAATGTTCAGTTACTCTCGTTCCAGAACTCTATCCCATTTTCTGGCTCTGAATTTCCATCCACTACTCAATCCTACCCCAAATCTCCGGAGGAGCTTTGCCTTTCTGAAGAGGACGCTGCTTAATCCATAGATTCCATTTATATTTCTGCCCTAAAGAAACATACTGCGGATGCTGAAAATCTGAAATATAAGCAGAAAATGCTGAAAATCCTCATCAGATTAAGATGTGTCTAAGGAGTCGGAAACCGAGTTAATGATTCAGGTTGAAGTTTCATCAGCCCTGGAAGTTTTTACAAATGTACCAGGTTTAAAGCAAGTATAGAGGGAGAACAATAGAGAATGGGAATAAAGAAAAGCTATAGATGGGAAGGTCTGTGATGGGATGGAAGTCAGGAATTAAATTATAAATGAGTGCTGGTTCAAGGTGGAGGTGTGAGCTAATTAGAACAGAAAAGAAACAGAAGCTGCACTTAGAAGAAGTACAAATGGCATCAGCAGAACTGTGACCAACAGTTGATCTTTGAAAGAGGTGTGAACAGTGGCTAGAATCTGAATTTTTGTGTGCAGTAAGTTGCATAGTTCATCATAGAAAGTTGAAGTACCGCTCCTCTAGCACCTAAAGACTGCTGGAGTCTGTGAAGAGAAAGGTGAGAGTCGCAGTGGGGCGGAGAATTAAAATGGTAAGCGAACGGAGGATGTGCCATACTCTTGCAGACTGAACGATTTGTTCAGCCAAGCGATGACCCAATCGGCATTTGCTGTCCCCCGTGTAGGGAGATATTTTCCTTCAGTTCTGATAAAAGATCATCGCCCTGAAATACTAACTCGATCTTTCACTCCACAGATGTTGAAATGCAGCCTCATGTGGTTTGTATTTCCAGAATTTTCTCTCCCTGCTTGCTGCTTCTCTCCATTTCAGTCCCCCTGCTCTGGTCCAAAGTCATTGAGAGGTGTGTCTCATGTGGCAGACAACGATAATTCATAGTCATGGCAATTTTACCTCCATTGTCCCCAACTGGTATATTCCGTGCAAATCACATAAAATTTACTGGTTACCGGCATTCATGCTAAAACTTCACTCCCCTTTCTCTACTTCATTTAATTGAACTTGTTCACCCAATTGCCAATCAGTTTTCGAATATTTTAGGGGATTTGAGGGGAAAGAAAAATCACCCAGAGGGTGGTTGGAACATGGAACGCACTACCTGAAGAGGAGGTGGAGGCAGGAACCCTCACAGCATTTAGAAAAGTGTTTAGATGATCACTTGAAACGCCATAGCGTACAAGGCTAGAGGCCAAGTGCAGTAATATGGGATTAGAATAGTTGGGTGCTGGATGTCCGACACAGCCATGATGGGCCGAAGGGCCTGTTTTTGTACTGTATACCTCTATGACTCTATGACATTATATTTAAAAGACACTGCCAGAACATCCTTCAGAGATGCAGGCAGAAAGTTTTGAATTTCAGGCGAGTTCCTATCAATCACCTCAGGAATTAGAAATGTGACAGGGTTCTGTGATCGGAGGGAAAATCTAATTAGGATGCTACTTCTGCGACCTGTGCAATGACCGTGCCGCACTTTACTGGTTTATTGTCTCTCTGGAACATCAACACTGAAATATGTTCTTTCTCGATTCAGGTGCCGTTGGAATTCGGGGTTATCAGAGTCAATTAACCCATGAGGTCTTTGTTCTCAAGTTGTGAAATTTTTGGACGTGATAATCATTATTGGTGAAAGGGATTATATTTTATTTGGTGTAAGTTCGGCTTGACTCATACCAATGCTGCGCATTACTATCACAGTTCAACAGCAGTTCCATTACACCCTGGGTAGAAGCGTGATCTCCACACAACTACTCCTTGATCTTGCCCCAGATCCTGTCTTGGCATTCAATGTAAAATGTGTTACAGCTATAATGTCCGTGCTGGTGCAATATTCTCATAAAACTTTGTTTATTTTTTGTGCAGTATGGCCTACGGAGTCCAATTTAACACAATCAATAGTTCGCGATTATCTAAAAAGTTCACTTTCAAAACAAAAACAAAATGAAATTTAACCATCTTCCACACTCAACTCAAATTAGTCTCTCGAGATCTATCACTTCTCACGCTCGGATTCCTATCAGCTCATAAAAATGTCAGTGCCAGTTCTTGGCCAAAACAGGGAAAAGAATATCGTCTTAGTTTAGCTATTTGTCCCTATTCTACTCACATCTAGGGCTCTGAGGCTCTTTCAATATGTTTATCTTTTCATTCACACACTGTAGACAGACTGTTTTTGCACTCCTCGTGTTTTCCCTTTTTATGATTTGGTCCATTTCAAAACATTTGGTGTGAAAAGGTCTTGATAATTTAAGGACCAAACCACTAGTTCTGCATTACATCACCTCTTTGACTCTTTCACCAAGGGTTGAATGCGAGCAGGATAAAATATAAAGTTTTGTGCAAGGGTCAAAATAACAATGAAACTGATTGTTCAGTCAGTCATATTATTTAAGATAGTTTTCGTCAATTAGCAAGACAACCCAATGCAGTGATTCCCACGATATTCACAGTGTGTAGAATGCTTTCTCGAAATTGATCAGTAATTTCTGACTCATTTCCCCTCACTCTTACAGTTAATTTGATTTCCATTGTGATCCTGTCTCGAGGAAAGTGCAGTCTATCCAAATGTATCACTCTCTACCTGTCGGCCATGGTGATGACGGATCTATTGGTTATCATCACTGAAGTCATATTGTTTCGGATCAGTTATGAATTTTTCCCAGGATCATTACTGTCCATCACCCCTGTGTGCAGTGTCATTGCTGTCCTGACTCGTGCATCGAGAGACAGTTCAGTCTGGGTAACCATCACTTTCTCCTTTGATCGCTTTGTTGCTATTTGTTGCCAAAAACAGAAAACAAAATATTGCACGAAAAAAACTGCGTCTGTAGTTATAGCAACAACATGCATTCTGCTGAGTTTGAAAAGCACTGTTTGGTACCTCATATACGAACCTCAGGAGATTATCGAAAATGTACCATGGTTTTGTAATATAAAACCAAGTTATTTCACTGAACCCGGATGGGTGGCCTTTGACTGGTTTGATACGATTTTAACCCCAATGCTTCCTTTTGCATTAATTTTGCTGCTGAACTCTCTGACTGTCAGACACATTTTAGTGACCAGTCGGGTCCGTAAGGGCCTGAGGGGGCAGAACAAAGGAGAGAATCACGTCGACTCAGAGATGGAGAGTAGAAAGAAGTCCATTATTTTACTGTTCACAGTTTCTGGCAGCTTCATACTTCTGTGGTTGACATATGTCACAGTATTCTTATATTATATCACAGCAGAAATTCTTCTCCTCGAATATCACTCATTAAATACTTTTCATCGCGTTGGTTATATGCTGCAGAATTTAAGCTCCTGCACAAATACCTTTATTTATGTGCTGACTCAGGGCAAGTTCAGACAGCAGTTCAAGAGCTTGATGAAATATCCTGTTATCATGACTTTTAAATTAGTTATCAAACATTAACAATGAGCTCAATGCAGTGGCAGTGCTGACTGTTTCCAGTTCGAATTATAGAATGTAACAGAAGTATTAGGACATATAAATCATGTTTAGTGTCAGGTGACCTTTTTGGTTTGTGCGTCATTATTGGTTCAGGTTCAGGACAGTCATTTTGATGAGATTCAGCTAAATTCTTCTGTTCATCAGTTAATCAATTGTGCGCAACAAAATATGTGTCACATCCAGAGTCATGCCTCACCAAAATGTAGACAAACAGATCTGGGCTGCAGTTTAGAGCTTCTTTTTTGTAACAAATCATAAGTTTAATTTACAAATGAAGAAAAGCTGCCGTGAATCTTGAAATTGTACGACTTAAACATGACAAATTCTTGAACAGTTTTATTTTTTCTTTACTTCTCAACTGGCACTTTTCAATTTTCATTTCGTTCGAAACGCCTGAGCTAATGGTTTCTGCACTGTCAGCTCATACTGCCTCCAAGCTCTACCCGCTATCGGTGATTTTCTCTCTCTATTTTCTAAATGCAATTTCACTTGTTATCGAGTTCATACAGTCTAAGAGTCACAGAATCATTTGTGGCACAGAAGGAGGCTATTCATCCCATGGAGATGTTGCCGGCATTCCAAGGAGCAGTCTGTTCAGTTCTTCTCCTGTCCTTGATTCCGATAGTCCCACAAGTCTACTTCCCTCAAGTGGTCATTGAATGTCACTGAGTACACTACACCTGTGTTTCTGTAACCTTTCTGTAAAGTCAGTCTGCACAAGAGGGAAGGCACGTTTAAAAGATCCTTCCATGTAATTTGCTTTCTAATCAATGTTTGTGTGACTTTTCCATTAAAACAAAATTTGCAGCAATATTGCAAAGACATTTAAAGGAGCTTACACTGTAATTTGACATGTTACCCTGAATGATGTGTATTTTCTTTAATGATATTTAATATGGAGGTTAAGCGAAACTCAGTATTATGATTCAATTTACTTTTCAGGACTGTATCTGGTCCTGAAAACCGTGCTTTCATGCATATGACACTGTAGGATAACTTCAAAATAACATAAGCTATCTTGATAACAGATGGTGCAACATATTTTATGGATTAAACCTGTGAGGTGGAAACAGATTTCTATTGGGCTGTTGTTATGCATTCTTTCATAAGAAGGCGCAACACAGGGAACAACAAAGAAAAGTAAGGCTCCATTCCCAGGCCACGTGTAGAGCAGGAAGGTTATGCTGGAACTGCATAAACCATTGGTTACACCACAACTTCTGTTCTGTGTGTGGTTCTGGTCACCTCATTACAGAAAGGATGTAATTGTACTAGAAAGGGTACAGAGGGGATTTACAAGCAGGTTGCCAGGAATGAAAAAATGCAGCTCGGGGGAAAGCTTGGATAGGCTGGGGTTGTTCACCTTGGAACAGATAAGGTTAAGGAGAGATCTGATCGAAATGCACAAAATGTTGAGGTGTCTGGATTGAGTGGAGGTGAAAGGCCTCTTTACCTTTGCAGAAAAGTCAGTGAAGTCAGTGACAAGGATGCATAGATTTAAAGTGACTTGTAAAGAGATTAAAGCGGAGATGAGGAAAGGTTCTGCGATCTAGATGGAGGTGGGGGTCTGGAACCCACTGCCTGAAAGGTAAATTGAGGCAGAAGCACTCAACTTCTTCAAAAAATTCTGGATATGTAACTCGAGTGCGGTAATCTGCAGGACCACGGACCAAATGCTGGAAGGTGGGATTAGAATGGGCGGAACGTTTCCCGGATGACACAGACACGATGGGCCAAGTGGCCTCATTCTGTGCCGTAAATTTTCTATGATTCTACGATTCCCATAGGAAGTTCAGAAGGACCTATGCCCCACTCCAACTATGTATAGGGAGCGGATGTTATTCAATATGATGCGAGAGGAATTGCGAGTGAGGCAACTGCACTTCAGTAAGGAGGCAATCGGCTGCATCTGTGATGTTTTTCAGGGGACCTGTAGCCACGTTCCACAGGTCGCACTGCCTTGTAACTGACAATTAAGGTCAGAACGACAGATATTTTTATACATGCGGGACATTTCAGTCAGGTAGTGCTGACATGTGAAATATTTCCCAGAGCTCTGCGATGCCCTCCATTCACCAGGTCACCGAAGCCATTTTCCATAGGGCTACTGATTTCATAAACATTGGCATACCCCAGTACAAGTGAAGGAGTGATCTGTCGCATTTCACAGGATCAATGACTTCAAAAGGGCTCAGGGCCAGCTATGGGACACATATTACATTGAAGGCACTGAACGTTGAACCTGTTTCACGCATTAACAGGAAAGAGTTCAAATCATTGAATGTCATGATCATTTGTGATGCCCAATTAAGCATCCTGAATCTGAATGCAGATCACCAGCAAGTGCTCATGATGCCTGCCTTGTCGGTATCTCAAGTTTGTAGAAGTCTATGAGCACATTAACACGATGATTAGAATGGCTATTAGGTGACAAGTGTTGTCCGCTAAACATGTGGCTGAACACACATTACCACAGGACCAATGGTACAGCACGAGAAAGGTACAATCGTGCGCATGTGTTAACATGTCGAATAGGTGGAGAAGACAATCGGGATGCTGAAATCACCTTCACGTGCCTGAACAGGTTACAGCATTCGCTTGCTAATGTGTCCAACATTGTGGTGGTCTGTTGCCGATTCCACAACTTTGCCTCTGAGATGTACTGACCCTTCAATCCAAAAACGGGATTGTTCCAGAAATCAATGAATTCGTGGATTGCAGCATGGATGGCGTTGCAGCCATACCTCATGGAACAGTTGAGGAATCTCTGGTTACAAACACCAGGATGGTTAGAAAGCAGCTAGTCGCTGATGCAGTTGAGACTGAAAATGACGGAATCCCTGTCTCTCTCCCAGAAATCAGATAAAAGTGTATTCTGAAACATAAACAACTGACATTTCATTTTATCAGGAAAGACTATTTGAAAGACATTTAAGATAATACGTGCTGAAGATGATCAACTTCAGCTGCTTAGTGCAAATCATTTTAGTACAAATTGTGTTAATTAACTATTGTTCTGCCTCGTAAAAGTTTAATCGCTGAATTTTTTAATGTTAATGGAATTATTTGGAACAGTTTACATTGACTACAGCCCAATGCATAACAAGAATATCAGTGTCGAATAGAGCGCAAACAGAACATTATAGATATAAGTCATAATAACTAATGCCACATAAACCTGTCCTCAAAAAGAAAACATTAAACGAATTCGCCCTGGCATCTATGCCTGTGGTTCGATATCACAAAATGGATGGGGCTGGGTGGGTTTACTTAATGTATCCTGTGTCATACGGATTCCTGTCGTGTGGCAGAGACATAAGCAGCAACAGATGACTCGTCGTTGGAGTTTGGCTAGCCAGAAGCTGTATCCAGTAAAGGTACAGTTGCAGGCTCGTGGGCCTGCATGCTCTATGTACTTGTATCTCCCAGGAGCGGTTCTACTTGTGACCTAATCCCAGCAGCTGCCTATGACCTCAGGTACAGTGAGATCCTTTAGCCCTGCCAACGACATCCACCCCCGCCCTAAACCCTTGTTCCGAGTCAAAAAGCTCTCCAGGAGCTATGGGGCAAAATCATTTAAATAGAGTAAACAGAATAAACAATCGACATGTTTTTCCTTAATGTTTTGTGATAGAGCTGTGCAAACAGGGTTGCAAAAATTAAAAACAAGTTCACAACTCTGCTCTCTTGCATGCAGATAAAAAGATAAGTGCTAATCTCTTCGTCAGCCCTTTACCCAAGGCAAATATGTTTTATGGTAACTGCAAGAATCAACCTCCCACATTTCACCACCACGTGCACTTTTAGATGAATAATAAATTAAAATGTAAAAAGAAGCATTATACCTGTTCATGGCGAATGATTAGATGGCGGTTTGTTTCTGGGGGCAATTTGATGGGGGTCTGTTCACAGAGAGTAATCAGATGAGGGTCTGTTCACAGGAGGTAATTAGATGGGGGCCTGTCCACGGGGGGCGGGAGGTGCGGTGGCTGGAATTAGCTGGGGTTCTGTTCCTCGGTGGTGGTGGGGAAAATTAGGTGGGGATCTTTTTATATGGGGGTCCGTTCACAGCGACAATTCAAAGGTGTTCTGTTCACTGGGGGAAATAAGATGAGGTGTATTCCCTGAGGTGGGGTATCTAGGTGGGTGCCTGCTACAGGTGGAGAATTCGATGGGGGTCTGTTCTCGGCGGGTATTTAGATGGGGGTCTGTTAACTGGCCGGAAAGTTGGATGGCGGTAGGATCACAAGGTGTATTTACATGAGGGTCCGTTCACTGGGGGCAATTGGAAGGGGGTCTGTTCACTGAGGGGGTAATTAGATGGGTGCCTGTTCCGGCGGGTAATACAATTGGCGTCTGTTCCAGGCAGGTTATTGTCTGGGGGTCTGTTCGCAGAGGGAAATTAGATGGGAGTCTGCCCACAGTGGGAAATTAGAGGGGGATCTGTTAACAGGGCGTGAATAGATGGCAGTCTGCTCCCGGGGTTTGGAATTATTTGAGGGTTCGTTCACGGTGGGTAATTGGATTTGGGTTTATTCACAGGGGGAATTTGAATGGGCTCTGCTCACGGCGGGGGGTAAATAGTTGCGTCTCTGTTCAAAAGGTGGAGTAATGAGACAGTGATCTTTTCAGAGGGGGTAATTAGATTGGGGTCTGTTCACAGGGCTAGGTAATTAAATGGGGTTCTGTTCACATGGGGAAATTAAATGGGTGTCTGCTGAAAGGTGGGTTTTTAAAAGGGGATCTATTCACAAGAGAGTAATTAGATGGGGGTCTGTTCTCGGGGGAAAATTAGATGGGGTTCTGTTCACAAGGGGGAATTTAGACGGGGACTGCTGAAAGCAGGGGGGATTATTAAATGGGGATCTGTTCCCAAGGGAGTAATTAGGTGGGGGTCTGTTCATGGGAGGATATTTAGATGGGGGACTTGCCAGGGGGCAATTAGATTGGCATATGTTCCCGGGGTGTGGGGCAATTGGATGGGGCCTGTTCACAGGGAGGGAATTACATTGGGTTCTCTTCACAGGTGTGAAATTAGATGGGGGTCTGTTCACAGGGAACAGTTAAATGGGATCTGTTGGGTGGGGTACTTAAATATGTGACTGTTCACCTGGTGGTAATTAGATTCGGGTTCTGTTCACGGGGGGATATTAGAAAGGGGTCGGTTCACAAGGGTTAATTACATGGTGGTCTGCTCTAGTCGGGTAATTAGATGGGGGTCTGTTCTCGGGGAGGGGTAAAAAGATATTATAGAATTTATGTAGGGAGTCTGACTGAGTTGGTCTTTTATTATAGTCTCTCAGCAGGTGAGAGTCTGAGTGGGTCGGTGAGTCTAGACTTTCCAAAGGTAAAGTGACTGAGTGATATTACAGTATCTCCGCAGGGATCGTCACTGGGTGGGTTTGTTATTATAATATCTGCACAGGGATAGTAACTTAATGGATCTGTTATTATAGTATCTCTACATGGAGAGTCACTGAGCGGGTCTGTTATTACAGTATCTCCACAGGGAGAGTCACTGAATGTGTCTGTTATTGTAGTATCTCCACAGGGAGAGTCACTGAGTGTGTCTGTTATTATAGTATTTCCAAAAACAGTGTCACTGAAAGGGTCTGTTATCATAGTATCTCCACAGGGAAAGTCACTCAGTGGGTCTGTTATATAGTATCTCCACACGGAGAATCACTGAGTGGATGTGTTATTACAGTATATCCAGGGAGAGAGTCACTGAGTAGTTCTGTTATTATAGTATCTCCAGGGGGAGAATCACTCAGTGGGTCTGTTATGCCAGTATCTCCAAATTGCATTACCTGAGAGTGTGGTGGAAACAGGTTTAATCGAAGCAATCAAGAAAGAATTGGATATAATCTGAAAATGAAGAAGATGCAGGCACATGGGGAGGAGGTGAGGGAGCAGAAATGAGCAACTTGCTTGTTTGGGGAGCCAGCACAAACACGGTTGGTCGAATGGCCTCCTTCTGTGCTGCAAGAATTCGGAATTCTGTGACAGTCAGTGTTTAACTAATGTGCAGCTCATTCAGACACACAGCATTAACTGTGGAATGCTGCGCCACTGGAGGCAGGAGGCTCCATAACTCAGGGGTTAGAGCAGTGGCCTTTTAAATAGTGAACAGTGAGTTCACTGGTGCTTCTGTGAATTTAGTTCAAGTTTCAAATTCACCGTCAAATAGCAAACCGTTCCAATTGAAAAACTAAACAACTCCAAGGCAACTCTGGAGCAAGAGACTCTCTCTCTCAATTTCTCCATCTGTCGCTATCTCGTCTCTCTCTCACCTCCCCCCTCTCTCAGTAGCCAGAGGACAGAGATTGAATATAGAAACACACAAGCATTATCGCACAGAAGGAGGCCACTCAGCCCATCATGTCCGTGCTGGCTGAAAAGCATTATTTAGTCTACTCTCACCATCCAGTTCTTGGCAAAAATTGGCCAAAGGGTCAGTGAGAGGGGAGATGTGGAGATTTTGTTTTTGAAGCAGTGAGTTGTTGTGATTTGGAATGCTTTGTCTGAAAGGCAGGTTCAATGCAATTACACAGAAACAGGCCATTTAGTCAAGCTCGTCCATGCTGACGCTAATGCACCACACGAGCCTCCTCCCACCCCTCTGCATTTCACCCCAGCAACATATCCTTCTATTCCCTTCTCCCTCTTGTGTTTATCCAGCCGCCGCTTAAATGTATCGGGATGTTCAATTCAATAGCTCCCTGTGGGAGCGAGTGCCACATTCTCAGCACTCTTTGGGGAAAGAAGTTTCTCCAGAATTGCTGATTTGAACAGCAAGTTTCAAAAGGGAACTGGATAAATAGTGAAAAGGAAACATATGCAGGTATATGGGGAAAGAGCAAGGGGGCTATTGGGAGAAATTCGATAGGTCTTCCAAAGAGCCAACAGAGGCAGGATGGGCTGAATGGCCTCCTTTTGAAATGTAATATTCCTGGATTGTTTGGCGATTACGGATTGTGAAAGTGTGTTCGGACCGCACATTCATGTTAAAAACATTCAGCATTACAATAGGATTTTGCAGGGCAGGTGGTTTCAAAGCTTGCAGGTTAGAGCACTGGACTTACAAAGCAGAGATCAAACATTCACATTTCATTGAATTTCAGTTGTGTTTCTAAGAAACGTGTTTATTGATCACCAGGAATGTGTTGGTGTGTGAGCAGAGCCCTTTATTAATGGTCAAAACTGTTCCCAAAGCAGCAGAAACACACAGGTTCCACCACTTTCATCTTTCCTACTCACTTATTCTCATTCTCTCTCTCTCTCTCTCTCTCTCTCTCTGTTATAGGAACACGGGGAGGTCATTCAGCTCATTGATTCTGTTCCCCATTCAATGATATCTCCGCTGATCTGGATCTTAAACCCATTTGCCTGCCTTGGTTCTGTCACCCATACTCCCCCTTGTCAAACAAAAATCGATCAATCTCCGTTTGGACATTTTCAGCTCAGCACCAGCCTCACCAGCCGGCTAATTGGCACAGGGAGAACCAGATTAGAAGGCTAAATTTCGAATGTGAAAATGTGGCGTGAGAGGTACGGGGTGCCACTTCCTGAGCAATTGGCACCAGTACTGGAGAAAGAAGGAGTTGTTCAGCTGGGGCGGGCTCCACTTAAACCGAACTGGGACCAGTATTCTGGTGAATTGAATAACTAGGGCACTGGGTCAAGATCCTGGAACTCCCTCCCTGACCGCACTGTGGGTGTACCTAGCCCACATGGATTGCAGCGGTTCAAGCAGGCAGCTCGCCACCATCTTCTCAATGGCAATGAGATATGGGCAATAAATGCTAGGCCTTGCTAACGATGCCCACACAACCGCAGAATAGATGATTCAAGAAATAAAACAAATCTCCATTCCACTGTCAAGAAAAGACACCAGCAGCAAAAATGAAAGCTGAATGATGTGCTCATGGAATCTTCCTGTGCATCAAAGTAGCTCCGCCTCCATGTATCACACCTTGTTCAAGCCGCCGCCCCCGCCCCCCTCCCACCGCCAGAGAGTCCAGTGGCAATAAGGAAGCTATTTGACTGCAGTAGCAGTCTCAATTAAAGAATTCTGAAACTTTTACTTGCTGTTCTTTCTTTCGATTGCTGGGGCACATGGTGGGGAAGAGGGAGGGGGTGAGGGGGTGTTGCTAGGGGAATTTCATTAACCAGGGCTACTGTCACTGCCTCGGCGGGCGGGGGTGGGTTGGTGCTGGGGTGGACAGCTCAGCTGGGTGTGAATATTCCACATCTCGTACAGCTTTTAATTAACTGCTCTCTGGGTCCCGAAGATTCCGCTCGCAGGATGAACGGCCAACCTTTGGAAGGATGAGAGAATTCATTGCGTGCAAAGTGGATATTCAATATTGGAGGGCTGCACTCCAGCTCGCTCTTGAACTGGAGCGGTCTCCATCAAACACATTTCCCTCCCCTACCTCTTCCGCACTCACTCTCTCGGTCCTTATCAGTGGTTAGTTTTGTCCTAAAGGATGATTTTCTGAACTAACCAACTATAATTTTCTGATGGTTGCTAACATTTTGGATTGTGCATGTAGTACCCCTTTGTGTTGACGACTTTATCTCAATGAGTTCATATTTCGAGGTTCTTCATCTCATTACAAGGCAAATCAACACAGAAGCTGTTTTCGCTGCCTGCTCTCAAGGTCTCACCCTTGTCCTGCCAGTGAGCATTTTAAACCTTGAAATAATCTCTGGAGTCTCTTCACCTTGACATACTGTATATACTCTGCCCGATTTTGTACGTTGTCCCAATTTACCATATTACTAAGAAGGGTTCTAATAAAGCGAAATGTTGGTTTGTAATAATGAATTTGTTAGTTTATAATAACTAGAATTTAACAATGACTACTCTAGTCAGTAAATTTTGGTAACATCATAATCTTACACAGATGAGTGACTGAGTGCTGTCAGTACCCGATGGACTGAGCCAGGGACAGAGTTCGGAGATGTTGTGGAGGTGGAAGGGACGTCATTTCTGATGGAGAAGACACCAGGTCAGAAAGTCAGGTCAGGGATGACTAAGAATCCTATTTTACTCAGCACCGTATTCAGTCCGATGCAACGTCAAGGAATGGCGATGGAATCAATGGCAAGATTGTAGAGTTTGTGCTGAAGCCAAAGGTGGAGGATTCACTCTGTCCCATTTTTAATTGGAGGAAATTGGAGCTCATGGAAAGATTACTGTTAGAGCGTGATAACACAGAGGCAGTGGAGGGTGAAGAGGGATGATGGCAAGCTGGAGATGGGTGTTGTCAGCACACATGTGGAAACTAACCTCATTTCTGTAGATGATGTTGCCAGCGGGCAGTGTGTTGATGAGGAAGAGGAGGGGGCAAGAATAGAAAGTTTCGGGACTCCAAGGGTATTAGTGCAGGTGTGGAAAGAGAGGTCATTGCTGAGATGCTCTGGTTACAAACAGATCAGTAATATATGAACCAGATGGGGGCAGTCCCACTGAAAGATACCAAAGTCAGAGATATGGGGAGATCATGGATTGGTTTGCTGCAGGTTTGGAGGAGTGGATGGAGATGTGGAGTAGTGAGGACATGAAAGAACCTTTAGCCAATGGTAAGAATTCTAAATGTAAGTACTTAGAGGACTTGAAGTTACTGCAGATCAGTTAGGCTGAAGGTCTTGGGCGAGATGGACTTGGTGAGGGTTGGACATGGAAGCAAGGATTTGGAACACTTGATCGTGAAGGAAGGTGGAATTTGGGTGTCTGTTCAGCAGTTAACTGGAGCAAAGGAGTCAGGAGTTGACACAGTTGTAATTTTACCAGAGCCAATATTTGCTGTAGAATAAACAGGAAAATATCTGCTGTGATATAACAGAGAGAGGGTTTACCTTTATTCTTTCACGAGATCTGAGCTCCGCTGGCATGGTCAGTATTGTTGCTCGTGAAGGCAGCTGGGCCGTTTCAGAGGGCACTTAAGAGTCAGCCATATTGTTCTGGGGCTGTAACCATATGTAGGCCAGACCAGATAAGGATGGCAGATTTCCTTCCTTGAAAGAAATTAGTGAACCATTTTTTTACAGCAAGCAATGATAATTTAATAGCGCCATTACAGAGACCATCTTTCAATTGCAGACTTTTGTTAATTAATTGAATTTAAATTCCAGCAACTGCCATCGTAGGATTAGAACTCCAGTTGCAAGACCATTGGGTTGAGCCTCTGGATTACTAGTCCAGTGATATTATCACTATGCGACTGCCTCCCCAATGGACGTGCACAGAGTTCGTCCTCGAATATCACCCTGACCATGGTCCCATAACAGAGACTCAAAGTTCACATTTTAACTGGAAAAATGCAGGAACAGAGTGAAACAGCATTGCTTTTGTCTCTGAATTTAGTGTCTACTGCAGACAGATCAGTTACATTTACAATAGAAAAGCCAGGAGTGAACAAGGTCAATACAATAATGTGGACAATGTAAATGATGCCACTCATAATTGTAGCAGCCGTCCAGTATGAGTACAGATTTCACGTTTATTCCCGAGAGAGGTTTAACTAAGAAAGTGTCATTGACATTTAAATGATTGTGTTTTACCCACCACATTATTTACATCAGAGGCAAAGCTGCTAATGTAATGTGTCTGTTCAGGTGAGTGTAACTGGCAATGATCGGGGTATAACTGTGTCATGGAGACTAATCCCCTGTGGATGAGGGAGTGTCCAGATGGAGGAAGCTGAGAGCTGTTTGGATAAGCTGTACTTTGGGTGGACTGGGTGTCTGAGTGACAGGTTCTGGGATATATTCGTTCAACATCAGTCACCATTCTTTAATTCAGTGCAACTGGCGTGCAAACGTGAGTTTCTGTGTCTCAGTCTCTGTGTCTCTGTGCCCAGGCTAATTGGAATTGATTACAGTGTGTGTGTGTGTTTGTGTGGCGCACTGCCTGTGCGGAGTGTGCAAGTTCTCCATGTGTCTGCGTGGGTTTTCGCCGGGTGCTCCGGTTTCCTCCCACATCCAAAAGACTTGCAGGTGATAGTTAAATTGGCCATTGTAAATTGCCCCTCGTGTAGTGAGGTGATAGGGAATATGGGATTACTGTAGGGTTAGCATAAATGGATGGTTGTTGGTCGGCACAGACTCGGTGGGCCGAAGGGCCTGTTTCAGTGCTGTATCTCTAAATAAAAAATATGTGTGTGTGGGTTATGTGTCTCTGTGTGTATGTTGGTGAATGTTGTGAGAGTCCAGCCTAAATCTCTCTCTCTCTCTCTCTGTCCCAGCCCTGACCCTGTTCTCCAATTCCCACCCCATTGCCCCCGTCCAGGATTTTTTCCCCACAGGCGATCTGATGGAAGGCAGGTGTTAAGAGTCCAACGATGGAGTGCTGACCGCGTGGGATGGTGCGTATCTCATCTTTATTGTCTCTCTCTGCCTTTCTCCCTCCTTCTGACTCAATCTCTCTTTTTCAGTGTTTCTGTCTCTCTCTCTCTCTGTTGCTCTATGTCTGATTCTCTGTGTGTCTTTCTCTCTCACTGGCTTTCTTTCATTCCTTCTTTCTCTCAAGCTCTGTCTATCATTCTCCCTATCTCTCAATCTCTGTCTCTCTCTCAATCTGTCTCTCTCAATGACTCTTTCTTTTTTTTGTTTCTCACTCTCTCTATGTTTCTTTGTATGTGATTCTCTCTGTGTCTCTCTCACTGGTTTTCTGTCTGTTCCTCTGGTGCCTGCCATTTTTTGGGAGTCTGTTTCTTTCCCACCACTTTTAGCACTGTCTTTCCTCCATTTCGGGGACTTTTCTGTCTTTCTCTGTTTCCCTGACTTGTTCTGTCTTTTCCCTTTATCTTTGACTTTTTTCTGTCCTTTCACAGTTTCTTTGCCTTTTCTGTCTTTTCGCTATGTATCTGACGTTTCTGTCTTCTCTCTGTTTCTCTACTTCGTTTCCTGCTGTTTATCTATTTATCTGACTTCTTCTGCCATTTCTCATTTTCTCTGTCTTTTTACTGTTACTGACTTTTTCTGGCTTTTCTCTATTTCTCTGACTTTTTCTGTCTTTTCATATAGGGTCTGGGAGCTTGGCAGTGACTAAACACTGCAGCTCCCCCCCCCCCCCCCCCCCCCCCCACCGCCGGAGCCTGAGTGTCTCCCTTTGTGTTTATCCGGTTATTTCCAGCTGGTTCTCTCTCTGTCTCATCCTCCATTTATCTGTGTGTCTCTGTACGTCTGTTTCTGCCTCATTGTCAAGCACACACAAACGCTATGACCCCCATCCCCTCTCCGGTAGATCGAGAGAGAGATAGGTCCACATTCTGATCCCTGAAAATCTGAATTGAAATGTCCCCACCCCCTTCCAGGTGTTGCATTCACTATCAATTTCAGACCACAGTCTAAAACACCAGCATTATTCGGCAATGGTCACAAACCTTTGCAAACCTTCACATTTCGGCCATTTATTTGCTGATTCACATTACACTCAACACAGACGGTACCTTAATGTTTTAACAAGCTAACATAGATTCTCTTCATCCCAATGGGGCAAAATTTCACTGGATCAACATTCCCATCAAACATTAAAATATTCCAAAATTCAAGGCTCACAAATTCAACACAAGTTTTCCTTTTTAAATTTCTCCCTAGTCTCCCGGTCTGTCTCTCTCCACCTTCCTCTTTTCATCTTTCTCTTCCACCATCTCTGACCCATTTCTCTCTCCCACCCTCTCTCTCTCTCTCTATCTCTCTCTCTTCCTCTCCCACCCTCTCTCTGACTCTCTCTCCTTCCCTCCCAGTCACTGTCTCTTTCCCTTCGTCTATCTGTTTCTGACACTTTCTCACTCCATACATCTCTCTGTTTCCCTCTTCTACTCTCTCTGTCTCCCTGGCTCTGTCTCCCTCTCTCTCTGTCCCCCTCTCTTCTCCCTCTCTGACATTTCCCTCTCTCCCTCCCTCTCTCTCTGTTTATGTCACTCTCACTCCAGGCGTCACTCTGTCTCTCTCTCTCTTACTTTTTCTGTCTCCCTTGCTCTTTTTCTGTCTCTTTTTCTGTCTGTTTGTCTGTCTCTCTCTGTCCCTCTCTTTTCTTCCCCCTCTCATCTCCCTCTCTGACCTCTCTCTCCCTTTCCCACCCCTCTCTCTCTCTCTGTCTCTCTATTTCCCAACCACTCTCTGTCTCTCTATGCTTCTTCTCACTCTCTCTCTAGCTCCGTCGCTCTCACTGTCTCTCTTTCTCTCCCTTCCTCTCACTGTCTCGCTATGCCTCTCTCAATTCGTCACCTTCTCCCCCTCTCCGTCTCTCTCCCTTTCTGTCCCTCTTTCTTTCCCTCTTTACCTCCATCCCTCGCTCTGTCTCTCTCTCTCTCCCTCCCTCCCTCTGTCTCCCTCTCTCTCCCTCCCTCTCTGTCTCTCTATTCCTCCCTCACCTCTTTCTCCGTCTCCGTCTCTCTGTCTTTCCATGCCTCTCTCTCTGTCTCTCTCTCTCCCCCTCCCTCCCCCGTCTCTCTATGCTTTTCTATCCCTCTCTCCATTACTCTCTCTGTCTCACTTGCTCTGTCTCTGTCTGTCTGTCTGTCTGTCTGTCTGTCTCTCTCTCTCTCAGTCTGTGGCCATCTCTTCTCCCTCTTTGACCTCTCTCTCTCCCACTCTGTGTCTCTCTCTGTCTCTCTGTCTCTGTCTCTGTCTCTCTCTCTCTCCAATTCTCTGCTACCCTCTCTATGTCTGTCTCGCTCGATCTCAGTTTCCTCTCTCTGAGTCTCTATGCCGCTCCCTCTCTCGCTCTCTGTCGCTACCTCGCGCTCTCTATCTCTCTTTGTCTCCCTCCCTCCCTCTGTGTCCCTATGCCTCTCTCACTTCCTCTTCATCTCGCGCTCCCTCTCCCTCTCCCTCTCTCTGTCTCCCTCTCTCCCCCTCCGTCTCTCTGTCTCTCTCTGCCTCCCTCACTTCGTCTCCCTCTACCTCACTCATTCTCTCTGTCTGCCTGCATCTCTCCCTTGTTCTCTCTGCCTCCCTATGCCTCTCTCGCTGTCTCTGTCTCTGTCTCTGTCTCGAAGAACAAAGAAGAACAAAGAAAATTACAGCACAGGATCAGGCCCTTCGGCCCTCCAAGCCTGCGCCGATCCAGATCCTCTACCTAAACATGCGCCTATTTTCTCAGGGTCTGTATCTCCTTGCTTCCGGCGCATTCATGTATCTGTCCAGATACATCTTAAAAGACGCTAACGTGCCCGCGTCTACCACCTCCGCTGGTAACGCATTCCAGGCACCCATCACGCTCTGCGTAAAGAACTTTCCACGCATATCACCCCTAAACTTTTCCCCTCTCACTTTGAACTCGTGACCCCCAGTAATTGAATCCCCCACTCTGGGAAAAAGCCTGTCTATACCTCTCATGATTTTGTACACCTCAATCAGGTCCCCCCTCAACCTCCGTCTTTCTAATGAAAATAATCCTAATCTACTCAACCTCTCTTCATAGCTAGCGCCCTCCATACCAGGCAACATCCTGGTGAACCTCCTCTGCACCCTCTCCAAAGCATCTACATTCTTTTGGTAATGTGGCGACCAGAACTGCACGCAGTATTCTAAATGTGGCCGGACCAAAGTCCTATACAACTGTAACATGATCTGCCAACCCTTGTACTCAATACCCCGCCCGATGAAGGAAAGCATGCTGTATGCCTTCTTGAACACTCTATTGACCTGCGTTGCCACCTTCAGGGAACAATGGACCTGAACACTCAAATCTCTCTGTACATCAATTTTCCCCAGGACTTTTCCATTTACTGCATAGTTCACTCTTGAATTGGATCTTCCAAAAAGCATCACCTCACATTTGCCCTGATTGAACTCCATCTGCCATTTCTCTGCCCAACTCTCCAATCTATCTATATTATGCTGTATTCTCTTACAGTCCCCTTCACTATCTGCTACTCCACCAATCTTAGTGTCGTCTGCAAACTTGCTAATCAGACCACCTATACTTTCCTCCAAATCATTTATGTATATCGCAAACAACAGTGGTCCCAGCACGGATCCCTGTGGAACACCACTGGTCACACGTCTCCATTTTGAGAAGCTCCCTTCCACTGCTACTCTCTGTCTCCTGTTGCCCAGCCAGTTCTTTTTCCATCTAGCTAGTACACCCTGGACCCCATGCGACTTCAATTTCTCCATCAGCCTACCATGGGGAATCTTATCAAACGCCTTACTGAAGTCCATGTATATGACATCTATAGCCCTTCCCTCATCAATCAACTTTGTCACTTCCTCAAAGAATTCTATTAAGTTGGTAAGACATGACCTTCCCTGCACAAAACCATGTTGCCTATCACTGATGAGCTCATTTTCTTCCAAATGGGAATAGATCCTATCCCTCAGTGTCTTCTCCAGCAGCTTCCCTACCACTGACGTCAGACTCACCGGTCTATAATTACCTGGATTTTCCCTGCTACCCTTCTCAGGATTCCGAAGAAGGGTCACTGACCCGAAACGTTAACTCTGCTTCTCTTTCCACAGATGCTGCCAGAACTTTTGAGTGGTTCCAGCATTTCTTGTTTTTATTTAAGGCAGGGAGATTGCTGGAGTAAGAAAGGGACAAAATGTTGTTGAGTGACTGTTAGGATGGATAGAAATGGAGAATGTAAATCCAATCATAATTTGACGTAATCTTGTGTAAACAGATATACAAGGGACAGGGTAAAGAGTGTTAAACATCAGGAGAGGGGGAGACATATAGATGGATACAGAGTAACAGAGGAAAGGAGTGATAAGCATTAAAATAGAGTGCTGGAAATTTACTCTTGCTGGTAATCTCTCCATCTCTAACTCTCCTTCCTCTATCTCGAATTCTCTCAAGCCCTATTTCACCTCTCTGTTCCTCTGTTCCATGTGTTATGAATGCTGCACTTTCACTGTCTTCTGTCTTCTCTCTTCATCTATATTTCTCCATTCGTTACCCTCTGAATCCCAGTCTCTCTAACTCAGTGTTACCCTCTGAATCCCAGTTTCTCCCTCTTGTTTTCCATATGGGTGAACGAAATAGAGGGAGAGAGAGAGAGAGAGAGAGAGACAGGGTGACACAGATAGTGAGACATAGGGAGAGTTATGGACAGAGGAGGCGAGAAGGTGGTATATGTAGACAGAGCTTCACTGCATCTAATCCGTGCTTACAGTCGCTGGGAGTTCTAAGGACCGGTTAGACAACGCTTTACTCTGTATTTATTCTGTGCTGCAGCTGCCCTGTGCATGTTTGATGGGACACTGTAGAGGCAGCTTTATTTTATACCATAACCCATGCAATACCTGCATTGGGGACTTTGATGGGACAGTGTAAAGTAGAGGTCTGGGACCAATTTCCTCACGGGGAGGTCATAATGGCCCACATAATTGTCGAGTTCACAAAATGAATACCCATGGCATGAACGGGACAGTGACAGAGCAGATGCGACATTGGCAAAGGGACAGAATACAGAGAGTGTTGTGGTTCATGGTGTTTTCAGACTGGAGGCTGGTAGCTGTACATGAAATAATTTTGTACACTTCTATTCAATCTCCCCTCAATCTCGTTTGTTCTAATGAGCACACACTCAGATTTTCCAACCTAACCCTGTAGCTGAAATCCACCATCCCTGGAACCACTCTGGTAAATCTCTTTGCAACCGCTCCAGGACCGTTACCTCCTTTCTAAAGATTGGCGACCAGAACTGGACACAATTCTCCAGTTGGTGGTCTAACCAGAGCCTTATGTAGGTTTAGCATTCTCTCCTTGCTTTTGTACTCATGTATGCAGTGTGTTCTCCGGTACAGTGGTGTTCCCTGGCGTTTAGATTAGCAGCACTAATCTTTCCGATATATATTAATAACTTAGACTTGGGGTTACAGGGCATAACTTCAACATTATGTCATTTTCAATGCAATAAACAGGATAGGGAATCGTAGCAGACTTCAGGAGGATAGAGGCAGTCTGGTGGAATGGGCAGATGCATGGCAGGTGAACTTCAATGCAGAAAAATGTGCACTGATGAATTTTTGAAGGAAGACTGAGGAGAAGCGATATTAACTAAATGGTGCAAACTTAAAATGGGTGCAGGGAAAGAGAGACTTGGAAGCTCGTTTCTGTGTTATTTGTTCTATTTTAAAGATTCAATTTTGGGCTCAGAATCTGTCAGTTGAATCTAGTGATAGCAAATGTGTTGGAAAATGTGTCAAAAGCTGTTTCCATTAAGACATTTCTGCATTGTGGAAGTGTGAGCTATCTTTGCAGAGATATGAAAAAGCGGTGTTTGAATGGACTTGCATGTTTTGGTTGATAAAATTAGTTAAGAACGTAATTTGTGTCCGTTGCATATACACAGATTTGAAGGTATTTACAGTACACCACATGAAAGAGAACAATATACAAATCCTCAGACAGGCAGGCAATAGCAGTAGGAAAGTGAATCTCTTTTAATGGTTTTAATCTGAAGGCCTGAGCTGATGATTGAGAAAGCAGGAATTCAATTCCCACACTCGGCTGTTGTGAATTTGAATTCTGCTCTTTCTAAAAAAAAAAGCATAAATCTGGAATAAAACAAAACTCCAGGATGGAATGATTCACTCCCGTCTGCTACTGCAAAATCTGTGTGTATCGCATTTTGCTACATTTATTAATGATTTAAGAAGATGAGGCAGAATTACACATACCCCAGTTTGCCAATGACACAAAAATAGGCAGCATTGTTTAGTGTCGCAGGAAACATACATTTACAAAGAGATATTAATATCTTAAGTAATTGGACAGAACTGAGGTGAACGGATTTCAATGTTGGCAAAAAAAATACTAGAACAGAGTACATTATAAATGCTGAAAAACTGGGAACAGGGGAGGTCCAAAGAGATTTATTTTGGGGGGTGGGGGGCGGTGGGGGAGGTGAGAACTGTCTATTGGAGTGCAGCAAAGACTTACCATAATGATAACTACACTCCAAGGGTTAAATTACGAGGTCATATTACACTAAATATGGACGTATTCCCTAGAATTTAGGAGGATCGAATGATTTTTTCATAGTTGTTAATGTTAAGGGAACCTGATGGGGTAATTTGGGAGAAACTATTTCGGCAGGTTGTGGAGTCTGGGACTGGTGAGCAACGTCTAAAATTTAGAGGCAGACCTTTCAGGAGTGAAGTTAGGAAACACTTCTACACACAAAAGGTCGTATACGATTTGAACTGTCTTCTGCAAGCACACACTGATGTTAAATCGATTGTTCATTTTTCATTGTAAGATTGACCTCATCAAATGCCTTTCGGAAATTTAAATATACTTCTCTCACTCTCTGTCCCTTAGTCATTCTGTTTCTGTGTGTGTGTTACTGTGTGTGTTACTGTCTTACTGTGTGTGTGTGTGTGTATGTGTGTGTGTGTGTGTGTGTTTTTCTGTCTCCTATCTCAGAAGCTCAGTAAAACTACATATACATCTCTTTGCCATTTTAAATCGGCTACTTTATGGTGACACAACTGCAAAGGGTACACTTCCTTATGCTGGCTGGTCAGAAACCTACATCCGCAGCTGGCTCCAATGTTCCTGTGAAAATTTAGTTGTTGTTCGTGGCCTCTTTTTTTGTTTTCATGAGCAGTCCCTTAAAATATTTCAAGATTCTTGGCAGACGTGTGTAATTTATCACAGACAAGGATCTGCGTGGTACCTTCCAGGCTGCTCTATCCAGTTTTGTAGGAGCACTGACCGACGGTCTCCATCGAAGTCCCTTCCTCTTTCTCTCTTCCCTCTCTCTGTTATTCTCTTCCAATCTCTATCCTTGTTCTTTCTCACTGTTACTCTCTCCATCTAGAGGGAGGACGAAAAATAGAGGCATATATATAGGCATCTTTACTCTGTATCTAACCCGGGGCGGGAGTGTTTGATCGAACAGAGAAGACAGAGATTTAGTCTGTAGCTTACTCCAGGCTGTACTCGGCTTGGCAAGATTTGATGGGACAGTGTAGCCGGAGCTTTACTCTGCATCCCTGGAGTTTAGAAGGTTAAGGGGTGAATTGATCAAATTTTATAAGATAATAATGGAAACTCTTCTCACTGGATGGGGAGTCTCAGACGAGGAGCACAGCCGTTAATCGGACATTAGTCTAAAAGACGTTCAAGAGTGAAATTAAGAAACACTTCTACACACAAAGGGGAGTAGAAATTTGGAACTGTCGTCCACCAATGACCCCTCCCTATCTCTGCAATCTCCTCCAGCTCCACAATCTTCCAATATCTGCGATCCTGTAATTCTGGCCTCTTGAGCATCCCCCATTTGAATCGTTCCAGCATTGGTGGCCGTACCTTCACGTTGCCAAAACTTAACTCTGGAATCCCTTTCTGAAAGCTCTCGTTCTCACCACTTCTCATTCCTCCTTGAAGACGCTTCATAAATCTAGCCTCTTTGACCAGGATTTTGGTCCGCTAGTCCAATATCTCCTTAAGTGATTCGGTGTCAAATTTTCATTTTCTTTATTCATTTGTTTGATGCGTTACTGACCAGGCCAGCATTTATTGTCCATTCCAAATCGCCATTGAGAAGGTGCTGGTGAGCGTCCTTCTTGAAATACTGCAGTCCATGTGGTGTAGCTGCTCCATCGTGCTGTTAGGGAGGTAGTTCAAGAATTTTGACCCAGTGACGGTGAAGGAGCAGTGATCTCATTCCACGTCAGCATCTATGTGACTAATCACTGAAGGTGGCAGGGAAGAATGCGAAAGTTGTTCAAAGGCATAAGGAGTCCTGGGCTTTATAAACAGAGACATCGAATATAAAAGCATGGAAGGATTAGAAAGGATGCAGAAAAGTGAAAGTGGGGAAAAGGCATAAGGAGTCCTGGGCTTTATAAACAGAGACATAGAATATAAAAGCATGGAGGGATTAGCGAGGATGCAGAAAAGATTCACAAGCCTGTTTTCAGGGACGAGGGACTTCAGTTAAGCGGTTAGATTTTAGAAGCTGAGGTTGTTCTCTGTGTCTCTCCCTTTGTCTCTCCCTCCTACTATCTCTGACACCAGGAGAGAGACAGAGGGAGAGAGGGCTCGATATGCAGTCAGAGAGGGGGCTGTAGAGAGGGACAAGGTTGGAGAGAGAGGTCGTTGGGATAGATAGAAAGGGAGAATGTAATTTGGATTAATTTGATACAATCGTTCACTGCCGTCTGCATAAATATATTCGAGATAGGTATGGAGAGAGAAACATCGGGAGAGAGGGGAAATGTAAAGGAGATCTCATTGAAATGTACAAAATTCTGAAGGGACAGGATAGCGTAGACACTGAGAGATTATTTCTGCTGGTTGGGGAATCTAAAACACGGGGTTCCAGTCTCAGGAGAAGGGGCCGATCATTTTGGACTGAGATGAATGGAAAATACTTCACTCAAAGGGTTGTGAATCTTTGCAATTCTCTATCCCAAAGGGTTGTGGATGCTCCATCGTTCAATACGTTTAAGGCTGGGACAGATTGAGTTTTGGTCTCTCGCAGACTCGGGAGTGGGGGTGGGGGCGGAAGTGGAGCTGAATCCGAAGATCAGCTATGATTGTGTTGAATGGCGGAGCAGGCTCGATGGGCCATATGGTCGACTCTTGCTCCTATTTCTTGTGTTTTTATGTTCTCCATCTGTCCCTCTCTCTCTCTCTCTCTCTGTATCTCTCTCCCTCCCTCTCGCTATTGATCTCTCTGTCTCTCTCTCTATCTGTCTCTCTCTTTCTCCCGACATGTGAGCTATCATTAGGGGTCGAGTTAAATCACAAAAAATAAACACTTCAACTGTCTGCTAGGGCATGAGTAGCAGATTGTGTGGATATTTTATATCCGCATTCATACAATATAGGTAACAAAGTATATATGTGGTGGGATGATGCAAATGTTATATCTATTTTACTCAAATTCTTTGACTGATATCAATGAGTTGTTCCTTTCTATAGGAGCTGCGATGACCTCGCCCGTGACAGAGAAACCACCGACAAGAGCATCAGGTGAAATCTTTCTTTCCTGAAGTCCGTGTTTCCTGTTTGTTTCTGACTGTCACAGCCAATTACATCAGGAGGGAGCAGAGTGAAAAGGCTGAGGGGATTTGCAATTCATTTTTAAATGAAAAAGTGCACCAGAGCAAGTGTGTGTGGGTGTAAGTAATAGTGAATATAGGAGGAACACAGAATCATAGAATATTACTGCATAGTGTGAGGCGATTCGGCCCAGTGACACTCTTCTGGCTCTTTTGTTGAACAATCCGGTTCGCCCCACTCTCCCCACTCCTTCCCCCAGCCCTACGATTTCTACTGCCCCCATTCAATTACTTATTCAATTCTCCTTTTAGAAGCTACTATGGATCTGTATCCACTGTCCTATCAGGCAATGCATTTTAAATCTTAAACACTCGTTGCATTTAAAACAAATGTTTGTCCTCATGTCACCTCTCGTTCTTTCCCCAATCACATAAAGTCTGTGCCCTCTGTGCATCGATCCTTCAGCCACTGGATTTTTTTTTACTCTATCTAAAACTTTCCTGATGTTAAATACCTTTATCAAATCTCCTTTTAAGCTTCTCTGCTCTAGGGAGAGCCCCAGCTTCTCCAGTCTACCAGTATACATGTAGTGATTTAATCACTGGAACCGTTCCAGTAAATCTCTTCCGTACATTCACATTGGGTAAGTGACAGGACACGGAGAGTCGTGGTGAACTGTGGTTTCAGACTGGAGGCAGGTATAGACTGATCAGACAGCCAGATTTGATGATCCTGAAGGAATACCCTCCATTGTAAAAATCCAGCAAGGTATTGCCCCTCTATGCCCTCGTGATATTGTTTGCAAAAATCTTGAAATCTATGTCCCTGGTTATTGCCGTCTCTGCTAAGGAAAATAGGCCCTTCCTATCGATTCGATCCAGGTCACTCAACTTTTTATACGCCTCAATCAAATATCCCTTCAACCTCCTCTCTGCCAAAGAAAACAACTCCTCCTGTCCAATCATCCCTCATTGCAAGATTCTCCAATCCCAGCATGGAAAGAGAGGTAGGGAGCATTTCTTGCGGGAAATCTCTCTCCATATGTGTCTCTCTCTTTCCCTCTCTTTTACTCTTTCAATTCCTATTTCCGTTCTATGTTCATCTCTCCGCTTTTCTTTCTCCATCTCTTCCTCCCACTGTCAATTCTCCAGTCCAATCTCTCCCTCTTGTGCTCCAGACGGGGAGAGGGGGAAAGAGAGACAGAGACATGGTGTCGTAGGCAGTGAGAGATGGGGAGACAGGAAGATTGAGGATGGACAGTGTAGAGGGTGCTTTACTCGGGATCGAACAGCGTGCTTTACCTGTCCTGTAAGTGTTTGATTGGGACAGTGTAAAGGGAGCTTTCGTCTGCATTTAACATTGCCGAAGAGACAGAAAACAGAGAGTAGTTGTAAACGGTTGTTTCTCAGACTGGTCGGAGATGTACAGTGGTACATGCAATTGTGCACAGCAAGTTCCCACAAACAGCAAAATGATCATGAGCAGAACCTCGTTGTAGTGATTTTGTTTGCGTGATAAGTATTGGCCAGGACACGAGGGAGAACTTCACAGAGCCCACACGGGCACGATGGACGACTGGCCTCTTTCTCTATTTGCACATTTGCGATTTCATGAGTTCAAAGTGGACTGTCCTAGTTCGAATTTAAATAAAACTGTTCCCTCTGGTTTGTGATTATCCCTCTTAGCTCAACCCTTGGGATCCAGGTTTTATTCCACTCTGTTTATATCATCCAATATTTCACACTCCTCCGTAACCACAATAACTGCATCATACCCCTCTTTTGTGACTATTTCGCAATAGTGTTGTTCCTGTATGAAAGGAACAGTGACAGTGGGGTTACAACATTGGGTAAGAGACAGAACATAGAGAGTAGTGGTGAAAAGTTGTTTCAGACTGGAGGGAGCTGTCGAGTGGTGTCCCCCAGAGTTTCGTTTTTGTACCACTGTACTTTTTGATGTATATGAATGACCTGACTTATGTTACAGGGTAGAATTACAAAGTTTGCGGATGACACAAAACTTTGGAAATGTATCAAAGAAGGAAAAGAAAAGTAGTAGACTTCAGGAGGCTATTAGCAGTCTGGTGAATTGGACAGCCACATGGCAGATTAACTTCAATGCTGAGAAATGTGAAATGATGGATTTTGGAAGGAAGACTGTGGGACAAGCAATCGTATCTAAATTATACAATGTTAAAGCGGGTTCAGGAACAGAGAAACCTTACACATACAAGAGCTGACAGTCTCCTTCTCTCTCTCCCCCCTCTCTCTCTCTCCACCAATTTCACTCACTCTCTTCCTCTTTCAATACCAATCCTAACTTTTCGCTGACCCCTTCTTGGTTGAACAGTACCAGGTAATATTTCATCGCATTGTTTAAAGGAGCAAGTTACATTTCTGTGGTTTTTTTATAGCTTAAGGATTCCATTTGGAGCTTGGGTTCTGTCAGGTAAATGTCATTTCTCACCATGAAAAGTGTCACAATTCGAATGGGAAATGTGTCAGAAGCTGTTTCCATTCGGATATACCTGCATTGTGGAACTATCAGTTATCTGTGCAAGGACAGTATATAGGGGTGCTTGAATGGAGTTAAAGATTTGCTTTGATTCAATCAGGTTTGAATTAATTTGTATATTGTGTACCTGAAGGCCTTCCAGCAGATGTCCTGAGAGGAAGAAGTTGTTTACCAATGTCTGAATAACATCAAAAGCTTTAGACACATGAAGGAACAAGACTGGGGACAATATACAAAAACTGACAGAGGCAACAACAAGAGGAAGGTGAATGTCTGTTGTCGTTTTTAATCTGAAGGCCTGAGCTGATGATTGAAAAGCAGGAGTTCAAATCCCACATTGAGATCTTGTGAATTTGAATTTCTCTGAAAAAAAAATCTGGAATAATAAATTCTGCAAGATAATGTGATTCACTCTCACTGTTCTGACGCTGATTTACCTTCAAGTCGCGATTTCCAGTCCATTTTTGCTAAATCAACTTCCACCAGCCCAGCGTCATTCCCTGAGACTAATTGTAAAACTGACCCATCACTTGTTGGCCTTGCTACGTACTGGCCTAAGAAAAAGTGACCCTGAATGCATATTTTGAATTCTGTATCCTTGCTACCAATACTTCACAGTCTTCCTCTTTAACTACAATGTCTGCATCGTTCCCTTTCTTGTATGAATACGGACACAAACTATTCATTAAGAACCAGGCCCACATGCCCCACCTCCAAACACGCATTCATTTGTGGTCCCTCACAGACTATCCTTAGCTATCCTCTTGCTCTAATGCATTTATACAACATCTTTGTGTTTTCCTTGATACTACTTGATGGTATTTTTTCTTGTCCTATCTTTTCTTTCCTAATTTGCTTTTTTTAAATTTTCCCCTGAACTTTTTACACTCCTTTTGGCTTTCTGTGATACTGAGCTCTCGGTATCTGACATTAGCTTCCCTGTAGTGCCTTATCCTACCCGTTTTGATCCTTGACATCCAAGGGGCTTTAGATATGGGAGACACACCATATTTGTTTTTGTGTTGACATATTTTTTTACAACCCTCACTAACCCTCACTGCTCTGACTCTGATAGTCCTTCAAGTAGCTGTTTCCAGTCCACTTTGCGAAAATCCCCCATCCCTGGATCCACCATCTCCTCTGATCCCCCTGAGCGAATTATTTTTTCCAGAGATTTTTCCACCACCGAAGTTAAAATTACTGGCCTACAGTTGCTTCTGTCGTCTCCCCACTCCCTGTCTCTCGCTTTGTCTCCATCTCCAGCTTTGTCTATGTCTCTCTCTCTCTCTCTCTCTCTTTGTCCTGTCTCTTTGTTTTTTTATCTCTCTCTCTCTCGTTCTCTCGACTTCTGTCTCTTTCTGACTCTGACTTTCTCACTCTCTCTCTCGGTTTCTCTCTGTCTTTGTCTCTAATCCTCCCTCTCTCTCCCTCTCTGCTTCTCCCTTTCTCTTGGTCTCTCCCTCTCACACTGTCTCTCTCTCTCTGCCAATCCCTCTCTCTCTCCTTCTCGCTCTCTGTCTCTGTCTCTCCCTCTATCCCTGTCTCCCACAATCCCTGTCTCTCCCAATCCCTCTCTCTCTCTCTCTCTCTCTGTCTCTCCATCTCCATCTGTCCCTCCGTCTCTCTTTCCCTCTCCCTCTGTACATCTGTCTCTATCACTCAACCTCTCTCTCTGCCGCTCCCTCTCAGTCTGTCTATCCCTTCTTTTCTGTATCAGTCCCCCCTGTCTTTATATAGATCGTCTCCATTTAACTCTCCTTTTCTGTCTCTGTCTCTCCCTCTCTCTCTCTGTCGCCGCCTCTGTCTATAACTCTGTCTGTGTCTCGCTCACACCATCTCTCTCTCTCTATCTCTCTCTTCGGATCTCTCTCTTGCTCCCTCTCTCCTTGGACAGCAATGTTGCAGCCATTTCGTGGTTAATTTTGAACCAGTAACTCTTTCCCTGAGAATAATAGAATCATAGACAATTTAAAGCACAGAAAGAGGCCACTTGACCCATAGTTTCTGTGCTGTCTGAAAATCGAACTACCAGTTCTAATCCCACCTTCCAACATTTGATCCGTGGCCTTTCAGATAACCGGACTTGAGGTGCATTTTGAATGTGTTGAGGGTCTCTGCCTCATCTACCCTTTCAGACAGCAATTTCCAAATCATCACCACCCTCTGGCTGAAAAAGTTTTTCCTCATTTCTCCTCTATGTTTTCTACCAATCATTTTGAATCTATGCTATATCGTCACTGACGTGTCTGCCAACGTGAATGGATCCTTCACCTCCACTCTTTCCAGACCCTTCTAAATGCTATACATTTCAATCAGATCTCCCCTCAGCCTTTTCTGTTAGAAGGGAAACAACCCCTGCCTACCCAATCTTTCCTCATAGCTGTATTTTTCTAGACCTGGCAACATTCTTGTAAATGCCCTCTGTACCCTATCTAGTGCAGGTACATCATTTCTGTAATAAGGTGAACAAAAATGCATACAATACTCGGTTGTGGCTTAACCAATGAATTATACAGTTCCAGCATAACCTCTCTGCTCTTGTATTGTACACCTGCATTGTTGGGAATGGCACTGCAGTTTGAAAATATCAAACACTGAACCAACACTCACCCCGAAAACACTCACACTAAACTCCCAATGCAGGACTGGGCAGATAATGCGGATTGCTACTGAATGTTACAGCTTGCTCATCCTTTCTCTGTCTCTCCCTCTCATGCCTGCCTCTCTCCATCTCTCTCTCTGTCTCTCTCTCTCGCACTCACTCTCTATCTCTCTGCCTCGCCCTCTCTCTCTGCCACAGCCTCCCCTTAGAATTTTTTTTTTTAGAATTAGAATATTACAGCGCAGTACAGGCCCTTCGGCCCTCGATGTTGCGCCGATCATCTGACCTACACTATTCCATTTACATCCATATGTCTATCCAATGACCACTTAAATGCCCTTAAAGTTGGCGAGTCTACTACTGTTGCAGGCAGGGCGTTCCACGCCCCTACTACTCTCTGCGTAAAGAAACTACCTCTGACATCTGTCCTATATCTTTCACCCCTCAACTTAAAGCTATGTCCCCTCGTGTTTGCCATCCTCATCCGAGGAAAAAGACTCTCACTATCCACCCTATCTAACCCTCTGATTATCTTGTATGTCTCTATTAAGTCACCTCTCCTCCTCCTTCTCTCTAACGAAAACAACCCCAAGTCCCTCAGCCTTTCCTCGTAAGACCTTCCTTCCATACCAGGCAACATCCTAGTAAATCTCCTCTGCACCCTTTCCAAAGCTTCGACATCCTTCCTATAATGCGGTGACCAGAACTGCACGCAATACTCCAGGTGCGGCCTCACCAGAGTTTTGTACAGCTGCATCATGACCCCGTGGCTCCGAAACTCGATCCCCCTACTAATAAAGGCTAACACACCATATGCCTTCTTAACAGCCCTATTAACCTGGGTAGCAACTTTCAGGGATTTATGTACCTGGATACCAAGATCTCTCTGCTCATCCACACTACCAAGAATCTTCCCATTAGCCCAGTACTCTGCATTGCTGTTACTCCTTCCAAAGTGAATCACCTCACACTTCTCCGCATTAAACTCCATTTGCCATCTCTCAGCCCAGCTCTGCAGCCTATCTATGTCCCTCTGTACCCTACAACACCCTTCGACACTATCCACAACTCCACCGACCTTCGTGTCATCCGCAAATTTACTAACCCACCCTTCTACACCCTCATCCAGGTCGTTTATAAAAATGACAAACAGCAGTGGCCCCAAAACAGAACCTTGCGGTACACCACTAGTAACTAAACTCCAGGATGAACATTTGCCATCAACCACCAACCTCTGTCTTCTTTCAGCTAGCCAATTTCTGATCCAAAGCTCTAAATCACCTTCAACCCCATACTTCCGTATTTTCTGCAATAGCCTACCGTGGGGAACCTTATCAAACGCCTTACTGAAATCCATATACACCACATCCACGGCTTTACCCTCATCCACCTGTTCGGTCACCTTCTCGAAAAACTCAATAAGGTTTGTGAGGCACGACCTACCATTCACAAAACCGTGCTGACTATCGCAAATGAACTTATTCTTTTCAAGATGATTATAAATCCTGTCTCTTATAACCTTTTCCAACATTTTACCCACAACCGAAGTAAGGCTCACAGGTCTATAATTACCAGGGCTGTCTCTACTCCCCTTCTTGAACAAGGGGACAACATTTGCTATCCTCCAGTCCTCCGGCACTACTCCTGTCGACAATGACGACTTAAAGATCAACAACAACGGCTCTGCAATCTCCTCCCTGGCTTCCCAGAGAATCCTAGGATAAATCCCATCTGGCCCAGGGGACTTATCTATTTTCACTCTTTCCAAAATTGCTAACACCTCCTCCTTGTGAATCTCAATCCCATCTAGCCTAGTAGGCTGTATCTCAGTAATCTCCTCGGCAACATTTTCTTTTTCTACTGTAAATACTGACGAAAAATATTCATTTAACGCTTCCCCTATCTCCTCTGATTCCGCACACAACTTCCCACTACTATCCTTGATTGGCCCTGTTCTAACTCTTATCATTCGTTTATTCCTGATATACCTATAGAAAGCCTTAGGGTTTTCTTTGATCCTATCCGCCAATGACTTCTCGTGTCCTCTCCTTGCTCTTCTTAGCCCTCCCTTTAGATCCTTCCTGGCTAGCTTGTAACTCTCAAGCGCCCTAACTGAGCCTTCACGTCTCATCCTAACATAAGCCGCCCTCTTCCTCTTGACAAGCGCTTCAACTTCTTGAGTAAACCACGGCTCCCCCGCTCGACAACTTCCTCCCTGCCTGACAGGTACATACTTATCAAGGACACGCATTAGCTGCTCCTTGAATAAGCTCCACATTTCGTTTGTGCCCATCCCCTGCAGTTTCCTTCCCCATCCTACACATCCTAAATCTTGCCTAATCGCGTCATAATTTCCTTTCCCCCAGCTATAATTCTTGCCCTGCGGTATATACCTGTCCCTGCCCATCGCTAAGGTAAACCTAACCGAATTGTGATCACTATCGCCAAAGTGCTCACCTACATCTAAATCGAACACCTGGCCGGGTCCATTACCCAGTACCAAATCCAATGTGGCATCGCCCCTGGTTGGCCTGTCCACATACTGTGTCAGAAAACCCTCCTGCACACACTGAACAAAAACAGACCCATCTAAAGTACTCGAACTATAGTATTTCCAGTCAATATTTGGAAAGTTAAAGTCCCCCATAACCACTACCCTGTTACTCTCGCTCCTGTCGAGAATCATCTTCGCTATCCTTTCCTCTACATCTCTGGAACTATTCGGAGGTCTATAGATAACTCCCAACAGGGTGACCTCTCCTCTCCTGTTTCTAACCTCGGCCCATACTACCTCAGTAGACGAGTCCTCAAACGTCCTTTCTGCCGCTGTAATACTTTCCTTGATTAACAATGCCACACTCCCCCCACTCTTTTACCCTCTTCTCTGTTCTTTCTGAAACATCTAAATCCCGGAACCTGCAACATCCATTCCTGCCCCTGCTCTACCCATGTCTCTGAAATGGCCACAACATCAGGATCCCAGGTACCAACCCATGCTGCAAGCTCACCCACCTTATTCCGGATGCTCCTGGCGTTGAAGTAGACACACTTTAAACCAAGTTCTTGCTTGCCAGTGCCCTCTTGCGTCCCTGTAACCTTATCCCCTACCTCACTACTCTCAACAGCCTGTACACTGGAACTACAATTTAGGTTCCCATTCCCCTGCTGATTTAGTTTAAACCCCCCCGAAGAGCACTAACAAATCTCCCCCCCAGGATATTGGTACCCCTCTGGTTCAGGTGAAGACCATCCTGTTTGTAGAGGTCCCACCTACCCCAGAAAGAGCCCCAATTATCCAGGAAACCAAAACCCTCCCTCCTACACCATCCCTGCAGCCACGTGTTCAACTCCTCTCTCTCCCTATTCCTCTCTTCGCTAGCACGTGGCACAGGCAACAACCCAGAGATAACAACTCTGGTTGTTCTCGCTCTAAGCTTCCACCCTAGCTCCCTGAATTTCTGCCTTAAATCCCCATCTCCCTTCCTACCTATGTCGTTGGTGCCTATGTGGACCACGACTTGGGGGTGCTCCCCCTCCCCCTTAAGGATCCCAAAAACACGATCGGAGACATCACGTACCCTGGCACCTGGGAGGCAACACACCAACCGTGAGTCTCTCTCGTTCCCACAGAACCTCCTATCTGTTCCCCTAACTATGGAGTCCCCAATGACTAATGCTCTGCTCCTCTTCCCTTTTCCCTTCTGAGCAACAGGGACAGACTCTGTGCCAGAGACCTGCACCCCATTGCTTTCCCCTGGTAAGTCGTCCCCCCCAACAGTATCCAAAACGGTATACCTGTTGTTGAGGGAAACGGCCACAGGGGATCCCTGCACTGCCTGCTGGTTCCCTTTCCTTCCCCTGACGGTAACCCATCTACCTACTTCTTTTGCCTGAGGTGTGACTGCCTCCCTATAACTCCTGTCAATAATCCCCTCCACCTCCCGAATGATCCGAAGTTCATCCAGCTCCAGCTCCAGTTCCCTAACGCGGTCTGCAAGGAGCTGGAGTTGGGTGCACTTCCCGCAGATGCAGTCAGCAGGGACACTCTTGGCGACCCCTACCTCCCACATTCTGCAGGAGGAACATACAACTGCCTTTACCTCCATTCCCACTATTCTAGATTCCCAATAAATCTACTGAAAAACCAAACAAAAAAAAAAGTCAAAACTTGTTCGCTTAGCAATCCGACGGACTGAACTTTTTAAATAAAAAGCTTACCTTATCAACACACTAGAGTCCTTTTTTTTTTTTGGTTAGAGGAGGAGGGTGGGTGGGAGACACTACACGTGTATTGTCTCGGGTACTGCCACTGCCCAAATAAATAGTTTTCCCCTAACCAGCAGTCCCCGGTCCTCCGAAACAAAAAAGGGATTAACTTGCAACTTACTGAAATTGACCGCTCAGCTGAAAGTCCGCTCCGCACCTCGTTCTGTCAAGGCTGCTCCTCGCAAAAGACCTTCTCTCTTTCTCTGTCTTTCCTTGTCCCTCTTTTTCCGCCTCTGTCCATGACTCTGTCTATGCCTCTCACACACCATCTCTCCCTCTCTATCTCATGACAGAAATAATTTTATCCATTTCTTGGTTCATTTTGAAGCTGTATATCTTTCCCCTGCTGGTAACATCACTGCATTTTGAAATTTCAAACACTGATCAACACAAGGCCCCTAAAGTCTCACACTAAACCCCCAACAGAGGACTGGGCAGATAATCCAGATAGTTACTGTGGTTCTGTAAAGGTCTCCTCATACCCTGTCTCCCCTTTCCCCTGCTTCTAAAGATTGTCAGTTTAATAATATTTTTCAACAATATTAAATGTCACTGCAGGTTAAAAATATCAAACACTGATCCAGCACTTGCCCCCAGAACACTCACACTAAACCCGCAATGTTTCCATTCAAATGCAGTTCTTACACACAGAGAGTTTAGATTCTTAATTTTATCGTTTTCAACATTATTAGGTGTAAAGTTTCTGCTATAATCTCACCCTGTCGTACTATCTCTGTTTGTCTCTCACTCTGTCTCTGTTTCTCCCTCTGTCTTTCTCTCACTCCCTCTCCCTCTTTGTCCCTTTCTCCCTCTGTATTTGTCTCTCTCGCTTCTCCCTGTATCTTTCCCTCTACATCCGCCTGTCTTCCTCTCTCTCTGTCTCTCTCCCTCTGTCTTTGTTTCTCCCTTTGTCACTCTCCCTCTAGCTCAGTCTCTTTCTCTACCTCTGTCTCTATCCAACTCTGCCTGTGTCTTTTTCCCTCCATCTCTCGCTTCCTCCGTCCCTGGACAGCAATGCTTTGAGCCATTTCGTGGTTAATTTTGAACCTGTAGCTCTTGCCCTTGTTTGGAATGCCACTGTAGTTTGAAAATATCAAACAGTGATCCAACACTCACCACTAAATCACTCAAACTAAACCCCCAATATTGGACTGGGCAGCCAATGGGGATTGTTACTGTGGTTCTGCCAAGGACTCATTTGGCTACCTCTTCTGTCTCTCGCTATATTTCACTTCGACCCTCTCTACAAATTTTCCATCTGTTTTCATTTCTCTCTCTCCTCTGTCCTTCATCTCCCTCCACTTTATAGATAGAGAGGGAGCTTACTCCACTTTAGACGAAGAGGGGGAGCTCCCTCTATATTATACGTAGAGAGGGAGCTCCATCCACTATATTCATAGAGAGGTAGCTCTCTGCACTTTATTCATAAACCGAGTGCTCCCTCCATGTTATAGAGAAGCCTAGAAAATAGGAGCAGGAGTAGGCCATTCGGTCCTTCGAGCATGCTCTGCCATTCATATGATCATGGCTGATCATGCAACTCAGTAACCTGTTCTCGCTTTCCCCCCCCCCCACATCCTCTGATCCCTTGCGCCCCAAGAGCTATATCTAACTCCTTCTTGAAAACATACAATGTTTTGACGTCAACTGCTTTCTATGGTAGCGAATTCCACAGGCTCACTGCTCCCTGGGTGAAGAAACTTCTCCTCATCTCAGTCTTGAAAGGTTTACCCGTACCCTTAGACTATGACGCCTGGTTCTGGACTCTCCTACCATCGGGGACATCCTTCCTGTATCTACCCTGTCAATTCCTGTTAGAATTTTATAGGGTTCCAAGAGATCCCCACTCACTCTTCTGAACTCCAGCGAAGATAATCCAAGCCGTCTCAATCTCTCCTCATACATCAGTCCTAACATCCCAGGAATCAGTCTGGTACACATTCGCTGCACTTTCTCTATAGCAAGAACATCCTTCCTCAGATAAGGAGAGAGACACATAAAGAGGGATCTCCCGCTACTTTATACATAGAGAGGGAGCTCCCGCCACTTTATACATAGAGAGGGTGCTCCCTCCATTCCATACGTAGAGGGGGATCTTCCTCTATTTTATGCAGCTGTCATGGTTGGATTTGAACCCTTGCCCCCAGGCCATTAGGCTGGGCATCTGGATTACTTGACCAGTGATATTATCACTTTGCGGCGGCCTCCCCAATGGATGTAGACGGTGTCTGTCCCCTAATATGACCCACATTAGGTTCTAGGCAGTAACCCTGAACATGGTCCTTAATCAGAACCTCAAAGTTCACATTTTAACTTGGAAAAGGCAGGAACAGAGAGAAACAGGATTTCTTTTGCCCTTGGATTCAATGTGCACTGCAGACAGATCAGTTGCATTTACAATAGAAACGGCACGAGTGAACAAGGTCAATACAATAATATGGAAAATGTAAATGACACCACTCATAATTGTAGCATCCGTCCAATGTGAGTGCAGATTTGAGGTTTATTTCAGAGAATGGACATATTAAGAAAATGTCATTGACATTGAAATGATTGTGTTTTATTCACCACATTATTTACATCAGAGTCAATAGTGCTCATGTAATGTGTTTGTTCAGGTGCCACTAATAGCAATGATCAGCAGTATAGCCATGTCAGGGGAGGCTTATCCCCTGTATAAATTAGGACCCATTGGAATGGATGAGCTCCGAGTGCCTGCAGAAGCTGTGGATTCCAGGCTAATATAAGTCTTTGCTTTTCACAGAAATGGGATATCCAGTGATATTTCAAGTAGAAGACATGTACTACCCTCTACTTGCAACAATTGGAGTTCCTGGTAAATCAGTATATCAGCTGTTAATGGTGTAATTCGATGCTAACTGTGCGACTGCGCTGGGTATATTTCTCACTGCGTGTGTTACACAGCCAACTGCTCTTTTCCAGCAATTTACGGATGTAATAACCTCATTGTCTACTCTTTCTTTCTTACAGGAGTTGTATTCTGTCCATAATGATATTATTTTAAGAAACCGTGGCATTGTTACTAGATTACTCTGTGTATTGAATGTTTTTGGATCAGGTGCCACGGTTGTGATCAAGAATCAAACCATCAAGAACTTTTAACAGTTTCATGATGTGGATCTAACCTGGAATATTTTTATGAATGTTTTTTTCAGTTTTTGATACTGAGACGTCTCACTGTCTCACTGCTACAAGGGGACAGTACAATGTCCTCCCTCCCCAATATCATGGCTCAGAGTAAATGGAATTTCAATGTATTTATTTGACTGTCACTGTTATCCAATATTATTTTATTTTGTGTGTCTCTGACGCTGCTTCAAAGGTCTGGCTACTAAACTGAGTTTTCTGCTGACACTTTCACATCTCCTTCTCTGTTTCACTGTGGAGCGTTCACTGACACTGGACGACATTGTAAAATAGAAAGAATTGATGTGATATTTTATTTGTTTACTCTCTATCAGTTGGAATCAGGAGTCTTTCCATTCATCTGAAGATTATCAGCTGCAGCGCTGATGTTGGTGTTTTATTAGTTAAACAATCCCATATTCTAACGAATTACTTTATAATTCCAGGAGAAGGAATTTCAATTATTGTGAAGTTTGTCCGGAAGAAGCTTTCCATCCTGTTTATTCCATGCATTGGAGATGAAGTGAAGAATGTAGGTAAACAGTGGAGACTTGGGAGTTCTGTAGACAGATTAAATTATTCACAAAGATTTTGCCGTTGAGCAATAATAGAATAATTAAACCTGGGGCTGGAGAACATCACACAGGGACAGAATGTTAGGAATAAATCGTGTGCGAAAAGTCGCAATAAGTAACAGTTTGCAGGGTGTGAGTACTCAGGAGAGATACGGAAGGAGAAAAGGAGCAGGGAGAACGAAACCGAGGGAAAGAGAGAAGCAGAAGTAAAGAGAAAGGGTAAGAAGCAGCAGTGTGAATAATTCACGATCATAAAGTGCTGGAACGTCCAGAATAATTAGAGAGAGAAACTGTGAGTGGAAATTGACTGTTGTCAGATTGTGTTCATTTTCCTGTTGGACTTGATGCTTTGTGTTGATTTCTGTTAGGTCCTCATTTTGTTTTGTCGAAGGTTCCTGTTCCTTACTTAGTGACTGAATAAATAGAATAGAATCAAGACTTCACCGATTGTCTTTCATTACTGAAATTCTGTGCTTTAAAATCTCGGTGACTGCCGAGTTCAATAAAGAGCGAGGCTGATATCAGAAATATATATAAATTTACATTTCATTGCTTGTACAAACTAAATACATTGACTATATTGTATAAACAATTAACTGTTCTGCAACACCAATGACCACAATACCTGTTTGAAAGTATTAATTGAGTTTTTCAACTGGGATCTAAATATTAGATTTCCTCCAGAACTCTTTTGCAGCCTCTCCCCGTGAATCTCAGCCTCTCCTCACCATATTGAATCCTCAGTCTCCTCATTCTACCTTTAGTTTATCCACTCTCCCAAACCATCTGTTCCAGTCTCCCCTCCTTTACCTTCTCTCCCTCCCAACATCACTCCCTGATTCCACCTACAGCTGCCTCGTCCAAACTGATAGGAATGTAGGAACATAGGAGCAGGAGGAGGACATTAGGCCTTCAAGTCTGCTCTGCAATTCTCGATCGTGGCTGATACTCAAACTCAGCGCTGCATTTTTCAGCATTTTCCCATTTGGTAACTGTTCTTGCCGTTTCACTGAACGCAGAGCAACAAATCAGCTACTCATCGGTTCTTCCGAAAACTTCCCAACCAACAGTCTGAAAACAAATTCCCAATTAATTCATTGGATTCCATCTTTTGTAAAACCCCTTCTCATTTCCTCACTGGCGTTGCATCCTCACTCAGTACTTCCAGTAGATCCGGTGTTGACTTTATTCACTTTCCATATCAATTTCCCAATTCATTTTAAATAATTGTATTTTCAAACATTTCACTGTGGCAAAGCACTGCCCAGGTCAATGGAACAGTTTTCACTGCTCGATGCAGCAACAAAGCTGGAAATTTCAGCCCAGATACTTTCAAACTGCTGCTTTGTCTCCAGGTCTGATCAATAATTTCTTTGCTTCCTTTTCTCTCTCTTCCAGTTAACTTGGTGGCAATTGTGATCCTGACCCACGGAAAGTGCGACCTCTCCAAATGTATCACTGTCTACCTGGTGGGAATGGCAGTGGCTGATCTCCTGGTCGTTATCACCGATCCCATATTGATTTGGATTGTTTCAATTTATTTCCCAGTTTCATTCCTGAGAATTACTCCTGTGTGTTCTCTCGTTGTCGTTCTTCTTTCTGCAGCCACCGTTGTTTCTGTCTGGCTCACAGTTACTTTCACCTTTGATCGATTTGTGGCCATTTGTTGTGAGAAGCTTAAAACAAAATATTGCACTGAGAAAACGGCGGGTGTCGTTCTAGGAACGGTTAGTGTGATGGGCTGTTTGGAGTCTATCCCCTGGTACTTTACACAGGAAGCAGATTACATTATTGATAATGTTTCCATGGGTTGTAATTATAAACTGATCTTCTTTACTTCCCCCACATGGGGCGCATTTGAATTGTTTGAACGCACCATAACACCTTGTGTCCCGTTCTTTCTGATTTTGCTGCTCAATGTTCTGACTGTCAGACGGATTTTATTCTCCAGTAAAGTCCGCAGGGGATTCCGGGGCCACAGCAATGGAGACAATCACAAGGACCCAGAGATGGAGAATCGCAGAAAATCAATTATTTTACTCTTCACTATATCCGGCAGTTTTATACTGTTATGGGCGACCCGAGTTGTGTATAACATTTATGCGCGAATTTCAGACATTCAGTATTATTCCTCCGATACTGATGCTTTCTTCATCACAAATCAAACAGCACAGATGCTGCAGCTTCTCAGTTCCTGCACCAACACATGTATTTACGTTGTGACCCAGACTAAATTCAGAAAGGAACTGAAGAAGGCTGTGAAATACCCTTTCAATCTCATTGTTAAATTAGTGAAATCATAGAAAGAGCTGAAGGGCTTCAAACACTGGAACTAAATCCAATTTAATATTCCTTTCCCAACACTCACCGCAGAACAGAAAGTACATTTGATATTCACAGCGCTGAAGACTGAAATGATATTAAATCTGTTCCTCTTGCTCTTCAGAAGATTTATGAATTGTTTCTCAAAAACGCTTGTCGAACAGCTCAACTGAATTCAACTAAACCCACCCTGAAACCAGAGCAAAATGGACTAAACTGCAAGTCACAGAAATTGTCAGATGGTGAGAAGGGCAGAAACTGCAGTGAGACAGGGACACCAGCAGATGAAGATGGTGAGAGGGTGCTGTAAATGCAGTGAGAAGGGACACCAGCAACTGGAGTTGGTGGGAGGGGGGCATTAACTGCAGTAAGTCGGGGACACCAGCAGATGGTGATGCTGAGCCATTGCTGATGGGAGATTCTGTGTTACTGAGAGTTTGAACGTTTCCATAAGTTTGATTAATTTACTTTATGTAAACTTGAGAGGCTTAGTAAAAGAATTACAATAAAATTTGTGTCAAATTGCTATTTTTCAACTATGCAAATACTTGTAGCATTAAACTCGTTCCTGTTAGGAAAATTATTTTGAGTGATTAAAGGTAAAGCCGAAACAAAGCAACAGCATCAAATGAAACTCAAACGATCATGTACAAATAAAAACTCTCTAAATAAGTTGTGTCGAATTCTTCATCACTAACGTTGTTACATCTCTGACTCTCACTTCTATTTCTATGCTCGCATCATCTCTACTATAACTAAGAGGAATTGAAGTTTTGATCCAATTGTCTTTTGAATGTTAATATTGAATCTGCTTTCAGAAATTTTCAGGCAATGAATTCCAGACCACACCAACTTCTTGCCTATTCGGTCCTCCTGCTAGTATATGAACTCCTAATGGTTCCAAACCGTGGGAAATATTTTGAATGCAATTAATTTCTCCAGTGCAGCAGCTGCAGAGGAGCTGGAACCTCCTCAATTTGGACAAGTGATGAAAAGAAATCCCTTTGAATCCCCAAGGAGAGCAGAGGAAGGAAACAGTCATGAAGCAAAGGGAAACAAGTGACACATTATTGCAGCACTAATAATTCTTTTTTGGAATGTGGAGGTCCTTATCGTTGAACCTTATAGAAACTGGAGGTGAAAAGTGGAAGACAGTTAATACAAGTTGTGTTCTTGGCCATTTCCAGCTTTGTAAACCTTTGTTACATTAAAATGGTAAATGGTAAGAAATTCGTTTTCTCCAATGATTACAGGGGTAATGCATAAATGCAGCAGCGTCAAACAAAGTGCAAGCCAACGTTCTCTTGGCTGCATCACTAACCTGGCTCCAGTTCCATCCTTTGTCTCGGAGTGTAATTGAAGATCCGAAAAAAATCTGCCTGTTTATACTGCAACCAGACCTCTCAAGCGAAAACTCCTTGCCAGAATTTCAAGGTAACTGCAGTGAGACATTTTCAGTCAATTTCTGAACATTCTGTAAACTGGAGGTGAAAAGTGAAAGACATTTAATGCAATTTGTGTTCAATTGCCATTATCCAGACCAACCTCCGCTCCATGTTTTGAAATAACAACAGCTTTTTCTGCACCGTGAATGAGGTTTTGGGGGAGGGAGAGAGAAAGACAGACAGACAGGTTTCTGTCAGGAATGATCCATTTGTGATATGGCTGGAATATCCCTCCCTTCACCATTCCCTGTTTATACAGAGATTCACAATGGACTGTTCCATATCTGAGAGGGAGTGTCCAGATAGAGAAAGCTGAGACCTGGTTGGATGAGCTGTACTTAGGGTGGACCGGGTATTTGAGTGTCAGATTCTGGGATATATTATTTCAACATAAGCCACCATTCTTTCCTTCCAAGCGGCTGGTGCGCGAGGGTGAGTTTCTGTGTCTCAGTCTCCCTGTGCACAGGTGAGATGCAACCTGATTACATTGTGTGTATTTGTGTGTGTGTGTGTGTGTTTGTGTGTGTGTGTGTGTGTTTGTGTGTGTGTGTGTGTGAGAGAGAGAGAGAGAGCAGCCTGAATCCCTCTCGCTGTGTCCCTGTCATTACCCTGTTCTTCAATTCCAGCCCCGTAGTCCCTGCCCAGGATCTTTTCCCCATGGGCGAGCTGCTGGAGGGAAGGTGTTAGAGTACAACGATAGAGCGCAGACAGTGTGGGATGGTGAGTATCTGAACTTTATTCTCTCTCTCTGTCTTTCTCCCTCATCTAACTCAATCACTCTTTCAATCTCTATATCTCTCTGTTTTCTTCTCCGTGTGTTTCTCCCTCTCTCTGTGTTTCCCCTCTCCGTGTTTCGATCTCTCAATCTCCCTCTCTCCTTGTGTTTCTCTCTCTCTCTGTTTCATTCTCTCGCACTGGCTTTCGCTCGATTAATCTCTCAATCTCTCTCTTAATCTGTCTCTCTGAACCTTTCTCTCAATCTCCCTCTTTGTGTTTTGTCTTCTCCCTTTGTGTTTTACTCTCAGTTACTCTCTTTGAGTCTTTCTCCTTCACTGGCTTTCTGCTGCATCTCTGTTGACTGCAGTTCCTTTGTGTCTCCATTCTTTCCCTCTGCTTTTTTATCCCTCCCCTTTTTTCTTTGCTTATCTTTTTCCTGTATTTTCTGTCTTTTCGCTTTTTTAACATTTTCTCAGCCTTTCCTCTATTTCTCTGACTTGTTCTGGAGAGTCTGCATTTGACCTTTTTGCCATTCCTCTATTTCTCAGACTTTCTTTTTGCCTTTTCTCTATTTCTCTGATATTTTCCGGCTTTTTTCTGTGTCTCTGACTTTTTGTGGCTTTTCTCTATTTCTCTGACAATTCTGTGTTTTTTTCGCTGTTTCTCAGGATTTTTTCTCTATTACTCTGATTTTCTTCTGCCTTTACTCTGTTTCTCTGACCTTTCCTGCCTTTTCTGCATTTCCTTGAGTTATTCTGCCTTTTCTCTGCTTCCCTGAGTTGTTCTGCCTTTCAGATTAGATTAGAGATACAGCACTGAAACAGGCCCTCCGGCCCACTGAGTCTGTGCCGACCATCAACCACCCATTTATACTAATCCTACACTAATCCCATATTCCTACCAAACATCCCCACCTGTTCCTATATTTCCCGACCACCTACCTATACTAGTGACAATTTATAATGGCCAATTTACCTATCAACCTGCAAGTCTTTTGGCTTGTGGGAGGAAACCGGAGCACCTGGAGAAAACCCACGCAGACACAGGGAGAACTTGCAAACTCCACACAAGCAGTACCCAGAATCGAACCCGGGTCCCTGGAGCTGCGAGGCTGCAGTGCTAACCATTGCGCCACTGTGTCGCCTTTTATCTGCTTCCCCTGAGTTGTTCTGCCTTTTCTCTGTTTCTCTGACTTTTTCTGCATGGTCTCTATTTGACTTTTTTGCCTCTTCTATATTTATCTGATATTTTCTGGCTTTTCTCTATGTCTCTGACCTCTCGTGGCTTTTCTCTATTTCTCAGACTTTTTATGCATTTTCTCTATGTCTCTGACTTTTTGTTGTCTTTTTTCTCGATTTCTCTAACTTTTTCTGCTTTTTCTCTATTTCTCTGGTTTTTTCTCTATTTCACTGCCCTTTTCTGCCTTTTCTCTATTTCTCTGACGTTTTTGCTTTTCCTCTATTTCTCTGATTTTGTTTTGCCTTTTCTCTGTTTCTCAGACGTTTTTGTCTTTTTTGTATTTCTCTGACGTTTTTTCTGGCTTTTCTTTATTTCTCTGACTTATTCTGCCTTTTCCCTGTTTTTCTGATTTTTCCTGTCGTTTCTCTATTTCTCTGACTTTTTTCTGGCTTTTCTCTAATTATCGGACTTATTCTGGCTTTTTTCTGTTTCACTGACTTTTTCTGTCCCTTTCTCTGCTTTCTCTCTCCTTGGCTCTATCTGCTTTCTCTCACTGTGGCTTTTCTCTCTTTCTGGATTTTTGCCCCCTTGCCACAAAAAAATATTCTCCCAGCACATATTGTACACCCGCTAAATTCCCCCTCCACAAATTTACCCCTGCAAATTTGCCCCCACAAATATCCCCACTTCAAATTCCCCCACGCAAATTCCACCCCCACAACCAATCTCCCCGCAAATACCCCCTTGTAAATTTACCCCCAACACAAATATTCACCCCGCGAATATCCCTGCCACAAATATCCCCCAGGAAATCCTCACCCCACAAAATCCCCCTCTAAAATTCCCCCATGCAATCTTCCCTCCCTACAAAATTACCCCTTGCAAAATTCCCACCCCGCAAAATTTCCTCACCGCAAAATTCACCCCCGTAAATATTGCCACGCTGCCAGAAATTTCAATTTGAGCAGACCAGAAAAGTCCCCTCCCATTTTGAACCTACAGAATTCCATCTGCCATTTGAAACCAGGTGACTTCCCCCTCCCATTTTAAAATTGGAGAATGCCCACTCCCATTTTAAACCTGGAAACGCCCCCTCCCAGTATAAACTGGGTGAAGACCTTCTTCCATTTTAAACCTGGAGAAGAACCCCTCCCATTTTAACACTGGAGAATCTGCACCAATTTTAAAACTTGAGGTCCCCCTGCCATTTGAAACCTGGTGCATCCCGCCTCCCGTTTTGTACCTGGAGAATGCCCCCTGCCATTTGAAACATGGTGAATCCCCCCTCCCATTTGAAACCATGAGAATGCCCACTCGCATGTTAAACCTGGAGTAGACCCCCACCCATTTGAAACCTGGAGAAGCAGCCCTCCCATTTTAAACATTGCCAAATTCCTGCTGTGAATATCGCCCCCTAAAACTCCTCCTGCCCCCATTGCAAACATCCCTCCCTTTCTAAATACCGCCCCTGTAATTGAAAAGCCTCTCCCTCTACGAACTCCCACTCTGTATCATCTTCCCTGTGAACAGTCGCCCCGTGTAACTCTCGTCCGAGACAACAGCCACTGTGAAATTCAAACCACCATTGCTTTCCTGTGCGTGTCTCCATCTCCTCGCAGTCTTTAATTCCTGTCTGGTTAAGACACTGGAATTCTATCAAATCGCTCCCAGACCCCCAGCACCTTTCACTCGTGTCTAGCTAAATACAGTTTCGGGCATAGACCAAGGACCCCCAGAGGCTAACTGGCTTTCTGAGCCTTTAACGTAGAGCAAGATCCCAACCCCAGGCACAACCCTCCCTGTAGAAAGGTGTATCACCTGTTCACCCAACTAGCCACTCCTACCCGTATCCCTCCAACCCCCACCCGCACCCCCGCCCCGCCAAGCAGGCATCAGAGGATCATACACACTCTGACACAAACATGTACACACACTGGTTTGCATAGGGACAAAGGAGGGCATACTGCCCTTTGAGCCTCTCTCGTCTATGTTTGATCATGAATGATCTGACCCTTCCCCCATTGACCCACAAGAAGACAGGTAGAAACAGTCGGGAGCATATGCACAGAGAGGAGAGGAATCACTGGGCTGGCCTTGGAATTGATGCTCATGGTGCAAATCAGGGTTGGGGCGGGCGGGGTGGGAGATGCGGTGTTGTTGTGAATCGGCCGTCTGTTCTGAATCTCTTCCCTGTTTATTAACTCAATGGGAGCAAAACTCAGGCGTGTTGGAAAGCAGGATCCCGGCACATTATCACCTTGTACAACATAACGGCAGCGATTTCAAATCCACCCCCAGTCAGAGGGAGAGACACAGAAAGCAGAGATCAATGTATTAGGACAGAACTTACCGAGGGAGAGAGAGAGAGAGAGAACCAAATGGAGAGGGAAATGGATAATGAACGAGAGTCAGGGAGTCAGAAAACAATGACAGTAACTAAGAGGAGAGAGCAAAAATAACAAGGAGGGCACAGACAGAAAGCGAGAGGGAGTGAGAGAGATGGATAGAGATGGCGAAATTCATCGGAAAAGCTGGAGCTGTAGCGAGAGAATGCAGCAGTGATGTCGATAAGAGAAATCCACCCCAGAGAAAGAGATAGATGCAGAGCCAGAAAGATGACAAGGGGCAGAGATATCAAGTAAGATGTAGATTCAGAATAGAGAGGGATGTCTCATGTCCGGGGGGTGGGTGGTAGGAGATGTGGAACTGAGAGAGAGAAATGGACAGAGAGACAGATAGTATGCAGAGAGTCGCAGAACGAGACTGAAAAGCTAGATAAATCCCCAGGGCCTGATGGGACCGACCCCAGAATACTGAGGGAGGCAAGGGAAGAAATTGCTGCGGCCTTGACAGAAATCTTTGCATCCTCATTGGCTACAGGTGAAGACCCAGCGGACTGGAGAATAGCCAGTGTTGTTCCTTTGATTAAGAAGGATAGCATGAATAATCCAGGAAATTATAGGCTGGTTAGCCTTACGTCAGTGGCAGGGAAATTATTAGAGAGGATTCTTCGGGACAGGGTTTACTCCCATTTAGCAATAAACGAGCTTATTAGCGAGAGGCAGCATGGTTTTGTGAAGGGAGGTCGTGTCTCACTAATTTGATTGAGTTTTTTGAGGAAGTGACGAAGATGATTGATGAAGGAAGAGCAGTGGATGTTAACTATATGGACTTCAGTAAAGTCTTTGACAAGGTCCCTCATGGCAGACTGGAACAAAACGTGAGGTGAGCTGACAAGATGGATACAGAACTGGCTCTGTTATAGAAGACAGAGTTGAGCAGTGGAAGGGTGATTTTCTGATTGGAGGGATGTGACTAGTGGTGTTCCGCATGGATCAGTGCTGGGATCTTTGCGCTTTGCAGTATATATAGATGATTTAGAGGAAAATCTTGCTGGTCTGATTAGTAAGCTTGCAGACGGCACAAAGGTTGGTGGAGATGTGGATAGTGATGAGGATTGTCAGAGGATACAGCAGGATATAGATCAGTTGGAGACTTGGGCAGAGACATAGCAGATGAAGTTTAATCCAGACAAATGTGAGGTAATGCATTTTGGAAGGTCTAATGCAGGTGGGAAGTATAATGTAAACGAAAGAACCCTTAGGAGTATTGAAGGGCAGAGAGATCTGGGCGTACAGATCCACAGGTCACTGAAAGTGGCAACGCAGGTGGATAAGGTAGTCAAGAAGGCATATGGTATGCTTGACTTCATCGGTCGTGGCATGGAGTATAAAAAATGGCAAGCCATGCTGCAGCTGTACTGAACTTTAGATAGGCCTCACTTAGAATATTGCGTGCAATTCTGGTCACCACAATACCAGAAGGACGTGGAGGCATTGGTGATGGTACAGAAGAGGTTTGCCAGGATGTTGGCTGGCCTGCAGGGCATTAGCTATGAAGGGAGGTTGGATGAACTCGGATTGTTTTCACTGGAACGACGGAGGTGGAGGGGTGACAAGATAGAGTTTTACAAAGTTATGAGTGGCATGGACTGAGTGGAAAATAAGAAGATTTTTCCCAGGATGGAAGAGTCAGTTACTAGGGGCCATAGTTTTAAGGTGAGAGGGGCAAAGTTTAGAGGGGATGTGCGAGGCAAGTTCTTTACACAGAGGGTGGTGAGTGCCTGGAACCTGCTGCTGGGGGAGGTTGTGGAAGCAGTTATGATAGCGACGTTTAAGAGGCATCTTGACAAATACATGAATAGGATGGGAATAGAGGGATACGGTTGCCGGAAGTGCTGGAGGTTTTAGTTGAGGCAGCTTCTCTACAGGAGCTGGGAGCTGGGCAGTGCATAAACACTCCCTTTGTGTTTACCCTGTTATCTCCAGCTATTTCTCACTCTCCCGCTCTCACTCCATTTTTCTGTGTTTCTATATATATATGTTTCGGCCTCATTATAGAAGCACAGAAACACTATTGACCTCCATCCCCTCTCCAGTAGAAGGATAGAGAGACAGCATCCACATTCCAGTCCCTGCAAATCTGAATTCAAATGGCCCCCTCAGGTGCGACATTTCACTGTCGAATTCAGACCAGAGCCTAAAGCATTATTTGGGAATGATAACAAACCTTTAGAAAACTTCGCATTTTGGCCATTTAATTGCTGAGTAACAGAAGCATTTGCCAATTAATTACTTAATTTTAAAGTGGTCATCACTGTTGCAATGTTGGAAACACTGCAGGCCATTTGTGCACAGCAAGATTCCACAAGCAGCGGTGTGATAAAAGGCAGATACACCTCCCCTTCCCCTCTGATTCCCTTCATGTTTCCCTCACTATCCTGCGTCGCTCTCCCTCCTGCTACTCTCATTCAGTGGGAAAGATGGAGAGATGGAGAGACAGGGAAATCCACTTTCAGATCTTATTCAAATGGCTGCTGCACATTTCATTTAACCCTCAGATACACGGCACTGCCAAAAACACCAGCATCATTCGGGAATTATACCAGCTTCAAGCACAGGACATTGATTCCAGGCCTTCAGGAGAGCTTTGCAGACAAGAATTCACTTCTGAAATATAGTCGCTCATACAATGCAAGGTATTCTGCTGACAGCATGTGAACAGCAAGATTCTGCAGGAAGAAATGTGATATGATACAGATTACCTGTTTATTGATGTTAGTTGAGCGATCCCAGAGGCAGGAACATTCCTGCAGTGTTAAAATTTCAAACACCCCTCTCCCTGTCTTTCTCCTGCAAACCCCCGCAACGCCCCCCCACCCACCCCCCCCCCCCCACCCACCACCACCACCACCACCCACCTCATCCACATCTGCTTCTTTTTCTTTCGATATCGGATTTAGTCTTGATTGAAACGTCCTCTGAACTGTTTCTGTCATCGTTTCAAACAACCACATGTCACATTGTGGCTCCTATTGATTAATGGTTAAAATACAGAAAGTGCGGGGGAGAGCAAAGCAGAGGAAGATGGAGAGAAAACAAAGAGAAATCCACACTCAGACCCTCATGAAGTTGAGTTTTAAAGTTTCCTCATTGTTGTCAGGCAGGAAATGCTGCAGAACACTGGATGCACAGCAATATCCTGCAAGTAGCGGTGTGATAAGATTCAGATTGCCCTTCGTCCCCCGATAGGGCACATTTCCCTCTTTATATTCCTTCCGGAAATATTTTTTTCCCAACAATCGGGTCCCACGAGTGATTATTTTTTTAAATCAGACCTTTAAGTCAGGTCATTGATGAAGCAGCTGAAGATGGTTGGGCCAAATATACTACCTTGAGGAAATCCTGCAGTGATGTCCTGGGACTGAGATGATTGACCTCCAACAACCACAACCATCTTCCTTTGTGTTCGGTATGAGTCAAACCAGCGGATTCCCACTGATCTCAATTTTACTCGGGCTCCTCGATGCCACACTCGGTCAAACGCTGCCTTGATGTAAGGTCACTCTCTCTTCCCAGTAGCAGACAGGAGTAAACGGTCCCTTTGACCCGTTGTGTACTGAACATGCTCTGTTTCTTCAAAGCCTGATACAGGACTGTTCATGGCCGATTAACATAGCCCATCAAACACTCCCAGAGCAGGTTCAGCACAGCTTAGGAACAGAGTACAGTTCCTTCAACATTCTCTCTCTGTCTTCCTCTCTCCGTCTCTCCCTCCTGCTATCCCTGGCACCATGAGAGAGACAGAGGCAGAGAGGGTTAGATATGCAGACAGAGGGAGGGCCGTGAGAGGACCAAGGTTGGAGAGAGCGAGATTGTTGGGATGGATTGAAAGGGAGAATGTAAGATGTATTAATTTGATATAATCCTTCACTGCTGTGTGCACAATTATATAAGAGATAGGTACGGAGAGAGAAATATCAGGAGAGATCCAGAGGGAATATGCTCCATTTTTAGCATCCAGCAAGTTATTCCACTGCGGAAGCCGTCACATCCTTATGATATTGGTTGTAGACAATTAGAAATTTATGTCCCCGCTTATCCACCTCTTTGCTGAGGGAAATAGGTCCTTCTTATTCACTCTATCTGGGCCCCTCATAATTTTATACACCTCAACTCAATGAACAAAGAACAAAGAACAAATAGCAAAGAAAATTACAGCACAAGAACAGGCCCTTCGGCCCTCAAAGCCTGCGCCGATCCAGATCCTCTATCTAAACCAGTCGTCTATTTTCTAAGGGTCTGTATCTCTTTGCTTCCTGCCCATTCATGTATCTGCCTCGATACATCCTAAAAGACGCTATCGTGACCGCGTCTAACACCTCCACTGGCAACACATTCCACGCACCCACCACCCTCTGTGGAAAGAACTTTCCACACATATCCCCCCTAAACTTTTCCCCTCTCACTTTGAACTCGTGACCCCGAGTGATTGAATCCCCCACTCTGGGTAAAAGCTTCTTGCTATCCATCCTGTCTATACCTCTCATGATTTTGTACACCTGAATCAGGTCCCCCCTGAACCTCCATCTTTCTATTGAAAATAATCCTAATCTACTCAACCTCTCTTCATAGCTAGCGCCCTCCATACCAGGCAACAGCCTGGTGAACCTTAATATTCCCTCAGCCTCCTCCGTTCCAAAAAAACAACAACCCCAGCCTGTCTAATATTTCCTTTGGATTTCTTTGCAATTTTGGAACTCTCTTCTGCAAATAGGACTTCATGCAGACTTAATTGCTAATTTTTAAATCTGTGATTGATAGATTTTTGTCAATCAAAGGTATTAAAAGGTAACGGGGCAAAGGTGGGGTATATGGTATTAGTTAGATCACAGATCAGCCCTGATCTCACTGAATGCGGAATCAGTGTTGAGGGATTAAATTGCCTCCTCCTCTTCCTTTGTCCGATGTTAGATATCCTTCTTTCACTCTCAGTCACCCTGTCTGTCTGTGTCTCTATATTTCTCTCTCTCTCGCTCTCTCTCTCTCTTTGTTTCGGACAGTGGAGAGCGAGATTCACGCTGTATCCACCCGATGATGTTCCTACCATGGGAGCGGTCTCTGCTTCTGCTGCATTTTACCCGCTCTCACTTTGTACTGCACAAGACCATTTCTCTGTGTATAATACAATAGACCCTGTCTTTACTCTGTATCGAACCCCATGCTGTCCCTGCCCTGGGAATGTGTGATGGGAAATTTACTCTGTGTCTCACCCCACACTGTGCTTTTCTTTAGAGTGTTTAATAGGACAATGTTGAAAGAGTTTTACTCTGTATCCCTGGAATTTAGACGGTTAAGGGGTGATTTGATGAAAGTTTTCAGAACAATAAGGGAAACTGACAGGGTAGAAAGAGAGAAACTATTCCCACTGGCTGCAGAATCGAGAACCTGTGCACATAGTCTCAAAATCATAAAATTGTCTTAAACCATTCTCTGTCTGTGTCGCCCTCTTTGTCTCCCTGTCTGTCTCTTTCTCCCTCCGTTCTCAGAACATCTGCGGATATCCACAAACATCAGTTAGCCATTTTAGGTCTGTTCACGGTGGCCATTTTATGTTACCACAACACTGTGACATTTATTACAGAGACTGATTCCTCACTAATGTAGTGTTAGTGCTTTAAACGTGACAGAGACACAGACATGGAAACACTGAGACACACAGAACCAGACAGGAGTGAATCATTCCCTTGTACCCATTGTGTACTGTATGTGTACAGGCGCTGACACGGTATTAAATTCATTCCCGGGATCTGGGCATCACTGACAAGACCAGCGTTTATTGCCAAATTTCCCTGAGAAGTTGGCGATGAACTGCTCCCCTCATCGACCCTCACAGTTACCCTCATAAAAAATTCACTCCAGCTAGTCTGACACGATCTCCACTTACCAAATCCATGCTAACTATGCCTGACTAATCTGCACCTTTCTAAATGACTATTAATACTGTTTAGCAGAGTTTATCCCAATCATTTGTCCTCCACTGAAGTTAGGCTGAGTGGCCTGTAATTACTCAGTCTATCCCTTTCTCCCTTTTTAATTAATGGTACAACGTTTGCAGCCACCTCTTTCAACACTTTGGGATGCAAATAATCAGGTCCACGGGAGTTATTTACTTTAAGATCCCTTCATTGTCTAGTACTTTTTTTCAACTAATATTTATACCTTGCAGTTCCTCATTTACACTAGTTCCTTGATTATCCATTATTTCTGGGAGGTTTTTAGCATGTTCCTCTGTGAAGACAAACACAAAGTATTTGTTTAGTTTCTCTGCCATTGTCCTCTGATGATAGGCTGAGTAAATTGGATCTGTATTCTTTGGAGTTTAAAAGAATGAGAGGTGATCTCATTCCAACATATCAGATTCTAAAACACTCCGAGAGCAGGTTCAGCACAGCTTAGGAACAGAGTACAGTTCCTTAAACATTCTCTCACTGTCTTTCTCCCTCTGTCTCTCCCTCCTGCTATCTCTGGCACTAGGAGAGAGACAGAGGGAGAGAGGGTTAGATATGCAGACAGAGAGAGGGCTGCAGAGAGGGACAAGTTTGGAGAGAGAGAGAGATTGTTGGGGTGGATTGAAAGGGAGAATGTAAGATATATTAATTTGATGTAATCCTTCACTGCTGTGTGAACAAACATGTAACAGATAGGTATGGAGAGAGAAACATCAGGAGAGATCCAGAGGGAATATTCTCCATTTTGAACATCCATCAAGCTATTCCACTGTGGGAGCCATCATACCTTCAGGATATCGGTTGTGGAAATTTTGAAATCTATGGCCCCGCTTATGGACTTCTCTGCTAAGGGAAATATGTCCTTCCTATCCACTCTACCTAGGCCCCTCAAAACTTTATGCACCTCAACCCAATCTCCCCTTAGCTTCCTCTGGTACAAATAAAACAACCCCAGCCTGTTCAATCATTCCTTTGGATTTCTTTGCAATTTTGGAACTCTCTTCTGCAAATAGGGATTCATGCTGGCTTGATTGTTAATTTTTAAATCTGTGATTGATAGATTCTTGTTAACCAAAGGTATTAAGAGATAAGGGGGGCAAAGGCGGGGTATATGGTGTTAGTTAGATCACAGATCAGCCCTGATCTCATTGAATGCTGGAACAGGGTTGATGGGTTAAATTGCCTCCTCCTCTTCATCTGTCTCTTTGGTGTACGTGGTCTACCTGCGGGCATTTGATACAGAGCCGCACAGCAGACTTGTGAGCAAAATTACAGCTCGTTGAATAAATGGGACGGTAGCAACATGCATATAAAACTGGCTGAGTGACAGAAAACAGAGAATAATGATTCATGGATGTTTTTCGGGCTGGAGGAAGGTTTGTAGTGGAGCTCCCCAGGGATCAGTGATGGGACCCTTGCTTTTCCTGATCTAAATTATTGTCCTAGACCTTGGTGTAAAGGGCACAATTTCAAAATTTGCAGATGATACGAAACTTGGAAGCATTGTGAACTGTGAGGAGAATAGTGTAGAACTTCAAAAGGGCACAGACAAGTTGGTGGAATGGGCGGAGAAGTGGCAGATGAGGTTCAATGTGGAGAAATGTGAAGTGATTAATTTTGGTAGGAATAACATGGAGATACAATATAGAATAGAGGATACAATTCTAAAGGGGTTGCAGGAGAAGAGGGAACTGGGTATATATGTGCATAAGTCATTGATGGTGTCAGGACAGTTTGAGAGAGTGGTTCATAAAGTATACAGTATCCTGGGCTTTATGAATATGGGCATAGATTACAAGAGCAAGGAAGTTATGTTGAACTTGTATAATACACTAGTTTGGGTTGTCACCAGAGAGGATTGGAAAATGATGGTCAGAGCCTCCTCTATTTCCTCCCTTGCTCCTCTTAACAATCTGGTGAATTATCAGCTTTCAAAGATGTTAAACCCCTTAATATTTCCTCTCAATATGTTTATCCTCCCCTCTTTTGTGAAGACAGATGCAATGCATTCATTCTGAACCATGCCCACATCTTCCACCTCCACAGGCAGGAAGAAGGAGGAGAGGAAATCTAAACTAAAGAATACAATTCTAACAGGGGGTGCAGAAACAGACAGATCTGGGGGGTATTTGTGAACCAATCACTGAACGTGGCAGGGTAGGACACCACACTTTTGATCACAGCACCACTTCTGGACACCACACTTTAGGAAGGATGTGGGGTCATTAGAGAGGGTGCAGATAAGATTCACGAGCAAGGTTCCAGGGATGAGGAACCTCAGTTGCATGGATAGATTGGAGGATTTGGAATTGATCTTTGTGTCTCTCTGTCCTCCTCCCTCTGTCGCTCCCTCCTGCTATCTCTGACAATAGGAGAGAGACAGAGTGAGAGAGGGTTAGATATGCAGACAGAGAGAGTGCTGTGGAGAGGGACACGGTTGGAGAGAGGGAGATTGTTGGAGTGGATTGAAAGGGAGAATGTAAGACATATTAATTTGATATAATCCTTCACTGCTGTGTGCACAAACATGTAACAGATAGGTATGGAGAGAGAAACATCAGGAGAGATCCAGAGAGTATATATTCCATTTTAAACATCCAGCAAGCTAGTCCACTGTGGGAGCCATCAGACCCTCATGATATTGGTTGTGGAAATTTTGAAATCTATATCCCCGCTTATGGACCTCTGTGCTAAGGGAAATAGCTACTTCCTATTCACTCTATCGAGGCGCCTCATAATTTTATACACCTTAACTCAATCTCCCCTCTGTATCCTCTGTTCCAGAGAAAACAACCCCTGCCTGTCCAATCATTTCTTTGGACTTCTTTGCAATTTTGTAACTCTCTTCTGCAAACAGCAATTCATGCTGGCTTCTTTGTTAACTTTTAAATCTGGGATTGATAGATTCGTGTCAACCAAAGATATTAAGAGATAAGGGGCAGAGGTGGGATATATAGTGTTAGTTAGATCACAGATCAGCCCTGATCACACTGAATGCTGGAACAGGGTTGAGGGGTTTCATTGCCTCCTCCTCTTCCTATGTCTGATGTTAAATATCCTTCTTCCACTCTCAGTCACCCTGTCTGTCTGTGTCTCTCTATTTCTCTCTTTCTGTCTCTCTCTCTGTCTGTTTCGGACAGCGTAGAGTGAGATTCACTCTGTATTCAACCCATGATGTCCCTGCCCTGGTAGTGTTGGATGGGACAGTGTAGAAGGAGCATTACTCGATATCTAATCCTTGCTGTACCTCTCTGGGGAATTTTGATGGGAGAGTGCAAACAGAGAGGTCTGGGAACAGGGTCCCCATGGGGAAGACTTAATGGTGCCTCCAAATTGACTAGTTAACAATATTAGTGCTCCATGGATGAAAGGGGCAGTGGCTGAGTGGATACGACGTTGGCTGAGAGAGTGGACAATGGTTGTTTCAGACTGGAGGGGGGTATACCGTGGAGGTTTATATTAGGACCACTGCTCTTTTTGATGTCTCCTAATGACTTGAACTTGAGTGTACAGGGCATAATTTCAATGTTTGCCAATGTTTGTGTCATCTGCAATGTAAGAAACAGGGAAGGGACTAGTAGCAGACTTCAGGAGGATAGAGGCAGTCTGGTGAAATGGAACACACAATAACACAAAACGCCGAACACAGGATTGGAAGAGAATAAATAGGCCAATATAAAGATCAGCAATAATAATGAACTGAATAGGGAGCAGATCGAGAGCAGGGAGATAGAATAGGGAGGCGAAGTGGGGACAGAACATGTCACAAACTGAGCTACCCTGTGACGTTGATATAATGTAACACATTGGCAGAGATCCTGTTCTGTTTGGTAAACGACCTTTTCAAGATATAAAAATGTAAATTCCTCTCTCGTTGACATCTTGCACCAGAGACAGCCTCTCTATTATTTCCAAACTCAAAACAGTGCCAGATTATGAACAAATACTGTATTTCTCACTTAACCCTTTCTACCTGTTCGACTCTGCAGATTATGCAGCAACACACAGCACCAGTTCCAGCTTCTGTGCTTGCTGCGGCACGGACTTCTCTCCTTCTTCTTCTCTTGCTGTGTTTTCTTGACTGTATTCTATCTTCTGCTTCTAAGTGCAAAGGATGTTCTGTTACCCCTCTCTAAGTGTGTTGACGATATGCTGTAACACCCTTTCTTTTATCCTTCTTGTGGTGCAAGGATGTAACCATATTAGTTGTGAATTGTTCCAAGTGCCCTAATTGGTCCAGGTCGACATCATTGTTTGACACGAGTTAGTTAATGGTTTAATCTACACACATTACAGGCGCTTCCTGTTTCTTTCTATTTTATTAAGGAGCCTAAAGGTTACATTTTCGTTGATGCCAGCCATTTTTTAATTCTGCAGTTTCACGTTTATCTCATCTCGCTCCCTGCAAAGGGTGTTGGTGTCTTCGACCCATCTCTCCCATTGTTCTTACACAAAGGTTTAAACAGAGTATAGCTGTGAAAAACCATTGTATAATTATGCAAGCATCAGCTCAAACAGACTTCAATATATTGATGTACAAAGCATATAATCAGTCCCATTATAAATAAAAACAAGGAATGCTGGAACCACTCAGCAGGACTGGCAGCATCTGTGGAAAGCGAAGCAGAGTTACCGTTTCAGGTCAGTAACCCTTCTTTGGAACTGACAAATATTAGAAATGTCACAGGTTATAAGCAAGTGAGGTGGGGGTGGGGCAAGAGATAACAAAGGAGAAGGTGGAGATTGAACAAGGCCACATAGCTGACCAAAAGGTCATGGAGCAAAGGCAAACAATATGTTAATGGTGTGTTGAAAGACGAAGCATTAGTGCAGATAAGGTTTTAACGGACTGAATATTAAACAGCAGCAGGTGCAAACATGAAAAAAACACAGTGGTTAAGCAAATGGAACAAACTAAGATGAAATGAAATAAATGATTGTAAAAAATGTAAAAAATAAAAAAATAAAAAATAACTAAAAATGAAAGTAAAGTGGGGGGCTGTCATGCTCTGAAATTATTGAACTCAATGTTCAGTCCGGCAGGCTGTACAGTGCCTAATCGGTAGATGAGATGCTGTTCCTCGAACTTGCGTTGATGTTCACTGGAACACTGCAGCAATCCCAGGACAGAGATGTGAGCATGAGAGCAGGGGGGAGTGTTGAAATGGCAAGCAACCGGAAGCTCAGGGTCCTGCTTGCGGACTGAGCGGAAGTGGTCCGCAAAGCAGTCACCCAGTTTGCGTTTGGTCTCCCCAATGTAGAGGAGACTACATTGAAAGAAGTACAAGTAAATCGCTGGTTCACCTGAAAGGAGTGTTTGGGGCCTGGGATAGTGAAGAGAGAGGAGGTAAATGGGCAGGTATTACACCTCCTGCAATTGCAGGGGAAGGTTCCATGGGACGGGGACGAGGTGGTGGGAGTAATGGAGGAGTGGACCAGGGTGCCGCGGAGGTCCTCTCTGTGTTATCTAAGCAAGTTCTCCATACAGCAATATGGATTGGGGGGCGGGGGACATTTGATGGAGGTGTTCATGAGTTGAACAAGGATAACCTGTTCCCATTAGCTGATGGTACAAGGACTAGGAAACACAGCTTGATGGTTTTTGGAAAGAGATGCAGGGGAATGTGAGGAAGAACTTATTTTTTACCTGTTGGATCTCCCTGTCCACAAGTGTGGTGGAAAAAGAGCTAATCAATGATTTCAATAGGAGATTGGATAAACACTTGAAGGAAACAAACTTGTTACAGGGCGACGCTGATCAATCAGGGGAGTGAGTCTGATTGGATGATGAGAATACTTTGTCATCTTCCATTCAGTAAAGACTTTGACATTTTTCGTTTGTACGAAATGAGGCAAAGTTGCAGAATTGGGGCTGACTTCAGATGGGGCATTGCAATGGCCAAGAATCGAACCCGGGTCAGCTGCTTGGAAGACAGCTATGCCCACTACTAACCACCATCGCTTGCGTTAGGGGACTGCTCACTCTTCATTTGTAGAGCATACACACCGGAAGTGTTTGGACCTGTAATGTAATTGATGAAATACTTACCAACCATTTCAATCTGCATCGAAACAGCACGTTCATACGCCCATTAGAGGATGGGTTCATAGAATAGTGACAGCACTGCTAGCGGCCATTGGGCCCGTCCTACAGGGTAGTTTTCACACTCACACACTGGAGTCTAACAGATACACAGTGATACCTACATTTAATTAGGAGGAGTGGTCAGGTGTTGTGTCAGAGCCTCTCATCCATATCCATAATGCAATATACAAACATAGTCTCACACTTTAGAAACTGACAGATAGAGAACAAACCTGAGACTCACATACCAAATACATATCGAAGAAAATACATATTTGCCTAACAGCAGCTAACAGGTACAGGATAAAACACACACTCACAACGCAGAAGCTGGCAGGTACAGAACAAATAATATATTTACATACAAGAAACTTTCAAGTACACAGTAAAACCCACAATCACAGACCAGAGACTGCCAGAGACAGATGGAAACCCACACTCACAGAATCACAGATATGTGAAAGCACAAAAGGACACAATTTGACCTGTCGTGTCTGTGCTGGATCTCTGAAGGAGACATTTACCTAGCGTCAGTTTATTGCCTTTTCCCCATAGACCTGCACATTGTTCATTTTCAGATAACAATTCAATTCCCTCTTGCATGCCTGATTGAACCTCCCTCGACTGCACATTCAGGCAGTGCGTTCCAGATTATCACCAGTTGCATTGGAAAAAGTTTTTCCCCCTCCTGCCACCGTTTCTTTCTGTGCCAATTACCTTAAATATGTGCTATCTTGTGCTCAATCCTTCCAACAATTTGATTTTTTTTTCCTTCTCCTTATCTGCCCGATCCAGGCCCTCATGACGTTGAATAACTCGATCAAACGTCTTCTCAAACTCCTCTTCTCCAGTATTTGCAATTCTCCAGTCCTCAGGCACCACCCCCGAGTCAAAAGGAGACTGGAAAATTAGGACCAGTGCCTCTGCAATTTCCAATCACACTTCCCTCAGTATTCTTGGATGCATCTCATCCAGTCTTGGTGCCGTATTAACTTTCAGTACAGCAGTCCGATCCAGTATCTCCTCCTTATCAATTTGAAACATTTCTAGTGTCTAAATTACAGTCCCGTCCAGCATTGCCTGGGTTGCATATTTTTCCTTCGTAAAGGCAGATACAAAGTATCAATTTAATATTTGAGCCATGTTCCCTTCCTCCATGCATCCACCGCCCTTTTTCCATAATTAGCTCAATCACAACATTTAACAATCTTACTATTTAATGCCTATAAATTAAATTTACTTTTAAGTTATCTGTCTGACCCTTTTCCATCTTTGCTTCTTTTATTTATTTGTTCACTTCCCCTCTAAACCTGCTAAATACCAGAAACTGACAGACATATTGATAGATGAGAGCAGTAGTTCCCATTATTAGTCCTATTCATAGAGTTACACAGCACAGAAACAGGCCCTTTGGCGCATCATGACTGCACCAGCCATCAAACATCTATCTATTCTAATCCCATTTTCCAACACTTGGCCCAAAACCTTGTATGCTATGGCGTTCCAAGTGCTCATCTAAATACTTCTTAAATGTTGTATGGGTTCCTACCTCTACCACCCCTTGAGGCAGTGTGCTCCAGATTCCAGCCACCCTCTGGGTAAAAATAAAATCCTCAAATCCCCTCCATACCTCCTGCCCCTTCCCTTAAATCTATGTCCCCATTTATTGAAAACTCCACTGAGGAAAAACGTTTCTTCCTATCTATATTACCCATCTCCTTCATAATTATGTACAATCAGGTCCTCAATCAGGTCATCCCTCCGCCTTCTTTGCTCTAAGGAAAACAACCCGAACCTATCCAGTCTCTCTTCATAGCTGAAATGTTCCAGCCCAGGCAACATCCTGGCGAATCTCCTCTGTACCCTCTTCAGTGCAATCACATCCTTCCCAGAGTGTGGTGACCAGAACTGTACACAGTACCCCAGCTGTGGCCTAACTAGCGTTTTATGCAGCTCCATCATAGCCTCCCTGCTCTTATATTCTATGCCTTGGCTAATAAAGGCACGTATCCAATATGCCTTCCTAACCACCTTATCAACCTATGCTGTTGCCGTCAGTGATCCATGGACAAAAACAACAAGGTTCCTCTGACCCACTGTACTTCATAGAGTCCTACCATCCATTGTATATTCCTTTGCGTTGTTAGTCCTCCCAAAATTCACCTCACACTTCTCAGGATTAAATTCCATTTGCCACTGCTCCACCCATCTTACTAGCCCCTCTATATAGTCCTGGAATCTAAGACTTTCCTCCTCACTATTTACCGCACCACCAATCTTCGTGTCATCAGTGAACGTACTGACCATACCTCCTATATTCCCGTCTAAATGATTAATGTACCCTGCAAACAGCAAGGATCTGAGCACCGACCCCGTGGTACACCACCGGTCACAGGCATCCAATTGCGGGAACAACCCTCGACATCATACCCTGCCCCCTGCTAGTAAGCCAATGTTTGATCCAATTTGACAAATTACCCAGTATCCAATGAGCTCTTACCTTCTTGATCAATCTCCCATTATCGCCCTTATCAAAAGCCTTAGTGAAGTCCGTGCAGACGACAACAACTGCATGATGCTCATCTGCACACCAATCACCTCCTCGAAAAATTCAATCAAGTTAGTTCAACACGATCTCCCCCGACAAAGCCATTCTGACTATCCCTGATTATGCTCTGCCTCTCCAAGTGGATGTTAATCCTGTTCCTCAGATTTTATTTCTAGTAGCTTGCCGACCACTGATGGTAGACTCACTGGACAGTAATCAGCTGGTTTATCCTGAATAATGGTACCACATTCGCTGTCCTCCAGTCCTCTGCTACCTCTTCTGTGACCAGAGAGGAATTGAAAATTTGTGTCTAAGCCCCTGCAATCTCCTCCCTTGCCTCGCATAACAGCCTGGGATACATCTTCTCTGGCCCTGGGGTTAATCGAATTTTAAGGTGCGGAAGGACTGAAGAAACCGGATTCAGCAAACGATATGGGCACTAACTTTATCCCAGTTGTAATACTGAAGATTCGAATCCAGACTAGCCCTGATCCTGGCCAAGCCTGGCCATCGCATTTACCCGAGAATGTGCAAAGTATGTCCTATCCACAAAAAGCAGGACAAATCCATTCAGGGAAATTATAGCCCCATCGGTTCACTCAGAATCATCAGCCAAGTGACCAAATATGCCATTGAGAGTGCTATCAAGTGACATTTACTCAGCAGTGATCTGCAAACTGATTCTCAGTTTGGTCCCGTCATGATCACTGGTTCCTGACCTCATTACAGCCTTATTCCGAATGTACTGAACATCAGAGGTGAGGCGCAGGTGAGTGCCCTTGAAATGAAGAAGCATTTAACCGAGTATGACATCAAGCATCCCTATCTAAACTGAAGTCAATGAGAATCAGCGGGAAAACTCTCAACCGTTTGCAATCATACCTAGCAGAAAGGAACATGGTTGCAGTTGTTGGAAATCCATCATGTCATCAGTATAACATCACTTCCGAAGTTTCACAGTGTCGTGTGCTGGTCCGAACAATCTTCAGCTGCTTCATCAATGACCTTTCTCCATCATAATGTCAGAAGTGGGGATGTTCGCTGATTAATGCACAGTGTTAAGGGACCATCCACGACTCCTCAGTACTGAGGCAGTTTGTGCCCACAGGCAACAAGAAATGGACAACACTGAGGCTCTGGCTGATAAGTGACCAGTAATATTCTCGCCAAACAAGTGCCAGGCAATGACAATCTGCAACAGAAGAGAATCTAACAATCTCTTCTTGAAATTCAACGGTATTACCATTAGTGCACACCCAACATCAACATCCTGTTCTTACCATTGACCAGCTATGTAAAAACTATGGCTACATGAGCAGGTCATAGGCTGGGAATTTTGGACGAGTAACTCACCTCTTGACTTTCCAAAGACTATCCACCATCTACAAGGCACAGCCATGAATGTGACGAAATACACTCCGCTTGCCCAGATGAGTGCAGCGGTAAAAATAGTCAGGACACGCGAAACCATCTGAGATGAAGCAGCCCGCTTGATTGGCACCCTATCCACCAATTTTTACATTCAATTCCTCCACCACTGCGCAGAACGGCAACAGTATGTCGTATCTACAAGATGCACTGTAGCAACTCTCCAACATTCTTTTTACAGCAGCTTCCAAATCCGCCGCCGCTGAAAATTTGGAAGGACAAGGGCTGAGATGCACGGGAACGTGGCAAGGTTTAGAGCATTTTCCTGACTTACTTTTATGAATAACTTTGTAATATCTATTATACAAGAACTGAAATGTCAAGGCTGGATTGCAAAGCATGACGGTCGTCTTCGCAGAGATAAGCAAAATATAATGTTGAGAGATGCGTCCAAGTAGCCTAAAAGGGAAATGGATAGTCATGCAGCTGGTGGAGGGCCCACATTCTGGGGGCTATGGATCTTGCTCTGTTTTAGGTTTGTGAAAAATAAGGACAGCTAAACTAATAAGGCTAATTATATGCGATGTACATTCATATATTGAAGTCTGTTTGAGCTAATGCCTGCTTTATTATTATTTTTTTGTTTCAAGCCTTTGTTTAAGAACAGTGGGAGAGACGAGACGAAGACCTCAGCACCACTTGACACGGCGGTGATGAGATAAATGTGATACCGCAGAATTGCAAAAATGATTGCTTTCAACAATAATGTAACCTTTAGGATCCTAGCTATCACAGAAACAAACAGGAAATACCTGCAAAGTGTGTAGATTAAATCATTAACGAACTAGATTGTAACAATGATGTCACTCTGGACCAATTAGGATACTTGGAACAATTCAGAACCTAATATGGTAAGATTCTAGCACACCAAAAAGTATTTAAAAAGGTGTTATGGGACAATTCCGACACTCTTACAGAGGGGTCAACAGAACATTGTTGGCACACTTAGCAAGAAAATATAGATCACGGTCAACACAACAAAGCAGGAGGAGACGAAGTAGAGAAGTCCGTAGCCCAGCAAGCTCAGAAGCAAGAACCGCTGCGGTGTGTTCTGCATACGTATTACCTTTGTTAAGTATTAACTTTGTATATTTCAGTTAAGCCTAATAAAACCTGACTTGATCACAGAACTTGAGTCTGTACCCTGTAGGTCCATCTTGGTCAAGAATCCCAAGGTGAGACGGGTTGTATATTTTCTGTCTCAACTCTATCCAGGTAGCACCTATCTGAAATTTACAGCACTACCACGTGCAAGCTCCCCTCCAAGTCACACATCACCCTGACTTGCAACTATATCGTTGTTCCCTCACTATCGCTGCGTCCAAAACCTACCACCAGCGATGCTCACATCTCACGAAGAATAAAAACATCATATCTGCAGATGGAAGCTCCAATGAAAGGCATGCACACGAGGAAGAACAGTGGTCTAGGATTGATCTGTGTAGTAAGTCTTAATAGGTAACGGTGCTGCTGTGATAAGCTGAGCGAAAGCCATTGCTGAAGAGTCTCTGACTCCGATCAGAGAGGTAAACCTGGAAACAAGCAACTGAAGCGGCTAGTGATGGCAGAACAAGGAGGTGAATGGTTCGAGCAGGAGGGGGGAGATCATGGAGATTACAACTGCTTGATTGAGACCTTCAGTGGAAGAGGCCAGCCATGTTATGAGGTTGGACGTGGAGGATGGAAAGGCTATAAGTTCAAAAGCTCATGTTTGGGATCACTATGGTTAAGTGGTTACAAAAACTCTTCCGTATGAAACATCATCCAGGAAGAGGGATGCAATCGCTGGCAATATTATACTGGTTAATAACACGATTGAGGTTTCAGCCTTTCCAATTACTAATTGCTGGATTTACACCTCATGCAAAATACGACTACTGCAGTCTTAAAGGATAGAGGCAAAGAATGGACAATTGAGATGGTGACAACCTGAAACTGGGTTTTGTCAGCTCACTTGTACAAATTAACCTGATACCTCTGGTAGATGTCACCAGAGGGCAACATGTGGGTGAGGAAGAGCAGAGAGCTAGAATGGAATGTTCAGGTATTCCATAGTTAATCTGCAATGCAGCGTAGAGAAGCCATTACTGGAGTTGCTCTGCCTACAATCAGATAGGAGAGGCTGGAACCAGAACAAGGTGGTGCCGCTGAAATACGCAATTTCTAGAGGTTTGCAGAACTCAAGAATTCGTTTTCTTTATGTTTGGAGGAGATCGTGGAGATTGGAAGGAGTGAGGCCAGTGAGGGATTTAAACATGGATATGAATTTAAAATTTAAGGGTATTGATGTGATTAAGAGTTAATGAGTCTGATTGAAGGTGAGTGTGGCGGCTGAGCGGTGTTTGGTGAGGGTTGGGCATGGAAAGCAGAGTTTTTCATGGGTTGACACTGATGGAAGGTGTGACTGTCTCAGTGTGAACTGGAGGAGTCAAGTCAGGAGGTGACAAATTTGTAATTTTACTGGAGCCTTTGACCATTGAGGAATAAACAGGCAAACATCTGCATCAAAACAACGGAGGGAGGGATGCCAATGGCGTAATGCCATTCTCCGTCCCCTAATATCAAGCACACTAATTTCTAGACTGCAATCCTGAACATGTACTTCAATAGTCCTTTGTCAAAGAGTGAAACTTCGTACTTTGACTCGGAAATTGCACAGACTAAGTAAAACGGATCTGCTTGTGACTTTGCATTCAGTGAATATTGCGAAACAATCGGTAATATAATGAATGGACAGGACTGAGCACGGTCACTTATATGAGAACTGCAAAGGAGGTCACTTGTTATTATTGCATCGTTTCTGCAGTTTACAGCTTTCAACATTATTCCCAACAGAGGTCTAATTATGTTCATACCCTATTTTTGTGTTTTTCCACCAATTTATTTACTTTGGAGTCAACGCTGATGATGTAATCTCTTCGTTCAAATGACTGTAAGTAATAACAATGATCAGGGGTATAACCGTGCCAGTGGACGATTATTGCCTGTATAAATCAGGGTTCATTTGAAAGCAGTAGCTTCGAGTGCATGCTGGAGCTGCTGTTTTCAGTACAAACAAATGTTACAGCTTCTCATAAAATGGGAACTTCTGCTATTATTCTGATAGAACACTGTTACTATCCTGTTCTTGCTGTAGTTGGAGTACCTGGTAAGATTTTATCTTAGCTATTAATGATATAAATCATTGTTAACTGTACACTTGGCAATATTTCAGTCGCTGCATTTCTTTTAATCGACTGCCAGTTTTGTTCTGTCGGTTGAATGAGGGACTAACTCAAGCCTCTGTACTTCCTGTCCTCTAATTGCTGCATTGTATATTAAATGATCCTTGTGTACCCAAACCTAAAAATGTAAATGGATGAATCTCTCTACTGGAAATACTGGATCCAGTTAACAGGCCTAGCAGCATGTATCGGGCCATCAGGATAATAGCATTTTCATGTTCAGGAATCGACCATTCTGAAATATTTATTTACAAATGTATTTTCAATGATTGATTGGGAGAAATAGCTAGGTTTCAGTGTCAGAAGGAGGAAGCACTATGTCCTCTCTCCCCAATAACAGGGTTCACTTTAACTGGGAGTTCGATGTATTTATGGGTTACTCCAGCTGTGACACATGATTCGATTGTGTGTGTGTCTGATGCAACTCCGGAGATCTAGCTACTGAAATGAGTTTGTTGTTGTCTGTTGTATATTTAATTCTCGGATTCAATGAGTGTTAATTCACTGATTGCTGTTGGATGTCATTATGAAACAAAATGTTTTGATATTATGTTCCATAATTTTACATAGAAATCATAGAATCATACAATGGTTGCAGCTCAGAAGGTGATCATGTCGCTTGTTGTACCTGTTTTTGTTCCTGCATAAGGAAGGAAGCTAATCGATTCCCCTGCCCGTTTTTCTTGGCCATGCGTTTTTTTTCTCTTCTCCTGCTTATCCAATTTCATCTGAAAGCAATGGTTAAATCTATCTCCCCATACTCTCAGCCAATGTATTCCGGATTTTAACCACTCACTGCAAAAACGAAAAAAACGTAATACCACTTGTCGCTGTTGTGTTTTTTTTGCCTTGCATCTAACATCGGTCTCCTCAAGTTCATGGGCCTTCCACAAATGGGCATGCTTCATTTCTTTCTACTCTGTCCAGACCTATCATGATTTTCAATACCTCGATCAAATCATCTAATCTGTTCTCGAAGGAGAGCAATCACAGATTTTCAGATCGACCGACGTAACGGAGGTCCCTCATCCCTGGAAACATTCTTGTAAATCTTTGCTGCACCCTGTCTCATGCCTTTACATCCTTCTTAAAGTCTGATTCCATGGCAATATTCCGGTTGAGGCCGAATCAGTATTTCATAAAGATTCATGATAGGTCCTCCCTTTTGTACTGAATGGCTCTATTTATAAAGGCCAGGACAGGATAAGCCATTTTAATCAGTTCCTCAATCTACCCTACCGCCTTCAACTACATGTGCACCTATACCTCAAGGTCCATTTTCTCCTGCACCACTTTTAAGATTTTCTCCCTTATTTTATATTGATTCTCCTCGTTCTTTTTTGCAAAAATGTATCATTTCATACCCCTGTGCATTAAATTTCGTTTGCTACAAGTCTGTGCTCTCCAGCAGCCTGTCTATGTCATTTTTGAAGTCTAAAACTATCCTCTTCACAGTTCACAATACTTCCAGCTTTTGTGACATATATAAATCCACTATTTAACTTCCCCTAGTCTGAAAAATAACCTTTCACCAGCTTTCTCTGCTTCCTGTCACTCAGCCAACTTCATATCAATATTGCCACTGTCCCTTATATTCAATAGGCTTCAATTTTGCTGGCAAGCGTATCATGTGGCACTTTATCAAATGCCTTTTCGAAGTCCATGTACACCACATTATCCACATTACCCTCTATATTCTTGTCCATAATCTCACCAAGATAACTCAATCAAATTAGATAAACAAGATTTGCAATTAACAAATTCGTGCTGGATTCCTTACTCAATCAAAACTGGTCCAAGAAACTTAATGTGCCAAACTATCATTTATATTCAACATTCCGATCACAGAGGGTAAACTGACTGCTCAGCATTTGTTCGGTGTACCCTTACACTCTTTTTGAACAAGGCCGTTACATTTTCAGTTCTCCAGTTCTCTGGCACCACTAAGACATCAAAGGACCAGGTGCTGGAAAATGGGATTAGAAAAGATAGGCTTGATGGCCAACGCAGACACAGTAGGCCCAAGGGCCTGTTTCTATCCTGTATAGCACTATCGTTCTATGACTGTAGTATGACTTCGAGCATCTTCTTTCTTTTGTAAATACAGATCAAGTTACTCATTTATTATCTCACCACGTCGTCAGCATCGATGAGTACTTCTTCGTTTTCTTCTCAACCTGCCCTCATTTTAATGCCACTCTATTATTTATATAGCCAGAGACGATTTGTGTTTCTTTTTTTAAGTCAGTCTCTTCTCACACTCTGTCTATACGTCTCGTATTTCCTTTACTGAAGAGAGTGTTTTTCCATTTTGAAATATTTTATGATCCGTTTTAATTGTACAAAAGATAACATCTGAATTAAAAATAACTGACATCGTGTAAACAACGTCTTATATAATGGACGTCGCAGAGAAGAAAATGGATAAAGTTAGAAATAACAGACCGATAAATGGAGCAAATCGTGGATAGAAAATAAGCGGACGGAATGGGAGAAATGTACAGACAGAAAGGGAGAGGGAAAGGCATACAAGAGTAGAGAAAAATGAGAAAAAGAGAGATAGGAGGAACAGCCACAAACAAGGGAGAAGCAACCAGAAGAGAAAGGGCCACAGGGACAAAAAGAGAGTTTGGCAAAAAATATGGATCTACATTGAGATGCAAAGAGAGCAACGCAATGGGTAACATAGAAAACAGCATTATATGGAGAGTCATTGGAAGAAACGTGAAGTATTGGGCTGGATTTTACCTTTGGTGGACGGGCATTCGCCAGCGATATTGAAGTCGGTGGCCAACTTGCTTCCGCCTAGCCCAGGGATCCGTCGCACAATTTATGGGTCCCCGGGCTTTAGGTGTCAAGAGGCGGGACTTCCATCCACTTGAGGGAGGAGGTCCCGTGTTAGTGAGCTGCCAGCCAATCAATGGGCTGGCAGCTCTTAGTCCCAGCAACGCCACCGGGTGCGATAGCCACTGCTGGGACTGCAGCCCAGCTGAAGCCATGGATCCAGGATGGAAGGTAAGTAGGGAGATACCTCACCAAGGGTATCGGTTCTTTCTTGGTGAGGCTGGAGTGGACGTCTTGGGTCACGGAGGTGGGTTGTGAAGTGGGGGCGGCAATCAATTGGGCACCCTGTGCCTGATTGCTTTGGCAACCCCCGGGCCGAGGGATGGCCGACAGCTATCACTGGGCGTCATTTCACGCCCCCTTACGCCCACTGAACACGGGTAAAATACCCGTGGAGGCGGGCGAGTGCATTTAAGTGGGATCTGAGTGGGATACATTCTCAGCTGCTGGGCAAAGTAAGGGTATAAATTGCAGCGGTGATGGTCACAATTTTCCAGTCCTTCATATATATAGAGGTGGTGCCAGAGGAATGCAAATTTTGAAATCTTGTTCAAAAATACGGAAAAGTATAAACTGTCAATTGCAGAGGTTGGGTGGTGAGTAAGCTTTCAGAAACAAAAAATCGAACATACAAATTAGGAGCAGGTGTGGCCACTCGACCCTTCGAGCCTCCTTGGCCATTCAGTAAGTTCATGGCTGAACCTAATTCTTCACATTTTCACCAACCCCAGATAACCTTTCACCCCCTTGCTTATCGGGAATCTATCTACCTCTGCCTTAAAAATAATCAAAAATTCGCCTTTTGAGGAAGAGATTTCGAAAGACACGGGACCCCTTGAGAGAGAAAAAACTCTCCTCATCTCTGACTTAAACAGTGACCCTAGTTAGAGATTCTCCCACAAGGTGAAACATCCTTTCCACATCCAAACTGTCAAGACTCCTCAGGATCTTATATGTTTCAATCAATTCGCCTCTTACTCTTCGAAACTCCAACCGATACAAATCTAGCCTGTCCAATGTTTCCTCATAAGACAGACAGCCCATTCCAGGTATTATTCAAATAAAACTTCTCCGTACTGCCTCCAAAGCATTTACATCCTTATATCCAGGAGAAAATCATTTGGACAAGGTTTGAAATGATAAATAAAAGCCTGCACGGATTTGTTAACTGCAAATCCATGCTGGACTAACCTGATTGAGGTTTTTGATTAGATAATATGTGACTTGAAGTGCGCACAGCACTTGTACATGGGTTTCCCGAATGTGTTGATATTAGGCCTTTTGGCAACATGAAAGCCATGAAATAAAATGAAAAATTAGCAGCATGACCACAAAATCATCGAAGGCACAGAAAACAGAATTGTGGCGAATGGTTATTTTTTGGATTTAAAGGAGGAATTCGATGGTGTTCTCCAGCGTTCCGTACTTGGACTACTGCTGTCTTGAATATACAACAAAGATTTTAAATGTGTGTGTGGTGGTGGTCGGGAGGGGGGGGGGGGGGGGGCGAAGGGTCAAAATCGAAATTTGTAAATGACATGGAAATTGTAAGCAGTGAGGAGGATAGTAATAGAATGATAGACTCAGAAATGGTTACAGCGCATAAGGAGGCCATTTAGTCCACCATGTCCATGCCAAGGCTCTGGAACAGAAACTCACTAGGCCGACACAGCTGCTTTTTCACAGTCGCCCTGCAAGATTTTTTTGCTTCAAATAATTATCCAAATCGTTTCCAAAATCAGCGATTGAATCTCCCTCCAATACCCTCTTCAGCACAGAAATCCTGATCCTAACAACACACTGCAAACAAAGGTTTTCCTTATGTCACCTTTCTTTCTTTTGCCCATCACCATAAACTAGTGTCGAATGGTTCTCGGACGTTCCACCAAGAGGAACACCTTATCCCGACCTATTCGTCCAGACTGGTCATGATTTAGAAAACGTTTCATATCTGCTCTTAATCTCCATTTCTTCAAGGAGAATAACCGCAGCATCTCGAATCTATTCAAGTAACTAAAGGTACTCATGACAGGAATCGTACCAAATGCACCCTCCCTTATGCCTTAACATTGCACAGCGGTGCAGTGTTTAGCACCGCAGCCTCACAGCTCCAGCGACCCGGGTTCAATTCTGGGTACTGCCTGTGTGTAGTTTGCAAGTTCTCCCTGTGTCTGCGTGGGTTTGCTCCGGGTGCTCCGGTTTCCTCCCACAAGCCAAAAGACTTTCAGGTTGGTAGATAAATTGGCCATTATAAATTGCCCCTAGTATAGGTAGTTGGTGGGGAAATATCGGGGCAGGTGGGGATGTGGTAGGAATATGGGATTAGTGCAGGGTTAGTATAAATGGGTGGTTGATGGTCGTCACAGACTCGGTGGGCCGAAGGGCCTGTTTCAGTGCTGTATCTCAAAACTAAACTAAACTAATAGGTGGCACCCAGAATTGGACGTAATACTCGAGTTGAGGCCAAATCATAATACTTCCAGTTCCGAAGAAGGGTCACTGACCCGAAACGTTAACTCTGCTTCTCTTTCCACAGATGCTGCCAGACCAGCTGAGTGAATCCAGCATTTCTTGTTTTTGTTTCAGAGCAGTTCCGAAGAAGGGTCACTGACCCGAAACGTTAACTCTGCTTCTCTTTCCACAGATGCTGCCAGACCTGCTGAGTGAATCCAGCATTTCTTGTTTTTGTTTCAGATTTCCAGCATCCGCAGTATTTTGCTTTTATTTCATAATACTTCCATGTTCATCATACTTCCTTTACTTTTTCTACACCATGTCCTTTTCATAATCCCCAGAATCCTGTATGATTTATTGGCCGCTTTCTCAACTCTCCCTGACGCCTTCAATGATTTGTGTATGGATACACCGATGTACATCTGCTCCTGTGACGCCTTTGGAATGATAGACTATAAGAAGACATAGAGAGGCTGGTGGAATGGGTGGTCATATGGAAGATGAAATTTGGGTCAGAAAAGTGTGACCTGATTCATTTTGGTGGAATGAACAAGCGGAGACAATTCAAGATATATGCTGCGATTTTTTTCAGTGGTGCAAGAATAGAGAAAACTCGGCGTCACTGTGTACAAATTGTTGAAGTCGGCAGTTCAGATTAACAAAGCAGGTAACAAATACACATGGTATCCTGGGCTTTTAACAGAAAGGCATATATTGCTATAGCTAGAAAGTAATGCTAATCATTGATAAGACACCTGGAATATTGTGTCTCTATGGTCAGGTGAGAAGAAGTCAAAGGGCTTCCTTTTTTCCCTCTCCTTGTTTGACTACAACAGTTTTAATTATTTCTTACAGTCGATGTTTTGACCAATACCGTAGGCGTTTTATTACTTAACTGCTATGATCATAACAACTTACAATCTGGCAGGCTTTCTTGAGTTAACAAAGAAAGAGGTTAACTTTATAGCACCTAAACAGAACTAAGCAAATAATACACATCACATCAACGTTCACTCACAGACACACACACGCACTCATGCAGTCAAATATTCCTAGAGTCATAGAGAGACGCAGCACTGAAACAGGCCCGTAACCCCCCAAGTCTGTGCCGAACAACAACCACCCATTTATACTAATCCTGCACCCACTCTGGAGGTTTACACACAGAGAAATAGGTTACAGAATGGGAAAAGTTAGATTGCCTGAGTTAGAGTGCAGAGGGAAAAAATACAGCCGTGGAGTTTGGTGATTCTGCTGGCTTCTTGCTGAATTCAGTGGTCCTGTGACTTTTAGTTTGTAGAGGTAGATGACTGGTTCTATGTGTCTCCATGTTACGAGTACAGCTCATGAGAGCCTGTGTGATGCCTCAGGAACACCTAAAAACCTCCCTGACAGCTATGAAATGGCAGGCGGATAAAATATGCAACTGTCAGCATATTTCAGCTCGGGGACCATGTGCTAGTGCTATTACCAATACAGAGAGAACAGTTGAATATCAGGTTTATTTATTTTCTATTTTTGTTAGAGGTACAGCACTGAAACAGGCCCTTCAGCCCACCGAGTCTGTGCCGACCACCAACCACCCATTTATACTAACCCTACACTAATCGCATATTCTTACCACATCCTCACCTGTCCTTATATTCCCCTACCACCTACCTATACTAGGGGCAATTTATAATGGCCAATTTACCTATCAACCTGCAAGTCTTTTTGTGGTGGGAGGAAACTGGAGTATCAGGCGGAAACCCACGCAGACACAGGGAGAACTTGCAAACCCCACACAGGCAGCGCCCAGAATTGAACCCGGATTGCTGGAGCTGTGAGGCTACGGTGCTAACCACTGTGCCGCCCATGGTGCAGTGACCCATACAGTGTAATAAAGATAATTATATCATTGACACCCCAGATCATCGTATAAAGCAAAGGCTATGCCAATTGAATATGTGAGAGCTTTATCACAGCCGGGAAAGGAGCACGCAAGTGCAAGTCTGTCAGGCAGTCAGGAAAGAGGAGGGTGAACGGGACAGAGAGAACAAGTTAGAGGGAGCCCTGGAGAATTCTCAAATCGAACCCTCTACCGCCTGCTTAGTTTTACCTGAAATGTTAGGGAAATTAGATCTTGTACTCTCCTATTTAAATGCAGAACAGAGTGAAGACATATCAGAGCTGCTCACAACGTTTAAAGGAATCTGTAGGGACAAACAAGATGATACAATTCTCGCCTTATACCATGTAGGAGAGACCCCCTACCATTAAACAAAACCTCTACTGCTTATGTCCCAGGAAACTGACCCAAGTTCTAAAGGCAGAAGACCTAGAAATTAAAGATTTAAATTTTGAAGGCAGACACAGAACAGTTCATAAGCCAAATGAAAACGCTAAGGCAAGAAAAGGAGTTTGTGCCAAATATCGAGGGTGGTGATGGTGGTTGTGAATGCAAAGCAAGTATCCTAATGCAGGACGAATGGTAGAGCACAGCGTTGTCCAGCACACTGCCAGCCACTTCCACTGTTTATCAAGCGTTTTAAAAGTGATGAAGAAAATGCTTCCACAGTCCCTCATTAACTTTAGTATCTGCTGGGAGAGCTTTAAGAGTTCAGCACCTGGGCCTGAGCTCGGGGTAAATCCCTCACAATCGATGCCTTCACAGAGTACGTTGGGTCTTTCCCTATTCAGTTCACGCCTTACTTCCCTTTGGAAAGTTCTTTCTATTTTTCATTTCCTGGAACTTTCTCTCCTTTTCTCTCTCTGGGAAGCTTGTTCCTTCTCTCTTCAATGATATTCTGATTCTTGTCTCCTCTGTTTTACTTGTACCTTAGCTAATGTTACTTTTTCTGTTTCAGATTTTATGCCTGTCTCTGGTTCTTCAGTGTCAATATTAAAACGATTGTCCTCACGTTTTAGGAGTTCAGGCTTCCTCGCTTTTGGACGGATAGTAATCTCCAACAGCCCAGCTACATTCCTCAACTCATCAACATTTTAAGCTTTTAAACTGGCCCAAATTACTTCACGATGGTAGTGGCCCAGAATGTGGACATTTCCGTACTCTAGCACTGGAAACTACAAGAAAACATGTACTGATTTAAAAAAAAATGCGTGGGGTCAATTTGGTTTCCCACCTCCAATTTTCCATTTCTCTTTGGGTTCGATCCCAGACTTGTGCTCCCAAATTTCTGTTATGGTCATGTGCCGAGGAGTCGAAGGGCTTGCCTCTTTTACCTCTCCTTGTTTGATCACAACAGGGTTAATTCATTCTTGAATTAGATGTACTGGCAAATTCAGTTTGTGTTTGATTAGCTGCTTGTTTTGACCATAACAAGAGTCAGTCGGACAGGTTTTCTTCAGTTAACAAAGAAATAGGTTAATTTCATTGTATCTAAACTGAACCACTAAAACAATAAACGTTACTCCAACGTTCACCTACACGCATACTCTGGGGGTTTACACACAAAGAAATAGGTTACAGAATAAGAAAATTAGATTGCTTGAGTTAGACCCCATAGAAACAAAACGTATAAACTCTGCAGCGTTTGATGTTTCAGCTGGCTTCTCTCTGAATGCAGTAGTTCTGAGGTTTTTAGTTTGAAGAGGTAGATGACTGGTCTGGTAGGTATCTTTGGAGACAGAGATGTGGGTGAATTCCTCTAACGTGGTTTTTGCTTGCAGCTGGAGTATGCAAAGATGGTCAGTCAACAGACAAGATTTGAAAGGGTATACATATTAGATTGAGATACTGTGCTTGATGGAAGTGCGTGTAGGCGACTGTCACTAGAATCTGCCTAGAATATGTATTTCCAGGCAATGTTGATGATCGGTTTGGGTAGGCTTTCCATGAGATGCAGCTACTGAGGCCTCACGTAGGTCTTACAGCAGGAGTACAGAAACAAGGTTTCAGTTCCACACATTCGACATGCAAAGGTTTCTGCAAACAAGCAGGATTTCTTCAAATCCAGGAGGAAATAGGACTTTGAAACACAAGAGATACAGGATTGGTATTCAAGATAGAGATGAGCAGGGTCTTCTTCTGTTGAATGCGAAAAGCACCAACTGACTGTTCCAACATTTTGAAATGAAACCAAAAACTTTCTAGATGTCTCAGTCTTGTGAAATCTATAAATCGTGGCTTGTTAGTTATTTGTAAACACCTCCAAAATTAAAACAACCCGAGCTGCGTTCTTATTTGAAAACAAGTGCCTTCCAGAAACTGTTTACATTTCAAACTCAGTCCAAATCTTCCAGTAACCGTTTACATTTGAAACTCAGTCCAAACCTTCCTTGAAAGAAAAACACCCAATGTTCAAGCTTCTATGGAATTCTTTTCAGTTTTAAAAGAAAATTCTCAAAAACTTAACAACAAATGGAAATAATCGTAATAGTACCCTATTAAATATGCATATATAGATTAAATGCATTTGCTGATATATTCATTATTCTACCGAACTACATAATGAATTGACTTCTAAACAGTTCTTGAAATCATTTTTTTAAGTTACTGGCCTTCCACAACTTTATTGATTCCTCTCTCCTGCTGTGATTACTTGTGCTGTGTTTGATTAATTTAATTTTCAGTTGCTGAGTTATTTCTGTCAGTTAAAAAGTGAAGCATCTTAAAACTTGGAAATGAATTCATATAGGCTGTCCTGCATTTTACTATGCGACCAAAAAGAGACAGGATATTGGCAGGTGACGATCAGTGGAACCACTGGTGCAGTATTCAAACACATTGTTTCACAGTAGACTGCAGAAGCATTGACAGATAATAACCAGAGACGCCATTAGTAGAGTAATTGTTTATTGAATACAGTTACTCCATCTGTAGATATTAACTATAATAGTTCTGTTGTTGGCTTATCCCCTTCTAATTTGATGTTAGACTTTGTAACTCATGATAGGAAGGGCGGCTTATTTCATTCAGGACCCATTTCCCGGTCTATTTCCTGTCACTGCCACTATAGGAGCTGATCCAATTTTGCTTAGCAATCTTTAACCTACGGTTCGGCGAGTAGATATTTGGCGTTCAACATTTGGACTGTAAACAGTTGTCTTGTACAATAAAGAGAATTTAAATAAATGTTTTATATCAATGAACCGATGATCGTGGTTAACTAATAAATATTTTCTCCTATGCATTTATCTAAATATTAATCGAATGTCCAGTTATACTCGTTTCAGAACCCTATCCCATCTCCTGGCTCTGAATTACCATTCCCTACTCCATTCTACCCCATCTCTTCAGAGGTGCGTTGGCTTTCTGAAGAAGACGCTGCTTAATCCATCGATACCATTTGTATTTCTACCCCAAAGAAACATACTGTGGATGTGGCAAATCTGAAATATAAACAGAAAATTCTGGAAATCCGGCTTTGGGTTAAAAGTGTCTGAGCAGATAGAAACCGAGTTAATGATTCAGGTCTGTGACGTTTCATTAGACCTGGATGCTCTTACAAATGTACCAGGTTTTAAGCAAGAATTGAGAGAGAATAATAGGGAATGTGAGTAAAGAAAACGTATAGATGGGAAGGTCTGCGATGGGGTGGAAGTGACGAATTATTAAATTAAAAATGAGCGATGGTTCGAAGTGGACGTGTGAGATAATTAGAACTGAAAATAAAACAAAAGGTGGACTTTGTCTAACTGCAAATGGCATCAGCAGAATTATGACCAGCAGTTGATCTTTGAAAGAGGTGGGAACAGTGGCTAGAATCTGAAATTATTGAATCTGGGAAGTTGTATAGTTCGTAATAGAAAGATGAAGTTCCGCTCTTCTAGCATCCGTTCAGCTTCACCGAAAGACTGCTGGAGCCCGTGGAGAAAGAGGTTAGAGTGGCAGTGAGGCGGAGGATTAAAAGGGTAAGTGAACAGAAGATCTGTGCCATTCTTGCAGACTGAACGAGTTGTTCAGCCAAGCAATGATCCAATCAGCATTTGGATGTGATAACATTTATTGGTGACAGGGATTATATTTTATATGGTAAAAGTAAGGCCTGACACATTCTGATGCTGAGCATTGGTATCCAAGTGCAACAACAGTTCGACTGCACCCTGGGGAGAAGCGTGATGTCCACAAAACGGTCGGAATTTTACGCCGCCCTAACTGGTCGAATGGTGGCGTGGAGGTGGCATAAAGTTGAGCGTTAGGTTCTGCGAGGCCAACCCTCCCCGATTCCGCCTTCAGACAAGTTTACAAAGGTCAGGCGGGGGCGGGGGACGTGGGGACTCGGGGCGGGGGGGCGGGGGTGGGAAACGGCCTGCACGCCCGAGGCCAGTCAAGACCCTTAAGTGGCCACTTAAGGGCCCACGCCCGCTTCCACGGGTATTTTATCCGTGTCGAGCGGCTGGGCTGCGGACATGAAAGGCCGCGCAGCGATAGCTGCGAGCCTTTGCGCGCCCCCGAGGGGATGAGGGCTTGGCAATCGGGCACAAGGTAACCGATTGAGGGCCGCACCCGCCTCCCAGCCCACCCCCAGGATCCAAGATGGCCCCCTCCCACCAAACGACCACCCTAGCCTTACCAGGGCACGACTGATTCCCCCTGGTGAGGCAAACCAAACTTACACACACTCGAGAGTCCATGGCGTCGGCTGGGCTGCAATCCCAGCAGTGTCTACCACTCCAGGTGGTGCTGCTGAGCCGAAGAGGTGCTGGCCTGCTGAATGTTCGGCAGCTGACTGAGGTGGACCTCCTCCCTCAAGCTGTTGTAAGACCCGTCTCAGGCCAATTAAAGCCTGGCAATCCTTAAAATACGGGATGGATCCCCAGGCTGGGCAGAAGCGGGTTCGTCACCAATATTTACATTGGATTCCATCTGCCGTCTGCCCACTGTAAAATTCCGGACAACTATTCCTTGGTCGTGCCCCAGGTACCGTCTTGTCAGTCAATGCAACATGTGATGCATCTACTGTAATGGCTGTACTGGTGTAATCTTCTGTTAAACGTTTTCTTTTGCACAGTAAAGCCTACTGAATCCGATTTAACGCAATTAATACTTCGTGATTATCTAAAAGGCCCAATTTCGAAACAAAAAACCATCTACAATCTCAAGATTGGTGACTTCTCACTCTCGGATTCCTATCAGCTCATAAAAAAATAAATGCCAGTTCCTGACCAAAACAGGGGAAAGAATATTGTCTTAGTTTTGCTATTCTGTCCCAGTTCTACTCACATCTCGCCCTCTGAGGCTCTCTTAATGCCCTTATCTTTGGTACTCACATTGTAGGCCGTCTGTTTTTGCACTCCTGGTGTTTTACCTTTTTATGATTTGGTCCCTTTGCTATGAAAAACTCTTGCTCATTTAAGGACCACACCACCAATTTTGCATTAAGTCACCTCATTGACTCTTTCACCCAGGGTTGAATACGAGCAGGATTAAATATGAAGTTCAGTACAAGGTTCATTAAAGCAATGAATCTAAGAGTACAGTCAGTCATAGCATTAAGTTAGTTTTCGTCAATTAGCACAACGTAATGTACTGATTCCCACGATTTTTACAGTGTGTAGAATGCTTTGTCGAAATTGATCAGTAATTTCTGACTCATTTCTCCTCTCTGTCTTGCAGTTAATTTGATTTCCATTGTGATTCTGTCCCGAGGAAAGTTCGGCCTGTCGAAATGTATCACTCTCTACCTGTTGGCTATGGGGGTGACGGATCTATTGGTCATTATCACTGAAGTCATATTATTTCGGATCGGTTATGAATTCCCAGGATCAATACTGTTCATCACCCCTGTGTGCAGTGTCATTGCTGTCCTGATTCGTGCATCAAGAGACAGTTCAGTCTGGCTCACCATCACTTTCTCCTTTGATCGTTTTGTCCTTATTTGTTGCCAAAAACAGAAAACAAAATATTGCACAAAGAAAACTGCATATGTGGTTATAGCAACGACGTGCATTCTGCTGAGTTTGAAAAGCATTGTTTGGTACTTCATCTATGAACCTCAGGAGATTATTGACAATGTACCGTGGTTTTGTAATATAACACCCAGTTATTTTACTGAGCCCGGATGGGTGGCCTTTGACTGGCCTGATATGATTTTAACCCCAATGCACCCATTTGCATTAATTTTGCTGCTGAACGCCCTGACTGTCAGACACATTTTAGTGGCCAGTCGGGTCCGTAAGGGCCTGAGGGGACAGAACAAAGGAAAGAATCACGTCGACTCAGAGATGGAGAGTAGAAAGAAGTCCATTATTTTACTGTTCGCAATTTCTGGCAGCTTCATACTTCCATGGTTGACATATGTCACAGTATTCCGATATTATATCACAGCAGAAAATGTTCTCTTCCAATATCACTCATTAGATATTCTGCTTCGCATTAGTTACATGTTGCAGAATTTAAGCTCCTGCACAAATACCTTTATTTATGTGCTGACTCAGGGTAAGTTCAGAGAGCAGTTCAAGAGCGTGATGAAATATCCGATTATCGTGATTGCTAAATTAGTTGGTAAAAAATAACAACGAGATCAATGCAGTGGCAGTGCTGACTGTTTCCAGTTCGAATTATAGAATGTAACCGAAGTATTAGGAAATAGAAATCATGTTTAGAGTAAGGTCACCTTTTTGGTTTGCGTGTCATTTTTGGTTCTGGTTCAGGACAGTCATGTTGATGAGATTCAACTAACTTCTTCTGTTCATCAGTTCATCAATTGTGCACAACAAAATATGTGTCACATTCAGAGTGATGTCTCACCAAAAAGTAGACAAACTGATCTGAACTGCAGTTTAGAGATTCTTTTTTGTAACAAATCATCAGTTTCATTTACATTTGAAGAAAGGTTGTCGTGAATCTTGGAATTGTACTGTTTAAGCATGATAAATTCTTCAAATTATTTCTCTTTACTTGGCAACTGGCACTTTCCAATTCTAATTTAGTATGAAGCGCCTGAGCTAATGTTTTCCACACTGTCAGATCTTACTGCCACCAAGCTCTACCAGGTATTGGTATTCCTCTCACTGTATTTATTAAATGCAGTTTCATTTGTTTTCAAGTTCATACAGTCCAAGCATCATAGAATCATTTACAACACAGAAGGAGGCTATTCATCCCATGGAGACCTTGCCGACATCCCACAGAGCAGTGCGGTCAGTCCCACTCCCCCGGTTGATCCCTGTAGTCCTGCAAGTCTATTTCCATCAAGTGGTCATACAACTTCTTCTTCAAGTCATTGATGGTCACTGAGTACACTACACCGCTGTTTGTGTAACTTTTCTGTAAAGTCAGTCTGCACAAGATTGAAGGGACGTTTAAAAGATACTTCCATGTAATTTGCTTTCTAATCAATGTGTGAGTGGCTTTCCATTTTAAAAAAAAGTTTGCAGCAAATTGCAGAGACATAAAAGAACGTTCGATGTAATTTGACATTTTATCCTGAATGATGTGTATTCTCTTTAATGATACTCAATATGGAGGTTAAAGGAAACGCAGTATTAAATTTACTTTTCAGGACTGTATCTCGTCTTGAAAACCTTGCTTTCATGCATCCGGCACTTTAGGATAGCTTCAAACTAACATAGGCTGTCTTGATAACAGGTGGTGCAACATATTTAAATGATTAAATCTGTGAGGTGGAAGCATATCTCTTCTATTGGGCTGTTGTTATGCATTCTTTCATAAGAGGGTGCCACACAGGGAGCAACAAGGCTCCATTCCAAGGCCACGTATAGAGCAGGGAGGTTATGCTGTCTTTACCATGTTTGTGCTTGTGGCGGTTTATTTTCCAGTCCGTTAACCCTCTATCTGTACTAATGCTTTGTCTTTCAGAACAGCATTAACATGTTGTTTGCCTTTGCTCCATGACCTTCTGGTCAGCTCTTCTGTGACCTTGTTCTATCAACAGCTGCTGTTTTGTTATTTTATTTAGAGATACAGCACTGAAAGAGGCCCTTCTGCCCACCGAGTCTGTGCCGACCAAGAACCACCCATTTATACCAACCCTACAGTAATCCCATACCCCCTACCACCTACCTGCACTAGGGGAAATTTACAATGGCCAATTGACCTATCACCAGCAAGTCTTGGGCTGTGGGATAAAACCGGAGCACCCGATGAAAACCCACGCAGTCACACGGAGAACTTGCAAACTCCACACAGGCAGTACCCATAATCAAGCCCGGGTCCATGGAGCTGTGAGTTTCTGGTGATGACCACTGTGCCACTGTTTTGTCTCTTGCCCCACCCCACTTTACTTGCTTAAAATCTTTTACATTTCTTATATCTTCCATTTTTGGAGAAGGGTCACTGACCTGAAACTTTAACGCTGTTTCTCCACAGATGCTGCCAGAGCTGTTGAGTATTTCCAGCGTCTCTTGTTTTCATTTCAGATTTCCAGCATCCGCAGTATCTTGCTTTAATTTTGGTGGTTATGCTGGAACTGCATGAATCATTGGTTCGGCCACAACTTCAGTATTGTTTGAATTTCTGGTCACCTCATTACAGAAAGGATGGAATTCCATTTGGAAACAAACGAACTTATTAGCGAGAGACAGCATGGTTTTGTGAAGGGGCGGTTGTGTCTTACTAATTTGATTGAGTTTTTTGAGGAAGTGACGAAGATGATTGATGAAGGAAGGGCAGTGGAGGTTATCTATATGGACTTTAGTAAAGCCTTTGACAAGGTCCAGCATGGCAGACTGCTACAAAAGGTGAAGTCACACGGGATCAGAGGTGAGCTGGCAAGATGGATACACAACTGGCTCAGTCATAGAAGACAGAGTGTATCAGTGGATGGGTGTTTTTTTCTGAATGGGGGGATGTGACTAGTGGTGTTCCGCAGGGATCCGTGCTGGGACCTTTGCTGTTTGTAGTATATATAAATGATTCTGGAGTAATCTGTAGCTGGTCTGATTAGTCTGCGGACGACACAAAGGTCGGTGGCGTTGCGGATAATGATGAGGATTGTCAGAGGATACAGCAGGATATAGATCAGTTGGAGACTTGGGTGGAGAAATGGCAGATGGAGTTTGATCCGAACAAATATGAGCTAATGCATTTTGGAAGGTCTAATGCAGGTGGGAGGTATACAGTAAATGGCAGAACACTTAGGAGTATTGACAGGCCGAGCGATCTGGGCGTACAGGTCCACAGGTCACTGAAAGTGGCAACGCAGGTGGATAAGGTAGGCAAGAAGGCATATGGCATGCTTGCCTCCATCGGTCGGGGCATAGTGTATAAAACATTTTTACACAGCGGGTGGTGAGTGCCTGGAACTTGCTGCCAGGGGATGTGGTGGAAGCAGATACGAGAGCGACGTTTAAGAGACATCTTGATAAATACATGAATAGGAAGGGAAGAGAGGGATATGGGCCCCGGAAGTGCAGAAGGTTTTAGTTTAGGCAGGCATCAAGATCGGCGCAGGCTTGGAGGGCCGAATGGCTTGTTCCTGTGCTGTACTGTTCTTTGTTCTTTGTTCTTTGTTCTTTGCACTAGAAAGGGTACAAAGGAGATTTACGGGGATGTTGCCAGGACTGGGAAAATGCAACTATCGGGTAAGATTGGATAAGCTGGGGTTGTTCTCCTTGGAACAGAGGACGCTGAGGAAGGATCTGACTGAAATGTACAACAATTTGAGGTGCCTGGATTGAATAGCGGTGAAAGGCCTCATTACCTCAGCAGAGAAGTCAGTGACCAGGGGGCATAGATTTTAAGTGATTGGTAAAGAGATTAAAGCGGAGATGAGGAAAGGTGCTGTGATCCAGATGAAGGTAGGGGTCTGGCACCCACTGCCTGAAATCATAATTGAGGTAGAAACCCTCAATGTTTTGAAAATAATTCTGAAAAAGTAACTCAAGTGCCATAATCTACAGGATCACGGATCAAATGCTGGAAAATGGAACTGGCATGAATGGAACGTTTCTCGGCTGACACAGAAACAATGGTCCAAGTGACCTCTTTCTGTGCCGTAAATTTTCTATGATTCAATGATTCACATTGGCAGTTCATAAGGATCTATTCCCCACTCCAGAGTATGTGGAAGAAGAGGATGCTATTCGATATGATGCTAGAGGAATTGTGAGTGAGGCAACCGCACTTCAGTAAGGAGACAATCGACTGCCTCTGTGATACCTTTCAGGGGGACCTGAAGCCACGTTCCACAGGTCGCACTGCCTTGTAACTGGCAATTAAGGTCAGCAAGGTAGATATTTTTATACATGCGAGACATTTCTTTCAGGTACTGCTGACATGTGAACCATTTTCCAGAGTTTTGCGATGCCCTCCATTCACCTGGTCACCAAAGCCATTTTCCATAGGGCTACTCATTTCATTGACTTTGGCATATGCCAGCACAAGTGATGGAGAGATCTCTTGCATTTCACAGGATCGCTGTCTTCCCAAAGTGCTCATGGCCGGCTGTGGGACACATATTACATTGAAGGCACTGAAAGATGAACCTGTTTCAAACATTAACAGGAAACAGTTCAAATCATTGAATGTCATGATCATTTCTGATGTCCAACGAAGGATCCTGAATAGGAATGCAGATCACTGGCAAATGCTCAGGATATCCTCATTCTCGATATCCCAAGTTTGCAGAAGTCTATGAGCACATGAACTCAAAGATTAGAATAGCTATTTGGTGACACGTTTTATCCGCCAAACATGTGGCTGATGATACATTAACACAGGACCAATGGTACAGCACGAGAAAGGTACAATCGTGCAATTAACATGTAGAAGTTGTGGAGAAGACAATCGGGATGCCTGCACAGGTTACAATATTCTCTTGCTAATGTGTAGAACATTGTGCTGGTCTGTTGCAGATTCCACAACTTTGCCTGTGAAAAGTACTGACCCTTCAATGCAAAGACCAGATTGTTCCAAAAATCAATGAATTCGTGGATTCCCAAATGGTTGGCGCTGCAATAATGCCTCATGGAACAGTTGCGGAATCTCTGGCTTCAAATACCGGGCTTGGCTAGAAAGCAGCTACTGGTTGATATATTTGAAGTTTGAAAATCCCTCTCTGAAAGTAAAACAACTGACACTTCATTTTCTCAGGAAAGACTATTTGAAAGACATGTGAGGGAGGATGTGCTGAAGAAGGTCAACTTCCGCTACTTAGTGCAATCCACTTTAATGCAAATTGTGTTAATTAGCTGTGAATCTATCTTTTAAATTTTTAATTGCTGAATTGTTTCATGATAATAGAATTATTTGGAACAATTTGCAACGGCTACAGACCAATGTGTAGCAAGAATAGTAGACTCGAATAGAGCATAAACAGTAAATTACAAATATAAGTCATAATAACTAATACCGCACAAACCTGTCCTCAAAAGCAAAACAACAAAAGAATTTGCCCAGGCATCTATGCCTGTGCTTTGATATCACAAAATAGATGGGGCTGGGTGGGTTTACTTATTGTCTCCTGTGTCTTCCGCATTCCTGCGACTTGACCTGTCCTGTGGCAGAGGCATAACCAGCAGAAGAATTCTCGTCGTTGGAGTTCGGCTAGCCAAATGCTGTATCCAGTAAAGGTACAGATGCTGACTCGTGTGCCTGCATCCTCTCTGTACCTGTACACCTCCAGGAGCGGTTCTACTTGTGACTGATTCATTCGTGCCAAACCAGACACATATATTGGTGCTGCCTCAAGGTAATTTGCAGCATTCTGATTGAGTTGGGTCTGAATTGCAACAGCCAATGCATCATTGAAAATTTATGTAGAAAGAGCCAGCTGCTGACAAAGTGTTGTGTTCCATCCTCACCTCCTGCTTCAACTGCACCACTTCCTGCTTCAACTGCATCACCTCCTGCTTCAACTCCATCACCTACCGTTTCAAATCCATCACCTCCTGCTTCAACTCCATCACCTACCGTTTCAAATCCATCACCTCCTGCTTCAACTCCATCACCTCCTGCTTCAACTCCATCACCTACCGTTTCAACTCCATCACCTCCTGCTTCAACTGCATCACCTCCTGCTTCAACTCCATCACCTTCTGATTCAACTCCATCCCCTCCTGCTTCAACTCCATTACCTCCTGTTTCAACACTCTCACCTTCTGACAAAGACTTGTCTTCAAATCAAACATTGAAGTTGCCTGCTATGTTCACTGCGCAGTACTTCCTCACCCTTTAAAAAAAACATCTCTTACTCTGAAATCTCAACATGTGTCTGAGGTGGTCCATGTGTTCCTGAAGACTGGTAAACAAGTGTTTGCGATCTTGCAGGCCCATCACCAGCCAAATATTCGGACAGATGTGCCAGACATCCTGGTAAGGACCCCATGGCACCAACTGTAAGGCTGCCAGAAGGTATCATCTGTGCCTCGCTCAGCTGGTGACATGGAATTTACTCACTCCAATGTCTGTTTGACCACTCCTCACTAAAGGGTTACGAATACCCAGCAGCTGCTCTTCAGGTACAGTGAGACAGGCAAATGACATCCACCCCTGCCCCCCCGCCCCCAATTCCAGTGAAAGAGCTCTCCTTGAATGATGGTCCATATTCATCTAAATTGAGTGGACAAAATAAACAACGATACATTTTTTTCATGTCTTGTGATGGAGCTGTGCAGACAGGGTTGCACATACTAAAAACAAATTCACAACTCTGCTCTGTTGCAAAACGATTTAAAAAAAGATAAATGCTAATCTCTTGGTCAGTCCTTTATCCAAGGCAACTGTGTTTTTACGATAACTGCAAAGAACAACCAACTGACGACGATGTGTACTTTCAGATGAATGACAAATTAAAATGTAAAAACAAACATAACTAATGATATTAACCCTGGCAGAATGTGTTAAGTCATTTATTTTTTATTTCCAACATTGCTCTGCCACACGTGGAACGCTGCTATTAACAGTCACTACCTCTGCCACTTCCTTCTATGCGAAGATACTAACTTTCCAAGATACTAACGCTTCAGACTTCTCTTCACAGATAAGTTGGCAAGACCTCACGAGCAGCTGTCTAAGCAGTATGTTGAGAACTCCACCAATAAAATTATGAGATCATTTCTGCTCATTCACCTTCTGTGCTGCAATCATATTTTCTGAAAGCAAGTAATTAAGTGCATTTGACATATCTGTTAATGTTACTTATTTCAGTAAGCTGGACCTTTAATAGACGACCAAATGGACTTTCCCATTTGTTTCATTTATTTACTGATTTCATTCATTAAAAACGTATCCTTAGATTTACTGCATGAAGTCAAAGGTTACATAAACTTGTAAAAGCAATTAAAAGTGCTGAAAAGAAGACAACGTGTTAGAAACTGCTTAAATTCACCATAAAACATCTGTAAAACACTGAAACACTGCTGGACCTCAAAGATCTGGAATTCTTACAATAACGTCAATGGGGACGTTTCTTCCACGACGGTACGACGTGCTGCTCAGTCTTGTAATGCGACAGTGTGGAGGCCAAGTTGGGTCATATTTATTCATACATTCTGTTTCAGAAACCACAGCTTCGCCTCTGACAGGAAGAAGAAGGCCGTTGTTATGTTTGTGCCTATATTGTGCACCATTTGTCTGCCACTTTCATCTGCGTTAGGACAGTGACTACTCCACAAAAGTACTCCATTGGTTGTGAAGCACATTTGAACGTGCTGAGGATATGAACTGTGCTATAACTGCGCCCCTAGCCAAGCGGTTCCAGTACAGCTACAACACTGGCATCTACCCTGCAATGTGGAAAATTGCCCAGGTATGTCCTGTACACAAAAAGCAGGACAAGCCAACCCGGCCACTTACCGCCCCATCAGCCTACTCTCAATCATCAGTAAAGTGACGGAAGGTGTAATCAACAGTGCCATCAAGCGGCACTTGCTTAGCAATAACCGACTCAGTGACGCTCAGTTTTGGTTCCACCAGGGCCACTCAGCTCCTGTCCTCATTACAGTCTTGGTTCAAACATGGACTAAAGAGCTGAACTCAAGAGGTGATGTGAGAGTGACTGCCCTTGACATCATTTGACCGAGTATGGCATCAAGGAGCCCCAGCAAAACAGAGGTCAATGGGAATCAGGGGGAAAACCCTCCTCTGGCTGGAGTCATACCTAGCGCAAAGGAAGTTGGCTGAGGTTGTTGGAGGTCAATCATCTGAGCTCCAGTACATCACTGCAGGAATTCCTCAGGGTAGTGTCCTAGGCCCAACCATCTTCAGCTGCTTCATCAATGACCTTCCTTCAATAACAAGGTCAGAATTGGGGATGTTCGCTGATGATTGCACAATGTTCAGCACCATTCGCAACTCCTCAGATACTGGAGAAGTCCGTGTAGAAACGCAGCAAGACCTGGACAATATCCAGGCTTGGGCTGATAAGTGGCAAGTAACATTCCCGCCACACAAGTGCCAGGCAATGAAACATCTCCAACAAGAGAGAATCTAACCATCTCCCCTTGAGATTCAATGGCATTGCCATCGCTGAATTCCCCACTATCAACGTCCTAGGGGCTACCAGAAACTGAACTGGAGTAACCAGATTAATGCCGTGGCTACAAGAGCAGGTCAGAGGCCAAGAGCCCTGCGGCGAGTAACTCACCTCCTGACGCCCCAAAGCCTGTCCACCATCTACAAGGCACAAGTCAGGAGTGTGATGGAATACTCTCGACTTGCCCGGATGGCTGCAGCTCCAACAATGCTCAAGAACCATCCAGGACAAAGCAGCCCGCTTGCTTGGCACCCCATCTACAAACGTTCACTCCCTCCACCACAGACGCACAGTGGCAGCAGTGTTTACCATCTGCAAGATGCACTGCAGCAATGCACCAATGGTCCTAGACAGCACCTTCCAACCCCGCGACGTCTACCACCTCGAAGGACAAGGGCAACAAATCCAAGGGAACACCATCACCTGTAAGTTCCCCTCCAAGTCACAGACCATCCTGACTTGAAACTATATCGCTGTTCCTTCACTGTCGCTGGGTCAAAATCCTGGAACTCCCTTACTAACAGCACTGTGGGTGTACCTAACCCAAATGGACTGCAGAGGTTCAAGAAGGTAGCTCACCACCACCATCTCAAGGGCAATTAGGGATGGGAAATAAATTCTGGCATAGCCAGCGTCGCCCACGTCACATGAATGAATATTTTTTAAAATGAAAACAATAAAATTATAGAGTCTTCCATTCCTTCGTTGATGGAGGCTATATGAGTGAGGTGACCAGTAGCTCAGTAAAAGCGATAGGTTATATAAAGGGTACAAAAAGAGAAAGAAGGAATAAAAGGCCAATGGATTTTGAGGAAGGAAATCCAAGACCAATCGGGTTAGGTAGGGAAGACACCTGAAATCACTGTTGCGAATGTCTGGGTAACTGCAAGAAGCTTTGAGTCAAGGAATTTAAACACTTGCCTCAAACCCCCCATCACCAACGCGCGCGTCTCCAATTCATTTTACCTTTGAGTGTTTTTATTTTGGGTGGGGGGGAGTTTTGTGGAAGAGAATGTAAGAAAAGATATCTGAAAATTCTCATTGAAGACGAGATTAGCTTCTTAACTCAAAGGTAGTTGTTTCCTTGGCTCATATTGCAGTGTGACGAAGAGAATTAGCAGGGATTTAATCAGTTTCAGAATTATGCACTTCAGCTTTGTGGCACCAAGTTGGAAGGTAGTTGAACATTTGATATATTTGTTTCTAAAAGATGAGCAATGCTAGCACGTATTTGCTGCTACATGAAGCCGGCGTTGATGAAGTGTGGCCGTCTTCAGTAATTCATAAGTTAGGTTTATACAGGGAACAGGTAAATATCGAGGTCACATATTTCTATATTGGTACCAGGCGACAGATAGCCAGATTTAGCACAATTCACCTCACATTTTGCCTTCGTGGTATTTGAACTCCAGGCTCTGACTATTTCGTCCACTTGCATAATCTGCTTCTCAGGTGAGGATTTCGAGTTTGATTCTTTAACTGCTGACCCATCCTGACGATACGAAGGGTGAACTTCGTCTTGTGGCGTCGCGGAAAACGGGTGCCAGTGCATAACACATGCTCCACATTCATTGCCCTCAACAGATCACATGCGAGTCTGAGCGGGACAAAAAACGGTTTGTGAGCGCGATCACTCGCTTTACACTGCTGCATAAGATGGAATGACGTGTGGGAGGATCAGATATAATCAATATTCAGCATGACCAGTAGACCCCTTTCTGAAAGATATAAGTGAACCACTTCGATTGTATTAACATTTTTTCATGGTCATCTCTCTGCTGCTTTGTCACAATGATTTGGTGTGGTCGGGTAGCAGGTAATTTCTGGAACTGTACTGCTCTGTTAATGCAGATAAATCACCGTCAAACCCGACCATCGAAACGATTCAATTTCAATGTAGTTGCAGAACTATTAATAAGAAGCTGATTCCGATCAGTATTGCCTGCTTTTGGTTGCATTGGCCGGGAGTGGAACACAGACTACTCGCCTCAGAACCACGTATTCTACTTCTGAAGCAACAACACAAATCATTTGCAAAAAAAAAAGGTATTGTAGATGCTGGAAATCTCCACTAAAAGTGGAACTGATGGAAATCCTCAAGAGGACAGGCAACAGTTGTAGGGAGGGAAACAATGTTAATGTTTCAGGTTGGTGATGTTTCATCATTTCATCACAGTAATTGACCATCTGGTTCGTTAAAGGTCACCGATGACAATATCAATTGCAGCAGCAATTAATCATCTGATTCGGAGAGGAATTGGAAGAGGTGTTTATGCACCAATGTTGCTGCAGATCTCCACAAAGTACGAAAGCAGCAACATTTGCAGTCATAATGAATTAGAAAAAGAAAACTAATGGCTGCACTGCCTGTTACTCTATGAGGTAACTGCAACCAGGAGCCATCAAGTAGGAAGTGAACCCATGTTCATTACAAGTATTAGAAAGCAGATTTTCTCAGTTACCAGCATCACCAAGGCAAACATTAAAAGCTTTCAAGTCTGCCAATATGTTTCCTACTCTATTGTTTATAGCTCAATCTCCAAGCCTCCCAATCAAAATGAAGCTGAACCTGATGCATTCAGACTGGACTAACAATTCTTCTATTCTCGCTGATATCGACACCTCATAGAATTTGGGCGATTTTTCACATACTGACTGAGTTAACCCAATAAAAATACCCTCCACATTCTCAAGATTCAGAAAGATGGGCTGTAAATGTTATACACATGAGCGACGTCCACATGTCAAATTACATTCAACAAATGTTGAGCAGACAGCTGGGGGAATTTCTACTGGAGCAAGTTTTTAAAAGAGTAAAAAAAAAGATTGTTTAATTTTAATAATTGAGAGGGAGAACGTAGTGGAAAGGCTCTCTATTCTTAGGATAGATACGATACCTGGTCCGAATGGACTGCATGCCAGGGTGCTAAATGATGTGGGGGTCGAGAGAGCATCAGAGCTATGCGTAATCTTCTAATCCTCACAAGATATGGGGACCGTAGCAAACGATTGGGAACTGGCAAATATGGTACCTGTATTTATTTTTATTTATTTATTTATTTAGAGATACAGCACTGAAATAGGTTCTTCGGCCCACCGAGTCTGTGCCGACCAACAACCACCCATTTATACTAACCCTACATTAATCCCATATTCTCTACCACATCCCCACCATTCTCCTACCACCTACCAACACTAGGGGCAATTTACAATGGCCAATTTACCTATCAACCTGCAAGTCTTTTGGAGGTCGGAGGAAACCGGAGCACCCGGCGGAAACCCACGCAGACACAGGGAGAACTTGCAAACTGCACTTATACTAGAAAGGGTATAAAGACAAGCCCAGCAACGGCAGGCCAGTTAGCTTAGCATCGGTTGTGGTTAAGGTTTTAGAAATAATAATCATGGAAAAAATCAAAAGCATTTCGTTACGTTTCAGTTATTTAAGGAGAGCCAGTTTTGTGAAAGACAGATAATGCTTGAATAATCTAATTGCATTCTTTTGAAGATTTAACAGAGAAGATTGATTAAGAGAATGCAGTGGATGTTGTCTACATGCTATTTTTAAGAAGTGTTTAGGAAAGTACCACACAAAAGGCTGTGCAACAAAATTGAGGCTTATAGAATAAGAAGGTCAATGTCCAATCGCATTTTTTTTTTAAATGGCATGGGACAGAAAACAATGCATTTTGGTAAATGGCTGTTTTTTTTCCAGACTGGAAGGTGCTAGACAGTGCTGTTCCCGAAGGGACAATTCTAGATCCACTATTTTATAGCTATATCTATAAATGATTTGAATCTTGGATACAGAGCAGAATTTCAAAATTTGTCGCTGAAACCAAAATAGAAGGAGTTCCAAAGAGTAAGAATGATATGAAGCAACACAGATAGCTATCAGATCAGGCAGAGAAGTGACAGATGTAATTTAATACAAACGAGTGTGAAGTGATACATTTTGACAGAAGGGATACGTGAGGTAATATATACTTAATGGGTCTGTTCTGAAGAGTGTGCAGGAACAAAGGGAACTGCGGTGCATGTGAATCCATTACTGAATGTGGAAGGACATATTGAGCAAGTGGTTAACAATCCGTATGGTACCTTCGGCTTCATAAATAGGGGCATTGAGTAAAAAGCCGGGAAGTTGAGCTGGATGATATAAAGCTCTTGTTAGGTTCCCAACTAGAGTTTTGCATCCAGCTCTGGTCAGCACACTTTGGCAAGGATAGAGAGTCCTTGAGAGGTTGCAGAGGAAATTGAGCAGAATGGCTCCAGGGTTGGAGGATTTTTGTTACAACGTTAGTCTGGTAACGCTGCCGTTGATCTCCCTGCCGCAAAGGAGATTGTGGGGAGATTTGATAAATGTGTGGAAGATTATAACAAGCTCATATAAGTTAGACAAGGACAACCTGTTCCCACTAACTAACGGTAAAAGGAATAGGGGACACAGATTAAAGATTATAGGCGCGCAATGTAGGAGGAACGTGAAAAATAAGTATTTTAATACTCAGTGGTTGGCCATGACATGAAGTTCGCTAACCACGAGGGTGGTGGAAGTGAAAACAAGCAATCATTTCAAAAGTGGCACAGTGGCACAGTGGTTAGCACCGCAGCCTCACACCTCCAGCAACCCTGGTACAATTCTGGGTACTCCCTGTGCGGAGTTTGCAAGTTCTCCCTGTGAACCGCGTGGGTTTTCGTTGGGTGCTCCAGTTTCCTCACATATTCAAAGACTTGCAGGTTGATAGGTAAATCTGCCATTATAAATTGCCCCTAGTATTGGTAGGGGAAGGTGGGGATGTGGAAGGAGTATGGGATTAGTGTAGAGTTAGTATAAATGGGTGGTTGATGGTTGGCACAGACTCGGTGGGCCGACGGGCCTGTTTCTGTGCTGTATCTCTTAAAAAAAGTAAATTATATGGACAATGATGGTATCCAACCTTGCAGGGTTATGGAATTCGAGCAGGGGGTGGAACTGATTGGATTGCTCTGCAGACAGCCAGAGTGATTGGCCTCCTTCTTTGTGTTGAATGACTCTATAAAGAACAATTGCTAAAAAAATAAAATTGCAACAAAAGGAATCATGCAATTTCCGGCGAGTCAGCCATTTTGTAGTTCAACAGATACCGCTGGGATTTGAACTTTAATTTAATTTCTAAACAGCACAAATATATTCAGCTATCACTACAAAATAGTGAGGAGCATTAACGCTTTGGAACTTCAGCAGACAGAACAGAGGACCTGGCCGCTAAACCTGCCACATGCCATGGTGACTGTACGATATTTATTTATTTAATTTATTTGGAGATACAGCACTGAAACAGGCCCGTCGGCCTACCGAATCTGCGCTGACCAACAACCACCCATTCATACTCACCCTACATTAATCCAATATTCCCTTCCACATCCCAACCATTCTCCTACCACCTACCTATACTTGTGGCAATTTACCAATCAACCTGCAAGTCTTTGGCTATGGGAGGAAACCGGAGCACCCGGCGAAAACCCACGTGGTCACAGGAAGATCTTGCAAACTCCACACAGGCAGTGCCGAGAACAGAACCCAGGTCGCTGGAGCTATCAGGCTGAAGTGCTAACCACTGCGCCTATTGGTTAAGTACCTACTCCTAACCCCCACTTCCCACACAACGGCACAGGTGAGTCATCCCCTATAAGAGTCACAAATCAAGAAAAACCAACCGTCAGCAAAAATGGAAAATACTCCTGACAATTGCGCTTTTTCCACCAACAAATAGTGAACAGATCAGTGGAACACATGGAAGTAGTGGTATCTACACTGGAACGTAACACATATGTATTTAGATCTCTGCTGCAGTCAAGAACTGGACCAGCAGGTAGGCATGAAGATAGTTAGCACACATCAGTCCCAGCCAATAATATATTCCAGAGAGTCACAATTCACCAGAAAAAGAAGAATAGACTAACATCCACTCTATACCTACACCTCCATAAATTAAACCCGCACATCTGGGTCCTCCACAATCTTTTATACTGGAACAATCTATTGATGGGGATGCTATGCGGCTCCTTAATTATTTATAGACCTTTATCAAGCCAGCGAAAAGAAAACTACACTGTTGTAAAGTAAATAGATCAACGTCCTGGAACCAAGATATCATGATCCTATCTATGATTTTACCAACAATGGATGCCAGGTTGATAGGATCATAGTTCACTTGCTCTGAACTTTATGAAAAAGCTTTCAGTCTAAGTCCATTTACTGCAAGATCAATTGAACTCTTGAAGATTGACAAACTCTCCCATCGTTTTACTGACCATTGGATGCATGTCACTGCACCAGGAGTCCTATCAATTTTCACATTTCCTAATCTATCCAGGATTACATGCCTATCTCTTTTCTTATTAATAGTTTTGCTCCTAACAAGGGACCATCCATTGTTCATATAAACATAAATTATAAGGGTATGACTAATGCAGAAAAATCTGTTAATAGCTCTGCTGCAACTGGAGAATCTGTTTGAATCTTCCCTACAGTATTACCTAACTGTTCAATACTGTCCTTAATGATATTCCGTCTTCTAAAATAGTTGTAAATTGTGTTATTATCACTGCAATAATTGCGCACAATCTTCCTTCAAGGTGTATCCTAGCTAACACACCTATCTGCACCTTCTCCTTTGTTATCTCCTGCCCCACCCCCACCTCACTTGTTTATAATCTGTGACTTTTCTAATATTTGTCAGTTCCGAAGAAGGGTCACTGACCCGAAACGTTAACTCTGCTTCTCTTTCCACAGATGCTGCCAGACCTGCTGAGTGACTCCAGCATTTCTTGTTTTTGTATCCTAGCTAATCTTGCAGCTGTTTCCTCAATTTCTTGTGGTTGTTTTCACTACTCTCCTGTGAGTTGAACCCCTTAAATGTGTCAAATCCCAGCCGTTTGAATTGAATTAGCATCTACAATATCTTTGTGAAACAGATTGTTCTAGTTTTGTTATCTGTTGTTCTTTTACCCATTGGGACATACGTGGCATCCTTCCGTTTGGGAATTAGTAGAATTTGAGCCCATCCTCTTCATCACCAGAATGCTTATCAAGTAGTGCTGCACAATCATCTTTTTACAATATCTTCAGCCATTTGAGGAAATTAATGACGTTTACAATCTAGGACCAGCATCATCAGCTTTTGGAGTGTATTTTTAGATGCCCAATATTCTCTGCATAAAGACAATGCATGGGAACACCACCAGCTGAAGCGGCCCCACCAGAGTACACATTATCCTGACTTGGAAATATATAGGCAATTGCTGAACTGGCATAGGTTCAAAATCCTGGAAATCCCTCCCAAACAGCACTGCGGGTGTACTGGCTGCAATGTAGCTCACACAAACTTCTCAATCCCCAATTGCCCTTGTAGCGAGTTCCCGGATTTTGTCCCAACGACAGTAAAGGCACGGCGATCAATTCCAAGCCCAGGCAGTGTGTGAATTGGAAAGGAACTTGCAGGTGCTGGTGCTCCCGTGCACTTGCTGCCCTCGGTCATCTCGGTTGTAGACTTCGCTGGTTTCGGAGGTGCTTTTAAAGGATTCTTGGCGTGTTGCTTTAGTGCATCTTCTAGATGGTATACACTGTTGCCACGTTGGTGATGAATGGAGTGTATGTTTAAGGTGGTCGGTTACTTGCCAATCGAGCAGTTTGCTTTGCTTTAGATGGTTTCGAGCTTCTTGTGTGTTGTTGGAGCTGCAATCAGCCCAAGTAAATGGAGAGACTTCCACCACACTCTTGTCTTGTGCCTAGTAGATGGTGGCCAGGCTTTGTGGAGACAGGGACTAATTCAAGCCTCTGACTTTCTCTTCTGCTGCAGGAATGTATGGTGGTTGCACTTAAGTTTCTGATCAATGCTAATCACCAGACTGTTTATGGTGGGGCTGCAGCTATGGCAATGCCATTGAATGTCATTAGGAAATGTTCGTTACTTCAGGAGGGCTCGAATAAAAATGATTGCAGTTACGTTATATTTCTAGAAAGCTCTGGTGATCTGATGATTCCTCATTTAGAGAACTGCATTCAGCTGAAGGAACTGAACGTCAGGAAGTATGTTAGACTGGTGGAAATGCATCACAGTTCCACCAGAATAATAGCAGGCTGAAAGGCTTAAATTATGAGGACGTGCTGCCTAGATTTGCTTTGTATTCCCTTAAATATTGAAGATATAGATTTGATTGCATGGAGATTTTTAAGATGATTAACTTCATTGAAAGCGTCGATAGAGTGGAGAAGATTTCCTCCGGTGGGAGAGTCAATCAACAACGTGCGAAATTGCATTAAAATCGTTGTTGGCGACGTCAAAAAATATTTCTTCGCAGTATTGGCATTGGAAATCTCGATCTGGAAGCAGCTAGTGAGGCTATGCATCAGTGGAACATTTCGTTAGGTAATGCTTAAAACGCTTCGGAAATGAAGGTGGGTAGGTGGTTTTAACAAACAGACCAGTCATACGTTCATTAAACGGCATAATCGTCTTGAGGGGACAATATTAAACTTCTTTTTTTATGTTTCTATCTTGTTAATCCTAGACCAAGCAAGCTTTGACATCATTCCCAAGTCTTGACATGTTGCCTGCGAAGATCAGTTCCTACACCCGCGCTTCATAAAGAAAAAACAACTAAATCTGCAGGGAACTGAAAGGATGTAACATTATTATTTTTGGTCTGTTACATCCAAGGCGGGAGTAATGCATTGTTAATTCTATCCCACTACTCCACAGGTAATAGCATATTAGTAAACTTTCACATCTACCGGCAAGTAACCAAATTAAACACACTTTTTATCCCCTAGAATGAAATACACCAAACCAGGTTTCTTTAAACAGCAACTAAATTAAGTATTTACTGATTAACTGACGTTTAAACAATAATGAGATAAATATATATGTGAAAATAAATCTTTTAAAACGTTTTTTTCTTCCTAACCCTCATGCACGCACATACATATACAAAAAAAGGATATGGGTATAACTTAGGAAAGTGGTAATGTGCAAGACCCAGATATGGAACAGAAATAAATGGACAGAAGCTACTGCCATGTCACCACAACTCAGCCACACTTACAGACAGATACATATACCCCAGTCCAAACTCACTGTTAAATTATCACTGTGTCATCCCTACAATATTGCAGCCTTAACTCCAAGTAAGATACCAGATGGGGCTGACACATGGCGCCTGTTTGAATCCAAATAATGTATCCCGAGGCATCAGTTCAAAATTCAGGCATATTTTGAGTTAAAAGGTAGCAGTATTAATTCCCAAAGCGTGTCCTTATATGTAAGTTAGAAACAAGTCCAAATCTATTACTGTGATCAGATTGAGATATTTGGAAATACAGTTAGCCCTGAAATACAAACTCAGATGCCAGTTTAAAACACACGCATCATGTCAAACTGAAAAGTACAATATTAATTCTGTTAGTATAGCCTGGATATAAACTGCAAACCACTCCTGAAACATCATACAGTATCTATGGTAAATACACTGCATTAATTCCATGAGAGCAGACTGGGTTCCACATAACAAGCAAGCTCGCGGTCATAGTCATATTGAATGTCACAGTGCTAATAAAAACTATAGAGCCTGAGAATTTCCACTCACAGAAGGAGGCCATTCTGACCATTGTTTCCGCGCCGGATGCAAAAGTGTTATGCAGTCTCATCCTAACTTTCATATTTTTGTCCTTAGTCATGGACGTTACAGCACTTCAATTGCATATCTAAGATTTGTTTTCTTGTAATAAGAGTTCTAGTGCCCTTTCAGGCAGTGAGCTCTAGACCACCCACTACCCTATGGATGAAAAAAAAATACTCCTCAGCTCTCCTCTAATCATTCTGCCGATTACTGTAATTCGTATGCCCCTTTGACAGTGACCTCTCTGCTAAGTGAAATAGTTCTTTCCTATTTTTATGGCACGACCGCTCAGGGCAAAGCCCTCAATAAAAATATATGATTCTGATTGCGGTGGGAGCAATGCACTGTCAGTTATGTCCCGCTGTCCCACAGGTTGCATAACATATAACTTTAAGCTTTCCAAATCCAAGAAAGCAGCAGCCAAATTAAACATCCCAGTAACCCCTGAATGAGCCAAAACAAACCAGCGATTTTAGATATCAACCAATTAACAGTTTATTAGAGAAAAAACTAAATCTTAAACAGTACTACGATAAACCAATACATAAAATTAGAAATAGCTGTAAAGTCCTTGCAAATTTAAGCTTCCTGATGAACAGTCCTCTGATTCAAAGTCAACTCGCAATCTTCCAGGGTCCGATGAATCCGACAATAGGAATTCAGCAATTCAGTTCCACATTTGAAGCCTTCCTCTTTCCGGTGATGACCACAACAGATCAACAGTTCACAACAACTTTCAAAAGAATCAGTCTGGCTTAACTTTTAGAATTTTGAAAGTTAAAAATAGACAGTTTAAATTCGCGTCTTTTAGTTCAAATTGACTGAGAGATCGTTCCTTCAAAACATGCTGGCCCAGGTGTTTTTGTCAGAACAGTCTGTCTCTTAACTATCTCTGTAAAGCCAGTTTTTTTCTTGTTTTTCAAACGTCAAATGCAACATCGTGTGTCCTGCTCTCACTCTCTGTATGGCTGCATCCAGGGCAACCAAGATTCACCTTCTGGCAACTTCAAACCCGACTGCTTTAAAGAAGTACTGATCTGTTACAGCCTTAAAGGTACACCGTGTATTTCCTGAAAAACAAACAAACAAAAATGGAAAAAAAAAACCAGTATCATGACAGCGCCACTCCGGGCAAAATTAAATGTCGTTCCAGAAATGTGTTTTCTTGCAAAGTAGAAAAAATGGAAAACTAAAAATATTAACATGTTTTTCTACGCTACAGGTATACAAATTTTTTCAAATGTTAGGACTACAGCAACAAGTCACAGCAGAACATTTTCGGCTTCAAATTTTCAAAGGTGGCCCCATCTAACCCATTTCAAATTTTCAAGCATAATCTTCCAGATGTATCATGTCGTCCATCATTTCAGTCAGGTGAACAGTATAGCGAGGACCACTAACCACTACTAGGTTCACTATTCTCAGGGCAGTTTGTCGAGTACCCTTTAATCTGCGTGGCATCACTTGATACTAGGAAACGCCGTCTGATGGAACAGACGCTGACTTTTTCTTATCCAAGTTTGTCAAATGAATTTGACAGTATCCCGCCAACACATGTTTCTCTTTAAGACACATTGTTGCCCATTCTGTACATACAGTCTTATGAATGATAATTTGGGTAGGGGTCTGCCTTCTTGACCGCAGTTACATTTCTATAGTCTATGCAAGTTTAAGCTGACCCACCAGGTTTAGGTATCGGGACCACCTGCGAGTTCCAGCGGTCCTGACTACGTTCAACTCAGTTGCCCTTCTGCATGCATTATACCTCTGCGTCTACTTGGGCCTGTCTGTTTGGACCGAAGTGGCAAGGATGGTGGTTTAAAGGAACGGTTCCCCTATATGCACAGCATGTGTGGCAGAGATTGTACATCCTGGCTTATTCCTGCAAACGTTTTTAAACGTGATGAAAAGCCTAGTTAGATCTTCACATTCTTTTACCTCTATATCTAAAAACATATTGTCTGATTTTCCTAACCATTCTGCATTCGCTAATCTGATAGTTGGAAGTTCAATCTATGAATTGCCAAGGCCTGCTTCTGCCGCATCCTCACTATCCTTTTCCTTCTCAAAAGTCCCGATTACTTGACATACCTGCACTCGTTTATCCTCTTCCCTGTGGTACTAATCTTTTAGTATATTGATGTGACGCAACCGGTTCTGCTTCCAGAGATCAGGGGTGTTAATCAAGTCATCAACTGTTACCACTCTTTGGATCACTCGCCATGGGCCACGGAACCATGCTTTTAATGGGTCTCCTTGTAATGCTAACAGCACTAATATTTCATCCACCGGTTGAAAAGCATGGGCATTTGCATTCTTGACTTCCCATTTTTTCATATTGGCTTGAGGTCCTTTGCGGTGTTTCTGAGCTACACCAGAAGCTTTTGTGAGCCTTTCCCGGAACACAGATACATAAGCTAGTATTGGATATTCATCATTGTTTCCATGAATCTCTATTTTATAAGTTTTAGAGGATATCTTACTTCATGTCAGTAAAACAATTCAAAGGACAGAAGCCTGTCGAATCATTCGGTGAGTCTCTGGTGGCAAGTAAAATAAAGTTTCGTCCTTTATCCCAGTCATGTGAATATTCGTGACAGTTTATTCCAATCATTGTTTTGAGAGTCACGTGAAATCTCTCTAAAGCTGCCTGTGCCGTGGGTAATATGTTAACATCCTGAAATATCCTAAACATGAAAGTAGAACCTTTATCTGATTGAACTTCACGTGGCAACCCATAACTATTAAACGGCTGGGTTAACCTTTCTACTACTACTCTTGCAGTAATTGTCCTCAAAGGGATGGCCTCTGGAAATCGAGCAGCCATTCCATGATAGCAAGTATGTATTGATGCCCCGCTTTAGTTTTTTGGCAAGGGTCCTACACAGTCTATTAATAGTCTGCTAAATCGTTCCTCAATCACTGGTTTGGGAACTAGTGCTGCTGGTTTCATGATAGATTGTGGTTAATACATCCTTTGACAGGGATGGCATGTCCTACAAAAGTTTCGCACATCGTTTTCAAGATCTGGGCAGTAATAATGCTGCCTAATGCGTGATTTGATGTTCCAAATTCCCTATGTCCTGCAAAAGGAATGTCACATGCTACCCTTAATAATCCTTGGCGATATTAAGGTGGTACCACTGTCTGCTCCACAACTGTGCTGTCTTCATCGAAAGGTCTATGGGTCGGTCGCCATTTCCTCCTCAAAACCCTGTTTTTCATCTAATAGACTCATTTCAACTTAGCTTCTGCCAGAGCCATCTATGCCATTCGATCATATCTCTGGATCAGCTTGCTGTGCTGCAATGATAGACGCTCTGTTAAACATTTCATTTGGATTATCTAAATACCCAAATAAGGTTTCAGATACTTGGCTATCTTTTTGTGGTGCCCCTTTCACCTTCAACAATGGATCCTGTTTAGCCATTGCATGGGAAACTGCAGACACAGAAAATATTCCCAGAACTTGCTGCTTTAATCACTCTGTTTCCTTAATTTCCCTTAGTTCCACTGTAATTATAGGGAAACCTGATACTTTGGATCCAGCCAAACCATTTCCTTGGAGCAAATCAATTCCCTCTACTGGAAAGCTGTGGACAACCCCAACAGTTACTATCCCAGATAATAAGTCACTCTCTCGGCGTCCTTTATGCAAAGATATGGGTATATACTCAGTATCCTCAGTACCTTGCTCTACGGCAGTGAGACCTGGACAACGTATGTCAGCCAAGAGCGACGTCTCAATTCATTCCATCTTCGCTGCCTCCGGAGAATCCTTGTCATCAGGTGGCAGGACCGTATCTCCAACACTGATGTCCTCGAGGCGGCCAACATCCCCAGCATATACACCCTACTAAGCCAGCGGCACCTGAGATGGCTTGGCCTTGTGAGCCACGTGGAAGATGGCAGGATCCCCAAGGACACATTGTACAGCGACCTCGTCACTGGTATCAGACCCAACGGACGCCTTGTCTCCGCTTTAAAGACGTCTGCTAACGCGACATGCCGTCCTGTGACATTGATCATAAGTCGTGGGAGTCAGTTGCCAGCGATCGCCAGAGCAGGCGGGCAACTATAAAGGTGGGGCTAAAGTGTGGCGAGTCGAAGAGACTTAGAAGTTGCCAGGAAAAAAAAGACAGCAGTGCAAGGAGAGAGCCAACTGCGGAACAGCCCTGTCAACCAATTTTATCTGCAGCACCTGTGGAAGAGCCTGTCACTCCAGAATTGGCCTTTATAGCCACTCCAGGCGCTGCTTCGCAAATCACTGACAATCTCCAGGCGCTTACCCATTGTCTTTCGAGACAAGGAGGCCAAAGCAGAAGAAGAAGAAGGGTATATACTCCCCTCCAGTTCCATTAACAACAACTTTAGCACTCAAGGCGTTCTCTTGTGGAACCTTCGATCTTTCTCCAGCAAGAGTGTTTAGATTGCTCTTGTATCCGGGAGTATGACAGCGTTTCTTGCATCAGTTACAGGATATGGAGTTACTCACCCTTTGACAAAAATTCATTGTAACTCTCGGGTCTTTTATTCTAAACCTCCACACTCTGTTTAGTTTTACTATCTGCTTTTACAACCGTCGTTAAAGCTACAGCCTGGTCTGTTATAATTCAGTCATAGTTTTTTTTTCCTCTGCATTAGTTTTGTGCACCCCAACAAGTCCTCTGGGTTTACCTCACTGTTTCCAGCACTCTGAACAAAGATGACCCGTTTTGTGTCAATTACAACACTTTGGCTGCGAACCTCACTTCTCCCCTCAGCACCTTCCTTTTTGGCCTGAGGAGACAATTCTGTGGAATTCCCAGCTGTTCCTTCTTGTCCCTGACTGGGTGGGTCTGTTATTCTTGTATCTCCACAATGCCCTGCCTTAGAGTGGTGGAGGCATGTTCGATTGAGCCAATCAAGATTGTTTTGTGAAAAGGAAGAAGGTGCAGTGTTATGGGGAGAAGTTGGGGCACAGGCACTAGGTTATTTGGTCGTTTGTGGTGCCAGCAAAGACACGATGGGTAGAATGACCTCCTTCTGTGCTGCAAAAATTCCGTGATTCTGTGACAATCTGCTTAACTGACATGCACCTGATTCTTCGAACATGCAGCACTAACTGGGGAATGTCCAGCACCGGGGTGCAGGTGGCTCCATAACTCAGGGTTAGAGCTGGTCTTGTAAATGAGAGTCTGTGAGTTCAAACAACCACTGAGACTTGAAAACATTTTGTTCAGGTTTTAAGTTCACCTTCAAAAAGCAAATTATTCCCTTTTATATTCTAAATAGTTCCAAGTCCAACCCGGGAGAAAGAGGCTCTCTGCCTCTCAATTTTTCCATCTGTCACCATCTGCTCTCTCTCTCTCTCTCACCTGCCCCCTTTCTCTGTAACCAGAGGACGGAGATTGAATATAGAAACATACAAACATTTTTGCATAGTAGGGGGAAATTCAGCCCATCATGTCCGTGCTGGATGAAACATTTTATTTATTCTCAACTTCCAGCTCTTGGCAACAATTGGCCAAAGAGACAGTGAGAAAGGAGCTGAGTGTTTTTCTTCAATACTGGGGCGGCACAGTGGCGCGGTGGTTAGCACCGTATCTTCATCGCTCCAGAAATCCGGGTTCGATTCTGGGTGCTGCCTGTGCTGATTTTGCAAGTTCTCCCTGTGATCGCGTTGGTTTTCGCCGATGTAAATTGCCCCAAGTATCGGTCGGTGGTACGGGAATTGTGGGGATGTGGTATTAATGTAGGATGAGGACAAATGGGTGATTGATGGTCGACACACACTCGGTGGGCCGAAGGGCCAGTTTCAGTGCTGTATCTCTGAATAAATAAATAAATAAACACTGTGAGTTCTTGTGACCTGGAATGTGCTGCCTGAATAGCTGGTGGAAGCAGATTCAATGGAATTACACAAAAACAGGCCATTCGGCCTAGCTGGTCCGTGCTGGTGTTAATGCCCCATACGAGCCCCACCTCATCAACATATCCGTCTATTCCCTTCCCCTTCTTTTGTTTGTCCAGTATTGGTGCTATTCACCTCAACCACTCCCTGCGTCAGTGAGTTACACATTCTCAGCAATCTCTTGGGAAAGAACCTTCCCCTGCTGATTCGGACAGCAAGTTTCTAAAGGGAAGTGGGTAAATAGTGAAAAGGAAACATTTGCAGGTCTGTGGGGAAAGAGTACGGGGGCTAATGGGAGAAATTTGATAGGTCTTCCAAATGGCAGGGAAGAATGGATGGACTGAATGGCCTCCTTTTGTAATGTATTATTCTTGGATTGCTTGGTGATGAAGGATTGTGAAGGCGTGTTTGGACCGCACCTTCTTCATAAAAACATTAAGCAATAAGATAGGATTTTGCAGGGCAGGTGGTTTCATAGCTTGCAGGTTAGAGTACTGGACTTCGAAAGCAGAGGTCAAAAATTCCATATCACTGGAACCTGATTTCAGTTGTTTATCAAAGATCCATATTTATTGATCCCCCTTAATCCCTGTGTTGAATAAAAATCTATCAAACTCGTGCAGTTTGGACATTTTTAGCCTCACTAGCCCGCCTAATGGCACAGGAAGAAGTAGATTACAAGGTTAAATGTGGCTGTGAAACAATGGCGTGAGAGGCAGGGGTTTCACTTTCTCAGCCATTGGCTCCAGTAATGAGGAAAGAGGAAGCTGTTCCACTGGGACGGCCTCCACTTAAACCGACCGATGACCAGTAACCTGGTGAATGGAATAATTGGTACACTGTGTGAAAATCCTGTAACTCCCTCCCTAACAGCACTGTGAGTGTATCTATCCTGCGTGGACTGCAGCGCTTCAGGAAGGCAGCTCACCCCCATTTTCTCATTGGCAATTAGAGATGGGCAATAATTGCTAGGCCTTGCTAGCGATGTCGACACACATGCAGAACAGATGATTCAAAAAGAAAAATCCCTATTCCACTGTCAGGAAAAAAAAACACACTGTCAGCAAAAAAGAAAGCTGCAATATGAGCTCATGGGAGTTTCCTGTGCATAAAACTGGCTCGCTCTCCATGTAACGCACCTTGTTCAAGTTCTTTAGAATATCTGAACAGCACCTCTGCTGCAACAAGCCGCACCCCACCCGCCCCCCTACCCTCCCAAACCCGCCCAGTTAGTCCCGTGCCAATAACGAAGCTATTTGACTGGAATGGCATCCCACAGTTCTCAATTAAAGAATTCTGAAACGTTTAGTTATTATTTCTTTCTTTCGAATGCTGGGCAGGTTGTGGGGCAGAGAGAAGAGCTGAGAGGGGTGTTCGTTGAGGAATTATACCAGCCGGGGCTCCTTTCACTGCCTGTGATTGAGTGGGGGGGAGCTGAGGTGGGGGTAAATATTCCCCAGCTGTTACAGCAGTGCCAGAGGAGTCCGGGGGTCGAACGATATGTCGTACACGGACACTTTCTCTCCGACAAGTGGGATGGTGAGCGGATATGGTGGACAAGACAATCATATTTGAAAGGATAGCTCTGATCCCAGTTTCTGGTTCTTTGTGAGCGGTGATAATCAGCAGAAGTAATTTGTCCAGCAGCATCAGGGTTGCTTGGAACGTTATCCTTGTTTTAACCCTCATAAAGCGGGCTGAAAATATCAGGGTGCCCCGTTCCCGAAGATATGAAGCAACCTCTGAGCACCGAGGATGTGAACTAGCATCTGGACCCAGATGTGTGAACTGGTTTCTGGAATACAAGGATGTAAACTACTGTTGGTCGCTGAGGATGTGACACTGTGCCTTGGCTCCGAGGATGTGATCAAGATTTATGGGTCACGAGATTGTGATGCAGTGTCTGAGCCCCGAAGATCGACGCCAATGTCTAGGCCCCGAGGATGTCACACAGTGTCTGGGGCTGGAGGGTGTCAGCAAGTTTCTTGTTCAGTTTCCGTGACCCTTCGTCAAATGTCTGAGAAACTGGGAGTTTGCACTGTGCGAACCGAGACTTTTTCATTCCATTTATGAACACTGGGTCTTTAAAGGGACCACTGAAGTAGTGAAGGAAATTGCTACTCTCTCCGCTGACCCTCCCTGGTGCCCTTTCCCTTTCCTTGCAATTTCTATCAAAGGACCTGTATCTGATCCTAGAGCGCAAGCGATCTGCCTGTGGAGGCACAACAGGCCGCAATGGCTCAGCTCCACTGTTAAACTGTGCTCTGAGGCCAAGTTCCAGATGAGCCTCGGAGTGAGGGGCTGCAAAACTGAGACACATCCAATTATGTGGATTTTGCTGCTTTGAGCAAACAGAGTAAGACAGCAATGTAACAAACACCCAAATGCAGCCCACCACCCCGCCCACATGCTGGTTGGTAGAACGGGCGGCACAGTGGCGCAGTGGTTAGCACCGCAGCCTCACAGCTCCAGGGACCCGGGTTCGATTCCGGGTACTGCCTGTGTGGACTTTACAAGTTCTCCCTGTGTCTGCATGGGTTTCCTCCCACAAGCCAAAAGACTTGCAGGTTGATAGACAAGTTGGCCATTTTAAATTGTCACTAGTCTAGTTAGGTTATGGGGACAGGTGGGGATGTTTGGTGGGAGTGTGGGATTAGTATAATTGGGTGGTTGATGTTCGGCACAGACTCGGTGAAATTCAAAACAATGTGTGCCGCGGTCAATAGATGCGCAGTACCATTATTTTAAACTGTCAGCCACCTCGGAAAAGGCATTTCCTCGTGGTAGCATGGCCGAGTGGTCAAAGGCGCTGGATTCAGGTTCCCTTTCACAAAACAATGTTGACTGTGCCTGATTTCCTTCATTTATTCTAGGTGCCCTGCGAGAACGTCTTTAATAATAGCTTCCACCATTTGCCCCAACACAGATGTTCAGCTATCTGGCCAGGACTTTCCTGCTTTCTGTCTCCCTCCCTTTTTGACTTAAGGAGTGACATTCGCTATTTTCCAGTCTAATGGAAACATCCCCGAATTCAGGGAACTTTGGAAAATTAATAACAATACATCAACCATCTCACTGGCCACTTATTTTAAGACCCTAGGATGAAGTCTAGCAGAACCCGGAGCGTGTCAGCCCGTAGCTCCAACAATTTGTTCAGTACCACTTCCCTGGTGATTGTAATTTGATGATTTGGTGTTTCCTCCCTCCCTCCTTTCCATTTTCTGACTGACAGCTAATTCGGGAATGGTACTTGTATCATCCAGAGTTAAGAAGGATGCAAAATGCTTGTTTAATTCATTTGCCATTTGCTTATTATCTATTATGAATTCCCCAGACCCACTTTCTAGAGAACCAACGTTCACTTGGTTAACCTTTACATTTTCTTTTTTCTGAAGTATCTATCGAAACTCTTGAAATCTGTCGTTATATTTCTCGCCAGATTTCTCTTGTACTCGATTCTTTGTCATTCCTTATCAATCTTTTAGTCATTGTTTGCTTTTTTATGTTCTGTCCAACCTGTTGACCGACCACCCATCTTTGCATAAATATATGCATTTTTCTGCATAAGTTTTATACTATCTTTACCTTTTTAGGTGAACCACGGATGGCGGGCCCTCCTCTTGGAAATTTTCGTTCTCGTTGGCATGTAACTATTATGTCTATTCTGGTATATTCACTGAAACGTCTGCCACTACATCTCTATTGACCTATCCCTTAACCTAATTTGCCAGTTCACTTCTGCTAGTTCTGCTTGCATGCAATCACATTGTCCTTATATAAGTTTAAAATACTAGTCTTGGACCAGCTCTTCTCTCCCTCAAACTGAATAAAATTCAATCATATCATAATCGCTGATACCTAGGGGCGCCTTAACTATGAGGTCATGAATTCAGCCTATCTTGTTGCAAACTACAAGGTCCAGTATAGTTTGCTCTCTGGTTGGTTCCAGAATGTACTGTTCCAAGAAATTATCCCGAAAATATTCTATGTGCTCCTCATCTGGGCTACCTCTGCCCATCTGATTTTTCCAGTCAATATGGAGGTTAAAATCCCCATGATTATGGTCGTATCTTTCTGACAAGCATCCACTATTTCCTCCTTGATACCCTGTCCTACTGTGTGGTTAATGTTAGGCGGTCTGTACGACGCTCCCACAAGTGACATCTTGCCTTTATAAAGTCTCAACTCTGCCCAAACTGTTTCTAAAGCATTGTTTCCTGAACTTAGCTAATTCATCTCTATTGCACGAATACCATCATTAATTAACAGAGCACCCCTCCACCTTTTTCTAGCTTCCTGTCCTTCCTAAATGCTATGGACCCTTCAATATTCAGGTCCTCCCAATCTGTGGCACCCTGAAGCTGTGTATCAACTGTGGTGAACAAAAGTAGTTAAGGATTTCATTAGATCAGAGGAAGTGGCTTATTAGGTCGCCAGGAAAAGTGGTAAGCCGAGGGTTGGGAGCAATTTGGAGACCAAAGGAGGACCAAGAAACTGATAAAGAAAGGGACAAGAGATTATGAATGGAAGCTAGCTAGAGACATAGAGCCGGACTGTAAAAGCTTCTTTAGGAATGTGAGAAGGAAACTATTAGCCAGGATGAATGTGGGTCAATTGCATGTGGAGGCAGGAGTGCTTGTGGTGCAGAATGAGGACATGGCAGAGAGACTAAGCAATTACGTTGTGTCCATCTTCACCGAGGAAGAAGCAGAAAATCTCCCAGAAATGCAAGGAAACCAAGGGATTTGTAAAAATGAGGAACTGAAAGAAATTAGTACCAATAAAGAGGTAGTACTCGAAAGATTAATTGGATTGAAAGTTGATAAATCACCTGGAACGGATAAGCTGCACCCCAGTTTATTGAAGGAGGTGGCTATAGAGATAGTGGATGCATTGGTTGCGACCTTTCAAAATTCTATAGATTCTGGAAGGGTTACTGATGACTGGAAAATAGAAAACGTAATCCCACTATTTACGAAGGGAACGAGGGTGAAAATGGAGAACTACAGAGCAGTTTGGTTTATCGCAGGGAAAATGTTTGAATATATTATAGAGGATGAGGTAACTGGACACTTGGACAATAATAATATGATTGGGCAGAGCCAACATGGATTTGTAAAGGAAAATCATTTTTGATAAACATGTTGGAGTATTTTAAGTATATTTCTTGTAGCATAGATAAAGAAGAACCAGCGCATGTGGTGTATTTGGATTTACAGAAGGCTTTTGGTGTGGTGCCACACAGGAGGCTAGTAAACAAAATTAGAACACAGGGGATTGGCGGTAATGCATTGAGAATTGGCTAACAGGCAGAAAGCAGAAAGTAGGAATAAATGGATCATTCTCAGGAAGTCAGGCTGTTACTAGTGGGATACCGCAAGGATCAGTGCTTTTGCCACAGTTGTTTACAATCTATATAAGTGACTTGGCTATGGGGACCAATTGTAATATTTCCAACTTTTATGAAGACACAAAATAATGAGGGGATTTCGACGGGCCAAGTGAATGGGCAAGGACATGGTAGAATGGTAGATGGAATATAATGTGAATAAATGTGAAATGACCCACTTTAGTTAAAACAAAAACAGAAAGGCAGAGTATTTCTTAAATGCTGAGTGTTTGGGAAGTGTTTCTGTCCAAATAGACTTGGATTTCCTTGTTCAGGAGTCATTAAAACTAGTATGCAGGTGCAGCAAGCAATTAAGAAGGGATGTGGTATGTTGGTCTTCATTGCAAGGGGCTTTGAGTGCAAGAGTAAAGATGTATTGCTTTAATTGTATGAATCCTTGGTGAGACCGAACCTGGAGTATTGTGTGCAGTTTTGGTCGCCTTTTCTAAGGAATGATATACTTGCCATAGAGGGAGTGCAACGGAGGTTCACCAGACTGATCCCAGGGATGGTGGTATTGTCTTATAAGGATAGATTGCAGAAACTTGTCCTGCGTGCTCTGGAGCTGCGAAGAATGAGAGATGCTCTCATTGAAACTTATACAATTCTTACAGGGCATGACTGGGTCGGTGCGGATAGGATGTTTCCTCTGGCTGATGAGCCGAGAACAGTCTCAGAGTCAGGGGAAGGCCATTTAAGACTGGGTAAGGAGAAACCTCTTTACTCAGAGGGTGGCGAATCTGTGAAATTGTCTAACCCAGGGGGTTGCGAAGCACAAACAGTGATTATGTTCAAGACAGAAGTCGATAGATTTCTGGACCACAGCAACATCAACAGTGGCGTAGCGGCTAGCACCACAGCTTCACAGCTCCAGCAACATGGGTCCCGTTCTGGGCACTGCCTGTTTGGAGTTTGCAAGTTCTCCCTGTGACTGCGTGGGTTTCCTCCGGGTGCTCTGATTTCCTACCACATGCCAAGGGCATGCACGTTGATAGGTAAATTGGCCATTGAAAAAGTTTCTCCGAGTGTAAGTAGGTGGGAGGAAAATTGAGGGAAGGTGGGGATGTGAGAGGGGAAAAATGAGATTAATGTCGGACCAGTAGAAATTAGTGCTTGATGGTCGTGTGGACTCGTTGGGCCGAAGGGCCTGTTTCAGTGCTGTATCTTTCTACGACTCTTGCTATCAAGTGGTATGGAGATCGTGGGGGAAAATTACGTAGATTTGGATGAACAGCCATAATTCGTTTGAATGGCTAAGTAATCTCGACGGGCCGAATGGCCCATCCCTGCCCCTATTTCCTTTGACCGTATGCATCCATGTCTCTGTAATGGCTATCAGATCGTACTTATACAATTATTTCTATTTGCACTCTCAGTTCATCTGTTTTGTTCCGAATGCTACGTGCATTCAGATACAGAGCGTTTAATTTTATCTTTTTTTTATTATTTTTGTTACCTCTAGCCTTATCTGTTGATTTAATCTAAGATTTATACGCTCTGTCCCTTTATGTCACAGTCTGTTTATTATTTCCCATCCCAATAATTTTCTCTCTTGCCTTGTCTCTACTCCTTGATTTACCATATCTTCCTAAGTTCAATCCCTTGCCACCGTTATTTCGTTTGAAACCCTCTCTATTTCCCTTGTTGTGCTGCTCGCTGGAACACTGACACCAGCACCGTTCATGTGTAGACCATCACAACGGTACAGCCATCACTTTCGCAGGATTGGGGCCATTGCCGCACGAACCAGAACCACTTCTACGACACCAGTCTTTGAGCCATATATTGATTTCTCTAATCTTATTTGCCCTATGCCAATTTGTACTTGGCTCAGGTAATAACCCAGAGATTATTACCTTTGAGGTTCTGCTTCTTAATTTGGTGCCTAGCTCTTCGTACTGACTTGTCCTGGCTATGTCGTTGGTGCCTACATGGACCACGGTGACTGGATCCTTCCCTTCCCATTGTACATTCCTCTCCAGCCCTGAGCAGATGCTGCCTGACCTGCTGAGTATTTCCAGCATTGTTTGTTTTTATTTCCACATTCCAGCATCTGCGGTATTTTGCTGTTCTTTAACAAGTATTGCTGTGGTCTGTGTATGTCGACCACAGCAAATTTTCTGGAGTTGCGACCATTTAATGGTTAATACTTTGCGGTGTGGTCGCAGCAACGCCAATTCAAATCGGAAACTAGGCACACATTGTTTTCTGTTTAATTCCCTCTGCCAATCTGCGAATAGAATGCAACAGGAAACCAATCTTTACCACATGAAAATATATTTGATCTTGATAGTGAAATTCGACTGTTCTCCTTTTGCATCCTCTCACTTACACATGCCTGTGCTTCATGTTCCAATATTCAAACCCACCTCTTCTCTCAGCTTATTCTTTCGTCCAGTATTAATACTGACTGTTTCTATTTCATTGACACTTTACTGCAGCCGATCCTACTCTTTCCATTCGTTTTCATAATGTTACACCATTAAGATTGTTCTGATTCGACCGCTGTTGCTTGGAGACATGTTCTATTCTCATCAATTTATATTTGCACCTTGAACTCAGTCCATACATTTAACTCTGAATGATTCCACAATAGGCAAGCTCTACGAAAGCAGCGCTGGCCTTCGGAAGGACAATGGGCGCATTGTTCACAAAATGTCCTTGGAGAATTTTCTGATGCAGGGGTTGCTGACAGAAAATCTCGTGTTTTTTTTTTACTGGGTAGTAGGCAGTTGACATTTGTCTTTATGGAACCGTTGTAGATGAGGTGCAGTGCTACATAGCTGCCAATGAGAGTTTAAGTGTGTCGTTTGGAATGCTGGAGCACTTCTTGATAGTTTCTTCACGCTTTCTAAAATTTATGATTGCCTCCCAGAAGAACTGCGATTGTAAGCTGTGATCTACATGAAGTATCGATGAAAGTATAAAGTGAGAAACCGGTAAACTGAGTATGTGCTGACTAAAATGAGTCTTTCTTGAGAATCTGTTTTAATCTCTGGGTTAATACACTCTGGATTTCTCTGTTCCTTTCGGGGCATCACACTTTAGGATGCAGAGACGTTTGAGACAATGGGACTAGTTCTGCATTACTTCAGGTATGTTGAAAATAAAAGGTGATAACAATGTTCACCATTACACAGAGTCGGTCAAGAGGAGATATGGGAGAGATGTTCAAGGTCAAGAATCGTTTTTATAGCGGAATCCCTTTCATGGCAGAAGGGAGGGTAATCAAAGAACACAGATTTAAGACTATTGGCAGCGTAATCGGGAGCTACATGGAGAAACTATAGTTGAACAGTGAGTTATTATGCTCTTGAATGCACTGTCCGAAAGCTTGGTGGTTTCAGATTGCATAAAACACTCAAAAGATAATTATATAAATACTTCAAAAGAAACAAAATACAATGCCAAGGGGAAAGAACAGAGAATGGGGATTTGTTGAGTATCTCTTCCAAAGAGACAGCACAGGCTTTATGCATTCGATACGTGTTATACTCAATACATTTTTCAGCGCCTCTCATTGTTTTTGTCCAGCATTGCTTGTTAATAACTCATCTGAGCTTAACGTGTTCAGTTTACATCTCATTCTGGCCATGTCTGCCTTACTTCACAGCACCATATGTCCTGATACAGGAATGTCATGTGCTAACCTTAATAATTCCCGGTGTTATTTATTTGGTACCATTACCTATCACGTAATCATCCAGTCTTCATCCGCCAGTCTATGAAGCGGTCTCCATTTCCATAGTAGTTTTCAACATAATAGCTTTCTGGAACGCATTTTGTCTCAGCTTCTTTCAGAGATGACTGTGCTATTTTATCTAACTCTGGATCAGCTGGTTGTGCTGTGATTACAGAAGATTTATTAAACATCTTATTTGGATTATTGAAATCTCCAAGCAAGGTAGAGATACTTGACTATTTGTCTCTGGTGCCAATTTTACCGCCAACAATTGAAATTGTTTAACCGTTGCACAAGTTACTACACGTGCAGGAAATAACCCTGGATCTTGTTCCTGCAATTGTTTCGTTTCCTTAATTTTGCTTGGTGTCTCTGTGACTACAGGAGAAACTAATACATTTGCTCTGGCTAAATCATTCCCGAGCATTAGGTCAGATCCCTCTATCAACAAACTATGGATATCTCCTACAGTTACCATCACAGACATTAGGCCACACTTTCGATGCACTCGACACAAAGGTACGGGTATATACTCCCCTACAATACCATAAACTAAAACTTTAGCATTCAGTGCGTTCTCTGGTGGAAATGTTATATCTTGCCCCAGCAAAACTGTTTGGGTTGCTCCTGTATCCCTAAGTATAGCGATAGGTCTGTCTGCCTCACTTAAGGGATATGGAGTTCGAAAAAAAAGAACAAAGCACAAAGAACAGTACAGCACAGGAAGAGGCCATTCGGCCCTCCAAACCTGAGCCGATCTTGATGCCTAACTAAACCAAAACATTCTGCACTTCCAGGGTCCGTATCTCTCTATTCCCATCCAATTTATGTATTTGTCTAGGTGCCTCTTAAACGTAGCTATCGTACCTGCTTCCATCAACACCCCCGGCAGCAAGTTCCAGGCACTCACCACCGTCTGTTTCAAAAAAAATCTTGCCTCACACATCCCCTCTAATCTTTACCCCTCGAACCTTAAACCTGTGTTCCCTAGTAACTGACTCTTCCACCCTGGGAAAAAGCTTCTGACTATCCACTCTGTCCATGCCACTCATAACTTTGTAAACCTCTATCATGTCGCCCCTCCACCTCCGTCGTTCCAGTGAAAACAATCCGAGTTTATCCAACCTCTCCTCATACCTAATACCCTCCAGACCAGGCAACATCCTGGCAAACCGCTTCTGTACTCTCTCCAAAGCCTCCACATCTTCCAGGTAGTCTGGCGACCAGAATTGCACACAATATTCCAAGTGCGGCCTAACTAAGATCCTGTACAGCTGCAGCATGACTTGCCAATTTTTATACTTTCTGCCATGACCGATGAAAGCAAGCATGCCGTATGCCTTCCTGACTACCTTATCCACCTGCGTTGCCATTTTCACAAGGAGAACTTGCAAAATGTGCACAGGCAGTACCCAGAATTGAACGCAAATTGCTGGATCTGTGAGGCTGCAGTGCTCACCACTGCGGCACTGTGGTGCCCGAAAGCTCCGTAGGGTAGGAGGGCCGTTGGGTTTGGGAAGTTTGGCCATGTTAGATTTTAGACTGCATTTTCAATATGCATCTTTGTGTGAGATAGACGCTTGGCTGGTTGAGTTGTAAATGAGGCAGGCAGGGATCAATGCTGTACTTAATACGCTGAGTGTTGGGCTGCATGAGTTGGGGTATGAGCTGATTTTACTTTAGTTTAATATTGTCGGGTGTACCACAAATTAGGAGGGATGGGAAGAAATTAGCGAGAGGATAAAACATTTTCATGGCAACAGTTCCAGTATGGAGGGTCTTCAGTTATGTGGTTACATTGGAGGAGCATTGCTGTTCTGCTTAGAAAAGACAAGGTTGAGAGAAGAGTTCATAGCGATGTTCAAAATCATGAGAGGTATAGACAAATTGAGTCGAGAAAAACAGTTCACGTTAGCGGAATAGTGGAGAACCAAATGACACCAATTTAAGGCAAATGGCAAAACAGACAAAGAAAACATAAGTAAAAACTTTTCTATGAAGCAAGGTGTGAGAATCTGGAATGCACTGCCTGAGATTGTGGTGGAAGCAGAGAAAATCGTGTATTTCAACATGGAATTGGCTATAATTTGAAGAGAAGAAATGCTGGACTATGTGCCACAGGCTGTGACTAGCTGAGTTGCACTTGCAGAAATTTGGCGTGGACACGAAGGGTCAAAAGTCTCCTTTATGCTGCAACTATTCTATGATTCCATCACTATGTATGACTATTGCTTGACGAGAATCTGAGACTGATCCCCTGAATGTAGACTATGGTTTGTAGCCATTAAAACTGCAGTTAAAAATGTTGGTGAGCAGTGTTGTTGGGGAAGAGGTAAGTTGCACTTTAGTGCCCTATTTTATGCCTACATCGCAGAAGCATTGTCCATACAATTGTATTCTTGCTACCTTTGTAGAGATATGACAACATTTGGCTTCGAAGGCGTCATTCGAATGCAATTAAGAATGAATCACTTTGCAGTGGGAATGGAATAACATACAGGAAAGCCTGGTTAACGAGGGGAGTTTTCCTTTCTTCATGTACCTTAGCGAAACATATTTGATCAACGAAAAATCCTACAGCCGCATATTCACTTTATGATTGGTCTTGACGTTGTTTCATAGCTTAACACGTGGATGGTGGAAGGGACAGAAAGGCTGTGAGGCCTGATCTCTTCAACAGTTGGTTGGAGCAGCTTAAGACAGTTATTCCAAAGTTTAAACTTCCTCTTGCCTTCCAGCTGTTGGAGGAATCTTCGCCAGGATCAGCTGGCGCTGTCTGGTACTCTCTTCTTGCGATGTGACACTAGGTTTTACACGAGGGCTTTCTTCAGGAGGAGAGCACCAGTTTTCCTGAGGCAGGCAATTGGCGAGGGGCAGCAGATCCCTTAGTGCAACATGGGAAAAAAGAACACTGATACACGCTTTAGATTTTCACAGCCCCACTCTTGGGTTTTCCATCCTCTGCTCACACTCCCAACAGTCCATATAAAATTGTCATTCCGGAGCTCCAAACCCACCTTTCCAAACAGAATTGTTGCAAAGAGCAAAGAATAAAGAACAGTACAGCACAAGAACAGGCCATTCGGCCCTCGAAGCCTGTGCCGATCTTGATGCCTGTGTAAAACTTTCTGTACTACCTGGTCTGTATCCCTCGATTCCCATCCTATTCACGTATTTGTCAAGATGCCTCTGAAACGTCGCTCTGGTACCTGCTTCCACAAACTACCCCGGCAGCAAGTCCAAGCTCTCACCACCCTCTGTGTAAGAAAAACTTGCCTCACAAATCCCCTCTAACCTTTGCACAGTCACCTTAAACCTATGTCCCCAAGTAGCTGATTCTTCCACCCTGGGAAAAAAAATACTTCTGACTATCCACTCTGTCCATTCCACTCATAACTCTGTAAACCTCTATCAGGCCGCTCCTCCACCTCCGTCGTTCCAGTGAAAAAAAATCCGAGTTTATCCAACCTCTACTCATAGCTAATACACTCAAGACCAGGCAACATACTGGTAAACCTCTTCTGTACCCTCTCCAAAGTCTCCACATCCTTCTGGTAGTGTGGCGATCAGAATTGCATGAAATATTCCAAGTGCGGCCGATCTAACAGATGCAGCATGACTTGCGAATTTTATACTCTACGCCCCTAACGATGAAGGCAAGCATGACGTATGCCTTCTTGACTAACTTATCCACTTTCAGTGACCTGTGGACCTGCACGCCCAGATCTCTCTGCCTGTCAATACTCCTAAGGGTTCTGCCATTTACTGTCTACTTCCCACCTGTATTAGATCTTCCAAAATGCATTATCTCACATTTGTCCGGATTAAACTCCATCTGCCATTTCTCCGCCCAAGTCTCCAACTGATCTATATCCTGCTGCATCCTCTGACAATCCTCATCACTAACCACAACTCCACCAACCTTTTTGCCGTCTGCAAACTTACCAATCAGATCAGCTACATTTCCCTCCAAATCATTTATCTATGCAACAAAGAGCAAAGGTCCCAGCACTGATCCCTGCGGAGCACCACTATTCACAGCCCAATCTTTCAGAAAAGCACCCTTCCACTGCTACCCTCTGTCTTCTATGACCAAGCCAGTTCTGTATCCATCTTGCCAGCTGACCTCTGATCCTGTGTGACTTCACTTTTTCTACCAGTCTGCCATGTGGCACCTTGTCAAAGGCTTTACTAAAGTCCATGTAGACAACATCCACTGCCTTTCCTTCATCAATCATCTTCGTCACTTCCGCAAAAACTCACTCAAATTCGCGAGAACACGAGCTCCCCTTCACAAAACCATGCTGCCTCTCGCTAATAAGGTTGTTTGTTTCCAAATGGGAATAACTCCAAGAATCCTCTCCAATAATTTCTCTACCACTGACGGAAGGCTCACCGGCCTATAATTTCCTGGATTATCCTTGCTACCTTTCTTAAACAAAGCAACAACATTGGCTATTCTCCAGTTCTCTGGGACCTCACCTGTAGCCAATGAGGATACAAAGATTTCTGTCAAGGCCCCAGAAATTTTCTCCCGTGCCCCCTTGCCTCCCCAGCAAGTGCAATCTCCTTCATACCTGCAAATGTCCCTATTCTCTATCATTTCTGCTCTCTCCACTGCAGTTGCTGCTCCCACAGACCGCTACATGGGCAGCTGTTTCCCCTGATTGCAGGCAGAAAATGGTCCAAATTCCCCAGCACTCATAGTCCTGGGGGCACTAGATGGTGACAGTATAGAGGGAGCTTTACTCTGTATCGAACCCTGTGCAGTACCTGGCCTGGGACTGTTATATTGTATTGTTCAGAGGGAGCTATACACTCTATTTGAACTGTGTTGAATCGGCCCTGGGCGTAGATATTTCGACAGTGCTGCAGTAACATTTCGCTGCATCTATCAGTGCTGTCCCTGCCCTGTGATTGACTGATGCGACTGTGTGGAGCGAGCGTTACTCTGTACATAATGCCGTGATTATCCCTGCCATGGGAGTGATGGATGGGAATTTGTACACCGCGGATTTGCTCTGTGTCTAACCCCGTGCTGTACCTGTCCTGGGGGTCTTTGATGGGCCAGTGAAGTAGAATCTTTACTCTGCATCAAGCCCATGCTCTACGTGCCCTCAGAGACGTTGAAGGGACAATGGAGATGGAGGTTTACTCTGCAGCCTGTCCACCATCTACATAGCACAAGTCAGGAGTGTTGCAGAATGCTCTCCACTTGCCTGGATGGGTGCAGCTCCAACAACACTGAAGAAGCTCGACGTCATCCAGGGCAAAGCCGTCCATTTGATTGGCACCCCATCCACAAACATTCACTCCCTTCACCATCGACGCACAATGGTAGCAGTGTGTTCCATCTACAAAATGCATCGCAGCAACACACCAAGTCTCCTTAGACAGCACCTTCCAAACCTGCGACCTCTACCAACTAGAAGGACAAGGGCAGCAAATACATGGGAACACCCCCATCTGCAAGTTCATCTCCAAGTCACACATTATCCTGACTTTGAACTCTCTCTCTCTCTCTGTACAATTTTACAGGATACATGGAATTAGAATGTTACAGTTAATGATTAAAACTAATTCAATAGCCCCTGTATAGCGAGTTAAAGATATTATTAACTGTTAGTTTGGACTTGATAACAATTCCACAGGGTATATCACTTTAAAATTGGTCTTGATAACCAATGCACACTGTTATTAAGCTTAAATTCAAAGTTCATTTGATTATGATAACCACTACACAGGTGACTGATTTTGAACTTAATTGATATACATGGGTTTTATAACCAGTACAAACGGGACTCATGTCCCAGTAAACTGATATATTAGGCTTGAAGCCCAGTACACAGGATACTGATATTACCCTTGATTCTAACACTGGATTTGATAGCCAGCACATAGGAGAATAATGTTACAGTTAATTGTAACATGGGTCTTGATGTCAACTACACAGAGGAATGATGTCACAGTAAATTATAATATTGAATTCGATAAACTATATGCAGCGGAATGATGTCATGGTAAATTGTTATACTTAGCCTGTTAACAAGTATCAAGGGCAATACTGTTATGTTCAGTTGATATATTGGTTTTAATAACCAATAGTTATAATTAATTGTTATATTGAGTTTATTTACAGAACAAAAATGAATGCTGTAACTATTAATTGTAATATTGATCTTTATAAGCAGTACACAGGGTAATGATACTGCAGTTTATGGTTAATCTGGGCTTCATAGTACACAGTGGAATGATGTTACAGATAATTGTTGTATGGTGTTTTAAACCAGTGCTCGGGGATATGATGTTGCAGTTTATTGTTTTATTGGGTTTGATAACCAATACATAGCGGAAGGATTTTACTGTGAATTGTTATATTTAGTTTGATAATCAGTCCACAAGAGAATGATGTTACGCTGAATTGTTATGTTGCACCTGATAACCAGTAAACAGGGGAATCGTAAAATTGTAACATCAGAAAAACAACTGTGTTATGCCAGATCTGCAAAAAAAATACCTTGTTCCACTTCCCCTTCTTCTCCCCATATCCCTGAACATTATTTATTTTCAGATAACAATCCAATTCACCCTTGGATGTCTCCATTGAACCAGCCTCCACCATCGTCTGAGGTTGTGCTTTCCAGATCCTCAACACTTACTGCATGGAAACTGTTTCTTGTTATGTTGTCATTGCTTCTTTTTGTCAATTGCCTTAAAACTGTGCCTTCTTGTTGTCGACCCGTCCACCAATGGGAACATTTTATTTTCGTACGTACTCATCTCCAGTGGAAAACAACCTCAAGTTCTCCAAACTAACCATGTGATTGAAATTCCTAATAACTGGAACCATTCCAGTCAGTATTTACTGCACTCTCTCTCATGCTTTCACACCTTCACAACTCCAGTTTTGGCTGTAACCGTGTTCTGTACAAGGTTAACATAACTGCCTTGCTCTTGTACTCTATGCCCCTATTAATGAAGACGAGCATACGGTGTGCTCTATTATCCTCTCTCTCAACCTAACATGCCACCTTCCATGATTTATGCACATAAACAGTCATGTCTCTCTGTTCCTGCATCCCCTTGAGAACTGCGCCCTTTATTTTATATTGCCAATTTTGAAATTGTGCCTGAATGTTCAGGTCCAGGTGATTAATACATTTCAGGAACAGCGGGGCTGTTCCAAATCGACCCTTGTGGAACTCAACTACAAACCTTACCCCAGTAGAAAACCAAAATCCATTAACTCTCTGTTTCCTGTCACTCAACCAAAATTGTATCAAATATCATTACTGTCCATTTTGTTCCATGAGTTACAACTTTGCTCACAAATCTGTTGTGCGGCATTGTATCAAATGTTTTTTTTTTGGAAGTGGAGGTACACCACATCAACAGCATCAACCTTATAATCCATCTCTGTTAACGCATCCAGAAGAAAAATACAGCTGACTGTTACAAAATGAGTTTCCTTCAAAAACACGTGCTGGCTTTCCCGCATTTGCAGAAGTTACCGTTAATTTTGTCCCCAAAATTATTTCTAGAAACTTCTGCACCACCGAATTTACACTGACTGGCTTGCTATTGTTGGGATTATCTTTACACGCTTTTTTGAACATGGGTGTAACATTGACAATTCTCCAGTCCTCTGGCACCACCCCTGAGGTTACGGAAGACTGGAAAATTATGGTCAGTGCCTCCTGAATTTCCGCTATACTTCCCTCAGTATCTTTGGATGCATCTCATCAGGTCCTGGCGTCTTATTAACTTTAAGTGCAGCTCGCATATCTAATCCATCATCCTTATCAAATTTAATCACTTCAGATGTCTGAATTACATCCTCTCTCACTAAGACCTGCGCAGCATCTTCTTCGTTGGTAAGGACAGATGAAAATTGTTCATTTAATACCTCAGCTCTCCACCCTGCATCAATGCATAAATCCCCTTTTTGGTCCATAATCGGTCCTACTCCATCTTTTACCACCATGTTAATATTTTATGATCGAAAGAAGACTTTTCAATTAACTTTTATATTTGCTGTCACTCTCTTTAAATAATTTTGCTTCTCTTGTTTTTTTTTCATTTTCACTCGAAACCTTCAGTATTCTGCCTGGTTCTTATTGTATTATCCACCTGAAATTACACCTGTGGCTGCAATTCAAAAAGTATTGCATTGGTTGTAAAGTACTTTGGGATGACCACTGTGATGGGTGAGGCGCTGCAGAATTGCAAGGCTTTTTGTTTATCTCACTGCTTGTGCCTTTAGGCCAGTCTATAATATTAAGGGGGAAAATGACGACACATTATTTTTAAAACTAATTATTTCACCACGTTTAATTCATAGGTAGATTAAATTAAACCTTTACCTGTAACATGAACCACTGCAATTTTGAAGACAAAAAAACATTTTCCACAGCACTGACGACCCACGCAAAAATAACTCAATCTTTACATTCTGTTTGTGATGCATTCCATTTATCACCAATCTGTTCTGGACAGTATCGACCAGAACCAAAGAACTGTGTACAGGTCTGAGCACTGCATTGCATGAGGCTTGTGGTCGAATTAGAGAGGGTACAGATGAGATTTACAGAAGATGTTGCAGGGACTGGAGAATTTTTAGCAATGGGGAAAGACAAGATAGACAGGACTATTCTCTTTGGAACAAAGGAGGATGAGGGGTGATTTAATCCAGCTGTCGATGATTATGAGGCCACTAAATAGAATAGAGATGACATGCTTATTATCCGTATCAAAGAGACCAGTAATCAGGGGGATTGATTTAAAGTAATTGGCAGTAGGATTAGAGGGAAGATGGCGGCGGAGCGGTTACAGAATCCATTGGCTGAGATGCTAGTAGCTGTCGGCACCTGCATTGCTTTTTTAAATAAAGTGGTGATTCACTTGAAGGGCTGTAACCTACAGGAATGCAATCAAGGAGCTGGAAAAATGTATGAGGTTAAATAGTTCATTTTTTGTTTGGCACAGGCACGATGGGCCGAATAGCCTCTTTCTGTACCATACATTTCAATGGTTCTGTAATTCTATCCTATTTAATATTTTGTGCACTATATTAGTTTGAGGAGATGTGTTGCGTTGTGTTATTGCTCTAGTTTGAGCTGTATCGTTGAGATACATTATTAATTGAAAGTAATACATTAGTTTCACATGCTATTTAAGTTTGAATTGCTTTATTGTGTGAGATGCTGACTAAGTCAAGGTGAATTACTAGTTTTTAGACTGCTTTTGATCCAGGTGACTGATTATTTCAGTTATTGTATTATTAAGAGATGCTGCATCAGTTTGAATATCTCAATTGGTTGGAGGGTTGTTTCACAGAGAGAGCAGGCATGAGTTGGAATTGATGCATCACTTGAGGTGCACAATTTATGTAAAGGACTTTATTAGTTTTATCTGTTTTATTCGATTGTGATGTTGTATCACTTGTGGTGTTGCTTTGGCTGCAGATTCTGTATTTGTTGAATTCGCAAATGCATAGCTACAAAAACACATACATCGGACAACGCATTCCACATGAATTAACTAATGAAAGTTAGAATCTGCATTCCACCAGCAATGAAGTTGTTCGTTCAAATACCATCAGTCCTTGGCAGTGGGAGGAATCTGGAGCACCCAGCGAAAACCCACACGGTCACAACGAGAACTTGCAAACTCCGCACAGGCAGTATCCAGAATTGTACCCAGGTTCCGGGAGGTGTGAGGCTGTGGTGCTAACCACTGCACCACTCTGCCGACCGTGCTACATGGTATATGTTCGTACAGTCCTATCTCTGTGATAAAACTCCGATGTATGGAGGTTTTGAATCCAGTCTTAGAACCAAATATACTGGAGCAAAATACGGACTGAACTCGATGTCATAATCTGTGCCATGAAGAAACAGTTTGAATGATGTGGCAACCTCAATTTCCCAGTGGAGATCCCACAGGGTACAAATTACTGGCTCTGAGAATGTATCACCTTGGAGTTTAATGCAGACAGATTAGGAGCAGCACAAAAGAGCAGATCACTTCACAAAGAAAATGTATGAAACATTAAACAGTATCGAGAAAATATATTACCTGATCCTTGCCATCTTTGGTGTTCCTGGTAAGTTATGTTAGCCAATCAAATGATGTAAATATTTGGAGAGCTGGTTTCTGGTTTTAATCCGTGACTGATAATAACACATGCTGACACAATAGTCAACATTATGAAGACAAGTCATTTATTTTATTTTTATAGATACAGCACTGAAACAGGCCCTTCGGCCCACCGAGTCTGTGCTGACCATCAACCACCCATTTATACTAATCCTACAGTAATCCCATATTCCTATGACGTACCTACATTCGGGGCAATTTACAATGGCCAATTTACTTATCACCTGCAAGTCCTTGGCAGTGGGAGGAAACTGGAGCACCCAGCGAAAACCCACACGGTCACAACGAGAACTTGCAAACTCCGCACAGGCAGTATCCAGAATTGTACCCAGGTTCCGGGAGGTGTGAGGCTGTGGTGCTAACCACTGCGCCACTCTGCCGACCGTGCTACACGGTATAAGTTCGTACAGTCAAATGTACTCCATTATCTCTGTGATTTTATTTCATTACCGAATTATAACAAAAACATGTGTTTGTAACTCACAGACTCTTAGAATTAACGAGTTGAGTGGAATATCATAAACGAGACCTCAGTGAAGGCAGCACTCTGCGTGAAAGTATGAGTAGAAATATCAATCAGTGTAAAATCATAGCAGCCATGGGTCACTAACCAAAGTAGAACTCCTGATCCCAGTGATCATGTACGACTGGGAGTATCTGCTACTGCAGACTTGTACTGACTGTGGGTTACTTACCAGAGAGCAACAGCTGATTCCAGTTGCCTTGTTTTACTGTGGGTTTCTGTCACTGCAGAGTGTTACTGAGTGTGGATCACTGACCAGAGTGCAACAGCTATTCCCAGTGGTGATGTATTACTTGGAGTCCCTGTCAGTGTAGGATTGTACTGACTGTGCATTAATAACCAGAGAGGAACACCTAATCCCAGTGAGTATGAATTACTGGTAGTATTGGTCACTGTAGAACTGTACTGACTATGGGAGAATAACCAGAGTGGAACAAGCTGGTTCCACTTTAAATCCTCACTCCATGGAGCTGCCTTCATGATTTACGAAAACAATCGATTGCAAAAGTGCTGTTGCTTGAAGTTGTTTGGTTGTTTGATATTGCTCTGTTCCCTACTTAACTGCTCAAACTGAAACGGATAGCCACTGCTTACTGATAGGTAAGCAGCAGGATACCGCTGTTACCATATTCAGATCCTCTGTATAATGACTTATTCTTGTTCTGAGTATAGTTACTGGAATAACCTTAGTTATTTTAGTGTTAATTAATCTCCTTCGCCCATCACGGTCCTGAGAATTTGTGGGTCATAAATGCTGAATTTTGTTCTCTTGCTATTATGCCGGTTGAACGGTGGGCTACAGTTATTGAGTATTCCACTTCTGTAACTGATTATAGTCTGGTGATCGATTTCTTATCTGTAGCTCAGAGACTCTACACATGTCATCTGCAGCGATCTCTGCCCTTAGCTTAGGGAGGAGTTCCACTGTGAAGAGCGACACGTCTGCAACTGAGGAACATGCTTAGCGGCTTTTGATCATGCAGAGATCAGTCCAGGGCATTAAATTACAATATTAATACACAGTTAATACTAAAATAAATAGTTCACTGCTTCAGTAGATAACGCACATCAAAATCTGCAATGTTGTGACATAACTGCTGACTCTGATTAATAATCACATTCCAGAGAATTTTATAGAAGTTTCAGCACAGCAACGTTTTTTTACATCTGTCTCTATGCTCTGCATGAACCTCTCCACATGCCTGACCATCTAGACCTATTCGTACGACCAAGGCAGAGGAGTGCACTGGTGATTGAGTCTCACCTCTCCACAGATCATAACATATTTTAAAACAATGTCTCCCACTTACTGAAACAGGCAATCAGATGCATTATGTTTCCTCAGAATAGAGCACATTGACCAGATTTCTTTACTTAACAACAACATTTACAGTTTATTATAAAACAAGACTTAAATAGTAATGAAGTAAAACAATATCATACAGATTTTGTTTTAATCCAACATTACATTTTTCAAAGCCCCCTTTCTACCGTAACCATCGTTTTAAAGTCTCGTTTTACCTTAGTCGCTTTGCATTCACACACGCACATATATAACAGTTAACCAAAAAAAAAGCATTTTTCGATCAGAGCTCTAGTACAGACAAAACAAAGCACACCCGGGCCAATAACTTGATCACCCTTGAAGAAAAACAGATGACACAAGCTGCACAAAATTGTCACACTGTCGAACCACGGAGCACATGCACACAGGTCACTAAGATGCCCAAAGAACAGTTCTCTTCAGGGGGCACTGTTAATTAATTTTTACCAGACCTGTTTTTTCAATGCAGGAAATAAAATGAATCGACACAGTGGACTTCACAGGATCTTGAATGGAATTAATAGGAAGCGAGCTGGGTTGATGTCTTCTGTCAGTTTTTGACACTTCAGCAGCACTTGACTTTATCTGCTTCCAGAAGGTAACACACACACAAAGACACACAAACAGGAAGTTTCTCGTTTATTCTGCCCATCCCAGGTGTTATCTGTTGCTACTGGGCTTGTCCAGTCAAAGGAGAGCTGGTCATATGTCTGCCCTGTTTTATTTTTTTTTTATTTTATTGTGAGAGACAGCACTGAAACAGGCCCTTCGGCCCACCGAGTCTGTGCTGACCATCAACCACCCATTTATACTAATCCTACACTCATTCCATATTCCTACCACATCCCCACCTGTCCCTATATTTCCCTACCACCTACCTATACTAGGGGCAATTTATAATGGCCAATTTACCTAACAACCTGCAAGTCTTTGGCATGTGGGAGGAAACCGGAGCACCCGGAGGAAACCCACGCAGACACAGAGAGAACTTGCAAACTCCACACAGGCAGTACCCAGAATTGAACCCGGGTCGCTGGAGCTGTGAGGCTGCAGTGCTAACCACTGCGCCACTGTGCCGCCCCTGTTACCAGGGTTTCTGCTGTATGCCTATCCCGAGCCATGTGAAAACCAGAAACGTTGTTGCCAATCCGGCTCCCAAAATCCCCTTGATGGCTTCCTTGAAAACAATGTGTTCAAACATTTATTCAGCTTAACCATAAATAGCTTTGAAAAATATTTTAACTAAAAAGAATCATTTTCATAACACCTTCACCCTCGCAGGACGAAACATCATTTTAAATGTGTTTCATTGCAAAGTGTGGGAAAAATAGAAAACACATTTTCATACTCATTCTTATTCAAACCTTTTTTTCAAATAACTTGAACAAAGTTAGATTCTCGATAAAGCTTCTGCAATAACATTATTTTTGTCCACAATGTGGATAATCCTTAAGTGATAAGGTTTTAACAGTAAACTCCATTGGAATAGTCTGGCATTCTGACGTTTAACGTTTTCCATAAAGGTTCACAGGTTATGATCAGTTTATACCAGTGTCTCTCTGTAATTGTGGTGGACAGAGAGTTCAAATTTTTTAACAGCCAATAGAATTTTTTTTTTTTTTTTTTTTAGAATATTACAGCGCAGTACAGGCCCTTCGGCCCTCGATGTTGCGCCGATCATCTGACCTACACTATTCCATTTACATCCATATGTCTATCCAATGACCACTTAAATGCCCTTAAAGTTGGCGAGTCTACTACTGTTGCAGGCAGGGCGTTCCACGCCCCTACTACTCTCTGCGTAAAGAAACTACCTCTGACATCTGTCCTATATCTTTCACCCCTCAACTTAAAGCTATGTCCCCTCGTGTTTGCCATCCTCATCCGAGGAAAAAGACTCTCACTATCCACCCTATCTAACCCTCTGATTATCTTGTATGTCTCTATTAAGTCACCTCTCCTCCTCCTTCTCTCTAACGAAAACAACCCCAAGTCCCTCAGCCTTTCCTCGTAAGACCTTCCTTCCATACCAGGCAACATCCTAGTAAATCTCCTCTGCACCCTTTCCAAAGCTTCGACATCCTTCCTATAATGCGGTGACCAGAATTGCACGCAATACTCCAGGTGCGGCCTCACCAGAGTTTTGTACAGCTGCATCATGACCCCGTAGCTCCGAAACTCGATCCCCCTACTAATAAAGGCTAACACACCATATGCCTTCTTAACAGCCCTATTAACCTGGGTAGCAACTTTCAGGGATTTATGTACCTGGATACCAAGATCTCTCTGCTCATCTACACTACCAAGAATCTTCCCATTAGCCCAGTACTCTGCATTGCTGTTACTCCTTCCAAAGTGAATCACCTCACACTTCTCCGCATTAAACTCCATTTGCCATCTCTCAGCCCAGCTCTGCAGCCTATCTATGTCCCTCTGTACCCTACAACACCCTTCTACACTATCCACAACTCCACCGACCTTCGTGTCATCCGCAAATTTACTAACCCACCCTTCTACACCCTCATCCAGGTCGTTTATAAAAATGACAAACAGCAGTGGCCCCAAAACAGAACCTTGCGGTACACCACTAGTAACTAAACTCCAGGATGAACATTTGCCATCAACCACCACCCTCTGTCTTCTTTCAGCTAGCCAATTTCTGATCCAAAGCTCTAAATCACCTTCAACCCCATACTTCCGTATTTTCTGCAATAGCCTACCGTGGGGAACCTTATCAAACGCCTTACTGAAATCCGTATACACCACATCCACGGCTTTACCCTCATCCACCTGTTTGGTCACCTTCTCGAAAAACTCAATAAGGTTTGTGAGGCACGACCTACCCTTCACAAAACCGTGCTGACTATCGCAAATGAACTTATTCTTTTCAAGATGATTATAAATCCTGTCTCTTATAACCTTTTCCAACATTTTACCCACAACCGAAGTAAGGCTCACAGGTCTATAATTACCAGGGCTGTCTCTACTCCCCTTCTTGAACAAGGGGACAACATTTGCTATCCTCCAGTCCTCCGGCACTACTCCTGTCGACAATGACGACTTAAAGATCAACAACAACGGCTCTGCAATCTCCTCCCTGGCTTCTCAGAGAATCCTAGGATAAATCCCATCTGGCCCAGGGGACTTATCTATTTTCACTCTTTCCAAAATTGCTAACACCTCCTCCTTGTGAATCTCAATCCCATCTAGCCTAGTAGGCTGTATCTCAGTAATCTCCTCGGCAACATTTTCTTTTTCTACTGTAAATACTGACGAAAAATATTCATTTAACGCTTCCCCTATCTCCTCTGATTCCGCACACAACTTCCCACTACTATCCTTGATTGGCCCTGTTCTAACTCTTATCATTCGTTTATTCCTGATATACCTATAGAAAGCCTTAGGGTTTTCTTTGATCCTATCCGCCAATGACTTCTCGTGTCCTCTCCTTGCTCTTCTTAGCCCTCCCTTTAGATCCTTCCTGGCTAGCTTGTAACTCTCAAGCGCCCTAACTGAGCCTTCACGTCTCATCCTAACATAAGCCGCCCTCTTCCTCTTGACAAGCGCTTCAACTTCTTGAGTAAACCACGGCTCCCTCGCTCGACAACTTCCTCCCTGCCTGACAGGTACATACTTATCAAGGACTCGCATTAGCTGCTCCTTGAATAAGCTCCACATTTCCTTTGTGCCCATCCCCTGCAGTTTCCTTCCCCATCCTACACATCCTAAATCTTGCCTAATCGCGTCATAATTTCCTTTCCCCCAGCTATAATTCTTGCCCTGCGGTATATACCTGTCCCTGCCCATCGCTAAGGTAAACCTAACCGAATTGTGATCACTATCGCCAAAGTGCTCACCTACATCTAAATCGAACACCTGGCCGGGTTCATTACCCAGTACCAAATCCAATGTGGCATCGCCCCTGGTTGGCCTGTCCACATACTGTGTCAGAAAACCCTCCTGCACACACTGGACAAAAACAGACCCATCTAAAGTACTCGAACTATAGTATTTCCAGTCAATATTTGGAAAGTTAAAGTCCCCCATAACCACTACCCTGTTACTCTCGCTCCTGTCGAGAATCATCTTCGCTATCCTTTCCTCTACATCTCTGGAACTATTCGGAGGTCTATAGATAACTCCCAACAGGGTGACCTCTCCTCTCCTGTTTCTAACCTCGGCCCATACTACCTCAGTAGACGAGTCCTCAAACGTCCTTTCTGCCGCTGTAATACTTTCCTTGATTAACAATGCCACACCCCCTCCTCTTTTACCCTCTTCTCTGTTCTTTCTGAAACATCTAAATCCCGGAACCTGCAACATCCATTCCTGCCCCTGCTCTACCCATGTCTCTGAAATGGCCACAACATCAGGATCCCAGGTACCAACCCATGCTGCAAGCTCACCCACCTTATTCCGGATGCTCCTGGCGTTGAAGTAGACACACTTTAAACCAAGTTCTTGCTTGCCAGTGCCCTCTTGCGTCCCTGTAACCTTATCCCCTACCTCACTACTCTCAACAGCCTGTACACTGGAACTACAATTTAGGTTCCCAGTCCCCTGCTGATTTAGTTTAAACCCCCCCGAAGAGCACTAACAAATCTCCCCCCCAGGATATTGGTACCCCTCTGGTTCAGGTGAATACCATCCTGTTTGTAGAGGTCCCACCTACCCCAGAAAGAGCCCCAATTATCCAGGAAATCAGGAGACAGAAGGTTTCCTTTCAACGATGGAATGTCTTTGACGTCGATTTAGCTTTTTGCAAAAGTATCCCGCTGACCTCTCTGCGCCCATTTCAACATTTTCTAACAGGACGGAACGGGCTCCCAGGTCACTGGCATCTATTACTACCTTGAACGGCTTAGTGGAATTTGAAGAAGCTAACATTGGTTCATTAATCAAATGGTTCTCAACTTTTCAAAAAATGCTTAGCACTCCCGCTAAACTCACTAAATAAATGTGCTTTTTCTGCCGTAAATCTGTCAGTGGAGCAGCTACCGTGCTGAAATTTGCTGCAAGGTTTTGGTAGAAACCACATATCCCCAAGAACCTCAGGATTTCTCGCTGAGTCTGAGGGTTAGGGAACTCCATCAATGCTTGTACTTTTGCAGTTCTAAGTAACACTTGTCCTTGCCCGACTACATTCCCGAGGCAGCTCACTCTCGCTTTTGTGATTTCGCTTTTGAGCAAGGTTTGATATGAAATTCACCAATTGTAAATTTTTGAATAGTTTCTATTTGTTCTAAGTGGTCCATCCATGTGTCATTAGAGACCATCACATCATCAACGTAAACATTATTGTTCGGAACACTGGCTACCACTTGGGTTTCATCACTCTCTGCAAGGCCGCTGGGGCATTTTCTTTTAGCCCAAATAGCATCACCAGGAACTGGAAAAGTTGGACTGGCGTTGCAAATGCTGATATTTCCTTAGTTCGGGGTGTTAAACGAAATTTCCAGTTTTCCTTTAACAAATCGATTTTTGCTAGAAACATGACAATGCCCACTCTGTCATTACAGTCTTCCAAGTGAAGAATAGAGTTGGAGCCTTCGTTTGTTTCTGTTGTCGATGCAAAGTCGGATTGAACCTTCAAGTTTAGGCATGAATACAAATTTCCAGTTTTCCTTTAACAAATCAATTTTAGCTAGAAACATGACAATGCCCACTCTGTCATTTCAGTCTTCCAAGTGAGGAATAGAGTTGGAGCCTTCATTTGTTTCTGTTGTCTATGCAAAGTCGGATTGAACCTTCAAGTTTAGGCATTAATACTACTGGTGAACTCCAGCTGCTTTGACCGGGTTCTATTAGGTGTTTCTCCAGCATGTTTTGGATTTCTGCTTACAGCTGGGCCTATTTCTCTGGACATAAGTGGGGGTAAGGATATTGTTCCATAGGAACGGATTTGCCAATATCCATATAATATGTGGCGAACGTTGTAGATCCTGGCTTAACTCTACAGACTCTTTTAACGCTGTGAGTAGCCTTTTTTAGGTCTACTCGTTGGTGTGCGTCTGAATATGAAAGCATAGAGTCCAATCTCCCTAGAAATTCACTATTAACTAACCGAATAGTAGGAGGTTCAATTTGCGAATTGTATCGGCCTCCATCTGCCTCATCCTCAATATCCCTTTCATCCTTCACAATCCCTATCACCTGTGATACCTGTGCTTGCTTATCCTCCTGCCAGCAATAATATTGTCTTAATATATTGATATTACACAGTTGAATATTTTCCGGCAATCTGGGGTGCCAGTCAAATAATTTACTTCTCTTGACCACTTTGTATTAACCACTGAACGTGCTTTTAATGGTTCACCCTGTGAATGCATCAATACCAACACTTCACCTCCTGGCCGAAATGTTCGGGTCTCAGCATGCTTGTCTGCCCATTGCTTCGTCGTTATTCAGGAAGCATTAAGGTATTGTGAACCACTTTACTGGCGCTTGGGAGATGTACCTGGAACACAGATGCATAATTTAGCATAGAAGATTCATCCCAATGTTCCAAAAATCTTTCTTCAATTAGTTTCAGAGGACATTTAATCTCATGTCCATAAACTAATTCCAAAGGACTAAAACCTGTGGATTAAATACGATAATCCACAGTGGAAAACAAAACTAATTCTGGCCCTTTATCCCAATCATGCCCGATTCATTATTTTCAGGGTCTGATGGTAATTTTCTGAAGCACGCTGCATCTGTGGGCGATATGCTGAAGATGTTAACTCTGTTATACCTAAGATACTCATAAATTCCTGAGAAAAAATGGACATGAAATTGGAACCTTGATCCAACTGAACCTCAATCGGTTATCCATATCTCGTGAAGAACTGGGCTCACTTCTGTACCATCCGAACACAACTTGCTCTCAAGGGAATGATCTTTGGAATCGCGTAGCCATATCCATGATAGTTAGTATATATTAGTGTGCACCCGTGTTTTCGGTAAGGCTCTTACACAGTCTCCCAATTCCTGACTAAATTGTTCCCCAGTAACTGGCATGGGATCAGAGGTGCCGGTTTTTTGCAGGTTGCATTGCAGTTTCCCCGCAATCTGGCATGCAAAGCACTTTTTACAAAACCGCACCACGTCCTTGGAAAGTAAAAATTGTAGACTTATCCGTGTTTTGGTCTTCTATATTCCGATATTATCCAAAAGAGGAATCCCATGCATGAACATTAATAGTTCCCGGTGAAACTTTGGTGATACCACTAACCAACGAAAAACCAGCTCTCGTCGGCAACAGGTCTGTGAGGAGGTTTCCGCTGCCTCATCAGAACCCCATTATCAATCTAATCGCCTTCTGGAACTCCTTTTGCCTCAGCTTCTATTCGAGCTGATGGTGCCACCTTCGAGAACTCTGGATCAGCTTGCTGAGCTATGATCAAAGAAGAGTTACTAATTAATTCCTTTGGATTATCCAAATGCCCAAAGAAAGTTTCAGACATTCGGCACCAGTTTTACCTCTGGCAATGGAATTTGTTTAGCCATTGCTCGGGTTACTACACATGAAAGAAAAAATCCTGGAACGTTTTCCTGCAACTGTTCTGTCTCTTTAACTCTACTTGTTTATTTTGTGACTATTGGCGAAGCTACATCTTTCGCTCTGGCATCATTATTCCCCAGGAGTACGTCAACTGTGTCTTCTGGCAATCTATGGACAGCTACTACAGATACCATTCGAGACATTAGATCACAGTCTTGGTGCGCCCGATACAAAGGATGTGAGTGTACTCCCCGCCAATACCATTCCCTAAAACCTCAACGTTCAGTGTTCTCTCTGGTGGAAATGTTATGTCTTTCCCCAGCAAGAGAATTTGGGTCGATCCTGTATCCCCACGTATAACTATAGCTTTGCCTTCCTCATTTGAGTGATAAGGAGTTACTTTTCCTTTTGACAAGAATTGTTTATAACTCTCAGGCATCTTATTCACAGCCCCTATACTCACAGTGTTTTTGTACTTGGCCTGAGATCTGCAAATCAGAGATACATCCTGATATCCGCTGCTCTCAGTCATGGCTCCTTCCACTGCATTGGCTTCATGCACCACATTAAACCCTGCAGCTTCCAGCATTGTGCATGAAGATGTCCCACATTGTGCCAATTGTAGCATTTAGACTTGTGGACCTCAATTCCACCCTCAGCACATTCCTTTATGGACAGAGGGGGAGATCATGTGGCGTCCCCAGCTATCCCTTCTTGTCATTGGTAACTTTCCTCCTTTCAATCTCCCACCTCTCCTTCTCGGGCTTGTGGGGATGCTAAACAAAGGGTTTGGGCATATGCACAAGTTCATAATCATCAGCAATTTCTGCTGCATGTCTGGCCGTTGATACCTTCTGATTCGCCAAATGAGTTTTCACTGCTGGATGAAGTAAAATTTTAAATTCTTCCAGGAGAAGTAATTCTTTAAGGTCCTCATATGTGGCTTCCATCTTTCCTGTCCGATCAAAATTAATTTGTTTTGCTTTCTGAAATACTATATTATCGGGTTCCATCGTTCGTGCTCGTACCCAATGATCAAAATTAACCTGTTTTACCCTCTCAATTTCTATTTAAGTCCTCCCCGTCAGTCTCCTGAGAATTTTAAAATTTCTGTCAGTGAACTTCAAGGACTAACTCATACGCAGCGAGAATAGCCATTTTTTGCCATCTGGTAATCTGCAGAAGCCGCCTCAGAAAGAATGGCATAAACTTCATGAGCTGTGCCCACAAACCTGCTTTGCATAAGCAGTGTCCAGCGTTCCTTTGGCCATTTAATTTATTTGGGTATCTTTTCAAATGAAATGAAGATAAGTCTCCGCATCCCTTTCCTTAACTTGGTGAGAGCTTGCATAAATGTAACCAGCTTTTCACTCGGTCCTGGGCTGGACTCAAATTCTTCCTTGTCAGAATCTACACTGGCATTGGCTTCAAGACCGCTCTTTTGTCTTATTTCCATCTTTCTAATTTCAACGTTACTTTCTTCTCTCTCTCTCTTTCTCTTTGCAATTCTAGTTCAAGTTTATTTTTATAGTCATTTTTTTCCTCAAGCTCAAGTTTTCTTATTTCTATTTTTTTTCTGTTGAAGCTTAGGTTTTCCAATTCAAGTTATTTTTCGTTTTTCTTGTCAAGTTCAAGCTGCCTCATCTGTAACCACATTTTTGCTAATTCAACTATCCTCTTATTTGCCTCTTCCTTCTTCCAATGCCAAAAGTTGTCCTATGACTACAACTATGTCTGCTTTCTTTGCCTTTATTGCAATTTTAACATCAACGGGTCTGCCAAATCCTTTAGTTTAACTTTGGTTAATTATTTCAAATCACTGAGCGAAACATCGTCCTTCCCTAGAAAAGTAAAAGCAATTGTTAACGACATTCCAGTGGTGTAAATGTCACTCTATTGCACAATGAACCTGGTGCTTTTTGTTTTCTCTTCTCCAATTACAATTGTCCATCGTTGACTTTTTTTCCAGAAAGAGTGCCCCAAATTCAATATGTCATGACCAAGGTGGGAGGAGTGCACTGTCAATTCAGTCCCACTTCTCTCCAGGTCACAATATATTTTTAAAATTCTCCTACTTCCGAAGACAGTCAATCAGATGCACTATTTGTCCCCAGAATAGAGCATGTTTCTTTTTTGAGCAACAAAATTAAAAGATTATTATAAAAACAAGTTTTAACTGGTAATGAAGTAAAGAAATATCATGAAAAAGTAATTTTTTAAATCCAAAATTATTTTTTTAAGTCCCCTTTCTACCTTACCCAAATCTTAAAGTCCCCCTTTATGTTATTCCCTGCGCACTCACACATGCACATTCATTTCGTTGAAAAGAAAAATACAAAAAAAAGATTTTTTAGATCAGTACATTATTACAGACACAAAAAAGACCCTGACCGATCACTTGCCCACACCTGAAAAAAAAGATGAGACATGCTGCACAAAATTGGCACACAGTCCAATTCCCCTTGGGACAGATTTCTTCAGGCAGCATTGAGAATTATTTTAGCAGGCTTTCTTCAAATACAGCAAACGAGATGAATCGACACAATGGAGTTTTTATGGTCCTTTATGGAATTTCTGGCAAGCAAGCTGGGTTCTGGTCATCTGTCCTTTTCTGACACTTCAGCAGTGCTTGACTCTATTGGCTTCAAAGGATTAAACCACACACACAACCACACAAACAGAAAGCTCGTCATTTTTTTCTGCTCATCCCAGATGTTATCTGTTAATGCTGGCCTTATCCTGTCAAAGGAGCACTTGTCATTTTTCAGCCCCTGTTTGCTGGGTTTCCGCTCTAAACCTAACCAAAGCCATGTGACGACAAGCAACGTTGTTGCCAATCCGGTTCCCTCAATCCTCTTGAAGGCTTCCGGAAAAAAACAGGTTCAAAATGTCTTCAGCTGAACCATAAATTCCTTTTTTTTAACAAAAATAATCACTTTCAAATCACTATCAATGTACCCTACTATTCATTTCTCCATGCACTTATCCGGCTTTCCCTTAAATGCTATTCACCTCAACTCCACGTAATAACAGTTACAGATTTTCAACAACCCCTGAGCACAGAAGTCCCTCTTAAATTCCTTCTTTGATTTATTAGAGAATATCCTATATTCGTGTCTCCCTCAGAAGTGGAAACATATTTTCCACGTTTCCCCAATCATACTCCTTAATGGTTCTAAAAGCCTCTGTTAGGTCACCCCTCAGACTTTCTCTATCTTTCCTCCCACTATGACCCACTTGTCTGTGGCTCTATCATTGCTTAAAAAAACTGTTGAACATCTTTCATTTCTGATAGAAGCCTATTGGTCGGAAACATTAACTCTGTTTCTCTCTGCACAGATCCTGAGTGTTTGCAAAATTCACTTTGTTCTTTAAATGAACTCAGATATTCCTCAGGCTCAATGTTTTGCATGCTAAGAGGGGTGAGTTACAGTTGGGACCAGAATTGCTGTCAGCAAAGGCGGACGTCCTGCTTTCCTGACTTGCTGTGTACTTTTAGCAGCACTGAGTGCGCATTTTGCTCTTGACAGGCCCGGGAGGAGTATCCAAAGCACAGGGATGACAATTCCCAAATTCGAACTGGAGTGTCGTGAGGACTGCTCCAAATCCTGGGCAGTCTGTTGTCCGAGTTCTAACTTTGTGAAGCAGGGTTCTTTATTCCTTTCATAGAATGTAGGCATCTCTGGAAAGTATTTGTTGCCAATCCTTAATTGCACTTGAGAAGGTGGTGGTGAGTTGCCTTCTTGAATTGCTGCAGCCCTCCAGTCCAAATACACTGTCTATGCTGAAAGGAATGGTGATCCAGGACTTTCATCCAGCAATGGTGAAGGAATAGCGATATATTTCCATGTCAGGATGATGTGTCACTTGGAGGGGAACTTTCAGGTGGTGGTGTTATCATTCTTCTGTTGCATTTGGCCTTCTAGGTGATAAAATTTGCAGTCTGGAAAGGCCATCGAAGGAGGGTTGGTGAGTTGTTGCAGTGCATCGTGTATATGGTACACACTGCTGACACAGTGCATCTGTGGTGGAGGGAGTAAATGTTTAAGGCGGTTGATGGGGTGCTGATCAAAAGGGCTGCTTGCCCTGGATTATGTTTCCTGGGAGTTTTTGGAGCTGCACCCATCCAGGCAAGTGAGAGACTTGCATCACACTACTGACTGGTCCCTTGTGGTTTTTGGCACACAATTCTGGGAGTCAGGAGGTGGGTTAGTCGGCCAGTAATTCACAATCTCTGATCTGCTCTTTAAACCGCAGCTTTTATATGGCTGCTCCAGTTCAGTTTCTGGTCAATGGTAACACTCAGCATGTTGATAATTGGGGATTAATCGAACTTAATGCGACACAGATCAAGAGAAAATGGTTAGATTCCCTCATCTTGGAGTCCGCCATTGCCTGGTACTTATGTGGCGTCAATGATACACGCCATTTGTCAGTCAAAGCCTCGAGGTTGACCACGTTTTGCTGCATAAAGATTTCTTCATCATCGGAGGAGTTGCGAGACAGTCTGGAAGGCGTTCAGTCCCTTCCACTGCTCTGTTTCAGATTGTGCAGGAGTGTCCAATCCCGGATAGGGTGGAATGTGTCAGTTAGCAACACTACAGTGGGTCAGATTGTGGGAAGTGTCCAATCTCAGTTTGGGTGTAGGGGGTCTTATCCCAAACACTGTGGTTGTTCAGATTGTGGGTTGTGAGCAATGCTGGGCAAGGTGGACGGAGTCCAATCCATGACACTGCAGTGTTTCAGATTGTGGGGGGTGCCCACTCCAGGTTAGGAAGGAGGGTGTTCAATCCCTCACTCTGCGGTCATTTTGATTGTGTGAGGTTTCTAATACAGGACAGGGTGGAGGTGTCCAATCCCAAAAACTGCAGCAGGTGTGATAATGCGGAATGTCCAATCTCAGGCAGGGTGAAGGGAGTCCAAACCCCAACACTGCAGTGGGTCAGATTGCAGGGAATGGCGAATTCCACACAGTGTTGAGGGAGTCCAATCTCCGATACTGTGGTGGATCAGATTGTGGGAATTGCCCAACCATGGGCAGGGTGGAGGGAGTCCAATCCTCGAGAGTGTGGTTGTTCAGATTGTGGGGAATGTCTAATCCCAGACAGGCTGAAGGAAGACCAAACTCTGGTGGTTTATCTTGTGGGGAATGTCCAATACCAGAAAGGCTGTAGGCAGACCAATCCCCGATACTCTGCTGGTTTAGATTGGGGGGAATGTACAATCCCAGACAGGCTGGAGGGAGTCAATTCCTCGATATTCTGGTGGTTCAGATTGCGAGGAATGTCCAATCCCATACAGGGTGGAGGGAGACTAATCCCCGATTCTCTGGTATTTTAGATTGCAGGGAATATCCAATCCCAGACAGGCTGGAGGGAGACCAGTCCCCGATACTGTGGTGCTTTAGATTGCAGGGAATATCCAATCCCAGACAGGCTGGAGGGAGACCAATCTCCGATACTGTGGTGCTTCAGATTGTGTGGAATATCCAATCCCAGACAGGCTGGAGGGAGACCAATGCCTGATACTGTAGTGTAGATTGCAGGGATTATCCAATCGCAGACATTCTGCAGAGAGACCAATTCCTGATACTCTGGTGGTTTAGATTGCGGGGAATATCCAAACCCAGACAGGTGAACGGAGCCCAATCCCAAATACGGTGGTGGTTCAGATTGTGGGGGATTTCCAATCCCATTCAGGCTGGAGGGAGACCAATGCATCCCAGTTGAATTTGTGTCGGGGTCCGGATTTAATGGGGAAAGCTGGGCATTCAGAATAACCGGTGCATCACATTAAATTTGAGTCTGGTGCCTTCACTTATATATTTAATATGCTGACCTTTCTGCTGAAAGCACTCGGTTGTTTGCTCCTTGTCCTGCCTCTGTTAAAGCTGGAAGTAGGGCTCTTCGAGGGGGGGGTGAGATCCCTGGTTGAGATTCTTTATCCTCTGACCGGCACACAATAAACTTGTTTTTGGTTCGAAAATCATGCCTTCACTGTCTCGGTCAGATTCGCAGCTTGTTTGATCAGTTATTTCAAGGACCATTTTTCTTTCTTTCTCTTACAGCTAATTTACTGGCGATTGTGATCCTGTCCTGGGGAAAGTGCGGCCTCTCCACCTGCACCACTCGCTACCTGGTGACGATGGCAACAGCGGATCTACTGTTCATTATCACTGCGGTGATACTGTGGACTATTGGTTATTATTATTTCCCACCACCTTACCTAAACATCCCTTCTGTATGTCCTGTTATCGCTTTCCTGAGTCGTGTAGCTTTGGACTGTTCTGTCTGGTTCACAGTTGCTTTCACTATTGATCGATTTGTGGTCATCTGTTCTCAGAAGCTGAAAGCAAAATATTGCACTGAGAAAACTGCAGCTATGGTTTTAGCAACAACCTGCATTCTACTCTGTTTCAAAAACATCCCCTTCTATTTTGCATATGAATCTGGAGAGTTAACAGACAATGTACCATGGGGCTGTTATATAAAGCCAAGCTATTTTAGTGAGCCTGGATGGGTGGGATTTGACTGGTTTGATAAGGTTTTAAGCCCATTGCTCCCATTTGCTTTAATTCTGTTACTCAATGTCCTGACGGTCAGGCACATTTTAGTGGCCAGTCGAGTCCGTAAGGGACTGAGGGGTCAGAGCAAGGGAGAGAATCGCAGTGACCCAGAAATGGAGAGCAGAAGGAAGTCTGTGATCTTACTCTTCACCATATCTGGCAACTTCATACTTCTGTGGTTGGTAAATCTCATAGATTTCTTATATTATAACATGACAGGAAGAGATCCTGGGGTTGACAACGATTCTGAATATATAGTTCTACAAGTCGGATGGATGCTGCTGATTTTAAGTTGCTGCACAAACACATTTATTTATGGGGCTACTCAGTCCATGTTCAGAGAGCAGGTGAAGAATGTGGTGAAATATCCGGTTACATTAATCATTCAATTAATGAAAGATCAAAACTGACAGGAGTCCAGAGGCAGATCCCTGTGATTTCATCAATGAATGTAATATTTACCCCGAGAGAGAAAGAGATGACGGCCAGCTAGACACTGGGCGGCACAGTGGCGCAGTGGTTAGCACCGCAGCCTCACAGCTCCAGGGACCCGGGTTCGATTCTGGGTACTGCCTGTGTGGAGTTTGCAAGTACTCCCTGTGTCTGCGTGAGTTTTCGCCGGGTGCTCCGGTTTCCTCCCACTTGCAGGTGATAGATAAATTGGCCATTGTCAATTGCTCCGAGTGTAGGGTGGTGATAGGGAATATAGGATTACTGTCAGGGTGGTATAAATGGGTGGTTGTTGGTCGGCACAGACTCGGTGGGCCGAAAGGCCTGTTTCAGTACTGTACTGTATCTCTAACAAAAAAAACAATTACACGAAATACATGAATGACACAAGGAGTTGGCGTGTTTGGGGAGGTGGGTTGGTGTGGGGTGCTTGCTTTGCAGTCAGACATGCCAAAGAGCAGTGCGATGGCACACAAGAAGTAACTTTTGTCGAACCGGATGGAACGGGTTGGGGCAGGTGGAGCATCAGACCGCAGGACAGTAGAGGTAACAGCAGCCAAATAATTTTCGTGAGAGGTTAGATTCTCAGTGTCTGCTCAGAAAGCAACACTTGGACTAACAAATGCTAAATGCTTCAGAGGCTGGAAATCTTCCATTGTTAATAGATTATTATTGTTTGTTTTACTTTTGGAAACTTAATTGATTCCATCTTCCTTCCATTTCCCCTGCCATCTGCCATTTCTCTGCCCAACTCTCCAATCTATCTATATTCTGCTGTATTCTCTGACAGTCCCCTTCACTATCTGCTACTCCACCAATCTAAGTGTCGTCTGCAAACTTGCTAATCAGACCACTTATACTTTCCTCCAAATCATTTATGTATATCACAAACAACAGTGGTCCCAGCACGGATCCCTGTGGAACACCACTGGTCACACGTCTCCATTTTGAGAAACTCCCTTCCACTGCTACTCTCTGTCTCCTGTTGCCCAGCCAGTTCTTTCTCCATCTAGCTAGTACTCCCTGGATCCCATGCGACTTCACTTTCTCCATCAGTCTACCATGGGGAACCTTATCAAACGCCTTACTGAAGTCCATGTATATGACATCGACAGCCCTTCCCTCATCAATCAACTTTGTCACTTTCTCAAAGAATTCTATTAAGTTGGTAAGATATGACCTACCCTGCACGAAACCATGTTGCCAATCACTGATAAGCCCATTTTCTTCCAAATGGGAATAGATCCTATCCCTCAGTATCTTCTCCAGCAGCTTCCCTACCACTGACGTCAGGCTCACCGGTCTATAATTACCTGGATTATCCTTGCAACCCTTCTTAAACAAGGGGACAAAATTAGCAATTCTCCAGTCCTCCGGGACCTCACCCGTGTTTAAGGATGCTGCAAAGATATCTGTTAAGGCCCCAGCTATTTCCTCTCTCGCTTCCCTCAGTAACCTGGGATAGATCCCATCCGGACCTGGGGACATGTCCACCTTAATGCCTTTTAGAATACCCAACTCTTCCTCCCTCCTTATGCCGACTTGACCTAGAGTAATCAAACATCTGTCCCTAACCTCAACATCCGTCATGTCCCTCTCCTCGGTGGTTACCGATGCAAAGTACTCGTTTAGAATCTCACCCATTTTCTCTGACACCACGCATAACTTTCCTCCTTTGTCCTTGAGTGGGCCAATCCTTTCTCTAGTTACCTTCTTGCCCCTTACATATGAATCAAAGGCTTTGGGATTTTCCTTAACCCTGTTTGCTAAAGATATTTCATGACCCCTTTGAGTCCTCTTAATTCCTCGTTTCATATTGGTCCTACATTCCCGATATTCTTCCAAAGCTTCGTCTTTCTTCAGCCGCCTCGACCTTATGTATGCCTCCATTTTCCCCTTAGCTAGTCTCACAATTTCACCTGTCATCCATGGTTCCCTAATCTTGCCATTTCTATCCCTCATTTTCACAGGAACATGTCTCTCCTGCACGCTAATCAACCTCTCATTAAAAGCCTCCCACATATCAAATGTGGATTTAACTTCAAACAGCTGCTCCCAATCTACATTCCCCAGCTCCTTCCGAATTTTGGTATAGTTGCCCATCCCCAAATTTAGCACTCTTCCTTGAGGACCACTCTTGTCTTTGTCCATCGGTATTCTAAAACTTACGGAATTGTGATCACTATTCCCAAAGTAGTCCCCTACTGAAACTTCAACCACCTGGTCGGGCTCATCCCCCAACTCCAGGTCCAGTATGGTCCCTTCCAAAGTTGAACTATTTACATACTGCTCTAGAAAACCCTCCTGGATGCTCCTTACAAATTCTGCTCCATGTAGACCTCTAACACGAAGTGAATCCCAGTCAATGTTGGGAAAATTAAAATCTCCTATCATCACCACCCTGTTGCTCCTACATCTTTCCATAATCTGTTTACATATTTGTACCTCTACCTCACGCTCGCTGTTAGGAGGCCTGTAGTACAGCCCCTACATTGTTACCTCACCCTTCCTATTTCTGAGTTCTGCCCATATTGCCTCACAGCTCGAGTCCTCCATAGTGCCTTCCTTCAGCACAGCTGTGATATCCTCTTTGACCAGTAATGCAACTCCTCCACCCCTTTTACCTCCCTATGTATCCCGCCTGAAGCATCGATATCCTGGGATATTTAGTTGCCAATCATGCCCTTCCCTTAACCAAGTCTCAGTAATAGCAATAACATCATACTCCCAGGTACTAATCCAAGCCCTAAGTTCATCTGCCTTACCTACTACACTTCTTGCATTAAAACAAATGCACCTCAGACCACCAGTCCCTTTGCTTTCATCATCTGCTCCCTGCGTACTCTTTCCCTTAGTCATGCTGACTTCATTATCTAGTTCCTAACAGGCTTTAGTTACTACTCCCTTACTCTCCACTGACCTCCTCATTTGGTTCCCAACCTGCTGCCACATTAGTTTAAACCCTCCCCAAGAGCATTAGCAATAGCACCCCCAAGGACATTGGTTCCAGTCCGGCCCAGGTGTAGACCGTCCAATTTGTAATAGCCTCACCTACCCCAGAACCGGTCCCAATGTCCCAAAAATCTGAACCCCTCCCTCCTGCACCATCTCTCAAGCCACGTATTCATCCTGTCTATTCTTTCATTTCTACGCTGACTACCACGTGGCACTGGTAGCAATCCTGAGATTACTGCCTCTGAGGTCCTCCTTTTTAACTTGGCTGCTAACTCCCTAAATGCTGCTTGTAGGACCTCATCCCGTTTTTGACCTAGATCATTGGTGCCTATGTGCACAACAACAACTGGCTGTTCACCCTCCCCCTTCAGAATGTTCTGCAGCCGATCTGAGACATCCCTGACCCGTGCTCCTGGGAGGCAACATACCATTCGGGAGTCTCGTTTTCCACCACAGAACCGCCTATGTACTCCCCTTACAATCGAATACCCTATGACTAGAGCCCTTCCACTCTTTTTGCCGCCCTTCTGAACAGCAGAGCCAGCCACGGTGCCATGAACCTGGCTACTGCTGCCTCCCCCTGGTGTGCCATCTCCCTCAACAGTATCCAAAACGGTATACCTGTTGTGGAGGGAGATGACCGCAGGGGAGACCTGCGCTGCCTTCCTGCTCTTTCTCTGCCTTTTGGTCACCCATTCCCTTTCTCCCTCCGCAATCCTAATCTGCGTTGTGACCAATTCGCTTAACGTGCTATCCACGACCTCCTCAGCATCGCGGATGCTCCAAAGTGAGTCCATCCGCAGCTCCAGAGCCATCATGCGGTCTAACAAGAGCTGCAGCTGGACACACTTCCTGCACGTGAAGAGTCAGGGACATCAGCCATGTCCCTGAGCTCCCACATTGAGCAAGAGAAGCATAACACGGGATCTCCTGCCATTTTTAATCTTAAACTTAACTTAGTCTGAAACTTAGAAAAAATTAAAAAGGAACGAAATGTTTTTACCAATCACACGATTAAAAAGAAGTAGAAAAAGCCTTACCTTATCAACACACCACCTTGTCCTTTTTTTGGTTAGAGGAGGAGGGCGGGTGGGAGACATTAGCCTTGTAGTTTCTCGGGTTCAGAAAAGGCCCAAATATACAGGGTTCCACTTACCCAGCAGCCCCTTGGTCCGCCGAAAACAAAAGGGAATTAATTTTAAACTGAAACTGACCTTCCCAGCTGCTCACTTGCTCACACTCTCTGCTCCCGAAAAAGATGCTGCAGATAGCTTTTGCTTTCTGTTTTGAACATGCTCAATGATTGATCTTCCACAGCCCTCCTGCGTAGAGAATTCCAAAGTTTCCCCACCCTCTGCGTGAAGACATTCCTCCTCATCTCAGTCCGAAATGGAATGCAACTTCTTCTGTGACTGTGTATACTGGATTTAGACTCAGCGCCCAGGGCAGACATCCTATCTACATCCACCCTCTCACGCCCTGTAAGAATTTTCCAAGTGTCAATGAGATCATCTGTCATTCTTCGAAACGCTAGATAATACAGGCCCAGTTTCCTCAATCACTTTCCATCGCACAATCCCACCATCCCACGGATCATTCTGATGAACCACTGTTGCACTCCCTCTTCAGCAAGTATATTCTTCTTAGATGAGGAGACCAAAACTGTACACAATATTCCAGATGCGGTCTCACAAAGGCTCCGTACAATTGCAGCAAGACTTATTTCCTCCTATACTGAAAACCACTTGTGATGATGGCCTAAACGCCATTTGTCTTCCTAATTGTTTGCTGCATGTGCCTGCTCGATTCTAGTGTCTCGCGAACAAGTGCAGACATGTCCTTTCGACATCAACACTTCCCAACCTTCTATCATTTAAGAAATACCATGTATTTCTGTTTTTTGTACCAACGTGGATAACTTCACACTTACTCACACTATATTCCATCTGCCATGTTGTGGCACATTCTCTTAGCCTGTCCAGGACCCCAAAGCCTCCTTGCATCCTCCTCACAACCGATACTTCCAACTAGTTTTGTGTCATCAAAAAATTTGGAAATATTACATTCAGTCTCGATATCCAAATCATTTATATAGATTGTGAACAGCTGTGGCCCCAAAACGGATCCTTTCGGTACCCCAATAGTAACAGGCTGCAATCCTGAGAATGACACCTTATTCCTAATATCTCTTTTATGTCTGTTAACCAATTATCACTGCATACTACTGTATGACCCCATATCCCATAAGCTCTAATAGTTTTTCCTAACCTCCTGCATGGAACCTTATCAAAAGCTTTTTGAAAATCCAAGTGCATCACACCCACTCGTTCTCCTTTGTCTATGCTACACAGAACATCCTCAAAGCACTCCAGCAGGATTGTCAAATGCGATTTCCCTTCCACAATCCATGTTGACTCGAACAAACACAACAAAATTTTCTCAGCGTCAAGCTATCACATTCTTTACAATAATTTCTGACACTTGCCTTACAACTGACCTCAAACTAACAGGTTTGTAGTTCCCCATGTTCTCTCTCCTTTATTTCTTCAGTAGTATGGTTAACTTGCTACTTTCCAGTCTCTGGAACCTTTCCAGAATCTACTGAATTTTGAAAGATAACTGCCAATTTATTCGCTATCGCCATAGCCATCTCCTTCAAAACTCTGGGAGGTAGTTCATCTGGTCCAGGGTAAAAGCCTTCTCGGGTGTATAATTGAAACCCGACCCAGGCCCGGCCTGATCACATCCAACCCGAACCCGACACAGATCCGAGCCATTTAGTTTTTGCGTCCAACACGACCAGACCTAACCCGGCCCGACCAGACTGCAGGCATAAAGTTACTGATATCAAATAGGTTATTGTGATCTACCTTGTCCAAATGTTGTGATCCGGTTGATCTGTTCTGGCAGTATGACCCAGGCAATTCCTGCAGATGGAGTTGTGGGCAATCTGACCCTGATTCTGTCACCAGGAACCAACGCCCCAATCCCTAACATTCGCACACGATCACTTTGTGGCCGAGCTTATTAGGCAGTGATCAGGGGTAGTAACCTCGCTATTTCCTTACCCACTCCCTTATTTAGTCAACACAGTTTTCGGATAGTTGTAGGTCTGTACAGATTTGGAGTTCTTGGCGGAGGTGCGGGGTGGGGAGGGGGAGGGTGGAGGGGACGGGTGTGCAAGGCCATGAAGATTTGAACATGAGCAACACACAGGCCAATGATCATTTTCTTACTGCTATTTCTAAACTCAATGAATTCACTTCAGTGAGATAGGACTGGAAGGTAAATTTCAATGAAAGGAAAGATTGATTGATTGGAGAAATGGCAGATCAGATAGCAGGCTTTCCCAGTGCTGTTTGATTGTTAATGCACCGTACTGCAGACTTCCCGTATTGTCTGATCATCAGTCAACAATACTGCGTTTGATTGACATCTTCTGGTTGATCAGAATACACATAATGGCTAGCAGCTCGAATAGAATGCAACGCAAAAAAAATATTGTTGACAAAGTATGTTGAACAATTTCTTGCATTGACATTTTAAACAATTTTACATAAAGGTTCGTATTACTCAAAAAATGCATAAATGGCCTAGATTATTTGATGTCACGAGTGACTCTCAGTCCTCCAAATATTTCAGATTGTCCATCGATCCTTTGAGATCTTTTTAAGTTTTTGTAGCACTGCCAGATAAACAATCAGCAAGTGCTGCTTGTTAATTGCTTTTACACACTGGACTGTCTTGTTCCTCTATAAGATTACAATTCAGTCATAGAAAAGACAAAGCATCCCAGAAGCCCTGATGTGAAGTATTAAAATGCAAATCAAATAATCAAAAAGCGAGCAAAAACGTTATGCATTTGTTGAACATCTTTCTTCCAACTCCTTCAGTACATAAAATTAAAGATCCCAACTCGAGTAGCCGAACTAACTTTTTGTAGATAACTTTCAAATGCACAGAGCGTTTCTCTTTTTCTGTCAGAAATATCATCCTGTCCCTTCTGAGAATTTCAAACAACGGCTTGACTCCCTCATGAATTTTAAGTAGTGTTCTCATGAGATTATTCATTTTTATCTCTACAAAGAAAGACTTGCTCTTCTCTATCACCTTTCACAACCTAAGGACATCCCAAACCACTTTCCGCACAATGAATGTCTTTGTGAATTGTGGTCACTGTTATAAAGCAGGAAACACAGCAGCCATTGCTCACAGCAAGCTCCCACAAACATCACTGTGACAATAACCAGATAAAACAGAAAGAAATAGTGTCAAACCGCAGATTAAAAAGAAAACAAATAGCTTACTCCAATGAAGCAGCCAATCAACAGTTAGATGAACATTTGATTTCTTAGCAAGTAAGTAGTCTCAGTTACAGACATAGCAAAGAAGGAAAAGAACAAAAGGTGTCATAAATAGTCATGTAAAAGTTAATAGAGTCAACAGTGGAAGGCTTAAGGACAGTCCTCCGCTGGTCGAATGTCCGTTAGGCTATGCCAATGTTCCTCTCACTGCTGCCACTGCTCGCCGGAATGCAAAGTATACTTCGAGCCAGCCTGACCAATTTAGGGTATGTAACACTGTGTTCCTTCCACCAGCCCAACAGATCATGCTCGCTTTCCATCGCCAACACGACAGGTCTCTGTGTTGTGTATTGCTGCACTTCCTCATTTGTGTCCACTTCTTCATGAACATTCTCCCATTCAATAAATTCGGTCAGTGCTTTTTTTGGTAGCTGTCTGTTCATCAGCAAGCACTGTCGTTTTCTTCACAGTGCCTTCTGTTTTAATGTTGTTGGTACGTCTGTGCACTTCATTTATTTATTTAGCCATACAGCACTGAAACAGGCCCTTCGGCCCACCGAGTCTGTGCCGACCAACCACCACCCATTTATACTAATCCTACATTCCCCACCACATCCCCACCATTCTCCTAACACTAGGGGCAATTTACAATGGCCAATTTACCTATCAACCTGCAAGTCTGCAGCTGTAGACGGAAACCGGAGGAAACAGCGGAAACCCACGCAGTCACAGGGAGAACTTGCAAAATCCACACAGGCAATGCCCAGAACTGAACCCAGGTCGCTGGAGCTGTGAGGCTGCAGTGCTAACCACTGCGCCACCCAAGTCAGAACAAATTACTTCTCTGTCATGGCTGAACAAACTCCGCAGATGATTATATTTAGGCCAGAGAAATGTTGCTATCTTGTGCATGTCATTTAGATCAAATTTCGTCAAAAGCCACTCTCTGTGCCGTTGCCTGACAACTGCTTGCATTGGAGCATCTGAAGAAAGTGGCATACAGTGTCGTTTAAGCTTTTCAAACCATGGAATTACCAGGTTCGATGTAGGATACTGGTCTCCCTCGTGTTCCCTCTGAGCTTCAGAAATTGGTCGGAGGAAATCAACCAAAAAATGCAATACATTGGGGGCGATGATTTCTAGCTTGTAGTTTTCCCCACACTGTTCCAGTTTCTCGTGCAGCTCATGATACATGTCCTAAATTGAATTCAGTGTCAGGTAAACAGTACTGTACCTCGTTTACTCCATTGGATTTACAGTTTTAGACAACTGTACAGCAAGACCAGACTGTTTAACATGTGTCACCAGGGTATAGTTTGTACAACATCTGGAGCTTCGCAAGCTCATTCCTTTGGATCAGGTGAATGCCGAAACAGCGTGTAATATACATGGTCCTGACAATCAGGACGTCAATACAGTATAATAGCAAGCACTATGTTAGCGCTTTGATCTGTCACCCAGAATAATATATTTATATTTGATGGGTCGAATTCAAATGTATGCACAAGCAGCTTTAAAATGTCATGCCTGATGTTTTCACCAGTTCTGGCGTTCTCCAGTGGAAACATTGCTGGTGTTAAAACTTTGGCACTGTTTAAAATCTACTGTGATGCAATGCAAAGTTATCAACATGCAATCGATTTTACTTTACAAATAACAAAGACCAAAGAACAGTACTGCACAGGAACAGGCCATTATCCCTCGATTCCCATCCTATTCATGTATTTGTCAAGACGCCTCTGAAACGTCGCTATCGTACCTGCTTCCAGCACCACCCCCGGCAGCAGTTTCCAGGCACTCACCACCCTCTGTGTAAAGAACTTGCCTTGCACATCCCGTGTAAAGTTTGCCTCTCGCACCTTAAACCTCTGTCCCCCAGTAACTGACTCTTCCAACCTGGGAAAAAGCTTCTGACTATCCACTCAGTCCATGCCGCTCATAACTTTGTAAACCTCTATCATGTCGCCCCTCCATCTCCGTCGTTCCACTGAAAACAATCCGAGTTTATCCAACCTCCCCTCATAGCTAATGCCCTCCAAACCAGGCAACATCCTGGTAACCCTCTTCTGTACCCTCTCCAAAACCTCCACGTCCTTTTGGTAGTGTGGCGACCAGAATTGCACGCAATATTCTAAATGTGGCCTAACTAAAGTTCTGGACAGCTGCAGCCAATTCTTATACTCTATGCCCCGACCGATGAAGGCAAGCATGCCGTATGCCTTCTTGACTACCTTATCCACCTGCGTTGTCACTTTCAGTGACCTGTGGACCTGTACGCCCAGAGCTCTCTGCCTGTCAATATTCCTAAGGGTTCTGCCATTTGCTGTATACTTCCCATCTGCTTTAGACCTTCCAAAATGCATTACCTCACATTTGTCCGGATTAAATTCCATCTGCCATTTCTGCGCCCAAGTCTCCAACCGATCTATATCCTGCTGTATCCTCTGACAATCCTCATCACTATCCACAACTCCACCAACCTTTGTGTCATCCGCAAACTTACTAATCTGACCAGCTACATTTTCCTCCAAATCATTTATATGTACTACAAAGAGCAAAGGTCCCCGCACTGATCCCTGCAAAACACCACTAGTCACATCGCTCCATTCAGAAAAGCACCCTACTACTGCTGCCCTCTGTCTTCTATGACTGAGGCAGTTCTGTATCCATCTTGCCAGCTCACCTCTAATCCCGTGTGAATTCACCTTTTGTACCAGTCTGCCATGAGGGACCTTGTCAAAGGGTTTAATGAAGTCGCCCGTCCACATGTCATTCCCACATTCACATCCTTCAGTATGTCAGTAACATGAGAAATTAGTTCTTTTCTCTTTACTTCCGCCACATCACGACACCTTCTTGAAACTGTACTTGGATTTCCTAACACACATGATACCGATTCTCGACCGTATGTAGCATCCACATTGATAAGCTCTTGTGCTCGCTCAACATCCACTACACCAGAGACAGTTTTGAAAGATCAAATATCCTTGCAACAGAGACTCACATATGTGTCTGTAATTTCTGATTTTTTGTGAGCGGGTACATTTTATTCCTCCCTGCCTGTGCAAACTAAGTTAAATACGACTGACTTGGCCCTGCTGTGGTTCAGTACATCCTTTTACAGGGCGTCACGTCAAATATGAATTTCCCGTCTGATTGCTGTGATATTTTAGTAGAAGTTTGCAAGATTTGCATTGTACAAATCCACTTGAACTTTTATTATTGCGGAAAACAACAACATTGAAATGTTTCCAAATGGAAGATTTATATTTTCCAGTACAGGACTTTCCACTACGAAACATTCTCCAGTAGACATCATACGTTTTGCATCCATAGTGCACTGTAGTGTAAAATCACCTTTGGACACATGTAGTCAGGTTATTATTATACTGCAGCCATTTGTTTCTGCTGTTGACTGTCCAATAACAATGAACAGTGAGAATCTGGATCTGAACCAGGAACATTCATTACGGTTTGACGAGAGAAAGCTGCAATGATTTCTCGCACTCCCTGTTGAATGATTGATGGACAGGATTTATTTCAGCCTTTGGCCTAGTTGATCATAATTTGCTGTTCAATCATAGCATTATTAAAACAATTAATGTGAAATTCTGTTCACTACTCAGGTCTTGAACTAGATTTGAGCAGACCAACTACTGAGAAATTCAGGAACTTTCCAGATATCACAGCCAGACCTGGATAGAGGGTCTCAGGGTTTAACTCTGAACACACACAACAGAAGGAGTGACAGTCACACAGGGATGCGAACTACTCTCGTTTCTGTCGCCTACTCACCCAACAGGCACAGTTAGAGACTGATTAAACATCCAACCCACTGCAGTTCAGTACTGGAGAAATACAGAGGCTCTTCCACTCCATCCTTCCCTCCCGTACACTCGGCAGATTCTTTTAGTGTGAGGGTTTTAGGGGTAACTGATGGATCAGTGTTTGATATATTCAAACTGCAGTGACATTCCCTGCAGTGAAAGGTTCAAAATTAACCAAGAAATGGCTCAAAACATTACAGTCCAGGGATAGAGGAAAGGAGAGAGATGAAAAGAGAATGACAGAGGCAGAGAGAGTAAAAGTTCAATATTGGGGGAAGGCAAATTTTACGAAGTTTAGAGTTGAAATGGATACAATTACTTAATGGAAAATCAGTAGCAACGCAGTGGGAGGCATTCAATGCAAGATTCTATGGGCACAATATAGACATATCCCCACAAAGAAAAAGGGTGGTACTGCTAAATATGGAGCTCCCTGGTTATCTAGAATCATACGGTGTAAGATATGTTCCAATGTTCCTATGACAAAGCAGAAAATTAAATTTTATGACAGTCACTTTAAACTTGATACTTCAGAAAGCTGAAAGGAGTATAGGAAGTGTAGGGGTTAAGTAGAAAGGAAATTAGGAAAGTAAACAGAGTACATGAAAAATATTGGCACGTAAAATCAAGGAAAACCATAAGGTGTTTTATCAGTACATTAAGAGCAAGAGGATAACAAGGGATAGGGTCGGGCCGATCAGAGATGTGCAAGGTAAATTATGAGTGGATGCAGAAGATGTGGGCAAGGTTCTTAATGAGTACTTTTTACTCTGTCTTCACAAAGGGGAGGGATGATGCAGACATTGTTGTTAACGAGGAGATGTGTGAAATATTAAATATGCAAAGCACAATGAGAGAGGAAGTACGAGAGGGTCTGACATTCTTAAAAGTGGATAAATTATCAGGACTGGATGGAAGGTATCCCAGGTTGTTAATGGATGCCAGGGAGGGAATAACGGATGTTCTGAGGATCATTTTAAAATCCTCACTATATAGAGGCGAGGGGCCAGAGGGTGGAGGTCTGCAAACATTGAACGATTGCTTAAAAAGGATGCAAGGGATAGCTGAAATATCTATAGGCCTGTCAGTCTGACCTCAATGCTAGGAAAAGTATCAGAATCAATTCTGAGAGATAGCATAACTGTCTTGAAAAGGCATAGATTAATCATGGATAGTCAGTATGGATTTGTTAAGTGAAGATCGTGTCTTACTAACTTAATTGCGTTTTTTTGTGGAAGCCTCAAGGAGGCTTGATCAGGGTAGTGTAGTGGATGTTGCCTAATAGATTTTAGTAAGGCATTTCATAAGGTCCCACATGGCAGATTGGTCAGAAAAGTAAAAGCCCATGGGATACAGGGGAATGTGGCGAATTGGATCCAAAATTGGTTCAGGGACTGGAAATAAATGTTTATTTTTGTGAATGGAAGGTGCTTTCCAGTGGCATTACAGAGGTCTCAGTGTTGGGTACCTTGCAATTTGTGGTATATATTAATGATTTTGACTTAAGTTTGGGAAGCATTAATGGAAACTTTGCAAATGACACAAAAGTTGGCCATGCAGTTGATCGTGAAGAGGATAGCCATAGACTACAGAATGATATAAATGGTTTGGTTAATTAGGCAGAAAAGTGGCAAATGGAATTCAATCCAGAAAGGTGTGAGGTAATGCATTTGGGGAGGACAAGCAATGCAAGGGAATACACAATAAACGGGAGTATATTGGGAAGGGTAGAAGAAGTGAGAGACTTTGGACTGCATGTCCACAGGTCCCTGACGGTGTCGGGATAGGTAGACAGAGTGGTGAAGAAAGCATATGGAATGCTTTCCTTTATTGGCCGAGATACATCGTACAAAAACAGGGAATTCATACTGGACCTGCATCAAATGCTCGTTAGTCCACAGCTGGAGCCTTGTATACAGTTCTGGTCACAACATTACAGGAAGGACATAATTGCTCTGGAGAGAGCACAGAGGACATTTACAAGAATGTTGCCAGGGTCTGAAAGTTGATTGGATAGGCTAGTGTCGATTTCCTTAGATCAGAGAAGGCTGAGGTGTGACTTAATTGAGGTGTACAAAATGATGAGGTGCCTCGATAGAGTAAACTGGAAGGACCTGTTTCCCCTAGCAGTGATGTCAATTATCGCGGGCACAGATTTAAGATGAATTGGTAGAAGGATTAGAGGGGGCATGATGAAAATCTTTTTCACCAAGATGGTGGTGGGTGTCTGGAATTCACTGCCAGGAATGGTAGTGGAGGCAGAAACCCGCAGCTCATTTAAAAGGTACCTGGTATCCAATCAGCTAGGCTACAGACCAGGTGATGGAAGGTGGGATTCGAATGGGCGGCTATTTTTTTTTCAGCTGGCACAGACATGACTGGATGAATGGCTTATTTCTGTGCCGTACCTTTTCCATGATGTCAACGGTCTCTCAGCCCAGTAACATAACCCATTTGCAAACAAGCACGTATTCAGGGAATTGGAGAAGAACAGTGACCCTTTAGAGAGTCACTGTGTGTACTGTGTGAGACACGGGCCAGATTCACACACTTACAAACCTGTTGCATCCTTTCTTGGTCAGAAACTTGCCCCAGTGACAATACGGGAGACAGCCAATTCTAGGTAGTGAGGAGAGATTCCTTGTCTCAGAGGGTTGTGCGACTTTAGAATTCTCTGCCTCAGAATGTGGTGGAGGCTCTATCTCTCCCTCTTTCAGTTTCTCCCTCCCTATCTCCCTTTCTCTTTGTCTGTCTCTCCGTCTGTCTCTATCTCTCCCCATATCTCTCTTTGACTCTCCCTCTGTCTCTCTCTCTGTCTCCCTCTGCCTCTCACTCTGCCTCTCCCTCTAACTCTCCCTCTATCTCTCCCTAGATCTTACTCTGTCTCCATCTGACTCTCACTCTGACTAACCCTCTGTCTCACGCTGTGTGTCTGTCACGCTCTTTTCATCTCTCTCCCTCCCTCTGTCCCTGGACAGCATGCTTTGAGCCATTTCTTGTTTAATTTTGCACCTGTAATTCTTGCCCTTTTTTGGAATGTCACTGCAGTTCGAAAATATCAAACACTGATCCAACACTCAACCCTAAAACACTCACACTAAACCCCATCGCCAGACAGGGTGATAATCGGGATGAGGGGGTGATTCTCCTGCTCCATTTAACAAGTTGTTCAGTATATTACCCTATGTATTCCTGATATTCAGTTCATCAATTAACTATAACTTTATTCCAGCCAGGGAGAGACAGAGCGGGGGGAGAAGGAATGGGGCCGAGTGGCCTCCTTATGCTAATATTTCGTATGTTCGTATGTTTGTTTGCATGTTGAAAGCTATTAAATGGTTGTTGGGGAACTGAAATGTCCTGCCAGACAGAATGACAGAAGCAGAGTCTATGATAACTTAAAAAAGAGGAAGTCCTTTAAAGGTTTAAAAGAAAGAGGAGCAAACATGTATTTATCATTTTTGCTATTTGAGAAGCTGGGATTGTTCTCCTTACAGCAAAGAAAGTTAAGAGGGGGATTGACCAGAATGGTCCCAGGGCTGAAGGAATTCAGTTAATGTGGATAGACTGGAAAAGCTGGGATTGTTCTCCTTGCAGCAGAAAAGGTTAAGAGGGAGATTGACCAGAATGGTCCCATGGATGAGGGACCTCAGTTCATGTGGAGAGACTGGGAAGGGGGGAATTTGGTCTCCTTGGAGCAGAGAATGTTAAAAGGGAAATGGACCAGAATAGTCCCAGCGATGAAGACCTTCAGTTAATGTGGAGAGACTGGAGAAGCTGGGATTGTTCTCCTTCGAGCAGGGAAGGTTGCATTTGAACATGCTACACTGTATGTTCTGATGCATTCTGTACTAAGATCCACAGACGAAGTTACTTGGATTATATTGAGGCAAATAAAGCGAAATGGCTTTCCAAGGTGAAGTCAAATCATTACATTACATCTTGGAGGACGGGATTTAGTGGCTGTGACGTGGGCAAGATGGTAACCATTTTAACGTGTGAACAATAAACTTAAATCTGGTTTTAGGATAAAAAAAAGCCAAGGAATTGAAAGTTTCCAGATTCCAGATGCTACCTGATGCAACATTGAATTAGGACAGCAGACTCCGATGTTAAAAAGCAGTCACATGGGAATATTCACCTAAGGAGACTGGCAGTAAACAGGGGGGAATGGGACTAGCCCAAAGTTCCTTCTTAAATCTCATTTCTCGTTAATCTGACTGGCGAGGCCTGGGGTTTGCTCACTTCATCTTCAGTTGTATCAGGTCTGCACACTGCAGTGCTGGTTACTTGCTTAGAGCGGGGAAGGAAATTCCCTTAAGTCTAGCGAAGCATTGAATTGTTAAGGCAATTCGTCCATTGTAGATTAAAGACTGTCCGTAATGCCTGAGATTAAACTGTTTAGGGAGGAAGGAACCTCCTTAGGCAGTTCTGCTCGTGCACCACTATTCTTATCTATTTGCTACCACCCTCTAACAGTATGTCTGCCCTGCTGCCTATGTTGCTTAGATCATAAGAACATAGGCAATAAGAGCATTAACCCAGTCTAATCCCACCTTCCAGCATTTGGGCAGTAATCCTGCAGGTTACTGCACTTGAGGTGCATATCCAGACTCCTTTTAAATGAGTTGAGGTGTTCTGCCTCTACGGTTCTCGACACTTCCGCTAATGGAAAGCGTTTCTCTCCATCTCCTCACTCCAGAGCCTTCATGGTTTTGTATATCTGCAGCAAATTAGCCCTCAACCTTCTCTTCCCGAAGGAGACAACGCCAGATTCTCTATGTACCTGCACCCTCCCTCAAGCCTTCACATCGTCCCTATTGTGCAGTGCCCAGAATTGAACACAATACTCCAGTTGTGGCTGAACCAGTGTTTTATACATGTTCATCGTAAATTCCTAATTGCTTCAATCATTCATCAATTGTTTCATTGGATATTGACTTAGTACCTGGGACCAGGGAAATGTTTCATTAATTACAGATAGTGGCTATGATTACAAGATCAAAACTGCACATGAGTGGAGAGAACATCCTACATTCTCCAGAGACACTGACTGACTGGTCGCATGTATTTAGCATCTGACTGTTCTCAGCTGGCCCATGAAGTGCCTCTGTTCAGTACGGGATGGAAACTCTGCCATTGAATTTATCCTGCTCAATGGAGAATGTCCTAAATCATCGGCCCCTCAAGAGCCATTTCAGAGCACAGGCCAGGGCTATTGAAGCAGCACCTGATGGGGCTTGGAAGGAGGCTTGAGAGGAGCTGAATAAGGAGGGAAAAAATCCAGCAAGACCTGGGAGGGAATCGACATTTAGATCAGGAACATGCATCAACAGAGAGGAAAAATGATTTCAGAAAATCAATGTGTTTCACTGTATCTGTTTAATTCCGTCTCTGATCCAATCTAATAGTGGTAACTGATAATTATCAGTAGGAATGGAAATAGATCACATATCAGGGTAATTACTGTGAGCTAATGCCCTGAGGAGAAGGGAACAGTCTCATCGACAGACCACTGACTTTCCCGGTGCATCTTCACCCAGTGAGTCACTATTTCAGTGGAAATCGCTGCTGCACTGAGTCTTTGGGAGTTGCACTTGCTGATTACACAGAGGATGTTAGTGAATGGTGGCAAAAGTTGAATCCCATTGGGTAATTAAAGACAATGCACGGTGACATCAATTCCCAGTTACCCAACCAAAATGAATATAGAAATTGGTGGGAATTGCTCATCAACTCTGGCAGCAACTGTAGAAAGAGAGAAACCCAGTGTCCAGATCAGGAGCATAGCCCTCCCCAGCATTTTCTGGGAGCTCCAAGTTATCGGTGTTGCTATGGGTACCCGCAAGGGTCCTCACTATGCCTTCCTTGCTATGGGATGTGTGGAACATTCCTTGCTGAGTCTGGCTCAGACCTCTTTTCTCACCCCTTCTTCAGGTACATTGATGACTGTCCCGGTGCCTCTCCCTGTCTCGTCCTGAGCTGGAAAATTTCAGTCAATTTGTCTCCTATTTCCACCCTTCTCTCACACTCACATGGTCCATGTCCGTCCCTTCCCTTCCTCGAATTCTCTCGCTCCATTTCTGGGGAAATCCTATCAACCAGTGTTCGTTGTCAGCCAATGGCCACTCACAGCTACAGGGAATACACTTCATCAACTACACTTACTGCAAGGATTCCATTCCATTCTCCCACTTTCTCCATCTCCATCGCATTTGTTCTGATGATCCAGCCTTCCATACTAGCACTTCTGATAAGTCTTCCTTTCTCATCACCGAGGATTACCCCACACTGTGCTCGGCAGGACCCTCCACTGTGTCTGAATTATTTCACTCACTTCCGCACTCACCCCTTCCCCTCCCTCCCAGAAGCGCAATATGACTCCCATTTTCATCACCTGGCACCCCACCAGCCGCCATTTTCAACAGATCATCGTCTGCATTCGCGCCACCTTCGGCGTGATGCCACCACCACTCACATCCCACCACCACTCACATCATCCCCTCAACTCATGTTGCAGCATTCTGTCACGTGCTTGCTCAGGTGTCTCATTGCAGTTACTACCACCTCTCACCATTTCCAGCTGCCGGTGTCCCTGTCTCACTGCAGTTACTGCCACCGCTCACCATTTCAATCTGTTGGTCTCCCTGTCACAAGACATTTACTGGCCACCTCTCACCATCTCCATTTGCTGTTGTCCCTGTCTCGCTGCAGTTACAAACCCCTTTCACCTGCTCTATCTGCTGGTGTCCCTTTCCCACTGCGGTTACATACCCTCTCAACATCTCCATCTGCCAGTTTCTCTGTCTCACTGCAGTTACTGTTCCTCTCACCATGTCGATGTGCTGGTGTCCCTGTCTGACTGCAGTTACTGAAACTTTCACCATTTCCATCTGTGGCTCTCCCTGTCTCACTGCAGTTACAGTCCCTCTCACCATCAACAGCTGCTTGTGTTCCTGTCTCACTTCAGTTACTGTCCCCCTCTCACCATTGCCATCTGCTGGTGTCCCTGTCTGACTGCAGTTATTGTCCCCACGCTCACCATCTCCATCTGCTGGTGTCCCTGCCTTACTGCAGTTACTCCCCTCTCACAGTCTCCATCTGCTGGTGTCCCTGTCTCACTGCAGTTGCAGTCCCGCTCTCACCACCTCCATCTGCTGGTGTCCCTCTCTGACTGCAGTTAATGCCCCTCTCACCAATTCACTGTCACTGTGATTTACAGCTTTATCTATTTTGCTGTGGGTCCAGGGTGGGTTTATTTGATATCAATCTGAGCTTTGCTATTTCGCCCTTTTTGAGAAACAATTCATGAATATTCTGCAGAGCGAGTCCCGCCTCAATAGGTCAGAATATGAACAAAATATAATTTCAGAATCAGATTTACAATCATTTCAGTGCTCAATGCCGTGAATATAAATTTCACTTTCTGTCCTGAGGGAGTGTAGGGAATGGAATATGAAAATGCATTTTGTTTAATTGTTTGGGAACCTTCAGCTTTTTCTATGATATCACTAATTTAACAATGAGTTTGAGAGGGTACTTCACCGCCTTCTTCAGCTCCTGTCTGAATTTTGTCTGTGTTACAGTGTAGGGTTAAAATATAATGAAACAATTCAAATGCCCCCCATGTGGGAGAGGTAAAGAAGCTCGGTTTCGTGGAACAACCCATGGGAACATTATCAGTAATGTAATGTTGTTCGTGTGTAAAGTACCAGGGGACAGACTCCAAACAGCCCAGCACACTCACTGTTCCCACACCCACAGCCGCCGTTTTCTCGCTGCAATATTTTGTTTTCAGCTTCTCACAACAAATGGCCACAGATCGATCAAAGGTGAAAGCGACTGTGAGCCAGACAGAAACAACTGTGGCTGTATTAAGCAGAACGAAAGTTAGAGAACACACGGGAGTAATTCTCAGGAATGAAGCTGTGAAATAAATTGCAACTATCCAAATCAATATGGGACCAGTGACAACCACCTGGAGATCAGCCACTGCCATTCCCATCAGGTAGACAGTGATACATTTGGAGAGACCGCACTTTCCTCGGGACAAGATCACAATCGCCACCAAGTTAACTGGAAGAGAGAGAAAAGGCAGAAGAGAAATTACTGATCAGACCTGGAGACAAAGCAGCAGATGACAGGATCTGGGTCGAAGTTTCCAGTTTTGTTGTTGCATAGAACAGTGAAAACGGATTCATTGACCTGGGCAGTGCTTTGCCACAGTGAAATGTTTGAAAACATAATTATGAATAATGTATTGGGAAATTGATACATAAAGTGAAGAAAGTCAGTACTGGATCCACTGGAAATACTGAGTGAGGATGCAGTGCTAGTAGGGACATGAGAAAGGGGTTTACAGAGATGGAATCCAATGGGTTAATTGGGAATTTGTCTCCAGAATGTTGGTTGTAACGGGTTGGGGAGAGCTAGATATGTAGCTGTTCTTTTGCTCTGGGTTTAGGGAACCGACAGGGACTATTACCAATTGGGAAAAGGCTGCAAACTACGGCGCTGAGTTTGAGTTCTCGTTTTGGCAATGATCTAGAATGGCGGAGCAGGCTTGAAGGGGTGAATGGTTTCCTTCTACTCCAATGTTCCTGCATTTCTAACAGGTTGGACGAGGCAGCTGAAGGTGCAGCCACTGAATGAGATGGAAGGGAGAGAAGGAGAGGGATCTGTTGCAGCTGGAGGGGAGACAGGAGCAAATGGTTTGGGAAAGTGGATAAACTGAAGCAATCGAGGAGGAGACAGAGGATTCAATACAGTGAAAGGAGAGGCTCAGATTCACAGGGAGAGACTGCAGCAGAGTGTTACCGGAAATCTAATCGAAAGATCCCAGTAATACAACTCAATTAACACATTCAAACAATAATCCCTGCGGTTATTGGTGTTGGAGAACAGTTCATTGTTTATTCAATATAGCCAATATATTTAGTTGCTTAAAAGCAAAATACTGCGGATGCTGCAAATCTGAAACAAAAACAAGAAATGCTGGAATCATTCAGCAGGTCTGGCAGCATCTTCCGAAGAAGGGTCACTGACCCGAAACTTTAACTCTGCTTGTCTTTCCACAGATGCTGCCAGACCTGCTGAGTGATTCCAGCATTTCTTGCTTTTGTTATATTTAGTTGCTTTTTCTCCCTGCTCCTTTCCTCCTTCCCTATCTCTGTAAGCTCTTACTTAATGCTACTTTTCACATATGGTTTATTCCTAACATTCGGCGCTTGTGTACTTTTCACCAGCCCCATGTTTAATAATTCTATTCTCAGAGTCAGTTTGTTCAGTGGTGAAACGTTTGTGAATAATTTCATGTATCGACAGAACGTCCAAGTCTCCACCTGTTCACCTCCAATCTTCGCTTCATCTACAATGCATGGAATAAACAGGATCGAAAGCCTCTTCCAGACAAACCTCACAATCACTGAAATTCCTTCTCCTGGAATTATAAAGTAAACAGTTAGAATGTGGGATATATTAATTTATAAAGCACCAACATCAGCGCTGCAGCTGATTATCTACAGATAAATGGGAGACTCTTGATTCCAACTGATAGGGTGTAAACCAATAAAACATCACGTCAATACTTTCTATTTTGCAATGCAGCCCCGTGACAGTGAAGGCTCCACAATGAAACAGCGATGGAAATGTCAGCAGCAAACTCAATTCAGTTGTCATATCTCTGAAGCAGCATCGGACACAGACAGAATGACATAATATTTGACAACAGTGATAAACAATAAATTCATTGAAATCCCAGTTAAACTGAGCCATGTTATTGCGGTGGGAGGACATTGTACTGTCCCCTTGTAACACCGAGGCCGTGAGATATCTTATTATCCATCAGTGAAAAAACAATTCCTAAAAATATTCCAGGACCTGTTAGAACCACATCATGAAACTGTTGAAAGCTACTGATGGTCTGACTCTTAATCCTAATCGAGATGCCGGGTTTGAATACATTCAATACACAGCACACTGCAGTAACATTTCCTCGGTTACTTATATCAACACCATTCAGGATATTATACAGGTCCTGCAAGACTGAAAGAGCAGACAATGAGGATATTGCAACTGCAAGTTGCTGGAAAAGAACAGGCGGCTGCACAACACACACAGTGCGAAATAATACCACGTACAGCAGCACCGTTAACACAAATTTGCACCATTAATAGCTGAGAAACTGGTTTCCCATTAACTCCAATTGCTGCAAGTACAGGACAGTAAATGCATAAGATTTGAATGATTACTGGATATCCCATTTCTGTGAGAAGCAAATACTTCTGTTAGCTTGGAATCCACAGCTGCAGCACGTACTCAGAGCTGATCCATTCCAACGGGTCCTGATTTATACAGGGGATAAGCCTCCACTGACACGGTTATACCCCTGATCATTGACATTAGTTGCACTCACCTGAACAAACGCATTACATCAGCAGCTTTGACTCGAATGTAAATAATGTGGTGGATCAAACACAATCATTTCAATGTCAATTGCTTTTTCATAGGAAAACCCCTCTTTGCAAAAAACTTGAAATCTGTACTCATACTGGACGGATGCTCCAATGATGAGTGGCATCGTTTACATTTTCCATTTCATTGCATTGACCTTGTTCACTACTGTCGTTTCTATTGTAAACATAACTGATCTGTCTGCAGTGGACACTGAATCCAGGAACAAAAACAATCCCATTTTACTCTGTTGCTGTCTTTTCTCGTTAAAATGCGAACTTTGAGGATCTGAAATGGGATCATGTTGAGGGTACAGCCTAGAAACTGCTGTGGTTGATATTAGGGGACCAACACTCTCCACCTCCATTGGGGAGGCACTCGCAGAGTGATAATATCACTGGTCAGGAAATCCAGGGGCCCAACCAAATGGCCTGGGGACATGAATTCAAATTACACCATGACAGCTGTATAAATTAGTGGGAGCTCCCCATCTTTGTATAAAGTGGAGGGGGGTCCCTCTGTATTTATAAAGTGGAGCGAACATCCTCTCTATGTATAATGTGGATGGAGCTGAAGGACAGAGGAGAGAGAGAAATGAGCACAAATGGAGAAACGGAGAGAGGATGAAGTGAAAGACAGTAATCTGGGAGCAGAGCGGAATGGCGACTGGCAATCTGCAAGGAAGCTGTTGTGGAGTGGCGGCAGGCTCTCTCTTACTCCCTGTGTCTCTGTAAGGTGATTGGATGGGTAAGTAACAGCTGTTACCGCATTTAAATTGCTTACAAATTGAGAACTTTAAAAAAAAACCTCAAGTGATAAGGTGTGCAGTACTACTTAAATTAGAGTAATGTATTAAGGACTTTAGATTGTAGTAGTTAGTTTCTTGAGTAGAACAAGACCCCGAGTGTAATTAGTATATTTTAAAGGGAGTAACTAAATTAATTTAAAGGTAAGTCATGGCAGGAGTGCTCAGCCCCGTTGTGTGCTCCTCCTGCACGATGTGGGAAATCAGGAATGCTTCCAGTTTCCCTGACAACCATGTGTGCAGGAAGTGTATCCATTCGCAGCTACTGGCTACCCACAATACGGAGCTAGAGCTGCGGGTGGATACACTGTGGAGCATCAGTGATGCTGAGGACGTCGTGGATAGCACGTTTGGTGAGGTGATCACACAGGTAATGGCAGCACAGGCAGAAAAGCTATGGGTGACCACCAGGCGGGGTAGTTGGCACAGGCAGGTAGTACAGGAGTCCCCTGTGGCCATCCACCTCTCAAACCGATATATTGCTTTGGATACTGTTAGGGGGTGGGGGTTGGTGGGGAATGAACTCCCAGCAACAGCCAGGTCCGTGGCACCAAGGATGGCTCTGCTGCACAGCAGGGGAGAAAAAGGAGTGGAAGAGCTATCGTGATAGGGGTTATATCATAAGGGGTACAGATAGGCGTTTTTGTGGCCACAAACGTGATTCCAGGATGGTCTGTTGCCTCCCTGGTGCTAGGGTCAAGGATGTCACAGAGCGGCTGCAGGACATTTTGAAGGGGGAGGTTGAGCTACCAAAGGCCGTAGTACACATTGGTACCAATGCCATCGATAGAAAATGGGATGAGGTCCTGCAACAAGAATTTAGGGTTCTAGTTGGCAGTGTAAAAAGCATGACTTCTAAGGTTGTAATCTCTGGATTACTCGCGGTGCCACGTGCTAGTGAGTTTTCAATAGGAGGATAAAGCAGATGAATGAGAAGCTGAGGAGATGGTACAGGAGGGAGGGATTTAGTTTTCTGGATCACTGGGTCTGTTTCTGGCAAACGTGGGACCTGTACAGGTTGGACGGGTTGCACCTGAACTGGAATGGGCCAAGCATCCTTTCTGGGAGATTTGCTAGTTCTGTTGGGGGGTCGGGGGGGCGGAGTTGAACTAATTTGGCAGGGGAATGGGGTACAGATTGAAGGTACAGTAAGGTGTAAAAGAGCAGAAAGTGATTCTGCCTGGAAGGCAGAGCAAATCTAGACCTGGTGAGGCACAAGGGAAAGTTGAAAGGTTGGATTGCATCTGTTTCAATGCAAAGTGTCTTACTAGTAAGGCAAATGATTTGAGAACGTTGATTAGAACATGGGATTATGATATTATTGCTGTCACAGAGACATGGTTGAGGGAGGGACAGGACTGGCAGCTCATTATGCCAGAGCATAGAATCTTCAGACGCGACAGGGCAGGGGATAAAAGAGGAGGTGGCATTGCACTGTTGATCAAGGGGTCAATTAATGCAATAAGAAGGAATGACATCTCAGAAGGTTCCTCAAATGAGGCCATTTGGGTGGAACTTTACGAAAAGGGGGCAATCACTTGGCTGTGTGTGCTACGGGCCTCCAAACAGTCAGGAAGAGATAGAGGAGCAGATATGTAGGCAAATCTCTGAGAGGTGTGAAAATAATAGGCTTATAATAGTGGGGGATTTCAACTTCCCCAATATTAACTGGGTTGGTCTTCGTGCAAAAGGCTTATAATTCAGACAGGAGAGCTTTTTTAGCCAGTATGTAGAAAATCCGACAAGGGAAGGGATAGTACTGGACCTAATCCTAGGGAATTAAGCCGGTCAAGTGGTAGAAGTGTCAGTGGGGGAGCATTTCGGGGATTGTGACCATAACTCTGTAAGATTCAATGTAGCTATGGAAAAATACACAGATGGACCAGAAATAAATGTACTGAATTGGGGCAAGGTCGATTTCAATGTGATAAAACAGGATTTGTCCAAAGTAGCCTGGGAGCAGCTACTTGTAGGAAAGTTTACATCACATCAGTGTGAGTCATTCAAAGAGGAATTAGTGATAGTCTAGAGCCAACATGCACCCGTTAAGGTGAAGGGTCCCAGGGAACCCTGGATGTCAAGGGTTATAGAGCATTGGGTCATGAAAAAAAAGGAGGTTTGCGTTAGATCCCAAGTGCCGAAAACCGTGGAGGCACTAGAGGAGAGTACAAAGTGTAGGGTGGCACTTAAAAAAGTAATTCTGTGAGTGAAGAGGGGGCATGCAAAAACAGTGGTGGACAAGATAAAAGAAAATCCCAAGGCGTTTTATAAGTATATCAAGGGTAAGAGGATAGGAGTAGGGCCCATTAGGGCCCAACGTGGCAATCTTTGTGTGGGGCCAGAGGACATAGGTGAGGTTTTAAATGATTACTTTTCATTGGTGTTCACTATGGAGAAGAACGATGTAGATATGGAGATCAGGGAGGAGGATTGTGATATACTTGAACATATTAGCATTGAAAGGGAGGAAATATTAGCTGTTTTTAGCAGTTTTAAAAGTGGATAAATCCTCAAGCCCAGATGAGATGTTTCCCAGGCTGTTATATGAGGCAGGGGAGGAGTTAGCAGGGGCTTTGACACAAATTTTCAAATCCTCTCTGGCCACAGGAGAGGTACCAGAGGACTGGAAGACAGCGAATGTGGTACGATTGTTCACGAAGCGTAGTAGGGATAAACCAGGTAATTACATGCCGGGGAGTCTAACATCAGTTGTTGGGAATATATTGGAAATAAATCTAAGGGACAGGATTAATCGCCACTTGGAGAGGAAGGGATTAATCAGAGATAATCAGCATGGCTTTGTCAGGGCGAGATCGTGTCTAACTAACCTGATTGCATTTTTCGAGGAGGTCACTAGATGTGTCGATGAGGGTAACGCAGTAGATGTAGTATACATGGATTTCAGTAAGGCTTTAGATAAGGTCCCGCACGGGAGATTTGTGAAGAAGGTGAGACCCCATGGGATCCAGAGCAATATGCCAAATTGGATCCAAAATTTGCTCAGTGGCAGGGGTCAGACGGTAATGGTCGAGGGCTGTTTTTGAAATTGGAAGCCTGTGACCAGTGGTGTACCACAGGGATCGGTTCTGGGACCCCTGCTGTTTGTAGTGTACATTAATGATTTACACGTGAATATAGACGGTATGATCAGGAAGTTAGCAGATGACACGACAATTGGTGTGTTGCAAATAGTGAGGAGGAAATCCTTAGGTTACAGGGAGAAATAGATGGGCTGGTAAGATGGGCGGAGCAGTGGCAAATGGAATTTAATCACGAACAGTGTGAGGTAATGCATTTTGAGAGGACTAACAAGGCAATGGAATACACAATAGATGGCAGGACCCTAGGAAGTGCAGAAGGCCCGAGGGACCCTGGTGTACTTGTTCATAGATCACTAAAGGCAGCAGCACAGGTATTTAAGCTGGTTAGGAAGGCATTTGGAATAGTTGCCTTTATTAGCGGAGGCATAGAATATAACAGCAGGGAGGTTATAACGGAGCTATATAAAACGCTAGTTAACCACAGCTGGAGTACCATGTACCGTTCTGGTCACCACACGATAGGAAGGAAGTGATTGCACTGGAGAGGGTGCAGAGGTGATTCACCAGGATGTTGCCTGGACTGGAGCATTTCAACTATGAAGAGGCGAGGGTTGTTTTTCTTGGAGCAGAGAAGGCTGTGGGGTGACATGATTGAGGTGTACAAGATTATGAGGGGCATTGATAGGTTAGATAGGAGGAAACGTTTTCCCTCAGCGGAAGGGTCAAGAGCCAGGGGGCAGAGATTTAGGGTAAGAGGCAGCAGGTTTAGAATAGATTTCAAGAAACATTTTTTTTTCACCCAGAGGATGGAATCTGGAACGCAGTACCTGAAGAGGTGGTGGAGGCAGGAACTCTCACAACATTTAAGAAGTATTTTGATGAACACTTGAAACGCCATAGCATACGGGGCTACGGGCCAAGTGCAGGAATATGGGACTAGAATAGTTGGGTGCTGTATGGCCGGCACAGACACGATGGGCCGAAGGGCCTGCTTCTGTGCTGTATAACTCTATGACTATGACTATGACTCCAACTCCAGGTGTGGTCTGACGAGGGCTTTCAACAACTGAAGCATTACTTCTACCTCCTTGTATTCTAGTCCTCTAGATATAAAGATCGATAGTCACTCTCCTACATCCAGTCATAGGAACGTAGGGACAGGAAGAGGCCATTTGATCCTTCAAGCTTGTTTTATCATTGAATGAGATTATGGCTGATTTCTGCTGTAACAAAACATCTCCATTTTTGCCTCTGATCCCTAAATATATTTGGTTCACAAAAAGCTATCAACGTCAGATTTAAAATTTGCAATTAATCTTTCATCAATTTCTGTTTGCAGAAGAGAGTTTTAAAATTCTAACACCCTGTTCATGTAGTAGTATTTCTCCACTTCTCTCCTGAAAGACCTGGTTCTAAATGTTGACTATATTCCGAGTCCTTCCCCTCAATTATACGGAGTGACTGGAGAAGCTGGGCTTGATCTCCTTAAGACAAAGAAATCTCAGAGGAAATTTGATAGAGGTGTTCAAAATCATTCAAGTTGTTGATGGCGTGGGTAAGGAAGTAGTTCCCAATGGCCGAAGAGCTAGTAACCAGAGGACACAGATTTAACTTGACTGGCAAAGGAACAAGAAACGGCATGATGACATTTTTTTTCATGCATCGTGTTGTTGTGATCTGGAATGTACTTCTTGAAATCGAGGTAGAAGCAGATTCAATTTTAGCATTCAATATTGTGGGAGAAGTTTTGCTGAACTTTGCTAATTGTCATGCAACTTTGTAGAAGCAGAAGAACAGGACACAGCTTGTAGCTAATTTAACCAATGGTCATAAAATGTAGACAGAGCAGCTAACCACAATCAACAGTTACAAGGTAGAGACTGAGATCATGGCGGATGTGGTGAAGTGGGCAAAGAATATTCAGCTGAACCTTCTGCTTTGCAAATTGCTTGTGCAACCCAGACAGACGTTAGCAATGGGCGGATGTGGTACCTGGAGTGTGCATTGACTTGCAGCCTTATGCGAAGCTGACCTCGGACTGTGCATGGTGTATAGTCACGTAGGCAGTCCTGTGGTTATCTTGTGGTTTTATGTCTGATTGAGAAACTGTCTGCTCTGCCTCTGTTATACTATATAAGTCCACGGCGATCTTAGTTTAGAGATACAGCACTGAAACTGTAGCTCTTTGGAGTAGCACTGGACCGCCTTTAGGTAAGGTGTACACCCCATGATATCATGCAATAAAGTGTTTCTTCTCAACGTCTGAGCCCGGAGAATTTGTTCAACAATTTGGCATAATCTGGATTTCTCCAACAATTTGGTGTAGTCAGCAGGATCCCTTTTGTACGGGATCCTGAATGAACCTAACGGGGATTAGGAACCAAAAGTAGAAAATGCAGAAAATTTTAGAAACAATTTGGCGTAGTAGTGGTCTGGACTTGAGTCTGCACGAGTTCTTCCTCCGCCGGGCGGAGTAGGGAGGCCGTGAGACAAAAGGGTTAGGACAGGAACGACTGGGGCTGTAACTGCATTTAATATAAAATTGACCCGACAGGCACGTGATCGTTGCTCCCGAGTTCATGGGTTGATCAGGCCCTAGAGAAAGAGACCCTGTGGGACGGAAGGAGGACGAAAGACCGTTGGCCTGAGAGACAGGGGTGAGCCAGACACAGCCGGCCAGGTTATCTTGAGAATTTAACTTTAGCAGCGCCTGTTCGTCACTTTGTGTGCGGTTCGGTTTTGTTTGTGTTAATTTCGTTCACTTCATAGAAGAGAACACTTGTCGAGTGTCAAGAGGTTTGAGAAAGTAGAAGTAAGAATGGGCTCAACGGCTTCTAAGAAGGAAGGGTTGCCCCCAGGGACAGGTAACCCATGTCCCCTGGAGAAAGGCGACCCACATCCGTTTGCCCCCTCGAAGGCGTCGCAGAAGCGCCACGTGTTTTAAAGATAATTGTGTTTCAGAGTAAAACAAGTTACTGTGTCTTTGATTCGAATGTGTGATTGTCGGAAGCTTCCACAAATGAATTGAATGTCTGGGATGCACAACTTGTGTTCTGTACCGATTGTGTTCTGTAGAACTGACTGTCGGTAACTCTTTGTTGTCTGTCTTTAATGTTGAAAAGTTGTTTGGAATTGAAGGAGTGTGAAAAGTGATTGTTGAGTGTGTTCATTTCTATTTAGTGTTGTGCACCCAGGTATGGGATATAAAATTGAATTATATTTTAAGTTAAAGTTTTAATTTTAGTTGGTTTTGCAACTGTGAAAAGGCAATGAACAAATTTCTAAGAGATAAGCTTCAGCCTTAAAGGTCTGAAGATGTCTGGCAGAAATCTAATTTGGGGTTTGGAACATTGTTTTAATTGGAAACTCTGCTTTGTTTTATTTTACAGTCTAAATTTGAAGACATGTTTTACTGACAGTTATATTGTTTTAAGGAAAAGAAAGGATACAAAAGGAGATAATGGGAAAGATTAAAGTTTGTGTCAGGACCTGGTGTTAAGTCTTCTGTTGTAAGAATGTTAAATAACTTTTTCTTTAGTTTTGGTTTTATTACAGTCGTTTGAAAAGGGTGCCTGAAGAAAGAGCAAGAAAAATGACGTAATTTACCTACCTTTTAAAATAAGCACGTGCCATTATGTTGTGTGTAGTTAATAAGTATTATAAGTTAATAAGTCTGAATTGAATTAATACTGTTAAGGTTAATTGACCTGTTTAAGTTGAAGAACTGGAAATTTCATTTGTTGCCACAATGAACTTTCAAGTTTATGATGTCAAGTTATGGAGGAGTCTTAAGTTCCGGACAGAGGACTCACTCATATAACATCGGCAGTTTTGATTTAAATATTTATTGCAGTGAATTGGAATTTGGAAACAATTGGAGTTTAATCTAAAATGCTGTCTTTCCTGATGGAGATGCTTTCCTTTGAAGTTTGAAAATGTTACACATGATTTTGTTGTTTTTAAACCCTAAGGATACCAAAAGGATTGAAAAAATTTTAAAATGGATAGTTCTTTTTGGTCAGAAAAGAAAGATTTCGTCAAGTGACGCAGCTGAGAATGTTCTGCTCCGCCCCCTTGGAGACAAACAAAGAACTTCACCCGCTGCAGCTTTTTGCATTGCTGAGAAACAAATTTATTCATATTGGTCATTGTTAAATTTTACATTTCTAAATTGACAGATATAAGTGGACAATTTAATCTACCAGCTGTGTCAGATTTTGACAGCAAAAGCCCTCCAGGGACCTTTTGTGTCAAAATAATTGGGGGTTGTACAAGAGAAGGAGTCAGCAATCAAACCAGCACTCAAAAGTTATTAAACGGACAACAAGCTCCAATCACCACAGTTAACCCCACGTTCTAATTACCGACGAGTACGGTTACGACCCAACAGCCGCAAGTGACTGGTCTCCCTTGCCCGGTCTTGACTACAGGACTAGAAAATAGACTTGCAATAATAAAACCTAATAAAATTGTATATGATAATATAAAGCTTGAGTTGGTACCGGTAATATTGAATATCTCAGATATCTAGATACCTGACTGGTGCCCTGAGAAGACCCGAGAGTTGTACAAGGTATTACTGTAACAATTGTTGAGACAGGAATTTGGTAATGAGAAAATGATAAGGGGAAAAGATTACATAAAATACAATGATATTTTACCCTATGTTGTGGAAATTGGAAAAGAGGTAATTGGAACAACATTGTCCATTGTCTGAGTGTAGTCTGGAAAACCAGGTGATCATATGTCCTCATCCTATAGATAAATTGGCAGAATCATAATGTGGATTTAATACCACTGTAAATTGCACCATGGAAACTAGGAAGGCATTGTCAGGACTAACCCATGTGGCCTATATGGGAAAGGGGAAGTATTGCTTAACCACCACAACGAAGGAATACCAGTATGGACGTAAACAGACTTGTCTGGTGAGCAACAGTATATTTTGGTTCAACCCACAAATACCAACCCGAGTAGAGAAGACGGAGTTGTTAGAGATACATGAACAAAAGACAGAAACGATAACTGTGACAAAGTATTAAGGAGGATTTGACAAATTACCTTCGGGACTATGAATATACTATTCAGCCATTGCCCACACGCTTGGGTAAAAAGAGATAGCAGCTAGAAGCTATTGCAATTTGGAATAACAGTCGAAGATGCTACAAGATGAGATTGACGAGATAAATGATTCTTCCTGGCAGGAGAACTTATGGAACTGGGGGTCAGACATGCAGATACACCCCTGGTTTAGAATTGTCTCCCATGTCCTGATAGTGGTTTTGGGTATCCTGGTGTTAGATCTGACATACTTAATTTGGCAATTTAAGAAATTAATTAGGCAATGCAAGAGGATGTATGAACACAGGTTGGACAGCTACCCGAAAAGCAATTAGTGTTCGAACTTGCTCTGTAAAAGGAGGGACAATTAGTTATGCCATAAAAGGGTAATTGTATAACATTTTCATATATACTTAAAGTGAGCAAATGAATGATCAATGTACTTTATGAAATTGTATTATGTTTGTACCATCGATTATGTAACAGTGATACTTAAATGAGATGGTAAATGTACAAGTGTACCACCTTTTATTTTGTAAGCAAGTCTTTGAAGCCCCTGCAAAACTTATGCCTTTACAGAGTTCCCGCTGCCCCGTTGTGAAATAAGCAAGCAACGTATTGAGTGCGACCCCTCCGGATGTTGAAGGCTGTTTCTACACAAATAGTGACCATTAAAGGCACCTAGGTGGGATCAAGGGAAGGATTCTTAAAAGGGTTTTGAAGAATCAAAGGGGGGACTGTGAGAACGGAATTTTAGAATTTTAAGAACAGAATTTTATGGGGACATTTTAAGCTGAGATTAATCAATCATGTATTGCTAGCTTGGCCTTGCGACTGGTACAGCGCGATGGCAGAAAAACATATTATGCTTCAATGATTACTTTAAGCCCCGACCTCTCCCCTCTACAGAAGATAATGTTTTGTTATCATGGTATGATAAAAGGAGGGATTGTGGGAGAGGTTTTGCTGAACTTTGCTAATTGTCATGCAACTTTGTAGAAGCAGAAAAACAGGACACAGCTTGTAGCTAATTTAACCAATGGTCATAAAAGGTAGACAGAGCAGCTAACCACAATCAACAGTTACAAGGTAGAGACAGAGATCATGGCGGATGTGGGGATGTGGGCAAAGAATATTCAGCTGAACCTTCTGCTTTGCAAATTGCTTGTGCAACCCAGACAGACGTTAGCGACGGGCGGACGTGGTACCTGGAGTGTGCATTGACTTGCAGCCTTATGCGAAGCTGACCTCGGACTGTGCATGGTGTATAGTCACGTAGGCAGTCCTGTGGTTATCTTGTGGTTTTATGTCTGATTGAGAAACTGTCTGCTCTGCCTCTGTTATACTATATAAGTCCACTGCGATCTGTAGCTCTTTGGAGTAGCACTGGACCGCCTTTAGGTAAGGTGTACACCCCATGATATCATGCAATAAAGTGTTTCTTCTCAACGTCTGAGTCCGGAGAATTTTTTCAACAATTTGGCATAATCTGGATTTCTCCAACAAATATATAATTAGATAAGAATGTGAATGGGTAAATACAGGGCTATGGAGAAAGATCAGTGGAATGAGGTTGATTACACAGCTCTACCGAAGAGGCAGCGCCAGCACGATGGGCCGAACAACCTTTATTCTGTGATATATCATTTTATGATCCGATGAAAAGTAATGTTTCTTCAATAACCTCAGCATTTCCCTTTTTAGTTTTTTTTGGTGGTGCATTCGGTGGAGTGCTTCTCAAGGTTAGGGTCACTATGTCTCGCTAAAATATTGACAAGGAGTTGCTAAGGTCCTAAACAATTAAATTATTTAGTTTCTTTTTATAACATTTAATTTCTGTATCTGTGTCTAATTGTGTTATGACATTGCTAGCGGTGATACAGGTTTGCATCTCAGCAGCTGCCATTGGGTAGGCACGAGAGGAAATGTGATTACTTTCTGACATTTCATCCATTGCCTTTCTCTCTTGAAGTTTACAGTACAGAACACATGACTCCAGGTGGTCCCAGGACAATAATCTGTTGAATATTATCATTACTTCTCGATTTATCTCAGTTCGCCACCCAATTCCTAAAATGTGGCATCGGAATTTAAGAGGAGATCATCCAACACCTCATCCTGGTTCACCCATTCATGTTCAACATGACTGATGTTTACCTCTCTCTATTTACTTGTGTTGCTTCCTTTGCTTTAGTCGCCTAGCCTAACAACAAGGTATCAATCTCAAAACTTAGAATTTCAATTTACGTAGTCTGGAAAGTGTTTTGAAGGACGGTGTGCAAGATTTAAACTAATTCCCCTGTGAAGACTTAGAGTAGGTTAAAGGTTCGGCACAACATCGTGGGCTGAAGGGCCTGTACTGTGCTGTACTGTTCTATGTTCTATCACTCCTGAACGGCCAAGCTCGAATATTGAGATTACCGCCCCTTTCTTTTGGAGTCTGACACCAGACGAGACAGTTTCTGTCTACCGAGATGGGAGGGGAGAGTTAGGCATAGTGTTAATCCCCGGAGCTAGTAATCCAGAGATCAATGCTAATGCCCTGGGGTGACGCGTTCACACTCCACCAAGACAGTTGGTGGAATTTAAAACGAATTAATTAAAATAAATCGAGAATTAGAATCTAGTGTCTGTAATAATGCTAGGAAACTGTCTTCGATTGCTGTAAAAGCCTATCTGGTTTCTAGTGCCCTCTCGCAAATGATATCTGCCACCCTTACCCGGAAGGCCTCCAGATGACTCAATGTGGTTGACCATTATCTGCCCTCTGCAATGGCTTAGCAAGTCATTCAATTCAAGTGCATTTAGGGATGAGCAACAAATGCTGGCCTTGCCAGCCACGCCACACCCTGAAAGAATGCAAATAAAATATTTCATTTCTCGCAACATCTCAATTAGATCATGCATGGCTCTTCTGTATGTTCTCCTAATTTAGCCAGTGTATCATTCTGGTGAATCTGTGCTGCACCTGATAAATGGACAATATATCATTCCTGAGCTGTTGTGCCCAGCATTGACTGTGGTCTGAATACAGCCACATAAAACGAGAGCATAACTTCAACACCTTTCTATGCCAGCCTCATTAAATTTCAATGCAATATTACATTCTCCCTTTTCATTTAGTGTGGATATTTGCACTGCATTTTAAAATTATTTCTTCCGGCAGGTCTATCAATGTCTTTGCTCTTACAATCTGCAAAGCATCTTTATTTCCTAAATTGCAGCAGATCTATGTCATTAGTTGTGATACGTTTTGGCATATCCTGAGTTACTGAAAGGCGGTATGGAAATGTAAATTTTAGTTTAATTTTTTTAATCAAGTTCCGAAATATCTTTTTTCTGTGATCTGTGTCCCAGAGGGTAACACTTCCCTTCAACACAGAGCAATCAGTATTGAGTTATCAATCTGCCACTGCACATGAAATTCCGCTAGTCAGTTTCTCATTGTGCTCTCCATTTGTTTTACTACAGATCCACTAACAACACCAGTGATATCCCTTGATCAACTGCCTGGGGTGTATGCTGTTGGAGAGACAGTCACAATTACCTGCACCGTGAATGGGGATAGTCACGATAAATCCTTCTACTTTTACAGAGGTTATCAACAGCTGTCCACCAATCAAATCATCACAAAGGATAACGTTGGAACATTTCAGATTACTGGTACAAACCAAGGAGAGCGGTATCAATGTCGGTATGTAAAATACTTCAATTAAGCGAGAGGGTCTGTTCGTATAGCATCTCCGCAGGCAGAGACACTGAGTCGTTCTGGCATTGCAATATCTCCAGCGGGAATGCCAGTGAGTGGGTCTTTAATTACAGTATGTCCACAGGAAGTCGGACTGAGTGGGTGGGTCCATGTATTATAGTATCTCGCAGTGAGAGTCACTTAGTGGGCCTGTTATGATAGTATCTCCACAGGGAGAGTCACTTCATGGGTCTGTTATTGCAGTACCGCTACATTGAGAGTGCTTGAGTGGGTCTGTTGTTATAGTACCAACATATGGCGAGGCACTGAGTTGGACGGTTGTTGTGGAATCACCACAGGGAAACTAACTGAGTGTGTCTGTTATTATGATGTTCACAGGAACAATCACTGAGTGGGTCTGTTATTATGGTATCTCCACAGGGAGAGTCACTGAGTGAACCATTTATTATAGTATATCCACAGAGAGACAGACTGAGTGGGCATTTTATTATAGTATCTCCACAGAGAGAGTGACTAATTGGGTCTGTTAGTACATTATCTCCACACGGAGAGTGACAGCGAATGTCTGTTATTATAGTACCTCCACAGCAATAATGACAGATTGGGGAGGTGATTATAGTATCTCCACAGGGAGTGGAAGTGAGTGGTTCTGTTATGATAGTATGTCCACAAGTAGACTGACTGAGTGGGTCTATGTTTTATAGTATCTCCAGAGGGAGAGTCCCCGTGTGGCTCTGTTATTTTAGTCTCTGACAGGGAGAGTGACTGAGTGGCTCTGACTGGGGCCAATATTCTTGTATAATAACAGAGTGGGTCTGTTGTTATAGTATCTCCACAGGGAGAGTGGCTGAGTGAATCTGTTATGATAGCATCTCCACAGGGAGAATAACTGAGTGGGACTGTTATTATCGTCTCTCCATCGGGAGAGACTGACTGTGGGTCTGTTATTATAGTATCTCCACAGGGATGTGGACAGAGTGGCTCTGTTATTACATTATCTCCACAGCGATAGAGACAGAGTGGGTCTATTATTACATTATATCCTCAGAGATCGTGCCTGAGTGGGCCTGTTATTATATTGTCTCTACTGGAAGACATACTGACCGGGTCTATTGTTATGATATCTCCACCGAGAGAATCACTGAGTGGGTCTGTTACTACAGTATCTCTACAGGAAGAGTGACTGAGTGAGTCTGTTATTATAATAGCTCTCCACAGAGATAGTGACGGAGTGGGTATGTTATTATATTATCTCCACTGGAAGACACACTGACTGGGACTGTTCTTGCATTATCTCCACAGGGAGAGTCACTGAGTGGGTCTGTTATTATGTCTCCAAAGGGAGAGTCACCTAGTGGGTCTGTTATTATAGTATCTCCACAGAGAGAGTCACTTAGTGGGTCTGTTTTGATAAGATTCCGCGGAGAGAATGACTAAATGGATCTGTTATTGTATTATCTCCACAGTGATAGTGCCTGATTGGGTCTGTTATTACATTATTTCTAGTGGTAGACACACTGACTGGGTTCGTTATTATTGTGTCTCCACCGGGAGAATCACTGAGTGGGTCTGTTATTGTCGGAGCTCCCCAGGTAGAGTAACTGAATGACTCTGCTATTATCGTATCTGCACAGGGAAAGTGACTGCGTGGGTCTGCTTTCATAGTTTCCCCATAGGGAGAGTCACTGATTGGGTTTGTTATTATAGTATCTCCACCAGTAGTGTCACTAAGTGGGACAGTTTTGCCAGTATCTCTGCAGGTAAACCGACTGAGTGGCTCTGTTATTGAAGCATTTGCATGGGGAGACTGACTGAGTGGTTCTTTTATTGGAGCAGCTCCACAGGGAGAGTGACGGAGTGGCTCTGTTGTTATAGGAAATCCACTTGAGAGTGACGGATTACGTCTATTATTACAATATCGTCACTGGGAGTGACTGAGCGGCTCTATTATTATCGTATCTCCACAGGGATAATCACTGAGTGGGTCTGTTATTATTGTATCTCCACAACGATAGTGACTGAGTGTGTCCGTTTTTTGCAGTATTTCTAAATGGAGGAAGATTGAGAGGGTCTGTTATTATAGTATCTCCACAGGGAGAGTCGCTGAGTAGATCTATTGTTATAGTATCTCCACAGGGGTAGCGACTGCATGTGTCTGCTATTGTAAAATCTCCAATTGGCTATGGACAGAGTGGGTCTCTTATTATAGTATCTCCAAAGGGATAGTTAGACTGGGCCAATTATTACAGCAACTCCACAGGGATCGTGACTTACTGGGTCTGTTATTGTAATATTTCCACAAGGAGACGGACTGAGCGGGTATGTTATGATAGTACCTCCACAGAGCGTGTCACTGAGTGGGTCTGGTGTTATAGTTTTTCCACAGGGAGACTGACTTTGTGGTTCTGTTATTATTGGTTCTCCACAGGAGGTGGGAGTGAGTGGGTCTGTTATTGTATTATCCCGAAAGGGCGAGTGATTGGTTGCGTCATTAATATACTATCTCCACACTGAGTGTCACTGAATGGGACTGTTATTTTAGTATCTCCACAGGGAGAGTGACTGAGTGAGTCTGTTATGATAATACCTCCACCGGTAGAGTGTGTCTGATATTGTCGTAGCTCCAAAGGGAGAGCCACTGTTTGGGTCTATTATTTTAGTATCTATTTATTTATTTATTATTTTTATTTATTTAGAGACACAGCACTGAATCAGGCCCTTCGGCCCACCGAGCCTGTGCCGACCAACAACCACCCATTTATACTAACCCTGCAGTAATCCCATTTTCTCGACCACATACCCACACTAGGGGCAATTTACAATGGCTAGATTACCTGACAACGTGCAAGTCTCTAGCTGTTGGAGTAAACCGGAGCATCCGACGAAAACCCACGCGGTCACAGGGAGAACTTCCAAACTCCACACAGGAAGTACCCAGAATCGAACTCAGGTTTCTGAAACTATGAAGCTGAGGTACTAACCACTGCGTCACTGCGCCGCCCCAGTTAAAAAAAAAACCCTCAGCTCCTTTCTCACTGTCTCTTTGGCCAATTATTGCCAAGAGCTGTAAATTGAGAAGAAATAAAATGTTTCATCCAGTACGGACATGATGGGCTGAATGGCCCCCTACTATGCAAAAATGTTTGTACATTTCTATATTCAATCTTCGTCCTCTAGTTACAGAGAGAGGGGGAAGGTGAGACAGAGAGCAGATAGTGACGGATAGAGAAAATGAGAGGCAGAGGGCCTCTTTCTCCCGGGTTCGCCTTGGAGCTATTTAGAAAAGAAAAGGGAATGATTTGCTTTTTGAAGGTGAACTTAAAACCTGAACAAAATGCTTTCAAGTCCAAGTTGTGATTTGAACTCACAGCCACTGATTTACAAGGCCAGCTCTAAACCCTGAGTTATGGAGCCACCTGCGCCCGAGTACTGGACATTCCCCAGTTAGTGCTGCATGTTTGAAAAATCAGGTGCATGTCAGTTAAGCAAAGTTTACCACAGAATCAGGAATTTTTGCTGCACTGAATGAGGCCATTCTACCCATCGTGTCTTTGCTGGCACTCCAAACGGCAAATGAAATTAGTGCCAGTGCCCCAACGTCTCCCCATAACACTGCACCTTCTTCCATTTCACAAAACAATCAAATTACCTCTTCATTGCCTCAATCGAACCTGCCTCCACCACACTCTAAGGCAGGGCATTGTGGAAATACAAGAATAACAGACCCACCCAGTCACTCTTCCTGTGTAGATACTAAAATAACAGACCCATTCAGAGAATTTCCCGAAGGAGAAACAATAATAACAGACCCACTCAGTCATTCTCCCTGTGTAGATACTAAAATAACAGACCCATTGAGAGAATTTCCCGAAGGAGAAACAATAATAACAGACCCACTCAGTCATTCTCCCTGTGCAGGTACTATAATAACAGGGACACTCAGTGACTCTCCCTATTGAGATACGATAAAAACAGACCCACTCATAACTTTCACCGCAGGGCTACTATAATAACAGCCCCTCTCAGTCACTCTCACCGTGAAAATGCTATAATAACAGAGCCACATAGTCACACTCCCATGGGAAATAATGTAATTACAGACTCCCTCAGTGACTCGCCCTGTGGAGATGCTCTGATAACAGACACAGTCAGCGACTCTCACTGTACTGGTATTATTATAACATACCCAATCGGTGACTCTTCACGTGCAGATATTATAATTACAGACTCACTCAGTGGCTTTCCTAGTCGAGATATTATAATAACAGATCCACTCACTCGCTCTCATTGTCGAGCTACTAACAGAGCCATTCAGTCAAGCTCCCTGTGAAGAACCTGTAATAACAGAACCACACATTAAGTCTCACTGTGGAGATACTATAATAAGATGCACCCGGTGAGTCTCCCCGTGGAGATCCCATGATAAGAGACCCTCTCAGTCCATATTCCTGTGGAGATAATATAATAACAGACCCACCCAGTGACTCTCCCCGAGGGGTTACTGTAATAATACACCCACTCAGTCACCCTCGCAGTGCAGATACTAAAGTAACAGACTGACTCAGTGACTCTCCTTCTGGAGATAATATAATAAACGAACCACGCAGTGACTCTCTCTGCGGAGACCCAGTAATAACAGACTCACTCAGTCACTGGCCCTGTGAATATACTATCATAACAGACCCACTCGGTGACTCTCTCTGTGAATATGCTATAAAAACTGACCCCGTTGGTGAATCTCACCGTGGAGATGCTCTGAGAACAGGCCCATACAGTCAGTCTCACCGTGGAGATACTATAATAACAGACCCACTCAGTGACCCTCATTATGGAGGTACTTTAAGAGCAGACCCGCCCACTTCGCACCGCAGCGTCACAGCTCCAGGGACCCGGACAGCGTGGGTTTTCGTCAATATAAGCTGCTCCTAGTATCGGTCGGTGGTAGGGGAATTTGGGGGATGTGGAATTAATGTAGGATTAGTATAAATGGGTGATTGATGGTCGGCACAGACTCGGTGGGCCGAATGGACTGCTTCAGTGCTGTATCTCTAAACAAATGAATAAACAGTGCGAGTTGTTCTGATCTGGAAGGTGCTGCCTGAATAGCTGGTGGAAGCAGGTTCAATGGAATTATGCAAAAACAGGCCATTCGGCCTAGCTGGTCCGTGCTGGTGTTAATGCCCCAAACGAGCGACTCTCCATCTCACCCCATCAACATATTCGTCTATTCCCTTACCCCTCTTTTGTTTATCCAGTATCGGTACTATTCACCTCAACCACTCCCTGTGTTAGTGAGTTACACATTCTCAGCAATCTCTTGGGAAAGCACCTTCTCCTGAATTGCTGATTCATTCCATCTTCGCTGCCTTCGGAGAATACTTGGCATCAGGTGGCAGGACTATATCTCCAACACAGAAGTCCTTGAAGCGGCCAACACCCCCAGCTTATACACACTACTGAGTCAGCGGCGCTTGAGATGGCTTGGCCATGTGAGCCGCATGGAAGATGGCAGGATCCCCAAAGACACATTGTACAGCGAGCTCGCCACTGGTATCAGACCCACCGGCCGTCCATGTCTCCGTTATAAAGACGTCTGCAAACGCGACATGAAATCGTGTGACATTGATCACAAGTCGTGGGAGTCAGTTGCCAGCATTCGCCAGAGCTGGCGGGCAGCCATAAAGACAGGGCTAAATTGTGGCGAGTCGAAGAGACTTAGTAGCTGGCAGGAAAAAAGACAGAGGCGCAAGGGGAGAGCCAACTGTGCAACAGCCCCAACAAACAAATTTCTCTGCAGCACCTGTGGAAGAGCCTGTCACTCCAGAATTGGCCTTTATAGCCACTCCAGGCGCTGCTTCACAAACCACTGACCACCTCCAGGCGCGTATCCATTGTCTCTCGAGATAAGGAGGCCCAAAAGAACAGCAAATTTCTCAAGGGAAGTGGATAAATCGTGAAAAGGAAACATTTGCAAGTCTGTGGGGAAAGAGCAAAGGGGCTACTGGGAGAAATTTGATAGGTCTTCCACAGAGCCAGGGCAGAGTTGATGGACTGAATGGCCTCCTTTTGTAATGTATTATTCTTGGATTGCTTGGTGATGAAGGATTGTGAAGGTGTGTTTGGACCGCAGCTTCTTCTTAAAAACATTAAACATTAAAATAGGATTTTGCAGGGCAGGTGGTTTCATAGCTTGCAGGTTAGATCACTGGACTTAGACAGCAGAGGTCAAAAATTCACATGTGACTGGAACCTGATTTCAGTTGTTTATCTAAGATTCCTGATTATTGATCCCTCTTAATCCCTATGTTGAATAAAAATCTATCAAACTCGGGCAGTTTGGACATTTTTAGCTCAGCCCCAGCCTCACCAGTCCGCCAAATTGCACAGGAAGAAGCAGACTACAAGGTTAAATGTGGCTGTGAAACAATGGCGTGCGAGGCAGGGGTTTTACTTCCTGGGCCAATTGCACCAGTACTGAGGAAAGAGGAAGCTGTTCCACTGGGACGGGCTCCACTTAAACTGAGCTCGGACCAGTAACCTGGTGAATGGAATAACTAGTACACTGGGTGAAAATACTGGAACTCCCTCCCTAACAGCACTGTGGGTGGACCTAACATGCGTGGACTGCAACGGTTCAGGAAGGCGGCTCACCAACATTTTCTCATTGGCAATTAGAGAAGAACAATAATTGCTACGCCTTGCTAGCGATGTCGACACAACCGCAGAACAGATGATTCAAAAAGAAAATCCCCATTCCACTGTCAGGAAAAAAAAACACCGTCAGCAAAAAAGAAAGCTGAACGATGAGCTCATGGGAGCTTCCTATGCATAAAACTGGCTCGCTCTCCATGCAACACACCTTGTTCAAGTTCTTTTTAATATCTGAACAGCACCTCTGCTGCAACAAGCCGCACCCCCACCTCCAACCCCCTCCCCCACACTACCACCCAGTTAGTTCTGTGCCAATAACGAAGCTATTTGAATGGAGTGGCATCCTACGGTTCTCAATTAAAGAATTCTGAAACGTTATTGCTCTTTCTTTCGAATGCTGGAGCAGGTCGTGGGGCAGAGAGAGGAGCTGAGAGGGGTGTTATTGGAGGAATTATACGAGCCGGGGCTCCTTTCACTGCCTGCGAGTGGTGGCGGGGGGGATTGGGGGGCGCGGGTTGTGAGCTGTGGTGGGGTGAATATTCCGCACCTGGTATAGCAGTGTCAGAGGAGTCCGGGGGTCGAACGATATGGTGCAGACGGAGCCTTTCTCTCCAACAAGAGGGATGGCAAGCGGATGTTTTGGAGAAGACAATCATATTTGAAAGGATAGCTCTGATCCCAGTTCCTGGTTCTTTGTGAGCGTTGATAATCAGCAGAAGTGATTTGTACAACAGCATCAGGGTTGCTTGGAAGGTTATCCTTGTTTTAACCCTCATAAAGCGGGCTGAATCTATCAGGGTGCCCCTGTCCCGAGGATATGAAGCAATTTATGAGCACCGGGGATGTGAAGTAGCGTCTGGACCCTGATGGGTGAACTGGTTTCTGGAAGACAGGAATGTAAACTAATGTCGGTCACCGATGATGTGGCACTGCGCCTTGGCTCCGAGGATGTGATGAAGATTTATGGGTCACGAGATTGTGAAGCAGTGCCTCAGCTCGAGGATCGGCGCCAATGTATAGGCCCCGAATATGTCACACAATATCTGGGGCTGGAGGGTGTCCGCAAGTTTCTTGTTCAGTTTCAGTGACCCTTCGGCAAATGTCTGAGAAACTGGGAGATTGCACTGTGTGAACCCAGACTTTTTCATTCTATTTATGAACACTGGGTCTTTAAAGGGTCCACTGAAGCAGTGAAGGAAATTGCTCCTCTCCCAGCTGAACCTCACTGGTGCCCTTTCCCTTTCCTTGCAATTTCCATCAAAGGACCTGTATCTGATCCTAGAGCGCAAGCGATCTGCGATCTGCCTGTGGAGGCACAACAGGCCGCAGTGGCTCAGCTCCACTGTTAAACTGTGCTCTGAGGCCAAGTTCCGGATGAGCCTTGGAGTGAGGGGCTACAAAACTGTGGCACATCCAATTATGAGGACTTTGCTGCTTTGAGCAAACAGAGTAAGACAGCAATGTAACCAATACCCAAGTACAGCCCACCACCCCGCTCCCATTCTGGTTTGCAGAATAATAGGACTCGGATGCAAGATTCTTTCACGTGTTGGAAAAATGTAAAACGCAGCGATCCTGCAATACAGTAACGATGAGGGTGTAATTCAAAACAATGCGTGCCGAGGTCAATAGATACGCGGTCCCATTATTTTAAACTGTCAGCCACCTCGTAAAACGCATTTCTTCGTGGTAGCATGGCCGAGTGGTCTAAGGCGCTGGATTTAGGTTCCCTTTCACAAAACAATGTTGACTGTGCCTGATTTCCTTAATTTATTCCAGGCGCCCTGCGAGAACGTCTTTAATAATAGCTTCCACCATTGTCCCCAACACAGATGTTAAGCTAACTGGCCAGGACTTTCCTGCTTTCTGTCTCCCTCCCTTTTTGACTAAAGGAGTTACAATCGCTATTTTCCAATCTAATGGAAACTTCCCCGAATTCAGGGAATTTTGAAAAATTAATAACATTACATCAACCATCTCACTGGCCACTTATTTTAAGACCCGAGGATGAAGTCTAGCAGAACACGGAGCGTGTCAGCCCGCAGCTCCAACAATTTGTTCAGTACCACTTCCCTGGTGATTGTAATTTGATGATTTGGTGTTTTCCTCCCTCCCTCCTTTCCATTTTCTGACTGACAGCTAATTCGGGAATGGTACTTGTATCATCTAGAGTTAAGAAGGATGCAAAATGCTTGTTTAATTCATTTGCCATCTGCTTATTATCTATTATGAATTCCCCAGACCCACTTTCTAGAGAACCAACGTTCACTTGGTTAACCTTTACATTTTCTTTTTTCGGAAGTATCTATAGAAACTCTTGATATCTGTCGTTATATTTCTAGCTAGCTTTCTCAATGTACTCGATTTTTTGTCCTTCCTTATCAATCTTTTAGTCATTGTTTGCTTTTTCATGTTCTGTCCATCCTGTTGACCGACCACCCATCTTTGCATAAATATATGCTCTTTTTCCTCTTAAGTTTTATACTATCTTTACCTTTTTATGTGAACCACGGATGGCGGGCCCTCCTCTTGGATATTTTCGTTCTCGTTGGAATGTATCTATCATGTCTATTCTGGTATTTTCACTGAAACGTCTGCCACTTCATCTCTATTGACCTATCCCTTAACCTAATTTGCCATTCACTTTTGCTAGGTCTGCTTTCATGCAATCACATTGTCCTTATTGAAGTTTAAAATACTAGTCTTGGACCAGCTCTTCTCTCCCTCAAACTGAATAAAATTCAATCATATCATAATTGCTGATACCTAGGGGCGCCTTAACTATGAGGTCATGAATTCATCCTATCTTGTTGCAAACTACAAAGTCCAGTATAGTTTGCTCTCTGGTTGGTTCTGGAATGGACTGTTCCAAGAAATTATCCGGAAAATATTCTATGTGCTCCTCATCTGGGCTACCTCTGCCCATCTGATTTTTCCAGTCTATATGTGGGTTAAAACCCCCATGATTATGGTTGTATCTTTCTGAAAAGCTTCCACTATTTCCTCCTTTATATCCTGTCCTACTGTGTGGTTAATGTTTGGCGGTCTGTACGCCACTCCCACAAGTGATTTCTTGCCTTTATAATGTCTCATCTCTGCCCAAACTGTTTCCAAAGCATTGTTTCCTGAACTTAGGTAACTCATCTCTATTGCACTAATAACATCATTAATTAACAGAGCACCCCTCCTCTTTTTCCTAGCTTCCTGTCCTTCCTAAATGCTATGGACCCTTCAATATTCATGTCCTCCCAATCTGTGTCATCCTGAAGCTGTGTATCAACTATGGCAAACAAAAGAAGTAAAGGATTTCATTAGATCAGAGGAAGTGGCTTATTAGGTCGCCAGAAAAAATGGTAAGCCTAGGGTTGGGAGCAATTTTGACACCAAATGAGGACCAAGAAACTGATAAAGAAAGGGACAAGAGATTATGAATGTAAGCTAGCTAGAGACATAGAGCCGGACTGTAAAAGCTTCTTTAGGTATGTGAGAAGGAAACTATTAGCAAGGATGAATGTGGGTCAATTGCAGGTGGAGGAAGGAGTGCTTGTGGTGCAGAATGAGGACATGGCAGAGAGACTAAGCAATTACGTTGTGTCCATCTTCACCGAGGAAGAAGCAGAAAATCTCCCAGAAATACGAGGAAACCAAGGGATTTGTAAAAATGAGGAACTGAAAGCAATTAGTACCAATAAAGAGGTAGTACTCGAAAGATTAATTGGATTGAAAGTTGATAAATCCCCTGGAACGGATAAGCTGCACCCCAGTTTATTGAAGGAGGTGGCTATAGAGATAGTGGATGCATTGGTTGCTATCTTACAAAATTCTATAGATTCTGGAAGGGTTACTGATGACTGGAAAGTAGAAAACGTAATCCCACAATTTACGAAGGGAACGAGGGTGAAAATGGAGAACTACAGACCTGTGTGGTTGATCTCAGGGAAAATGTTTGAATCTGTTATAGAGGATGAGGTAACTGGACACTTGGACAATAATAATATGATTGGACAGAGTCAACATGGATTTGAAAAGGAAAATCATTTTTGATAAACATGTTGGAGTTTTTTGAGGATATTTTGTGGAGTTGTGGATAGTGCCGAAGGATGTTGTAAGCTACAGAGGGACATAGATAGGCTGCAGAGCTGGGCTGAGTGATGGCAAATGGAGTTTAATGCGGAAAAGTGCGAGGTGATTCACTTTGGAAGGAGTAACAAGAATGCAGAGTACTGGGCTAATGGGAAGATTCTTGGTAGTGTAGATGAACAGAGAGATCTTGGTGTCCAGGTGCATAAATCCCTGAAGGTTGCTACCCAGGTTAATAGGGCTGTTAAGAAGGCATATGGTGTGTTAGCTTTTATTAGTAGGGGGATCGAGTTTCGGAGCCACGATGTCATGCTGCAGCTGGTGAGACCGCACCTGGAGTATTGCGTGCAGTTCTGGTCACCGCATTATAGGAAGGATGTGGAAGCTATGGAAAGGGTGCAGAGGAGATTTACTAGGATGTTGCCTGGTATGGAGGGAAGGTCTTACGAGGAAAGGCTGAGGGACTTGAGGTTGTTTTCATTGGAGAGAAGGAGGAGGAAAGGTGACTTAATAGAGACATATAAGATAATCAGAGGGTTAGATAGGGTAGATAGTGAGAGTCATTTTCCTCGGATGGTGATGGGAAACACGGGGGGACATAGCTTGAAGTTGAGGGGTGATAGATATAGGACAGATGTCAGAGGTAGTTTCTTCACTCAGAGAGTAGTAGAGGCGTGGAACGCCCTGCCTGCATCGGTAGTAGACTCGCCAACTTTAAGGGCATTTAAGTGGTCATTGGATAGACATATGGATGAAAATGGAATAGTGTAGGTCAGATGGTTTCACAGGTCGGCGCAACATCGAGGGCCGAAGGGCCTGTACTGCGCTGTAATGTTCTAATTCTAATTAATTCTAATTTCTTGTAGCATAGATAAAGGAGAACCAGTGGATGTGGTGTATTTGGATTTTTAGAAGGCTTTTGGTGTGGTGCCACACAGGAGGCTAGTAAGCAAAATTAGAACACAGGGGATTGGGGGTAATGTACTGCAATGGATTGAGAATTGGTTAACAGGCAGAAAGCAGAAAGTAGGAATAAATGGATCATTCTCAGGAAGTCAGGCTGTTACTAGTGGGATACCGCAAGGATCAGTGCTTTTGCCACAGTTGTTTCCAACCTATATAAATGACTTGAATATGGGGACCAATTGTAATATTTCCAAATTTTATGAAGACACAAAACAATGAGAGGATTTCGACCTGCCAAGTGAATGGGCAAGGACATGGTAGATGGAACATAATGTGAATAAATGTGAAATGATCCACTGTAGTTAAAACAAGTACAGAAAGGCAGAGTATTTCTTAAATAGTGAGAGTTTGCGGAGTGTTTCTCTCCAAATAGACTTGGATTTCCTTGTTCAGGAGTCATTAAAACTAGTATGCAGGTGCAGCAAGCAATTAAGAAGGCATGTGGTATGTTGGCCTTGATTGCAAGGGGCTTTGAGTGCCAGAGTAAAGATGTATTGTTTTAATTGTATGAATCCTTGGTGAGACCGCACCTGGAGTATTCTGTGCAGTTTTGGTGAGCCGAGAACAGTTTCAGAGTCAGGAAAAGGCCATTTATGACTGGGTAAGGAGAAACCTCTTTAGTCAGAGGGTGGCGAATCTGTGAAATTCTCTAACCCAGGGGGTTGCGAGGCACAAACAGTGACTAAGTTCAAGACAGAAGTCGATAGATTTCTGGACCACAGCAACATCAACAGTGGCGTAGCGGCTAACACCACAGCTTCACAGCTCCAGCAACCTGGGTCCGGTTCTGGGTACTGCCTGTTTGGAGTTTGCAAGTTCTCCCTGTGACTGCGTGGGTTTCCTCCGGGTGCTCTGATTTCCTCCCACATGCCAAGGGCATGCATGTTGATAGGTAAATTGGCCATTGAAAAGGTTGCTCCTTGTGTAAGTAGGTGGTAGGAAAATTGAGGGAAGGTGGGGATGTGAGAGGGGAAAAATGAGATTAATGTAGGACCAGTAAAAATTGGTGTTTGATGTTAGTGTGGACACGTTGGGCCGAAGGGTCTGTTTCGGTGCTGTATCTTTCCACGACTCTTGCTATCAAGTGGTATGGAGATCGTGGGGGAAAATTACGTAGATTTGGATGAACAGCCATAATTCGTTTGAATGGCGAAGTAATCTCGACAGGCCGAATGGCCCATCCCTGCCCCTATTTCCTATGACCGTATGCATCCATGTCTCTGTAATGACTATCAGATCGTACTTATACATTTATTTCTATTTGCACTCTCAGTTCATCTGTTTTGTTCCGAATGCTACGTGCATTCAGATACAGAGCGTTTAATTTTATCCTTTTTTATTATTTTTGTTACCTCTAGCCTTATCTGTTGATTTAATCTAAGATTTATACGCTCTGTCCCTTTCTGTCACAGTCTGTTTATTATTTCCCATCCTAATAATTTTCCCTCTTGCCTTGTCTCTACTCCTTGATTTACCATATCTTCCTAAGTTCAATCCCTTGCCACCATTATTTAGTTTGAAACCCTCTCTATTTCCCTTGTTGTGCTGCTCGCTGGAACACTGACACCAGCACCGTTCATGTGTGGACCATCACAACGGTACAGCCATCACTTTCCCAGTGCTGGTGCCATTGCCCCACGAACCGGAACCATTTCTACGACACCAGTCTTTGAGCCATATATTGATTTCTCTAATCCTATTTGTCCTATGCCAATTTGTACTTGGCTCAGGTAATAATCCAGAGATTATTACCTTTGAGGTTCTGCTTTTTAATTTGGTGCCTAGCTCTTCGTACTGACTTGTCCTGGCTATGTCGTTGGTGCCTACATGGACGACGGTGACTGGATCCTTCCCTTCACATTGTACATTCCTCTCCAGCCCTGAGCAGATGCTACCTGACCTGCTGAGTATTTCCAGCATTGTTTGTTTTTATTTCCACTTTCCAGCATCTGCAGTATTTTGCTGTTCTTTAACAAGTATTGCTGTGGTCTGTGTATGACGACCACAGCAAATTTTCTGGATTTGCGACCATTTAATGGTTAATACTTTGCGGTGTGGTCGCTGCAACGTCAATTAAAATCTGAAACTAGGCACACATTGTTTTCTGTTTAATTCCCTCTGCCATTCTGCGAATAGAATGCAACAGGAAACCAATGTTTACCACATGAAAATATATTTGATCTTGATAGTGAAATTCGACTGTTCTCCTTTTACATCCTCTCACTTACACATGCCTGTGCTTCATGTTCCAATATTCAAACCCACCTCTTCTCTCAGCTTATTCTTTCGTCCAGTATTAATACTGAATGTTTCTATTTCATTGACACTTTACTGCAGCCTATCCTACTCTTTCCATTCATTTTCATAATGTTACACCATTAAGATTGTTCTGTTTCGATCCCTGTTTTTGGGAGACATGTTCCATTCTCATCAATTTATATTTGCACCTTGAACTCAGTCCATACATTTAACTCTGAGTGATTCCACAAAAGGCAAGCTCTACAAAAGCAGCGCTGGCCTTCGGACGGACAATGGGCGCATTGTTCACAAAATGTCCTTGGAGAAACTTCTGATGCAGGAGTTGCTGACAGAAAGTCTCGTGTTTTTTTTTATACTGGGTAGCAGGCAGTTCACATTTTTCTTTATGGAACCGTTGTAGATGAGGTGCAGTGCTACATTGCTGCCAATGAGAGTTTAAGTGTGCCGTTTTGCAGGCTGGAGCACTTCCTTGATGGTTTCTCCACGCTTTCTAAAATTTATGATTGCCTCCCAGAAGAGATGCGATTGTCAGATGTGATCTACATGAAGTATCAATGGAAGTATAAAGTGAGAAACCGGTAACGTGAGTATGTGCTGACTAAAATGAGCCTTTCTTGAGAATCTGTTTTAACCACTGAGTTAATACACTCTGGATTTCTCTGTTCCACTCGGGGCATCACACTTTCGGATGCAGAGAACGTTTAGGTAATGGGACTAGTTCTGCATTGCTTCAGGTATGTTGAAAATAAAAGTTGATAACAATGTTCACCATTACACAAAGAAGGTCAAGAGGATATCTGGGAGTGATGTAATTATATAAATACTTCAAAAGAAACAAAATACAATGCCAAGGGGAAAGAACAGCGAATGGGGATTTTTTGAGTATCTCTTCCAAAGAAACAGCACAGGCTTTATGCATTCGATACGTGTTGTACTCAATACATTTTTCAGCGCCTCTCATTGTTTTTGTCCAGCATTGCTTGTTAATAACTCTTCTGAGCTGAACGTGTTCAGTTTACATCTCATTCTGGCCATGTCTGCCTTACTTCACAGCACCATATGTCCTGCTACAGGAATGTCATGTGCTAACATTAATAATTCTCGGTGTTATTTATTTGGTACCATTACCTATTGCGTAATCATCCAGTCTTCATCCGCCAGTCTATGAAGCGGTCTCCATTTCCATAGCAGTCTTCAACATAAAAGCTTTCTGGAACGCATTTTGTCTCAGCTTCTTTCAGAGATGACTGTGCTATTTTATATAACTCTGGATCAGCTGGTTGTACTGTGATTACAGAAGATTTGTTAAACATCTTATTTGGATTATTGAAATCCCCTAGCAAGGTAGAGATACTCGACTATTTGTGTCTGGTGCCAATTTTACCGCCAACAATTGAAATTGTTCAGCCGTTATACAGGTTACTACACATGCAGGAAATAATCCTGGAACTTGTTCCTGCAATTGTTCTGTTTCTTTAATTTTGCTTGGTTTCTCTGTGACTACAGGAGAAACTAATACATTTGCTCTGGCTAAATCATTCCCTAGGATTAGGCCAGATCCCTCTATCAGCAAACTATGGACATCTCCTCCAGTTACCATCACAGACATTAGGTCACACTTTCGATGCACTCGATACAAAGGTACGGGTATATACTGGAAATGTTATATCTTGCCCTCACAAAACTGTTTGGGTTGCTCCTGTATCCCTAAGGATAGCGATAGGTTTGTCTGCCTCACTTAAGGGATATGGAGTTCGAAAAAAAGAACAAAGCACAAAGAACAGTACAGCACAGGAAGAGGCCATTCCGTCCTCCAAGCCTGCGCCGATCTTGATGCCTAACTAAACTAAAACATTCTGTCTTCCATGGTCCGTATCCCTCTATTCCCATCCTATTCATGTATTTGTCTAGGTGCCTCTTAAATGCAGTTATCGTACCTGCTTCCACCAACTTCCCCGGCAGCAAGTTCCAGGCACTCACCACCCTCTGTGTCAAATAAATTTGCCTCACACATCCCCTCTAAACTTTACCCCTCGAACCTTAAACCTGTGTTCCCTAGTAACTGACTCTTCCACCCTGGGAAAAAGCTTCTGACTATCCACTCTGTCCATGCCACTCATAACTTTGTCAACCTCTATCATGTCGCCCCTCCACCTCTGTCGTTCCAGTGAAAACAATCCGAGTTCATCCAACCTCTCCTCATACCTAATACCCTCGAGACCAGGGAACATCCTGTTAAACTTCTTCTGTACTTTCTCCAAAGCCTCCACATCCTTCTGGTTGTGTGGCGACGAGAATTGCACACAATATTCCAAGTGTGGATTAACTAAGGTCCTGTGCAGCTGCAGCACGACTTGCCAATTTTTATACTTTCTGCCACGTCCGATGAAGGCAAGCATGCCGTATGCCTTCATGACCACCTTATCCACCTACGTTGCCATTTTCACATGGAGAACCTGCAAACTCTGCGCAGGCAGTACCCAGAATTGAACGCGAATCGCTGGATCTGTGAGGCTGCAGTGCTCACCACTGCGGCACTGTGGTGCCTGAAAGCTCCGTTGGGTAGGAGGGCCGTAAATGAGTCAGGCAGGGTTCACTGCTGTACTACATAAGTTGGGTGTTGGGCTGCATGAGTTGGAGTATGAGCTGATTTCACTTTAGTTTAATATGGTCGGGTGTACCACAAATTCGGAGGGATGGAAAGACATTAGCGAGAGGATAAAAAATTTTCATGGCAACAGTTCCAGTATGGAGGGTCTTCAGTTATCTGGTTACATTGGAGGAGTATTGCTGTTCTGCTTAGAAAAGACAAGGTTGAGAGAAGAGTTCATAGCGATGTTCAAAATCATGAGAGGTATAGACAGATTGAATCGAGAAAAACAGTTCACGTTAGCGGAATAGTGGAGAACCAAATGACACCAATTTAAGGCAAATGGCAAAACAGACAAAGAAAACATAAGTAAAAACTTTTCTATGCAGCAAGGTGTGAGAATCTGGAATGCACTGCCTGAGATTGTTGTGGAAGCAGATAAAATCGTGGATTTCAACATGGAATTGGCTATAATTTGAAGAGAAGAAATGCTGGACTATGTGCCACAGACTGTGACTAGCTGAGTTGCACTTGCAGAAATTTGGCGTGGACACGAAGGGTCGAAAGACTCCTTTATGCTGCAACTATTCTATGATTATATCACTATGTATGACTATTGCTTGACGAGAATCTGAGACAAATCCCCGGAATGTAGACTATGGTATGTAGCCATTGAAACTGCAGTTAAAAATGTTGGTGAGCAGTGTTGTTGGGGAAGAGGTAAGTTGCATTTTAGTGCCCTAATTTGATGCCTTCATCGCAGAAGCATTGTCCATACAATTGTATTCTTGCTATCTTTGTAGTGATATGACAACATTTGGCTTCGAAGGCCACATTCGAATGCAATTAAGAATGAATCACTTTGCAGTGGGAATGGAATAACATACAGGAAAGCCTGGTTAACGAGGGGAGTTTTCCTTTCTTCATGTACCTTCGTGAAACATATTTGATCAACGAAAAATCCTACAGCCGCATATTCACTTTATGATTGGTCTTGACGTTGTTTTATAGCTTAACACGTGGATGGTGGAAGGGACAGAAAGGCTGTGAGGCCTGATCTCTTCAACAGATGGTTGGAGCAGCTTAAGACAGATACTCCAAAGTTCAAACTTCCTCTTGCCTTCCAGCTTTTTTTTCAGTGATACAGCACTGAAACAGGCCCTTCAGCCACCGAGTCTGTGCCGACCATCAACCACCCATTTATACTAATCCTACACTAATTCCATATTCCTACCACATCCCCACCTGTCCCTATATTTCCCTACCACCTACCTATACTAGGGGCAATTTATAATGGCCAATTTACCTATCAACCTGTAAGTCTTTTGGTCATGTGGGAGGAAACCGGAGCACCCGGAGGAAACCCACGCAGACACAGGGAGAACTTGCAAACTCCACACAGGCAGTACCCAGAATTGAACCCGGGTTGCTGGAGCTGTGAGGCTTCGGTGCTAACCACTGCGCCACTGTGCCGCCCTGTTGGAGGAATCTTCGCCAGGATCAGCTGGAGCTGCCCGGTACTCTCTTCTTGCGATATTACACTAGGTTTTACACGAGGGCTTTCTTCATGAGGACAGCACCAGGTTTCCTGAGGCAGGCAGTTGGGGTGGGGCAGTAGATCCCTTTGTGCAACATGGAAAAAAGAACACTGATACACGCTTTAGATTTTCACAGCTCCACGCTTGGGTTTTCCATCCTCTGCTCACACTCCCAACAGTCCAAATGAAAATGTAATTACGGAGCTCCAAACCCACCTTCCCAAACAGAATTGTTGCAAAGAGCAAAGCACAAAGAACAGTATCGCACAGGAACAGGCCAAACGGCCCTCGAAGCCTGTGCCGATCTTGATGCCTGTCAAAAACTTTCTGTACTACCGGGTCTGTATCCCTCTGTTCCCATCCTATTCACGTATTTGTCAAGATACCTCTTAAACGTCGCTCTCGTACCTGCTTCCACAAACTCCCCTGGCTGCAAGTCAAAGCTCTCACCACTCTCTGGGTAAGAAAAAACTTGCCTCACACATCTCCCCCAAACTTTGCCCCAGCACCTTAAACCTATGTCCCCTAGTAACTGACTCTTCCACCCTGGGAAAAAAAAACTGCTGACTATCCACTCTGTCCATTCCACTCATAACTCTCTAAACCTCTATCAGGCCGCCCCTCCACCTCCGTCGTTCCAGTGAAAAAAATCCGAGTTTATCCAACCTCGACTCATAGCTAATACCCTTCAGACCAGGCAACATACTGGTAAACCTCTTCTGTACCCTCTCCAAAGCCTCCACATCCTTCTGGTTGTGTGGCGATCAGAATTGCATGAAATATTCCAAGTGTGGCCGAACTAACAGATGCAGCATGACTTGCGAATTTTATACTCTACGCCCCTAACGATGAAGGCAAGCATAACGTATGCCTTCTTGACTAACGTATCCACTTTCAGTGAAATTCCTAATAACTGGAACCATTCCAGTCAGTATTTACTGCACTCTCTCTCATGCTTTCACACCTTCACAACTCCAGTTGTGGCTGTAACCGTGTTCGGTACAAGTTTAACATAACTTCCTTCCTTTTGTACTCTATGCCCCTATTAATGAAGCCGAGCATACGGTGTGCTCTATTATCCTCTCTCTCAACCGAACATGCCACCTTTCATGATTTATGCAGATAAACAGTCAGGTCTCTCTTTTACTGCACCCCCTTGAGAAATGCACCCTTTATTTTATATTGCCAATTTTAAAATTGTACCTGAATGTTCAGGTCCAGGTGATTAATACATTTCTGGAACAGCGGGGCTGTTCCAAACCGACCTTTGTGGAACTCAACTACAAATCTTACCCCAGTAGAAAAACAAAATCAATTAACATTTACTCTCTGTTTCCTGTCACTCAGCCAAATTTGTATCAAATATCATTAATGTCCATTTTGTTCCATGAGTTACAACTTTGCTCACAAGTCTGCTGTGCGGCAATGTATCAAATGGTTTTTTTTGGAAGTGCAGGTACACCACATCAACAGCATCAACCTCATAATCCAACTCCGTTACCACATCCAGATGAAAAACACAGCTGACTGTTACAAAATGAGTTTCATTCAAAAATACTTAGAACATAACAGCGCAGTACAGGCCCTTCGGCCCTCGATGTTGCGCCGACCTGTGAAACCATCTGACCTACACTCTTCCATTTTCATCCATATGTCTATCCAATGATCACTTAAATGCCCTTGAAGTTGGCGAGTCTACTACTGTTGCAGGCAGAGCGTTCCACGCCCCTACTACTCTCTGAGTAAAGAAACTACCTCTGACATCTGTCCGATATCTATGAACCCTCAACTTAAAACTATGTCCCCTCGTGTTTGCCATCACCATCCGAGGAAGAAGACTCTCACTATCCACCCTATCAAACCCTCTGATTATCTTATATGTCTCAATAAAGTCACCTCTCCTCCTCCTTCTCTCTGACGAAAACAACCTCAAGTCCCTCAGCCTTTCCTCGTAAGACCTTCCCTCCATACCAGGCAACATCCTAGTAAATCTCCTCTACACCCTTTCCAAAGCTTCCACATCCTTCCTATAATGCGGTGACCAAAACTGCATGCAATACTCCAGGTGCGGTCTCACCAGAGTTTTGTCCAGCTGCAGCATGACCTCGTGGCTCCGAAACTCGATCCCCCTACTAATAAAAGCTAACACACCATATGCCTTCTTAACGGACCTATTAACCTGGGTAGCAACCTTCAGGGATTTATGCACCTGGACACCAAGATCTCTCTGTTAATCTACACTACCAAGAATCTTCCCATTAGCCCAGTACTCTGCATTCCTGTTACTCCTTCCAAAGTGAATCACCTCACACTTTTTCGCATTAAACTCCATTTGCCATCTCTCAGCCCAGCTCTGCAGCCTATCTATGTCCCTCTGTACCCTACAACATCCTTCGGCACTATCCACAACTCCACCGACCTTAGTGTCATCTGCAAATTTACTAACCCACCCTTCTACACCCTCTTCCAGGTCATTTATAAAAATGACAAACAGCAGTGGCCCCAAAACAGATCCTTGCGGTACACCACTAGTAACTAAACTCCAGGATGAACATTTGCCATCAACCACCACCCTCTGTCTTCTTTCAGCTAGCCAATTTCTGATCCAAAGCTCTAAATCACCTTCAACCCCATACTTCCGTATTTTCTGCAATAGCCTACCGTGGGGAACCTTATCAAACGCCTTACTGAAATCCATATACACCACATCCACTGCTTTACCCTCATCCACCTGTTTGGTCACCTTCTCGAAAAACTCAATAAGGTTTGTGAGGCACGACCTACCCTTTACAAAACCGTGCTGACTATCTCTAATGAACTTATTCTTTTCAAGATGATTATAAATCCTGTCTCTTATAACCTTTTCCAACATTTTACCCACAACCGAAGTAAGGCTCACAGGTCTATAATTACCAGGGCTGCCTCTACTTCCCTTCTTGAACAATTTTGTACACCTCAATCACGTCCCTCCTCAACCTCCGCCTTTCTAATGAAAATAATCCTAATCTGCTCAACCTCTCTTCATAGCTGGCGCCCTCCATACCAGGCAACATCCTGGTGAACCTCCTGTGCACCCTCTCCAAAGCATCCACATCCTTTTGGTAATGTGGCGACCAGAACTGCACGCAGTACTCCAAATGTGGCCGAACCAAAGTCCTATACAACTGTAACATGACCTGCCAACTCTTGTACTCAATACCCCGTCCGATGAAGGAAAGCATGCCGTATGCCTTCTTGACCACTCTATTGACCTGCGTTGCCACCTTCAGGGGACAATGGACCTGAACACCCAAATCTCTCTGTACATCAATTTTCCCCAGGACTTTTCCATTTACTGTGTAGTTCACTCTTGAATTAGATCCGCCAAAATGCATCACCTCGCATTTGCCCTGATTGAACTCCATCTGCCATTTATCTGCCCAACTCACCAGTCTCGTTTGAGGAGATGTGTTGCTTTGTGCTATTGTGCTAGCTTGCGCTGTATCGTTGAGATACATTATTAATTGAAAGTAATACATTTGTTCCACGTGCTATATAAGTTTGTGTTGCTTTATTGTGTGAGATGCTGACTAATTCATGGTGAATTATTAGTTTTAAGACTGCTTTTGATCCAGGTGACTGATTATTTTATTTATTGTGTTATTAAGAGATGCTGCATCAGCTTGAATATCTCAATTGGTTGGAGGGTTGTTTCACAGAGAGAGCAGGTATGAGTTGGAATTGATGCATCACTTGAGGTGCACAATTTATTTAAAGGACTTTATTAGTTTTATCTGTTTTATTCGATTGTGATGTTGTATCACTTGTGTTGCTTTGGCTCCAGATTCTGTATTTGTTGAATTCGCAAATGCATCGCTACAAAAACACTTTAATCTCTTAACTGAATGTCCACAGTTAATGGGGACAGCCACATCCCCTAGTGCAGTGGAGCAGCCCTGAGCAATGCACTCAACATTTGGCATTTCATTACCAAATGCTCACAGCCAAGTGAAGGACACCACTGAAACAACATGAAATCTATTTATCGGAATGATGGTATTTGAAGAAACAACCTCATTGCTGGTAGAATGCAGATTCTAACTTTCATTAGTTAATTCATGTGGAATGCGTTGTCCGATGTATGGAGGTTTTGAAATCAGTCTTAGAACCAAATATACTGTTGCAAAACACAGACTGAACTCGATGTCATAATCGTGCCATTAAGAAACAGTTTGATGTGGCAACCTCAATTTCCCAGTGGAAATGCCACAGGGTATAAATTACTGGCTCTGAGAATGTATCACCTTAGAGTTTAATGCAGAAAGATTAGGAGCAGCACAAAAGAACAGATCACTTCACAAAGGAAATGTATGAAACATTAAACAGTATCGAGAAAATATATTACCTGATTCTTGCCATCATTGGTGTTCCTGGTAAGTTATGTTCGCCGTTCAAATGATGTAAATATTTGTTGAGCTGGTTTCTGGTTTTCATCCGTGACTGATAATCACACATGCTGACACAACAGTCAACATTGTGAAGACATGTCATTCATTGTATTTTTATAGATACAGTCCTGCAAACTTCGGCCCACCGAATCTGTGCTGACCATCAACCACCCATTTATACTAATCCTACATTAATCCCATATTCCTATCACCTACCTACATTAGGGGCAATTTACAATGGCCAATTTACTTATCACCTGCAAGTTTTTGGCAGTGGGAGGAAACCGGAGCACCCAACGAAAACACACACGGTCACAACATGAACCTGCAAACTCCGCACAGGCAGGATCCAGAATTGTACCCAGGTTCCGGGAGCTGTGAGGCTGTGGTGCTAACCACTGCGCCACTGTTCCGACCGTGTTACATGGTATAAGTTCGTACAGTCAAATGTACTCCATTATCTCTGTGATTTTATTGCATTACCGAATTATAACAAAAACATGTGTTTGTAACTCACAGACTCTTAGAATTAATGTGTTTAGTGGAATTTCATGAACGAGACCTCAGTGAAGGCAGCACTCTGCGTGAAAGTATGTGTAGAAATATCAATCAGTGTAAAATCATAGCAGCCATGGGTCACTAACCAAAGTAGAACTCCTGATCCCAGTGACCATGTCCGACTGGAAGTAACTGCCACTGCAGACTTGTACTGACTGTGGGTTACTTACCAGAGAGCAACAGCTGATTCCAGTTGCCTTGTTTTACTGGGAGTTTCTGTCACTGTAGAGTAGTACTGAGTGTGGATCACTGGCCAGAGTGCAACAGCTATTCCCAGTGGTGATGTATTACTTGGAGTCCCTGTCAGTGTAGAATTGTACTGACTGTGCATTAATAACCAGAGAGGAATACCTAATCCCAGTGTGTATGAATTACTGGTAGTATTGGTCAATATAGAACTGTACTGACTATGGGAGAATAACCGGAGTAGAACAAGCCAGTTCTACTTTAAATCCTTGTTTTCGGTGACTGATGCCTCACTCCATGGAGCTGCCTTCATGATTCACGAAAACAATCGATTGCAAAAGTGATGATTTTTGCTGTTGCTTGAAGCTGTTTGGTTGTTTGATATTGCTCTGTTCCCTATTGAACAGCACTAACGGTAACGGATATCCACTGCTTACTGATACCTTAGTTATTTTAGTGTTAATTAATCTCCTTCACCCATCACGGTCCTGAGAATTTGTGGGTCATAAATGCTGAATTTTATTCTCTTGCGATTATGCAGGTAGAATGGTGGGCTACGGTTATTGAGTATTCCACTTCTGTAACTGATTATAGTCTGGTGATCGATTTCTTATCTGTAGCTCCGAGACTCTACACATGTCATCTGCAGCTATCTCTGCCCTTAGCTTCGGGAGGTGTGCCACTGTGAGGAGCGATACGTCGACAACTGAGGAACATGCTTGGCGGGTTTTGATAATGCAGAGATCAGTCCAGGGCATTAAATTACAATATTAATACACAGTTAATACTAAAATAAATAGTTCACTGCTTCAGTAGATAAAGCACAACAAATTCTGCAATGTTATGACACAACTGCTGACACTGATTAATAGTCATATTCCAGAGAATTTTAAAGAAGTTTCAGCACAGCAAAGTTTTTTTACATCTGTCTCTATGCTCTGCATGAACCTCTCCACATGCCTGACCATCTAGACCTATTGGTACGACCAAGGCAGAGGAGTGCACTGTTAATTCAGTCTCACTTCTCCACAGATCATAACATATTTTAAAACAATGTCTCCCACGAACTGAAACAGGCAATCAGATGCATTACGTTTCCTCAGAATAGAGCACATTGACCAGATTTCTTTACTTAACAACAACGTTTGTAGTTTATTATAAAACAAGACTTAAATAGTAAAGAAGTAAAACAATATCATACAGATGTTGTTTTAATCCAACATTAAATTTTTAAAAGCCCCCTTTCTACCGTAACCATCATTTTAAAGCACCATTTTACCTTAATCTCATTACATTCACACACGCACATATATAACAGATAACCAAAAATATATATTTTTCTTTTTGATCAGAGCTCTATTACAGACAAAGCAAAGCACACACGGGCCAATAACCTGATCACCCTTGAAGAAAAACAAATGGCACACGCTGCACAAAATTGTCATACTGTCGAACCACCGAGCACACGCACACAGGTCACTGAGATGCCCTTAGAACAGTTCTCTTCAGGGGGCACTGTTAATTAATTTTTACCAGACTTTTTTTCAAACACAGGAAATAAGATGAATCGACACAAAGGACTTCACGGGATCTTTTATGGAATTTCTGGGAAGCGAGCTGGGTTGATGTCTTCTGTCAGTTTTTGACACTTCAGCAGCACTTGACTTTATCTGCTTCCAGAAGGTAATACACACACAATGGCGCACAAACAGGAAGTTTCTCCTTTATTCAGCCCATCCCAGGTGTTCTCTGTTGCTCCTGGGCTTGTCCAGTCAAAGGAGAGCTGGTCACATTTCTGCCCTGTTACCAGGGTTTCTGCTGTATGCCTAACCGGAGCCATGTGAAAACCTGAAAAATTGTTGCCAATCCGGCTCCCAAAATCCCCTTGATGGCTTCCTTGAAAATAATGTGTTCAAACATTTATTCAGCTTAACCATAAATAGCTTTTAAAAATATTTTAACAAAAAAGAATCATTTTCATAACACCTTCACCCTCGCAGGACGAAACATCATTTTCTATGTGTTTCATTGTAAAGTGTGGGAAAAATAGACAACACATTTTCATACTCATTCTTATTCGCTCCTTTTTTTCAAATAACTTGAACAAAGTTAGATTCTCAATAAAGCTTCTGCAATAACACTATTTTTGTCCACAATGTGGATAATCCTTAAGTGATAAGGATTTTACAGTAAATTCCATTGGCATTCTGATGTTTAACGTTTTCCATAAAGGTTCACAGGTTATGATCAGTTTCTACCAGTGTCTCTCTGTAATTGTGGTGGACAGATAGTTCAAAATTTTTAACAGCCAATAGTAGACAGAAGGTTTCCTTTCAACGATGGAATGTCTTTTTGAGGTCGTTTAGCTTTTTGCAAATGTATCCCGCTGACCTCTCTGCGCCCGTTTCAACATTTTGTAACAGGACTCCACGGATTCCCAGGTCACCAGCATCAATTACTACCAAGAAGGGCTTAGTGAAATTTGGAGCAGCTAACACTGGTTCATTAATCAAATGACTCTCAACTTTTCAAAGAATGTTTAGCACTCCCCCTGACCTCACTAGATTAATTTGCTTTTTCTGCCACAAATTTGTTAGTGGAGCAGCTACGGTGCTGAAATTTGCTGCAAAGTTTTGGTCGAAACCACATATCCCCAAGAACCTCAGGATTTCCCGCTCAGTCTGAGGGTGAGGGAACTCCATCAATGCTTGCACTTTCGCAGTTCTAAGTAACACTTGTCCTTGCCCGACTACATTCCCGAGGCAGCTCACTCTCGCTTTTGTGAATTCGCTTTTTGGCAAGGTTTGATACGAAATTCACCAATTGTAAATTTTTGAATAGTTTCTATTTGTTCTCAGTGGTCCATCCATGTGTCATTAGAGACCATCACATCATCAACATAAACATTATTGTTAGGAACACTGGCTACCACCTGGGGTTCATTACTCTCTGCAAGGCTGCTGGGGCATTTTCCTTTTGCGCAAATAGCATCACCAGGAACTGGAAAAGATGGACTGGCGTTGCAAATGCTGATATTTCCTTAGTTCGTCGTGTTAAACGAAATTTCCAGTATTCCTTTAACAAATCGATTTTTGCTAGAAACATGACAATGCCCAATCTGTCATTACAGTCTTCAAGTGAGGAATTGAGTTGGAGCCTGCCTTTGTTTCTGTAGTCTATGCACAGTCGAATTGAACCTTCAAGTTTAGGCATTAATACTACTGGTGAACTCCAGCTGCTTTGACCGGGTTCTATTAGGTGTTTCTCCAGCATGTTTTGGATTTCTGCTTTCAGCTGGGCCTATTTCTCTAGATATAATTGGGGGTAAGGATATTGTTCGATTGGAACGGATTTGCCTCGATCCACATAATGTGTGGCGAACGATGTAGATCCTGGCTTAACCCTACAGACTCTTTTAACGCTGTGAGTAGCCTTTTTAGGTCTACTCGTTGGTGTGCATCTAAATATGAAAGCCTAGTGTCCAATCTCCCTATACATTCTCTATTTACTAACCGAATAGTGGGAGGTTCAATTTGTGAATTGTCTAGGCCTCCTTCTGTCTCATCTTCAATATCCCTTTCATCCTTCAAAATCCCTATTACCTCTGATACCTGTGCTTGCTTATCCTCTTGCCAGCAATAATATTGTCTTAGCATATTGATATTACACTGCCAAATATTTTTCCGGCACTCTGGGGTGCAGTCAAATAATTTACTTCACCAATTCTCTTGACCACTTTGTATGGACCACTGAACGTGCTTTTAATGGTTCACCCTGTGAAGACATCAATGCCAACACTTCACCTCCTGGCCGAAAGGTTCGGGTCTCAGCATGCTTGTCTTCCCATTGTTTCGTCGTTATTCAGGCAGCATTAAGGTATTGTGAACCACATTGCTGGCGCTTGGGAGATGTTCCTGGAACACAGATACATAATTTAGCACAGAGGATTCATCCCAATGTTCCAAAAATCTTTCTTCAATTAGTTTCAGAGGACTTTTAATCTCATGTCCATAAACTACTTCCAAAGGACTAAAACCAGTGGATTCATTAGGTTAATCCCCAGCGGCAAACAAAACTAATTCTGGCCCTTTATCCCAATCATGCCCTATTCATTCTTTTCAGGGTCTGATGGTAATTTTCGAAAGCACGCTGCATCTGTGGGCGATATGCTGAAGATGTTAACTCTGTTATACCTAAGATACTCATAAATTCCTGAGAAAAAATGGACATGAAATTGGAACCTTGATCCAACTGAACTTCAATCGGTTATCCATATCTCGTGAAGAACTGGGCTCACATCTGTACCATCCGAGCACAACTTGCTCTCAAGGGAATGACCTTTGGAATCGCGTAGCCATATCCATGATATCAGTGTCCACCTTTGTTTGCGGTAAGGCTCTTACACAGTCTCCCAATTCCTGACTAAATTGTTCCCCAGTAACTGGCATGGGATCAGAGGTGCCGGTATTTTGCAGGTTGCATTGCAGTTTCCCCGCAATCTGGCATGCAAAGCACGTTTTACAAAACCGCACCACGTCCTTGGAAAGTAAAAATTGTAGGCTTATCCGTGTTTTGGTCGTCTATATTCCGATGTTACCCAATAGAGGAATCCCATGCGTGAACATTAATAGTTCCTGGTGAAACTTTGGTGGTACCACTAACCAACGAACAACCATCCACTCGTCGGCCACAGGTCTGTGAGGAGGTTTCCACTGCCTCTTCAGAACCCCATTATCAATCTAATCGCCTTCTGGTGCTACTTTGCCTCAGCTTCTATTCGAGCTGATTGTGCCACCTTCGAGAACTCTGGATCAGCTTGCTGAGCTATGATCAGAGAATAGTTACTAATTAATTCCTTTGGATTATACATATGCCCATAGAAAGTTTCAGACATTCGGCTATCCGACTGTGGTGCCAGTTTTACCTCTGGCAATAGAACTTGTTTAGCCATTGCTCGGGTTACGACACATGAAAGAAAATACCTGGAACTTTTTCCTGCAACTGTTCTGTCTCTTTAACTCTACTTGTTTATTTTGTGACTACTGGCGAAGCTACAACTTTCGCTCTGGCATAATTATTCCCCAGGAGTATGTCAATTGTGTCTTCTGGCAATCTATGGACAGCTCCGACAGGTACCATTCGAGACATTGGATCACAGTCTTGGTGCGCCCGATACAAAGGATGTGAGTGTACACCCCGCCAATACCATTCCCTAAAACCTCAACGTTCAGTGTTCTCTCTGGTGGAAATGTTATGTCTTTACCCAGCAAGAGTGTATGGGTGGATCCTGTATCTCCACGTATAACTGTCGCTTTGCCTTCCTCATTTGAGGGATAAGGAGTTACTTTTACTTTTGACAAGAATTGTTTATAACTCTCAGGCATCTTATTCACAGCCCCTATACTCACAGTGTTTTTGTACTTGGCCTTAGATCTGCAAATCAGAGATACATCCTGATATCCGTTGCTCTCAGTCATGGCTCCTTTCACTGCATTGGCTTCATGCACCCCAATAAACCCTGAAGCTTCCAGCATTGTGCATGTAGATGTCCCACATTGTGCCAATTGTAGCATTCAGACTTGTGGACCTCAATTCCACCCTCAGCAATTTCCTTTATGGACAGAGGGGGAGATCATGTGGCGTCCCCAGCTATCCCTTCTTGTCATTGTTAACTTGTCTCCTTTCAATCTCCCACCTCTCCTTCTCGGGCTTGTGGGGATGCTGAACAAAGGGTTTGGGCGGATGCACAAGTTCATAATCATCAGCAATTTCTGCTGCATGTCTGGCCATTAATACCTTCTGCTTCGCCAAATGAGTTTTCACTACTGGATGAAGTAAAATTTTAAATTCTTCCAGGAGAAGTAATTCTTTAAGGTCCTCATATGTGGCTTCCATCTTTACTGTCCGATCAAAATTAATTTGTTTTGCTTTCAGAAATACTATATTATCAGCTGCCATCGTTAGTGCCCTTATCCAATGATCAAAATTAACCTGTTTTTCCCTTTCAATTTCTATATAATTCCGCCCCGTCAGTCTCCTGAGAATTTTTACATTTCTGTCAGTGAGCTTCAAGGACTAACTCATACGCAGCGAGAATAGCCATTTTTTACCATCTGGTAATCTGCAGAAGCCGCCTCAGATGGAATGGCATAAACGTCATGAGCTGTGCCCACAAACGTGCTTTGCATAAGCAGTGTCAAGCGTTCCTTTGGCCATTTAATTTATTTGGGTATCTTTTCAAATGAAATGAAGATAAGTCTCTATATCCCTTTCCTTCACTTGGTGAGAGCTTGTATAAATGTAACCAGCTTTTCACTAGGTCCTGGGATGGACTCAAATTCTTCCTCACCAGAATCTACACTGGCATTGGCATCAAGACCGCTCTTTTGTCTTATTTCCATCTTTCTAATTTCAACATCCCTTTCTTCTCTCTCTCTCTTTCTCTTTGCAATGCTAGTTCAAGTTTATTTTTATTGTCATTTATTTCCTCAAGCTCAAGTTTTCTTATTTCTATTTTTTTTCTGTTGAAGCTTAGGTTTTCCAATTCAAGTTATTTTTCGTTTTTCTTGTCAAGTTCAAGCTGCCTCATCTGTATCCGCATTTTTGCTAATTTACCTATCCTCTTATTTGTCTCTTCCTTCTTCGAAAGCCAAATTTTGTCCTATGACTTCAACGATGTCTGCTTTCTTTGCCTCTTATTGCAATGTTGTCACCAAAGGGTCAGCCAAATCCTTTAGTTTAACTTTGGTCAATTATTTCAAATCACTGAGGGATACATCCTCCTTCCCCAGAAAATCTCAGCAAATGTTAACGACATTACAGTCGTGTAAACGTCCCTCTATTGCACATGAACCTGGTGCTTTTTGTTTTCTCTTCTCCAATTACAATTGTACATCGTTGGCTTTTTTTTCCAGAAAGAGTGACCCAAATTCAATATGTCATGACCAAGGCGGGAGGAGTGCACTGCCAATTCAGTCCCACTTCTCTCCAGGTCACAATATATTTTTAAAATTCTCCTAATTCCTAAGACAATCAATCAGATGCACTATTTGTCCCCAGAATACAACATGTTTATATTTGAACAACAATATTAAAAGATTATTATAAAACAAGTTTTAACTGGCAATGCAGTAAAGCAATATCATGAAAAATTTTCTTTTTTAAATCCAATTTTTTTTAAAGTCCCCTTTCTACCTTACCCAAATCTTAAAGTCCCCCTTTATGTTATTCCCTGCACACTCACACATGCACATTCAGTTAGTTGAAATGAAATATATAAAAAAAAAAAATTTCAGATCAGAACATTATTACAGAAACAAAAAAGACCCGGACCGAGCATTTGCCCACCCCTGAAAAAATAAAGATGAGACATGCTGCTCAAAATTGGCACACAGTCCAACCTCCAAATACACTCAGACAAGCCAGAGAGATCCCCTTGGGACAGATTTCTTCAGGCAGCTTTGAGAATTATTTTAGCAGGCTTTCTTCAAATACAGCAAACGAGATGAATCGACACAATGGAGTTTTTATGGTCCTTTATGGAATTTCTGGCAAGCAAGCTGGGTTCTGGTCATCTGTCCTTTTCTGACACTTCAGCAGCGCTTGACTCTATTTCCTTCAAAGGGTAAAACCACACACACAGCCACACAACCAGAAAGCTCTTCATTTTTTTCTGCTCATCCCAGATGTTATCTGTCAATGCTGGCCTTGTCCAGTCAAAGGAGCACTTGTCATTTTTCAGCCCCTGTTTGCTGGGATTCCGCTCGAAGCCTAACTAAAGCCATGTGACGACAAGCAATGTTGTTGCCAATCCGGCTCCCTCAATCCTCTTGAAGGCTTCCGAAAAAAAATTGGTGCAAAATGTCTTCAGCTGAACCATAAATTCCTTTTTTTTAACAAAAATAATCACTTTCAAATAACTGTCAATGTACCTTACTATTCATTTCTCCATTCACTTATCCGGGTTTCCCTTAAATGCTTTTCACCACAACTCCACGTAATAACAGTTACAGATTTTCAACAACCCCTGAGCACAGAAGTCTCTCTTAAATTCCTTCTTTGATTTATTAGAGAATATCCTATATTCGTGTCTCCCTCAGAAGTGGAAACATATTTTCCACGTTTCCCCAACCGTACCCCTTAATGGTTCTAAAAGCCCCTGTTAGGTCACCCCTCAGACTTTCTCTCTCTTTCTTCCCACTAAAACCCACTTGTCTGTGGCTCTATCATTGCTTAAAAAAAACTGTTGAACATCTTTCATTTCTAATAGAAGCCTATTGGACGGAAACATTAACTCTGTTTCTCTCTGCACAGATCCTGAGTGTTTGCAACATTCTCTTTGTTCTTTAAATGAACTCAGATTTTCCTCAGGCTCAATGTTTTGCTTTTGCTCACGTACTTAGGCCTCCATGCTAAGAGGGGTGAGTTACAGTTGGGACCAGAATTGCAGTCAGCAAAGGCGGAAGTTCTGCTTTCCTGACTTGCTGTGTACCTTTAGCAGCACTGAGTGCGTATTTTGCTCTTAACAGGCCCGGGTGGGGTATCCAAAGCACAGGAGTGACAATTCCCAAATCGAACTCGAGTGTCGTGAGGACTGCTGCAAATCCTGGGGAGTGCGTTGTCCGTGTTGTAACTTTGTTGAGCAGTGTTCGTTATTCCTTTCGTAGAATGTCAGCATCTCTGGAAAGTATTTGTTGCCAATCCTTAATTGCACTTGAGAAGGTGGTGGTGAGTTGCCTTCTTGAATTACTGCAGCCATCTGGTCCAAATACACTGTCTATGCTGTCAGGAAGGCTGATCCAGGACTTTCATCCAGCAATGGTGAAGGAATAGCAATATATTTCCATGTCAGGATGGTGTGTCACTTGGAGGGGAACTTGCTGGTGGTGGTGTTCACATGCTTCTGTTGCATTTGGCCTTCTAGGTGATAAAATTTGCAGTCTGGAAGGGCTATCGAAGGAGGGTTGGTGAGTTGTTGCAGTGTATTGTGCATATGCTACACACTGCTGACACGGTGCATCAGTGGTGGAGGGAGTAAATGTTTAAGGCGGTTGATGGGGCGCTGATGAAAAGGGCTGCTTTGCCCTGGATTGTGTTTTCTGGGACTTTTTGGAACTGCACCCATGCAGGCAAGTGAGAGACTTGCATCACACTACTGACTGGTACCTTGTGGTTTTTGGGACACAATTTTGGGAGTCAGGAGGTGGGTTAGTCGGCCACTCATTCACAATCTCTGATCTACTCTTTAAACCGCAGCTTTTATATGGCTGCTCCAGTTCAGTTTCTGGTCAATGGTAACACTCAGCATGTTGATAATTGGGGATTCATCGAACTTAATGTTACAAAGATCAAGAGAAGATGGTTAGATTTGCTCATCATGGAGTCTGCCATTGCCTGGTACTTATGTGGCGTCAATGATATACGCCATTTGTCAGTCAAATCCTCGAGGGTGTCCAGGTTTTACTGCGTAAGGATTTCTTCTTCATCAGAGGAGTTGCGAGACAATGTGGAAGGAGTTCAGTCCCTGCCACTGCTATGGTTCAGATTGTGCAGGAGTGTCCAATCCCGGACAGGGTGGAAGGTGTCAGTTACCAACACTACAGTGGGTCAGATTGTGGGAAGGGTCCAATCTCAGACTGGGTGTAGTGTGTCCAATCCCCAACACTTGGTTGTTCAGATTGTGGGTTGTGAGCAATCCTGGGCAGGGTGGAAGGAGTCAAATCCATGACACAGCAGTGTTTCAGATTGTGGGGGGTGCCCCCTCCAGGATAGGGAGGAGTCTGTTCAATCCCTCACTCTGCAGTCATTCTGATTGTGTGAAGTTTTTAATACTGGACAGGGTGGAGGTGTCCAATCCCAAACACTGCAGTGGGTGCCATAGTGCGGAATGTCCAATCCCAGATAGGGTGATGGGAGTCCAAACCCTGACACTGCAGTGGGTCAGATTGTAGGGAATGGCGAATTCCACACAGTGTTGAGGGAGTCCAATCTCAAAACTGTGGTGGATCAGATTGTGGGAATTGCCCAACCATGGGCAGGGTTGAGGGAGTCCAATCCTCCAGAGTGTGTTTTTCAGATTCTGGGGAATGTCGAATCCCAGACAGGCTGAAGGAAGACCAAACTCTTGTGGTATCGCTTGTGGGGAATGTCCAATCCCAGATAGGCTGGAGGCAGACCAATCCCTGATACTCTGCTGGTTTAGATTGGGGGGAACGTCCAATCCCAGACAGGCTGGAGGGAGTCAATTCCTCGATATTCTGGTGATTTAGATTGCGGAAAATGTCCAATCCCATGCAGGGTGGAGGGAGACTAATCCCCGATTCTCTGGTATTTTAGATTGCAGGGAATATCCAATCCCAGACAGGCTGTAGGTAGACCAATCCCCGATATTGTTTTGCTTTAGATTGCAGGGAATATCCAATCGCAGACACTCTGCAGAGAGACCAATTCCCCGATACTCTGTTGCTTTCGGTTGCGGGGTATATCCATTCCCAGACAGGGTGGAGGGAGACCATTCCCCGATACTGTGGTGTCGATTGCAGGGAATATCCAATCGCAGATACTCTGCAGAGAGACAAATTCCCGATACTCTTTTGGTTTAGATTGCGGGGAATATCCAATCCCAGACAGGTGAATGGAGACCAATCCCAGATGCGGTGGTGGTTCAGATTGTGGGGGATTTCCAAACCCAGACAGGCTGGAGGGAGAGCAATGCATCCCAGGTGAATTTGTGTCGGGGTCCGGATTTATTGGGAAAAGCTGGGCAATTAGAATAACAGATGAATCACGTTCAATTTGAGTCTGGTCCCTTCACTTATATATTTAATATGCTGACCTGTCTGCTGAAAGCACTCGGTTGATTGCTCCTTGTCGTGCCTCTGTTAAAGCTGGAAGTAGGGCTCTTCGAGGCGGGGTGAGATCCCTGGTTGACATTCTCTATCCTCTGACAGACACACAGTACGCTTGTTTTTGGTTCGAAAATCCTGCCTTTACTGTCTAGGTCAGACATTTTCATCTTGTTTGCTCAGTTATTTCAAGGACCATTTTTCTTTCTTTCTCTTGTAGCTAATTTACTGGCGATTGTGATCCTGTCTATGGGAAAGTGTGGCCTCTCCACCTGCACCACTCGCTACCTGGTGACCATGGCAACAGCGGATCTACTGTTCATTATCACTGTGGTGATATTGTGGACTATCGGTTATTATTATTTCCCAAAACCTTACCTAAACATCCCTTCTGTATGTCGTGTTATCGCTTTCCTGAGTCGTGCAGCTATAGACTGTTCTGTCTGGTTCACAGTTGCTTTCACTATTGATCGATTTGTGGTCATCTGTTCTCAGAAGCTGAAAGCAAAATATTGCACTGAGAAAACTGCGGCTATGGTTTTAGCAACAAACTGCATTCTACTCTGTTTCAAAAACATCCCCTTCTATTTTGCACATGAATCTGGAGAGTTAACAGACAATGTACCATGGGGCTGTTATATAAAGCCAAGCTATTTTAGTGACCCTGGATGGATGGGATTTGACTGGTTTGATAAGGTTTTAACCCCATTGCTCCCATTTGCTTTAATTCTGTTACTCAATGCCTTGACAGTCAGGCACATTTTAATGGCCAGTCGAGTCCGTAAGGGGCTGAGGGGTCAAAGCAAGTGAGAGAATTGCAGTGACCCAGAAATAGAGAGCAGAAGGAAGTCTGTGATATTACTCTTCACCATATCTGGCAACTTCATACTTCTATGGTTGGTATATCTCACAGATTTCTTATATTATAACATTACAGGAAGATATCCTGGGGGTTACAACGATTCTGAATATATATTTCTACAAGTCGGATGGATGCTGCTGAATTTAAGTTGCTGCACAAACACATTTATCTATGGGGCTACTCAGTCCAAGTTCAGAGAGCAGGTCAAGAATGTGGTGAAATATCCGGTTACATTAATCATTCAATTAATGAAAGATCAAAACTGACAGGAGTACAGAGGCGGATCCCAGTGATTTCATCAATGAATGTAATATTTACCCCGAGAGAGAAAGAGATGGCGGAAAGCTGGATGACATGAAATACATGAATAACACGAGGAGTTGGCGTGTTTGGTGATGGGGGTTGGGGTGGGGTGCTTGCTTTGAAGTCAGACAAGCCAAAGAGCAGTGTGACGGCACACAAGAAGTGACTTTTGTAGAACCGGATGGAACGGGTTGGGGCAGGTGGAAAGTCAGAGCGTCCACTGCAGGACAGTAGAGGGAACAGCATACGTATAATTTTCGCGAGAGGTTCGATTCCAAGCGTTTGATCAGAGAGCAACTTGGACCAACAAATGCGAAATGCTGCAGAGGCTGGAAATCTTCCCTTGTTTGTCGATTATTATTGTTTGTTTTACTTTTTGAAACTTAATCGATTCCATCTTCCTTCCATTTCCCCACTGGTTATTTCCATCTCTCTCTCAATACCCCTCCTCAACCGTCTTGGCCTGTCTGCAGCCGTTGGCACATTTGACCAAAATATCCTCTTTGAATTCCTCTTCACTATCGTTTAGCTGTGTGGTATTGATCGTGCCTTGTTTTATTCCTATCTATCTGATGTTAGCCTGAGGACCACCTGAAATGGCTTTGCTTGCCATTTGCGCAACTGTCCTTTGTCCCTCCTATTTATCATCAATATGCTGCTCCTCGGCGACGTCATCCAAAACCAAATAAGTGTACATATGTATATTGAGGACACCCAACTCGACCTCACCATCATTGCTGTCGAGCCCTCGAACTAATTTTCGATAATATAGAAATCACTGACTCTGCCACTGGTAAAAGCTATGTTTCCTAGCCACAGACTCATCCCTCTTCCTGGCAACTGCCTGTGGCTGAATCATACTGTGGGCAGCCATGACGTCATATTTGAACCCAGGATGAGCCTTTGGCCAGATATCAGCGCCGTCCCTGAGACGGTCTATTTCCAGCTCCATAACATCTCTCAACACCTTCCATGCTGCAGTCCACTTGCTGCAGAAATCCTCATCACAGCCTTTGATTCATATGAAAATGACTATTCCACCGCACATTTGACTGGTCTCCCACAGACTACCGGCCATAATCTTCAGCTCATCAAAAGACCTGCTGCCCATATGCTTTTCACACCAAGTCCTGTTCACCCATCATCCCTGTGCTTGTTGACTTACAATGGCTTCCAGGAAAGCAACACCTCAATTTTAGGAACATAGGAGCGGAGTAGGCAATTCAGCACATCAGTACTGCTCCATCTTTCAATAAGATGATGGCGAATCGTCTACCTCAATGCCACTTTCCGGCACGATCCCCACATCCCTTGATGTCATTATTAACCAGATAGCTGTTGCTTTCTGTCTTGAACATGCTCAATGATTGATCTTCCACAGCTATCTGGCGCAGACAATTCCAAAGTTTCACCACCGTCTGAGTGAAGACATTCCTCCTCATCTCAGTCCTAAATGGCCTACAACTTATTCTGTGACTATGTGTACTGGATTTAGACTCAGCGCCCAGAGCAGACATTCTATCTACATCTACCCTCTCACGCCCTGTAAGAATTTTCCAAGTGTCAATGAGATCATCTGTCATTCTTCGAAACGCCAGATAATACAGGCCCAATTTCCACAATCACTTTCCATCGCACATTCCCACCATCCTACGGATCATTGTGATGAAACACAGTTGCACTCCCTCTTCGGCAAGTACATACTTCTTAGATGAAGAGACCAAAACTGTACACAATATTCCAGATGCGGTGTCTCAAAGGCTCCACACAATTGCAGCAAGGCTTATTTGCTCCTGTACTGAAAACCACTTGTGATGATGGTCGAAACGCCATTTGTCTTCTTAAATGTTTTCTGCATGTGCATGCTCGTTTCCAATGTCTCGAGAACAAGTGCAGACATGTCTTTTCGACATCAACACTTCCCAACCTTCTATCATTTAAGAAATGCCATGTATTTCTGTTTTTTGTGCTGAAGTGGATAACTTCGCACTTAATCACATTATATTCCATCTGCCATGTTGTGGCCCATTCTCTTAGCCTGTCCTGGACCCCGAAGTCTCCTTGCATCCTCCTCACAACCGACTTCCAACTAGTTTTATGTCATCAAACAATTTGGAAATATTACATTCAGTCTCGATATCCAAATCATTTATATAGATTGTGAACAGTTGTGGCCCCAGCACTGATCCTTTCTGTACCCCAATAGTAACAGGTTGCCATCCTGAGAACGACACGTTATTCCTATTATCTCTTTTATGTCTTTTAACCAATTATCAATGCACACTACTGTATGACCCCAAATTCCATAAGCTCTAATAGTTTTTCCTAACCTCCTGCATGGAACCTTAACACAAGCTTTCATAAAATCCACGTGCATCACACCCGCTCGTTCTCCTTTGTCTCTGCGACACAGAACATCCTCAAAGCACTCCAGCAGGGTTGTCAAATGCGATTTCGCTTCCACAAATCCATGTTGACTCTACTCAATCATATCATAATTTTCTCAGTGTCGAACTATCACATCTTTTACAATAAATTCTAACATTTGCCTTACGACTGACGTCAAACTAACAAGTTTGTAGTTCCCCATGTTGTCTCTCCTTCTTTTCTTAAATAGTATGGTTAACCTGCTACTTTCCAGTCTCTGGAACCTTTCCAGAAACTACCGAATTATGAAAGAGAACTGCCAATGTATTCACTAACGCCATAGCCATCTCCCTCAAAACTTTGGGATGTAGCTCATCTGGTCCCGGGTAAATGCCCTCTCGGGTGTATAATTTGAAACCCGACCCAGGCCCGGCCTGAACACATCCAACCCGAACCCGACACGGACCCGAGCCCTTTATTTTTTGCGCCCAACCTGACCCGACCTAACCCGGCCCGACCAGACTACAGGAATAAAGTTAATGATATCAAGCAGGTTATTGTGATCTACCTTGTCCAAATGTTGTGATCCCGTTGATCTGTTCTGGCAGTAGGTTATTCCTGCAGATGGAGTTGTGGGCAATCTGATCCTGATCCTGTCACCAGGAACCAATGACCCAATCCCTAACATTCGCACACGAGCACTTTGTGGCCGAGTTTATTAGGCAGTGATCAGGGGTAGTAACCTCGCTATTTCCTTACCCGCTCCCTTATTTAGTCAACACAGTTTTCGGATGGTTGTAGGGCTGTCCAGATTTGGAGTACTTGGCGGAGCAGGTGGGGGGTGGGGGTGGGGGGAGGGGTTGCTGTGCAAGGCCATGAAGATTTGAACATGAACAACACACAGGCCAATGATCATTTTCTTACTGCTATTTTTAAACTCAATGAATTCAATTCAGAGTGATTGGACTGGAAGGTAAATTTCAATGAAAGGAAAGATTGATTGATTGGAGAAATGGCAGATCAGATAGCAGGCTTTCCCAGTGCTGTTTCATTGTTAAGGCACATGACTGCAGACTTCCCGTGTTGTCTGATCATCAGTCTGCAATACTGCGTTTGATTGACATCTTCTGGTTGATCAGCATACACATAATGGGTAGCAGCTCGAATAGACCGCAACACAAACAAAAAATATTGTTGACAAAGTATGTTGAACAATTTCTTGCTTTGACATTTTAAACAATTTTACATAAAGGTTTGTATCACTTAAAATAATGCATACTTACCCTCGAGTTTCCATCTATCCTTTGAGATCTTTTTAAGTTTTTGTCGCACTGCCAGATAAACAATCAGCAAGTGCTGCTTGTTAATCCTTTAACACACTGGACTGTTTTGTTCCTCTATAAGATTACAGTTCAGTCATAGAAAAGACAAAGCATCACAGAAGCCCTGATGTGAAGTATTAAAATGCAAAACAAATAATCTAAAAGCAATCAAAAAAGTTATGCATTTGTTGAACATCTTTCTTCCAACTCCTTGAGTACATAAAATTAAAGAATCAACTCTAGTAGCCGAACTAACTTTTTGTAGATAACTTTCAAATACACAGAGTGTTTCTCTTTTTCTGCCAGAAATATCATCCTGTCTCTTCTGAGAATTTCAAACAACGGCTTGACTCCCTCATGAATTTTAAGTAGTGTTCTCATGAGATTATCCGTTTTTATCTCTACAAAGAAAGACTTGCTCTTCTCTATCACCTTTCACAACCTAAGAACATCCCAAACCACTTTCCGCACAATGAATCTCTTTGTGAATTGCGGTCACTGTGATAAAGCAGGAAACACAGCAGCCATTGCCCACAGCAAGCTCCCAGAAACAGCACTGTGACTATAACCAGATAAAACAGAAAGAAATCGTGTCAAACCGTAGATTAAAAAGAAAACAAATAGCTTACACCAATGAAGCAGCCAATCAACAGTTAGGTGAACATTTGATTTCATAGCAAGTAAGTGGCTCGGAGAGCATCTGCAGCGCACTGTCGGCAATGCTGCATGCCTTTATTTAAACCACTGCAAAAAAAAAACCCTTAACAAATGTAATCACCTCTAAGTCTGCCAAATGATGCTTCACCTCCCGAAGGACGTGGATGAGCTTTCCGGACGTCGATGGTGGGCACTGAGGAAATGGCTTATTACCTGCACCAGATTCCACCCCCCCTCCCCCCCCCTTTACCCCCCTTCCACCCCCCCCCACCCCCGTCCCCTTCCCTGCTCCACCCTCTCAGCTCACCCCCTCACAACCCCGTCCCAGCCCGCCCCCCCTCGCACCACCTTCACCCCGCACCCCCTTCCCCTGCACCCCCCCCACCCCCTCCCTCTACCCCTCCCCCTTGCATCCCCTCCTCCCACCGGCACCATCCTACACCTGTGTAGGGGCCCCAACAACCCCACTGCCTTGTGGGCGTCTCGGGAGAGACCAAGGCTAAGGGAGTAAACCCTAACAGAAAATCCGGAGCGGAACCCCGTAGGCGGTCATGTGTCACCTTTGGCATGTTTCCGGCAGTTCCTGCAGCCATACTGGTGCCAAACGTCGTGTCCTGCACTCCTTTGGACCCCACCAGAAAGGCCGAGAGGGGGGTTTTGACGACTGGGCAACTCTCAACCTCCATAAATTTGCCCAGGCATGCGCCATGGAGAGGTCACTCCATAGTTGCCTCACAGCGACTGAAACAACACGGAAGGCAGCAGTTACGGGTTATAAGTCCAGATAAATTGGCGTAGAAACTGGGCGCCACGGGTTGCCTTTGTCGGTGGGAGAGGTCATTGCACCTCACTGGACAGCTACCGCCCGCCTCAAACCGGGCAGCCCCCGGTCAATAAGGTTCTGTCCCGCCACAGTCTGCCTGCTTCAATGCGTGCTTGGAGCTCAGGGTCATTGCCCGAAAGGTGGACTGATACACCGCACCAAACAACATGAAAAAAGGAAAGAAGGTACCAGCCCTTCGCTTTGCAAGCTGGAACGTCAGAACTATGTGTCCTGGCCTGTCGGAAGACCTTACACAAATCAACGATTCTCGGAAGACCGCCATCATTAACAACGAGCTCAGTAGACTCAATGTGGACATTGCAGCACTTCAGGAGACTCGCCTCCCCGCGAGTGGCTCTCTAGCAGAGCAAGACTACACCTTCTTCTGGCAGGGCAGGGATCCTGAAGAACCAAGACAGCATGGAGTGGGCTTCGCCATCAGAAACTCCTTGCTCAGCATGATAGAGCCTCCCTCAAATGGCTCGGAACGCATACTGTCCATCCGACTGCTCACCACCTCTGGTCCAGTACACCTACTCAGCATCTATGCTCCAACACTCTGTTCCGCACCTGAAGCTAAAGACCAGTTCTATGAACAACTCCATAACATCATTAGCAGCATCCCCAACACCGAACACCTATTCCTGCTGGGGGACTTTAATGCCAGGGTTGGGGCCGACCATGACTCATGGCCCTCCTGCCTTGGGCGCTATGGCGTTGGAAGGATGAATGAGAACGGGCAGAGACTGCTTGAGTTGTGTACCTATCATAACCTCTGCATCACCAACTCGTTCTTTCACACTAAACCCTGTCACCAGGTTTCATGGAGGCACCCAAGATCACGTCGTTGGCACCAGCTAGACCTCATTGTCACAAGGCGAGCCGCCTTAAACAGTGTTCAAATCACACGCAGCTTCCACAGTGCGGACTGCGACACCGACCACTCCCTGGTGTGCAGCAAGGTTAGACTCAGACCAAAGAAGTTGCATCATTCCAAGCAGAAGGGCCACCCGCGCATCAACACGAGCAGAATTTCTCACCCACAGCTGTTACAAAAATTTCTAAATTCACTTGTAACAGCCCTTCAAAACACTCCCACAGGGGATGCTGAGACCAAGTGGGCCCACATCAGAGACGCCATCTATGAGTCAGCTTTGACCACCTACGGCAAAAGTGCGAAGAGAAATGCAGACTGGTTTCAATCTCATAATGAAGAGCTGGAACCTGTCATAGCCGCTAAGCGCATTGCACTTTTGAACTACAAGAAAGCCCCCAGCGATTTAACATCCGCAGCACTTAAAGCAGCCAGAAGTACTGCACAAAGAACAGCTAGGCGTTGCGCAAACGACTACTGGCAACACCTATGCAGTCATATTCAGCTGGCCTCAGACACCGGAAACATCAGAGGAATGTATGATGGCATGAAGAGAGCTCTTGGGCCAACCATCAAGAAGATCACCCCCCTCAAATCTAAATCGGGGGACATAATCACTGACCAACGCAAACAGATGGACCGCTGGGTTGAGCACTACCTAGAACTGTACTCCAGGGAGAATGCTGTCACTGAGACTGCCCTCAATGCAGCCCAGCCTCTACCAGTCATGGATGAGCTGGACATACAGCCAACCAAATCGGAACTCAGTGATGCCATTGATTCCCTAGCCAGCGGAAAAGCCCCTGGGAAGGACAGCATTACCCCTGAAATAATCAAGAGTGCCAAGCCTGCTATACTCTCAGCACTACATGAACTGCTATGCCTGTGCTGGGACGAGGGAGCAGTACCCCAGGACATGCGCGATGCCAACATCATCACCCTCTATAAAAACAAAGGTGACCGCGGTGACTGCAACAACTACCGTGGAATCTCCCTGCTCAGCATAGTGGGGAAAGTCTTTGCTCGAGTCGCTCTGAACAGGCTCCAGAAGCTGGCCGAGCGCGTCTACCCTGAGGCACAATGTGGCTTTCGTGCAGAGAGATCGACTATTGACATGCTGTTCTCCCTTCGTCAGATACAGGAGAAATGCCGTGAACAACAGATGCCCCTCTACATTGCTTTCATTGATCTCACCAAAGCCTTTGACCTCGTCAGCAGACGTGGTCTCTTCAGACTACTAGAAAGGATCGGATGTCCACCAAAGCTACTCAGTATCATCACCTCATTCCATGACAATATGAAAGGCACAATTCAACATGGTGGCTCCTCATCAGAGCCCTTTCCTATCCTGAGTGGTGTGAAACAGGGCTGTGTTCTCGCACCCACACTTTTTGGGATTTTCTTCTCCCTGCTGCTTTCACATGCGTTCAAATCCTCTGAAGAAGGAATTTTCCTCCACACAAGATCAGGGGGCAGGTTGTTCAACCTTGCCCGTCTAAGAGCGAAGTCCAAAGTACGGAAAGTCCTCATCAGAGAACTCCTCTTTGCTGACGATGCTGCTTTAACATCTCACACTGAAGAATGCCTGCAGAGTCTCATCGACAGGTTTGCGTCTGCCTGCAATGAATTTGGCCTAACCATCAGCCTCAAGAAAACGAACATCATGGGGCAGGATGTCAGAAATGCTCCATCCATCAATATTGGCGACCACGCTCTGGAAGTGGTTCAAGAGTTCACCCACCTAGGCTCAACTATCACCAGTAACCTGTCTCTAGATGCAGAAATCAACAAGCGCATGGGTAAGGCTTCCACTGCTATGTTCAGACTGGCCAAGAGAGTGTGGGAAAATGGCGCACTGACACGGAACACAAAAGTCCGAGTGTATCAGGCCTGTGTCCTCAGTACCTTGCTCTACGGCAGCGAGGCCTGGACAACGTATGCCAGCCAAGAGCGACGTCTCAATTCATTCCATCTTCGCTGCCTTCGGAGAATACTTGGCATCAGGTGGCAGGACTATATCTCCAACACAGAAGTCCTTGAAGCGGCCAACATCCCCAGCTTATACACACTACTGAGTCAGCGGCGCTTGAGGTGGCTTGGCCATGTGAGCCGCATGGAAGATGGCAGGATCCCCAAAGACACATTGTACAGCGAGCTCGCCACTGGTATCAGACCCACCGGCCGTCCATGTCTCCGTTATAAAGACGTCTGCAAACGCGACATGAAATCGTGTGACATTGATCACAAGTCGTGGGAGTCAGTTGCCAGCATTCGCCAGAGCTGGCGGGCAGCCATAAAGACAGGGCTAAATTGTGGCGAGTCGAAGAGACTTAGTAGTTGGCAGGAAAAAAGACAGAGGCGCAAGGGGAGAGCCAACTGTGCAACAGCCCCAACAAACAAATTTCTCTGAAGCACCTGTGGAAGAGCCTGTCACTCCAGAATTGGCCTTTATAGCCACTCCAGGCGCTGCTTCACAAACCACTGACCACCTCCAGGCGCGTATCCATTGTCTCTCGAGATAAGGAGGCCCAAAAGAAGTAGTCTCAGTTACAGACATAGCAAAGAAAGAAAAGAACAAAAGGTGTTATAAATAGTCATGTAAAAAATTAAAAGAGTCAACACTGCAAGGCTTAAGGACAGTCCTCCGCTGGTCGAATGTCCGTCCAAATATGCCAATGTTCCTCTCACTGCTGCCACTGCTCGCCGGAATGCAAAGTATACTTCGAGCCAGCCTGGCCAATTTAGGGTATGTAACACTGTGTTCCTTCCACCAGCCCAACAGATCATGCTCGCTTTCCATCGCCAACACGACAGATCTGTGTTGTATATTGCTGTACTTCCTCATTTGTGTCCACTTCTTCATGAACATTCTCCCATTCAATAAATTCGGTCAGTGCTTTTTTTTGGTAGCTGTATGTTCATCAGCAAGCACTGTCGTTTTCTTCACAGGGCCTTCTGTTTTAATGTTGTTGGTAAGTCTGTGCACTTCATTTATTTATTTAGCCATGCAGCACTGAATCAGGCCCTTCGGCCCACCGAGTCTGTGCCGACCAACAACCATCCATTTATACTAATCCTACATTCCCCACCACATCCCCACCATTCTCCTAACATCTACTTACACTAGCGGCAATTTACAATGGCCAATTTACCGATCAACCTGCAAGTCTGTCGCTGTGGGAGGAAACCGGAGCACCGAGCGGAAACCCACGCAGTCACAGGGAGAACTTGCAAACTCCACACAGGCAATGCCCAGAACTGAACCCAGGTCACTGGAGCTGTGAGGCTGCAGTGCTAACCACTGCGCCACCCAAGTCAGAACAAACGTCTTCTCTATCAACGCTGTACAAACTCCGCAGATGATTATATTTAGGCCAGAGAAATGTTGCTATCTTGTGCATATCATTTACATCAAAGTTCGTCAAAATCCACTCTCTGTGCCGTTGCCTGACAACTGCTTGCATTGGAGTATCTGAAGAAAGTGGCATGCAGAGTCGTTTAAGCTTTTCAAACCATGGAATTATCAGGTTAGATGTAGGATACTGGTCTCCCTCGAGTTCCCTCTCAGCTTCAGAAAATGGTCGGAGGAAATCAACCAAAAAATGCAATACATTGGGGGCGATGATTTCTAGCTTGTAGTTTTCCCCACACTGTTCCAGTTTCTCGTACAGCTCATGATACATGTCCTGAATTGAATTCAGTGTCAGGTAAACAGTACTGTACCTCGTTTACTCCATTGGATTTACAGTTTTAGACAACTGTACAGCAAGACCAGACTGTATAATGTATCCTCAACCGAGGACCTCCCCCCACTGTGGTTGACAGGGCCCTCAACCGTGTCCGGCCCATCCCCCGCACCTCTACCCTCACCCCTTCCCCTCCCTCCCAGAACAGTGACAGGGTTCCCCTTGTCCCCACTTTTCACCCCACCAGCCTCCTTATCCAAAGGATCATCCTCCACCATTTCCGCCACCTACAGCGTGATGCCACGACCAGTCGTATCCTTCCCTCCCTTCCCCTGTCAGCATTCTGAAGGGATCATTCCCTCCGCGACACCCTGGTCCACTCGTCCATTACCCCCACCACCTCGTCGCCGTCCCATGGCACCTTCCCCTGCAATCGCAGGAGGTGTAATACCTGCCCATTTACCTCCTCTCTCCTCACTATCCCAGGCCCCAAACACTCCTTTCAGGTGAAGCAGCGATTTACTAGTACTTCTTTCAATGTAGTATACTGTATTCGCTGCTCACAGTGTAGTCTACTGTACATTGGGGAGACCAAGCGCAGACTGGGTGACCGCTTTGCGAAACATCTCCGCTCTGTCCGCAAGCAGGACCCTGAGCTTCTGGTTGCTTGCCATTTCAAACACTCCCCCTTGCTCTCATGCTCACATCTCTGTCCTGGAATTGATGCAGTGTTCCAAAGAACATCAAGGCAAGGTCGAGGAACAGCATCTCATCTACCGATTAGGCATACTACAGCCTGCCGGACTGAAAATTGAGTTCAATAATTTCAGAGCATGACAGCCCCCCATTTTACTTTCATTTTTAGTTATTTTTTCTTCCTTTTTTTACATTCTTTTTTACATATTTTACAGTCTTTTTTTTTGCATTTATTTCATTTCATCTTAGTTTGTTCAGTTTGCTTTCCCACTGTTTGTTTTCAGGTTTTCACTTGCTGCTGTTCAATATTCAGGGTATTGCACCTAATCTGTACTAATGCTCTGTCTTTCAACACACCATTAACATATGTTTGCCTTTGCCCCGTGACCTTTTGGTCAGCTATGTGGCCTGGTCCAATCTAGACCTCCATTGTTATCTCTTGCCCCACCCCCACCTCACTTGCTTATAACCTGCGACTTTTCTAATCTCTATCAGTTGCCATGAAAGGTCACTGACCCGAAACGTTAACTCGGCTTCTCTTTCCACAGATGCTGCCAGACCTGCTGAGTGGTTCCAGCATTTCTTGCTTTTATTTCACCAAGGTATAGTTTGTACAACATCTGGAGCTTCGTAGGCTAATTGCTTTGGATCAGGTGAATGCCGAAGGAGCGTGTTATGTACATGGTTCTGAAAATCAGGACGTCAATGCGGTCTAATAGCAAGCACTATGTTAACTCCTTGATCTGTCACCCGGAATAATATATTTAAATCTGATGGGTTCAATCCAAAAGTATGCACGAGCAGCTTTAAAACGTCATGCCAGATGTTTTCGCCAGTTCTGGCGTTGTCCAGTGGAAAAATTGCTGTTCTTAAAACTTTTGCATTGATTAAAATCCACTGTGATGTGATGACAAGTTATCAACATGCAATCGATTTTACTTTACAAATAACAAAGACCAAAGAACAGTACTGCAGAGGAACAGGCCATTATCCATCTATTCCCATCCGATTCATGTATTTGTCAAGATGCCTCTGAAATGTTGCTCTCGAACCTGCTTCCACCACCTCCCCCGGCAGCAGGTTCCAGGCACTTACCACCCTCTGTGTAAAGAACGTGCCTCGCACATCCCCTCTAAACTTTGCCCGTCTCACCTTAAACCTATGTCCCCTAGTAACTGACTCTTCCACCTTGGGAAAAATCATCTGACTATCCACTCTGTCCATGCCGCTCATAACTTTGTAAACCTCGATCATGTCGCCACTCCACCGCCGTCGTTCCAGTGAAAACAATCCGAGTTTACACAACCTCCCCTCATAGCTAATGCCCTCCAAACCAGGCAACATCCTGGTCACCCTCTTCTGTACCCTCTCCAAAACCTCCATGTCCTTTTGGTAGTGCGGCGACCAGAATTGCACGCAATATTCTAAGTGTGGCTAACTAACGTTCTGTACAGCTGCAGCCAATTTTTATACTCTATGCCACGACAGATGAAGGCAAGCATGCCGTATGCCTTCTTGACTACCTTATCCACCTGCGTTGCAACTTTCAGTGACCTGTGGACCTGTACGCCCAGATCTCTCTGCCTGTCAATATTCCTAATGGTTCTGCCATTTACTGTCTTCTTCCCACCTGCTTTAGATCTTCCAAAATGCATTACCTCACATTTGTCCAGATTAAACTCCATCGGCCGTTTCTCGGTCCTAGTCTCCAACCGATCTATATCCTGCTGTATCCTCTGGCAATCCTCATCACTATCCGCAACTCCACCAACCTTTGTGTCATCCGCAATCTTACTAATCAGTCCAGCTACATTTTCCTCCAAATCCTTTATATGTACTACAAAGAGCAAAGGTCCCAGCACTGCTCCCTGCAAAACACCACTAGTCACATCGCTCCATTCAGAAAAGTACCCTACTACTGCTACCCTCTGTCTTCCATGACTGAGCCAGTTCTGTATCCATCTTGCCAGCTCACCTCTGATCCCGAGTGAATATTCACCTTTTTTACCAGTCTGCCATGAGGGACTTGTCAAAGGCTTTAATGAAGCGGTCCGTCCACATGTCAGTTGTCATTCCCACATTCACATCCTTCAGTATGTGAGTAATATGAGAAATTATTTGTTTTCTATTTTCTTCCGCCACATCACGACACCTTCTTGAAACTGTACTTGGATTTCATAACACACATGATACCGATAATCGACTGTATGTAGCACCCACATTGATAAGCTCTTGTGCTCGCTCAACAGCCACTTCACCAGAGACAGTTTTGAAAGATCAAATATCCTTGCAACAGAGACTCACATAAGTGTCTGTAATTTCTGATTTTTTGTGAGCGGCTACTTTTTTCCCCCCGCTGCCTGTGCAAACGAAGTTAAATACGATTGACTTGGCCCTGCTGTGGTTCAGTACATCCTTTTACAGTGCGTCACATCAAAGATGAATTTCCTGTCTTTTTGCTGCGATATTTTAGTAGAAGTTTGCAAGATTTGCATTGTACAAATCCACTTGAACTTTTATTATTGCGGAAAACAACAACATTGAAATATTCCAAACGGGAGATTTATGTTTTCCAGTTACAGGACTTTCCACTGCTAAATATTCTCCAGTAGACATCATTCGTTTTGCATCCATAGTGTACTGTAGTGTAAAATCACCTTTGGACACATGTAGTCAGGTTATTATTATACTGCAGCCATTTGTTTCTGCTGTTGACTGTCCAATAACAATGAACAGTGAGAATCTGGATCTGAACCAGGAACATTCATTACGGTTTGATGAGAGAAAGCTGCAATGATTTCTCGCACTCCCTGTTGAAAGATTGATGGACAGGATTTATTTCAGCCTTTAGCCTAGTTGATCATAATCAGCTGTTCAATCATAGCATTATTAAAACAATTAATGTGAAATTCTGTTCACTACTCAGGCCTTGAACTAGATTTGAGCAGACAACTACTGAAAAATGCAGGAACTTTCCAGATATCACAGCCAGACCTGGATAGAGGGTCTCAGGGTTTAATTCTGAACACACACAACAGAAGGAGTGAGAGTCACACAGGAATGCGAACTACTCTCGTTTCTGTCGCCTACTCACCCAACAGGCACAGTGAGAGACTGATGAAACATCCAACCCACTGCAGTTCAGTACTGGAGAAATACAGAGGCTCATCCACTCCATCCTTCCCTCCCGTACTGTCGGCAGATTCTTTTAGTGTGAGGGTTTTAGTGGTAACTTTTGGATCAGTGTTTGATATTTTTAAACTGCAGTGACATTCCCTGCAGTTACAGGTTCAAAATTAACCAAGAAATGGCTCAAAGCATTACAGTCCAGGGATAGAGGGAAGGAGAGAGATGAAAAGAGAATGACAGAGGCAGAGGGAGTAAAAGGTCAATATTGGGGGAAGGTAAATTTTACGAAGTTTAGAGTTGAAATGGATACAATAACTTAAAGGAAAATCAGCAGCAACGGAGTGGGAGGCATTCAAAGCAAGATTATATGGGCACAATATAGACATATCCCCACAAAGAAAAAGGGTGGTACTGCTAAATATGGAGCTCCCTGGTTATCTAGAATCATACGGTGTAAGATATGTTCCAATGTTCCTATGACAAAGCAGAAAATTAAATTTTATGACAGTCACTTTAAACTTGATACTTCAGAAAGCCGAGAGGAGTATAGGAAGTGTAGGGGTTAAGTGGAAAGGAAATTAGGAAAGCAAACAGAGGACATGAAAAATATTGGCAGGTAAAATCAAGGAAAACCATAAGGTGTTTTATCAGTACATTAAGAGCAAGAGGATAACAAGGGACAGGGTAGGGCCTATCAGAGATGTGCAAGGTAACTTATGCGTGGATGCAGAAGATGTGGGTAATGTTCTTAATGAGTACTTTTTCCTGTCTTCACAAAGGGGAGGGATGATGCAGATATTGTTGTTAAAGAGGAGACGTGCGAAATATTAAATATGTTAAGCATAATGAGAGAGGAAGTACGAGAGGGTCTGACATTCTTAAAAGTGGATAAATTATCAGGACTGGATGGAAAGTATCCCAGGTTGTTAAGGGAAGCCAGGGAGGGAATAACGGATGTTCTGAGGATCATTTTAAAATCCTCGCTATTTCGAGGCGAGGGACCAGAGGATTGGAAGTCTGCAAACATTGAACCATTGCTTAAAAAGGGTGCAAGGGATAGTTGAAATATCTATAGGCCTGTCAGTCTGACCTCAATGCTTGGAAAATTATCAGAATCAATTCTGAGAGATAGCATAACTGTCTTGAAAAGGCATAGATTAATCATGGATAGTCAGTATGGATTTATTAAGTGAAGATCGTGTCTTACTAACTTAATTGCGTATTTTTGGGGAAGCCTCAAGGAGGCTTGATCAGGGAAGTACAAATAAAGTTACAGCACAGGAGCAGGCCCTTCGGCCCTCCAAGCCTGCGCCGATCCAGATCATCTATCTAAACATGTAGCCTATTTTCTAAGGGTCTGTCTCTCTTTGCTTCCTGCCCATTCATGTATCTGTCTAGATACATCTTAAAAGACGCTATTTACAACACCACCAATTTTCGTGTCATATGCGAACTTACTGACCATACCTCCGATATTCACATCTAAATCATTAATGTGCACTACAAACAGCAACGGTCCCAGCACTGATCCCTGCGGTACACCACTGTCACAGGCTTCCAATCGCAAAAACAGCCCTCGACCATTACCCTCAGCCTCCTGCCACTGAGCCAATTTTGGATCCACTTTGCCAAATTGCCCAAGATCCCTCGGCTCTTACCTTCTGAACCAATCTCCCATGTGGGGCCTGATCAAAAGTTTTACTGAAATCCATGTATACTACATCTACTGCTTTACCCTCATCGACACATCTAGTCGCCTCCTCGAAAAATTCAATCAAGTTAGTCCAGGTCTTGCTACATTTCTATACGGACTGCTTCATAGAAGCATAGAAATTAGGAGCAGTAGTAGGCCATTCGGCCCTTCGAGCCTGCTCTGCCATTCATTACGATCATGGCTGATCATCCATCTCCGTAACCTGTTCCTGCTTTCGCCCCATATCCTTTGATCACTTTGGACCCAAGAGCTATATCTAACTCCTTCTTGAAAACATGCAATGTTTTGGCCTCAACTGCTTTATTGCCTAATGGATATTAGTAAGGCATTTCATAAGGTCCCACATGGCAGATTGGTCAGAAAAGTAAAAGCCCATGGGATAGAGGGGAATGTGGCGAATTGGATCCAAAATTGGTTCAGTGACAGGAAATAAATGTTTTTTTGTGAATGGAAGGTGCTTTCCAGTGGCATTACACAGGTATCAGTGTTGGGTACCTTGCAATTTGTGGTATATATTAATGATTTAGACTTCTTAAGTGTGGGAAGCATTAATGGAAACATTGTAAATGACACAAAAGTTGGCCATACAGTTGATCGTAAAGAGGATAGCCATAGACTCCAGAATGACATAAATGGTTTGGTTATTTAGGCAGAAAAGTGGCAAATGGAATTCAATCCAGAAAGGTGTGAGGTAATGCATTTGGGGAGGACAAACAATGCAAGGGAATACACAATAAACGGGAGTATATTGGGAAGGGTAGAAGAAGTGAGAGACTTTGGAGTGCATGTCCACAGGTCCCTGAAGGTGTCGGGATAGGTAGACAGAGTGGTGAAGAAAGCATCTGGAATGCTTTCCTTTATTGGCAAAGATACATCGTACAAAAACAGGGATGTAATACTGGACCTGCATCAAATGCTCGTTAGTCCACAGCTGGAGCCTTGTATACAGTTCTGGTCACAACATTACAGGAAGGACATAATTGCTCTGGAGAGAGCAGAGGACATTTACAAGAATGTTGCCAGGGTCTGAAAGTTGAGTGGAAAGGCTAGTGCTGATTTCCTTAGATCAGAGAAGGCTGAGGTGTGACTTAATTGAGGTGTACAAAATTATGTGGTGCCGAGATAGAGTAGACAGGAAGGACGTGTTCCCCCAGCAGAGATGTCAATTATCGGGGGCACAGATTTAAGATGAATTGGTAGAACGATTAGAGGGGGCATTATGAAATTCTTTTTCACCCAGAGGGTGGTGGGCGTCTGGAATTCATTGCCAGGAATGGTAGTGGAGGCAGAAACCCTCAGCTAATTTAAATGGTACCCGATATCCTATCAGCTAGGCTACAGACCAGGTGATGGAAGGTGGGATTAGAGTGGGCAGCTAGTTTTATTTCAGCTGGCACAAACATGACTAGCTGAATGGCTTCATTCTGTGCCGTACCTTTTCCATGATGTCAACGGTCTGTCAGCCCAGTAACATAACCCATTTGCAAACAAGCACGTATCCAGGGAATTGGAGCAGAATAGTGACCCTTTAGAGAGTCACAGTGTGTACTGTGTGAGACACCAGCCAGATTCACACACTTACAAACCTGTCGCACCCTTTCTTGGTCAGAAACTTGCCCCAGAGACAATACGGGAAACAGCCAATTCTAGGTAGTGAGGAGAGATTCCCTCTCTCAGAGGGTTGTGCGACATTAGAATTCTCTGCCTCAGAATGTGGTGGAGGCTCTATCTCTCCCTCTGTCAATTTCTCCCTCCCTATCTCCCTTTCTCTTTGTCTGTCTCTCCATCTATCTCTATCTCTCCCCATATCTCTCTTTGATGCTCCCTCTGCCTCTCCCTCTGCCTCTCCCTCTGTCTCTTCCTCTGACTCTCCCTCTGACTCTCCCTCTATCTCTCCCTAGATCTCACTGTGTCTCCATCTAACTCTCACTCTGACTAACCCTCTGTCTCACGCTGTGTGTCTGTCACTCTCTTTCCATCTCTCTCCCTCCCTCTGTCCCTGGACAGCATGCTTTGAGCCATTTCTTGGTTAATTTTGCACCTGCAATTCTTGCCCTTGTTTGGAATGTCATTGCAGTTCGAAAATATCAAACACTGATCCAGCAGTCAACCCAAAAACACTCACACTACACGCCATCGCCAGACTGGGTGATAATCGGGATGAGGGGGTTATTCTCCTGCTCCATTTAACAAGTTGTTCAGTTTATTACCCAATGTATTCCTGATAATCAGTTCATCAATTAACTATAACTTTATTCCAGCCAGGGAGAGACAGAGCGGGGGGAGAAGGAATGGGGCCGAGTGGCCTCCTTATGCTGATATTTCGTACGTTCGTATGTTTGTTTGCATATTGAAAGCTATTAAATGGTTGTTGGGGAACCGAAATGTCCTGCCAGAGAGAATGACAGAAGCAGTGTCTATGATAAGTTAAAAAAGAGGAAGTCTTTTAAAGGTTAAAAGAAAGAGGTGCAAACGGCTATTTACCATTATTGCTATTTGAGAAGCTGGGATTGCTCTCCTTACAGCAAAGAAAGTTAAGAAGGGGATTGACCAGAATGGTCCCAGGGCTGAGGGAATTCAGTTAACGTGGATAGACTGGAAAAGCTGGGATTGTTCTCCTTAAAGCAGAAAACGTTAAGAGGGAGATTGACCAGAATGGTCCCAGGTATGAGGGACCTCAGTCCATGTGGAGAGTCTGGGAAGGGGGGAATTGGTCTCGTTCGAGCAGAGAATGTTAAAAGGGAAATTGACCAGAATGGTCCCCGTGATGAGGACCTTCAGTTCAAGTGGAGAGACTTGAGAAACTGGGATTGTTCTCCTTAGAACAGGGAAGGTTGCATTTGAACATGCTACACTGTATGTTCTCATGCATTCTACACTAAGTTCCACAGACGAGGTTACGTGGATTATATCGAGGTAAATAAAGTGAAATGGTTTTACAAGGTGAAGTCAAATCATTACATTACATCTTGGAGGATGGGATTTAGTGGTTGTGACGTGGGCAAGAGGGTAACCGTTTTAACGTGTGAACAATAAACTTAAATCTGGTTTTAGGGAAAAAAAGCCAAGGAATTGAAAGTTTCCAGATTCGAGTTGCTACCTGATGCAATATTGAATTAGTACAGCAAACTCCGATGATAAAAAGCACTCACATGGGGAATATTAACCTAATGAGACTGGCAGTAAATAGGGGGGAATGGGACTAGCACAATGTTTCTTCTTAAAGCTCATTTCTCGTTAATCTGACTGGCAAGGCCTGGGGTTTGCTCACTTCATCTTCAGTTGTATTAGGTCTGCACACTGCAGTGCTGGTTCCTTGCTGAGAGTGAGGAAGGAAATGCCCTTAAGTCTAGCGAAGCATTGAATTGTTGAGGCAATTCGCCCATTGTATGTTAGAGACTAGTCGTAATGCCTAGATGAAACTGTTTCGGGAGGAAGGAACCTCCTTATGCAGTTCTGTTCGTGCAGCACTATTCTTATCTATTTGCTACCACCCTCTGACTGCATGTCTGCCCTGCTGCCTATGTTTCTTAGATCATAAGAACATAAGAAATAAGAGCATTAACCCAGTCTAATCCCACCTTCCAGCATTCGGTTTGTAACCTGCAGGTTACTGTTCTTGAGGTGCATATGCAGACTCCTTTTAAATGATTTGAGCGGTTCTTCCTCTACGGTTCTCGACACTTCCGTAAATGGAAAGCGTTTCTATCCATCTCCTCACTCCAGAGCCTTCATGGTTTTGCATATCTGTAGCAAATTAGCTCTAAACCTTCTCTTCCCGAAGGAGACAACGCCAGATTCTCTATGTACCTGCACCCTCTCGAAAGCCTTCACATCGTCCCTATTGTGCAGTGCCCAGAATTGGACATAATACTCCAGTTGAGGCAGAACCAGTGTTTTATACATGTTCATCGTAAATTCCTAATTGCTTCAATCATGCATCAATTGTTTCATTGGATATTGACTTAGTACCTGGGACCAGGGAAATGTTTCATTAATGACAGATAGTGGCTATGATTACAAGATCAAAACTGCACATGAGTGGAGAGAACATCCTACATTCTCCAGAGACACTGACTGACTGGTCGCATGTATTTATCATCTGACTGTTCTCAGCTGGCCCATGAAGTGCCTCTGTTCAGTTCAGGACTGAAACTCTGACATTGAATTTCTCCTGCTCAATGGAGAATGTCCTAAATCATCGGCCCCTCAACAGACTGCTGAATTGGCCTCTTATTTCACACCAAACGCCATTTCAGAGCACTGGCCAGGGGGACTGAAGCAGCACCTGATGGGGCTTGGAAAGAGGCTTGAGAGGAGCTGAATAGGGAGGGAAAAAATCCAGCAAGACCTGGGAGGGAATCGACATTTAAATCAGCAACATGAATCAACAGAGAGGAAAAATGATTTCAGCAAATCAATGTGTTTCACTGTATCTGATTAATTCCGTCTCTGATCCAATCTGCTGGTGGTAACTGATAATTATCAATAGGAATGGAAATAGGTCAGAGATCAGGGTAATCACTGTGTGTTGGAATGCCACGAGGAGAAGGACACAGTCTCATCGGCAGACCACTGACTTTCCCCGTGCATCTTCACCCAGTGAGTCACTATTTCAGTGGAAATCGATGCTGCACTGAGTCTTTGGGAATTGCACTTATTGCTGATTACACGGAGGATGTTTGTGAATGGTGGCAAAAGTTGAATCCTATTGGGTAATTAAAGACAATGCATGGTGACATCATTTCCCAGCTACCCAATCAGAATGAATATAGAAATTGGTGGGAATTGTTCTTCAACTCTGGCAGCAACTGTCGAAAGAGAGAAACCCAGTGACCAGATCAGGAGCATAACCCTCCCCAGCATTTTCTGGGAGCTCCAAGTTATCGGTGTTGCTATGGGTACCCGCAAGGGTCCTCACTATGCCTTCCTTGCTATGGAATGTGTGGAACATTCCTTGCTGAGTCCGGCTCAGTCCCATTTTCTCACCCCTTCTTCAGCTACATTGAAGACTGTCCCGGTGCCTCTCCCTGCTCTCGTCCTGAGCTGGAAAATTTCAGTCAATTTGTCTCCTATTTCCACCCTTCTCTCACACTCACATGGTCCATGTCCGTCCCTTCCCTTCCTCGAATTCTCTCTCTCCGTTTCTGGGAAAATCCTATCAACCAGTGTTCGTTATAAGCCAATGGCCAATCACAGCTACTGGGACTACACTTCATCACCTCCACTTCCTGCAAGGACTCCATTCCATTCTCCCACTTTCTCCATCTCCATCGCATTTGTTCTGATGATCCAGCCTTCCATACTAGCCCTTCTGATAAATCTTCCTTTCTCATCACCGAGGATTACCCCACACTGTGCTAGGCAGGACCATCCACTGTGTCTGAATTATTTCACACACTTCTGCACTCACCCCTTCCCCTCCCTCCCAGAATAGCAATTTCATTTTCATCACCTTGCCCCCCACCAGCCGCCATATTCAACAGATCATCGTCTGCCTTCCCGCCACCTTCAGCGTGATGCCACCGCCAATCACATCATCCCCTCAACTCATATTGCTGCATTCTGTCACGTGCTTGCTCAGGCATCTCATTGCAGTCACTACCACCTCTCACCATCTCCATCTGCTGGTGTCCCTGTCTCACGGCATTTACTGGCCACCTCTCACCATCTCCATCTGCTGTTGGCCCTGTCTCACTGCAGTTACTGTCCCCTTTCACCTGCTCTATCTGCTGGTGTCCCTTTCCCACTGCGGTTACGTACCCTCTCAACATCTCCATCTGCCAGTGTCTCTGTCTCACTGCAGTTACTGCTCCTCTCACCATGTCCATGTGCTGGTGTCCCTGTCCAACTGCAGTTACTGACACTTCCACCATTTCCATCTGCAGCTCTCCCTGTCTCACTGCAGTTACAGTCCCCCGCACCATCTACATCTGCTTGTGTCCCTGTCTCACTGCAGTTGCTGTCCCCCTCTCACCATTGACATCTGCTTGTGTCCCTGTCTGACTGCAGTTATTGTCCCCACTCTCACCATCCCCATCTGTTGGTGTCCCTGCCTTACTGCAGTTACTCCCCTCGCACTGTCTCCATCTGCTGGTCGCCCTGTCTCACTACAGTTGCAGTCCCCCTCTCACCACCTCCATCTGCTGGTGTCCCTGTCTGACTGCAGTTAATGCCCCTCTCACCAATTCACAATCACTGTGATTTACAGCTTTATCCATTTTGCTGTGGGTCCAGGATGGGTTTAGTTGAAGTCCATCTGAGCGTTGCTATTTCGCCCTTTTTGAGAAGCAATTCATCAACACTCTGCAGAGCGAGTCCTACCTCAATAGGTCTGATTATCAACAAAATATAATTTCAGAATCAGGTTTACAATCATTTCAGTGCTCAATGCCGTGAATATAAATTGCACTTTCTGTCCTGAGGGAGTGTAGGGAATGGAATATGAAATTGCATTTTGTTTAATTATTTGGGATCCATCAGCTTTTTCTATGATATCACTAATTTAACAATGAGATTGAGAGGGTACTTCACTGCCTTCTTCAGCTCCTGTCTGAATTTAGTCTGGGTTACAGTGTAAATACATGTGTTGGTGCAGGAACAGAGAAGCTGCAGCATCTTTGCTGTTTGTTCTGTGATAAAGAGAGGGTCAGTGCAGGAGGAATAATGCTGAATATCTGCGATTTGCCGATATATGATAAATAAAAAACACTGTCATCCATAACAGTATAAAACTGCCAGATATACCGAAGAGTAAAATAATTGATTTTCTGCGATTCTCCATCTCTGGGTCCTCATGATTCTCTCCATTGCAGTGGCCCCGGAATCCCCTGCAGATTTTGCTGGAGACTAAAATCCGTCTGACAGTCAGAACATTGAGCAGCAAAATCAGAAACACCGGGACAGAAGGGGTTAAAATGTAATGAAACAATTCAAATGCCCCCCATGTGGGAGAGGTAAAGAAGCTCGGTTTCGTGGGACAACCCATGGGAACATTATCAGTAATGTAATGTTGTTCGTGTGTCAAGTACCAGGGGACAAACTCCAAACAGCCCAGCACACCCAACGTTCCGATCACCGCAGCTGCCGTATTTTTGGTGCAATATTTCGTTTTCAGCTTCTCATGACAAATGGCCACAAATCGATCAAAGGTGAAAGCGACTGTGAGCCAGACAGAAACAACTGTGGCTGTATTAAGCAGAACGAAAATGAGAGAACACACAGGAGTAATTCTCAGGAATGAAGCTGCGAAATAAATTGCAACTATCCAAATCAATATGGGACCAGTGATAACCACCTGGAGATCAGCCACTGCCATTCCCACCAGGTAGACAGTGATACATTCGGAGAGACCGCACTTTCCTCGGGACAGGATCACAATCGCCACCAAGTTAACTGGAAGAGAGAGAAAAGGCAGCAGAGAAATTACTGATCAGACCTGGAGACAAAGCAGCAGATGACAGGATCTGGGTTGAAATTTCCAGTTTTGTTGTTGCATCGAACAGTGAAAACGGATTTATTGACCTGGGCAGTGCTTTGCCACAGTGAAATGTTTGAAAACATAATTATGAATAATGTATTGGGAAATTGATACATAAAGTGAAGAAAGTCAGTACCGGATCTACTGGAAGTACTGAGTGAGGATGCAGTGCCAGTGGGGACATGAGAAGGGGTTTTACAGAGATGGAATCCAATGGGTTAATTGGGAATTTGTCTCCAGAATGTTGGTTGTGAAGGGTTGGAGAGAGCTGGATATGTAGCTGTTCTTTTGCTCTGGGTTTAGGGAACCGACAGGGACAGTTACCAATTGGGAAAAGGCTGAAAACTGCAGCGCTGAGTTTGAGTTCTCGTATCGGCCATGATCTAGAATGGCGTAGCAAGCTTGAAAGGGTGAATGGTTTCCTCCTACTCCAATGGTCCTGTATTTCTAACAGGTTGGATGAGGCAGCTGGAGGTGCAGCCAGTGAATGAGATGGAAGGGAGAGAAGGAGAGGGAACTGTTGTAGCTGGAGGGGAGACAGGAGCAAATGGTTTGGGAAAGTGGATAAACTGAAGCAATCGAGGATGAGACAGAGGATTCAATACAGTGAAAGGAGAGGCTCAGATTCACAGGGAGAGACAGCAGCGGAGTGTTACAGGAAATCTAATCGAAAGATCCCAGTAACACAAGTCAATTAATACATTCAAACAATAATCCCTGCAGTTTTTGGTGTTGGAGAACAGTTCATTGTTTATTCGATATAGCCAATATACTTAGTTGTTTTTTCTCCCTGCTCCTTTTCTCCTTCCCTTTCTCTGTAAACTGTTACTTAATGCTACTTTTCATATATGGTTTATTCCTAACATACTGCGCTTGCAGAATGTATTTTTCACCTGCCCCTTGTTTAATAATTATATTCTCAGAGTCAGTTTGTTCAATGGTGAAACGTTTGTGAATAATTTCATGTATCTACAGAACGCCCAAGTCTCCACCTGTTCACCTACACTCTTCGCTTCATCTACAATGCATGGAATAAACAGGATCGAAAGCTTCTTCCAGACAAACCTCACATCACTGAAAGTCCTTCTCCTGAAATTATAAAGTAAACAGTTAGAATGTGGGATATATTAATTTATAAAGCACCAACATCAGCGCTGCAGCTGATTATCTACAGATAAATGGGAGACTCTTGATTCCAACTGATTGGGTGTAAACCAATAAAACATCACGTCAATACTTCCTATTTTACAATGTAGCCCAGTGACAGTGAAGGCTCCACAGTGAAACAGAGATGGAGATGTCAGCAGCAAACTCAATTCGGTCGTCAGATCTCTGAAGCAGCATCAGACACAGACAGAATGAAATAATATTTGACAACAGTGATAACCAATAAATACATTGAAATCCCAGTTAAACTGAGCCATGTAATTGCGGTGGGAGGACATTGTAACACTGAGGCCGTGAGATACCTTATTATCCATCACTGAAAAAACATTTCCTAAAAATATTCCAGGACCGGTTAGATCCACATCATGAAACTATTGAAAGCTACTGATGGTCTGACTCTTAATCCTAATCGAGATGCCTTGTTTGAATACATTCAATATCAAGCACAATGCAGTAAAATTTCCTCGGTTACTTACACCAATGCCATTCAAGATATAATACAGCTCCTGCAAGACCGAAAGAGCAGGCAATGAGGAGATTGCAACTGCAAGTTGCTGGATAAGAACAGGCGGCTGTGTAACACACACAGTGCGAAATAATACCAAATACAGCAGCACCGTTAACACCGATTTGCACCATTAATAGCTGAGATACTGGCTTACCATTAACTCCAAGTACAGGATAGTAAATGCATAAGATTTGCATGATTACTGGATATCCCATTTCTGTGAGAAGCAAAGACTTCTGTTAGCCTGGAATCCACAGCTGCAGCAGGTACTCAGAGCTGATCCATTCCAACGGGTCCTGATTTATCCAGGGGACAAGTCTCCACTGACACGGTTATACCGCTGATCATTGACATTAGTTGCACTCACCTGAACAAACGTATTACATCAGCAGCTTTGACTCTAATGTAAATAATGTGGTGGATCAAATACAATCATTTCAATGTCAATTACTTTTTCATAGGAAGACCTCTCTCGGCAATAAACTTGAAATCTGTATCATACTGGATGTATGCTCCAATTATGAGTGGCATCGTTTATATTTTCTATTTCATTGCATTGGCCTTGTTCACTACTGGCGTTTCTATTGTAAATATAACTGATCTGTCTGCAGTGGGCACTGAATCCAGGGACAAAAGCAATCCCGTTTTACTCTGTTGCTGCCTTTTCTAGTTTAAATGCGAACTTTGAGGATCTGATATGGGATCATGTTGAGGGTACAGCCTAGAAACTGCTGTGGTTGATATTAGGGGACCAACACTCTCCACCTCCATTGGGGAGGCACTCGCAGAGTGATAATATCACTGGTCAAGAAATCCATGGGCCCAACCAAATGGCCTGGTGACATGAATTCAAATTACACCATGACGGCTGTATGAATTAGAGGGAGCTCCCCATCTTTGTATAAAGTGGAGGGGGTCCCTCTGTATATATAAAGTTGAGGGAACATCCTCTCTATGTATAATGTGAATGGAGCTAAAGGACAGAGGATGGAGAGAAATGAACACAAATGGAGAAACGGAGAGAGGATGAAGTAAAAGACAGTAACCTGGGAGCAGAGCGGGATGGCGAATGGCAATCTGCAAGGAAGCTGTTGTGGAGCGGCGGCAGGCTCTCTCTTACTCCCTGTGTCTTTGTAAGGTGACTGGTTGGGTAAGTAACAGCTGTTACTGCATTTAAATTGCTTAAAAATTGAGAACTTTAAAAGAAACCTCAAGTGATAAGGTGAGTAGTATTACTTAAATTAGAGTAATTTATTAAGGACTTTAATTTGTAGTGGTTAGTGTCTTGAGTGGAACAAGACCCCGAGTGTTATTAGTATATTTTCAAGGGGGTAACTAAATGTATTTAAAGGTAAATCATGGTAGGAGAGCTCAGCTCCGTGGTGTGCTCCTCCTACACGATGTGGGAAATCAGGGATGGTTCCAGTGTCCCTGACAACCATGTGTGCAGGAAGTGTATCCCTTCGCAGCGACTGACTACCCGAAATACGGAGCTAGAGCTGCGGGTGGATACACTGTGGAGCATCCGTGATGCTGAGAACGTCGTGGATAGCACGTTTAGAGAGGTGATCACACAGGTAATGGCAGCACAGGCGGAAAATATATGGGTGACCACCAGGCAGAGTAGTAGGCACAGGCAGGTAGTACAGGAGTCCCCTGTGGCCATCCCCCTCTCAAACCGATATATTGCTTTGGATACTGTTAGGGGGTGGGGGGTGGTGGGAAATGACCTCCCAGCAACAGCCAGGTCCGTGGCACCAAGGCTGACTCTGCTGCACACCAGTGCGGGGGGGGGGGGGGGGGGTGGGGGGAAGGAGTGGAAGAGCTATAGTGATCGAGGTTTATATCATAAGTGGAACAGATAGGCGTTTCTGTTGCCACAAACGTGATTCCAAGATGGTATGTTGCCTCCCTGGTGCTCGGGTTAAGGATGTCACGGAGCGGCTGCAGGAGATTATGAAGGGTGAGGTTGAGCTACCAGAGGTCGTGGTACACATTGGTACCAATGACATCGGTAGAAAACGGGATGAGGTCCTGCAACAAGAATTTAGGGTGCTAGGTGGCAGTATAAAAAGCATGACCTCTAAGGTTGTAATCTCTGGATTACTCGTGGTGCCACGTGCTAGTGAGTTTTTAAATAAGAGGACAGAGCAGATGAATGAGAAGCTGAGGAGATGGTGCAGGAGGGAGGGCTTTAGTTTCCTGGATCACTGGGTCTGTTTCTGACAAGTGTGGGACCTGTACAGGTTGGACGGGTTTCACCTGAACTGGAATGGGACAAGTATCCTTTCTGGGAGATTTGCTAGTTCTGTTGGGGGGAGGGGGTGGTGGGGGTGGGTTAAACTAATTTGGCAGGGGAATGGGATACAGATTCATGGTACAGTATGGAGTAATGTGGAGCAGAAATTGAGTCTGCCTGGAAGGCAGAGCAAATCTAGACCTGGTGAGGCACAAGGGAAAGTTGAAAGGTTGGATTGCATCTGTTTCAATGCAAAGTGTCTTACTAGTAAGGCAGATGAATTGAGGACGTTGATTAGCACATGGGATTATGATATTATTGCTGTCACAGAGACATGGTTGAGGGAGGGACAGGACTGGCAGCTCATTATGCCAGAGCATAGAATCTTCAGACGCGACAGGGCAGGGGATAACAGAGGAGGTGGCTTTGCACTGTTGATCAAGGAGTCAATTACTGCAATAAGAAGGAATGACATCTTAGAAGGTTCCTCAAATGAGGCCATTTGGGTAGAACTTTACAAAAAGGGGCAATCACTTGGCTGGGTGTGTAATACAGGCCTCCAAACAGTCAGGAAGAGATAGAGGAGCAGATATGTAGGCAAATCTCTGAGAGGTGTGAAAATAATAGGCTAATAATAGTCGGGGATTTCAACTTCTCCAATATTAACTGGGATAGTCTTCGTGCAAAAGGGTTATAATGCATACAGGAGAGCTTTTTGAGCCAGTATGTAGAAAATCCTACAAAGGAAGGGACAGTACTGGACCTAATCCTAGGGAATGAAGCCGGTCAAGTGGTAGAAGTGTCAGTGGGGGAGCATTTCGGGGATTGCGACCATAACTCTGTAAGATTTAAAGTAGTTATGGAAAAAGACACAAATGGACCAGAAATAAAGGTATTGAATTGGGGCAAGGTCGATTTCAATATGATAAAACAGGATTTGGCCAAAGTGGCCTGGGAGCAGCTATTTGTAGGAAAGATTACATCACATCAGTGTGAGTCATTCAAATAGGAATTAGTGATAGTCCAGAGCCAACATGTACCCGTTAAGGTGAAGGGTACCAGGGAACCCTGGATGTCAAGGGATATAGAGCATTGGATCAGGAAAAAAGGAGGTTTGAGGAAGATCCCAAGTGCTGAAAACCGTGGAGGCACAAGAGGAGTGTAGAAAGTGTCGGGTGGCACTTATAAAAGTAAATCGGAGAGCGAAGAGGGGGCATGAAAAAACACTGGTGGGCAAGATAAAGGAAAATCCCAAGGCGTTTTATAAGTATATCAAGGGTACGAGGAGAAGAGTAGGGCCCATTAGGGACCAACGTAGCAATCTTTGTGTGGGGCCAGAGGACATAGGTGAGGTTTTAAATGATTACTTTTCATTGGTGTTCACTATGGAGAAGGACGATGTAGATGTAGAGACCATGTAGGGGGATTGTGATATACTTGAACATATTAGCATTGAAAGGGAGGAAATATTAGCTGTTTTAGCAGGCTTAAAATTGGATAAATCCTCAGGCCCACATGTGATGTTTCCCAGGCTGTTATGTGAGGCAGGGGAGGAGATAGCAGGGGCTTTGACACAAATGTTCAAATCCTCTCTGGCCACAGGAGAGGTACCAGAGGACTGGAAGACAGCGAATGTGGTACGATTGTCACGAAGCGTAGTAGGGATAAATCAGGTAATTACAGGCCGGTGAGTCTAACATCAGTAGTTGGGAATACATTGGAAATAAATCTAAGGGACAGGATTAATCTCCATTTGGAGAGGCAGGGATTAATCAGAGATAATCAGCATGGCTTTGCCAGGGGGAGATCGTGACTAACTCACTTGATTGAATTTTTCGAGGCAGTCACTAGATGTGTCGATGAGGGTAAAGCAGTAGATGTAGTATCCATGGATTTCAGTAAGGCTTTAGATAAGGTCCCGCATGGGAGATTTGTGAAGAAGGTGAGAGCCCATGGGATCCAGAGCAATTTGCCAAATTGGATTCAAAACTTTCTTAGTGGCAGGAGGCAGAGGGTAATGGCCGAGGGCTGTTTTTGCGATTGGAAGCCTGTGACCAGTGGTGTACCACAGGGATCGGTTCTGGGACACTTGCTGTTTGTAGTGTGCATTAATGATTTAGACGTGAATATAGACGGTATGATCAGTAAGTTCGCAAATGACACGACAATTGGTGGTGTTGGAAATAGTGAGGAGGAAATACTTAGGTTACAGGGAGAAATAGATGGGCTGGTAAAATGGGCGGAGCAGTGGCAAATGCAATTTAATCCCGGAAAGTTTGAGGGAAAGCATTTTGAGAGGACGAACAAGGCAAGGGAATACACAATGGATGGCAGGACCCTAGGAAGTACAGAAGGTCAGAGGGACCCCGGTGTACTTGTCGATAGATCACTGAAGGCAGCAGCATAGGTATATAAGGTGCTTAGGAAGGCATATGGGATACTTGCCTTTATTAGCCGAGGCAAAGAATATAACAGCAGGGAGGTTATAATGGAGCTGTATAAAACACTAGTTAGGCCACAGCTGGAGTACATTGTACAGTTCTGGCCACCACACTATAGGAAGGATGTGATTGCATTGGAGAGATTGCAGAGGAGATTTACCAGGATGTTGCCTGGACTGGAGCATTTCAACAATGAAGAGGCTCGGGTTGTTTTTCTTGGAGCACAGAAGGCTGAGGGGTGACATGATTGAGGTATACAAGATTATGAGGGGCATTGATAGGTTACATAGAAGAAAACGTTTTCCCTTAGCGGAAGGATCAAGAGCCAGGGGGCAGAGATTTAGGGTAAGAGGCAGGAGGTTTAGAGGAGATTTGAGGAAACATTTTTTTTCACCCAGAGGATGGAACCTGGAACGCACTACCTGAAGAGGTGGTGGAGGCAGGAACCCTCACAACATTTAAGAAGTATTTTGATGAGCACTTGAAATGCCATAGCATACAGGGCTACGGGCCAAGTGCAGCAATCTGGGATTAGAATAGTTGGGTGCTGTATGGCCGGCACAGATACGATGGGCCGAAGGGCCTTTTTCTGTGCTGTATATCTCTACGACCATGACTATGACTCCAACTCCAGGTGTGTTCTGACGAGGGCTTTCTACAACTGAAGCATTACTTCTACCTCCTTGTATTCTAGTCCTCTGGATATAAAGATCTATAGTCACTCTCATACATCTATTTATAGGAACGTAGGGACAGGAAGAGGCCATCTGACCCTTTGAGCTTGTTTTATCATTGAATGAGATGATGGCTGATATCTGCTCTAACACAACATCTCCACTTTTGCCTCTGATCCCGAAATATATTTGGTTCACAAAAATCTATCAATGTCAGATTTAAAATTTGCAATTAACCTTGCATCAATTTCTGTTTGCAGAAGAGGGTTTTAGAATTCGAACAGCCTGTTCGTGTAGAAGTGTTTCTCCACTTTACTCCTGAAAGATCTGGTTCGAAATGACTATATTCCGAGTCCTTACCCTCAATTATGCGGAGTGCCTGGAGAAGCTGGGATTGATCTCCTTAGGACAGAGAAATCTAAGAGGAAATTTGATAGAGGTGTTGAAAGTCATTCAAGTTGTTGATGGAGTGGGTAAGGAAGTAGTTCCCAATGGCCGAAGAGCTAGTAACCAGAGGACACAGATTTAACTTGACTGGCAAAGGAACAAGAAACGGCATGGTGACATTTTTTTTAAGCATCGTGTTGCTGTGATCTGGAATGTACTTCTTGAAATAGAGGTGGACGCAGATTCAATTTTAGCATTCAATATATAATTAGATGAGAATGTGAATGGGTAAATACAGGGCTATGGAGAAAGATCTGGGGAATGAGATTAATTACACAGCTCTACCGAAGAGGCAGTGCAAGCACGATGGGCCGAACAACCTTCATTCTGTGATATATCATTTTACGATACTATGAAAAGTAATGTTCGTTTAATAATTTCATCTTTTCCCTTTTTCGTTTTCTTTGGGGGCGGGCGATTTGGTGGAGTGCTTCATAAGGTTAGTGTCAATGTGTATCTCCAAAATACTGACAATGAGTAACCTTGGTCCTGTCCTATTAAATTATTCAGTTGCTTTTATAACACTTAGTTTCTGTGTCTGCGTCTCATCGTGGTATGATGCTGAGCGCGGTGATGTAGATTTGCATCTCAGCAGCTGTCATTGGGGAGATACGAGAGGAAAAAGTGGCGCAATGCTTCTCCCTGTGTCTTCGTGGGTTTCCTCCGGGTGCTCCGGTTTCCTCCTACAAGCCAAAGACTTGCAGTTTGATAGGTAGATTGACCATTAGCAATTGCCCCTAGTATAGGCAGGTGGTAGGGAAATATAGGGACAGGTGGGGATGTGCTAGGAATATGGAATTAGTGTAGGATTAGTATAAATGGGTGGTTGATGGTCGGCACAGACTCGCTGGGCCGAAGGGCCTGTTTCGGTGCTGTATCTCTAAAACTAAAACTAAAACTAAAACTAAAACTAAATGTGATTACTTTCTGACATTTCATCCATTTCCTTTCTCTCTCGGGTTACAATACAGCATACAACACTCCAGGTGGACCCAGACCAATATTCTATTGAATATTTTCATTATTTCTAGATTTCTCTCAGTTCGACACCCAATTCCGAAAATGTTGCATCGGAATTTAAGAGGAAGTCATCCAACACCTCACGCTGGTTCACCCCTTCAGGTCCAACATGACTGATAATCTTCTCTCCATTTACTCGTCTTGCTTCCTTTGCTTTAATCTCCTTGTCCAACAACAAAATATCAATCTCAAGAATTAAAATTTCAATTGATTTTGTCTGGAAAGTGTTTTGAAGGGCAGAGTGCTGGACTTAAACTACTCCCCCTATGAAGTTTAGCTTTCCGACATCACTCCTGAACGGCCAAGCTCGAATATTGAGATTATCGCCCCTTTGTTTTGGACTCTGATACCAGACGGGACAGTTTATGTCCACCGAGCTAGTAGGGGAGAGTTAGGCGTAGTGTTAATGCCCGGAGATAGTAATCCAGAGTTCAATACTAATGCCCTGGGGTTACACGTTCCCATTCACAACAAGACAGTGGGTGGAATTGAAAATCAATTAATTAAAATAAATCGAGAATTAGAATTTAGTATCTGTAATAATGCCGGGAATCTGTCATCGATTGCTGGAAAAGCCTATCTGGTTTCTAGTGTCCTCTCGCGAAGGATATCTGCCGCCCTTACCCGGTCTGGCCTCCAGATGACTCCAATCTGGTTGACCATTATATCCACTCGTAAATGGCTTAGCAAGACACTCAGTTTAAGGGCATTAAGGGATGGGCAACAATTGCTGGCCTTGCAGCCGCGCCACACCTTGAAATAATGCAAATAAAATATTTCATTTCTCTCAAACACCTCAATTAGGTCATACATGACTCTTCTGTATGTTCTCCTAATTTAGCCAGTGTATCATTCTGGTGAATCTGTGCTGCACCTGATAAATGGACAATATATTATTCCTGAGCTGTTGTGCCCAGCATTGACTGTGGTCGAAACACAACCACATAAAACGAGAGCATAACATCAACCCCTTTATATGCCTGCTTCCTTGAATTTCAATGTAATATTACATTCTCCCTCTTCATTTATTGTGGATATTTACACTGCATTTTAAAATTATTTCTTCCTGCAGGTCTATAAATTTCTTTGCTTTTACAACCTGCCGAGCATCTTTATTTCCTAAATTGCGGCAGTGACTGCTGTTCAGATCTATGTCATTGGCTGTGATACATTTTGGCACATCCTGAGTTACTGAGAGGCGCTATGGAAATGTACATTTTAGTTTCCTTTTTTAATCAAATTCCGAAACCTCTTTTTTGTGGGATCTGTGTCCTGGAGGGTAACACTTCCCCTCAACACAGAGCAATCTGTATTGAGTTATCAATCTGCCACTGCACATGAAATTCCGCGAGTCAATTTATGATTGTGCTCTCCATTTGTTTTACCACAGATCAGCTAATAACACCAGTGATATCTCTTGATCAACCACCTGGGGTGTATGCTGTTGGAGAGACGGTCATCATTACCTGCACCATGAATGAGGATAGTCACCTTCTACTTTTACAGAGATGTAAACAACTCATCCAATCAATGTCCACCAATCAAATCATCTCAAAGGAGAACATTGGAACATTTCAGGTTACTGCTACTAACCAAGGAGAGCGGTATCAATGTCGATATGTAAAATCCTTCAACTATACGAGTGGGTCTGTTATTACACTATATCCACAGCGAGAGTTACTGAGTGTGTCTGTTATAATGGTATCTCTTTAGGTAGGTTCATCGTGAGGGTCTGTTAGTATTGTATCACCGCAGGGAGAGTCACTGAGTGGGTATGGTATTGTAGTATCTCCAACGGGAGAACCAGTGAGTGGGTCTTTTATTACAGTATGTCCACAGGGAGACGGACTGAGTGGGTCCATGTATTATAGTATCTCGCAGTGAAAGTAACTGAGTGGGCCTGTTAATGTAGTACCTCCACGGGGAGAGTTACTTAATGGGCCTGTTATTGTAGTGCTGCCACATTAAGAGTGACTGAGTGGGTCTGTTTTTATAGTACCACCACCACATGGCGAGGGGCTGAGTGGGAGCTTGTTATGGAATAACCACAGGAAAATTGACTGAGTGTGTCTGTTATCCCACTATTTTGACAGGGACAGTCACTGACTGGGTCTGTTATTATGGTATCTCCGCGGGGAGACTGACTGTGTGGGCATTTTATTACTGTATCTCCACTGGGAGAGTCACTGAGTGACTCTGTTATTATAGTATCTCCACAGAGAGAGTGACTAATTTGGTCTGTTGTTACATTATCTCCACACGGAGAGTGACAGCGAGTGTCTGTTCTTATAGTACCTTCACAGAAAGAGAAAGTGAGTGCTTTTGTGATTATAGTATGTCCACAGGGAGACTGGCGGGGAGGGCGCAGTTCCAGACCTGTAAGTATTTTAATTTATTTATTTAGAGCTACAGCACTGAAACAGGCCCTTCGGCCCACTGTGTTTGTGCCGACCAACAACGAACCATTTTTACTAATCCCACATTAACCCCATATTCTCTACCACATCGCCACCATTCTCCTACCACCTCCCTACACTAGGGGCAATTTACAATGGGCAATTTACCTATCAACTGCCTCTTTGGAGGTGGAAGGAAACCGGACCACCAGATGAAAACCAAGCAGACACAGGGAGTTTGCAAACTCCGCACAGGCAGTATCGAGAACTGAACCCGGGTCGCTGGAGCTGTGAGGCTGCGGTGCTAACCAGTGCGCCACTGTGCCACCTTAGTATAAAAAGCTTACCTCGGGGATTCACGGCCTTCATCCAGGGAGAAGACTTGGACGGTGTAGTTCCAGACCTATAATTATAAAAAACTTACCTGGGGGATTCGCGGCCGACATCCAGGGAGAACACTCGAAGGGCGGAGTACCTGAACTGTAAGTATAAAAAACTTACCTTTGATTAAAAAAAACTGAAGAAAAACCTAACAAAAAAACTGTAAAAGTGACGCCACCAGAAAGCTGTCACCTGATTGGCTGGTCGGGAATTTGTACTGAATTTAAAAATAAAATATTGATAAAAATTGATTATAACCCGAATTAACTAATTAATAAGTAGAGTAACTAAACCAGAGGGAGGAGATTACTGTATTTAGACAGCATGTAATATTTATAGCAGAAAGCTAGCACTAGGGATCACACAGTTAATTGTAACATAATTTAGTAAGGATTTAATGGTATTTATTTATTTTAAATTAATTTATTAATTAGTGCTGGAAGTGTCAGTTAGAGGGGTAAAATGCTTCACCTGGGAGATGTGGGAGGTCCGTGACATTTCCAGCGTTCTGGACGACTACATCTGCAGGAAGTGTACCCAGTTGCAGCTCCTCACAGACAGCATGGATCGATTGGACCAGCAACTGGATGCACTTAGGAGCATGAAGGTGGCAGAAAGCGCCATAGACAGGAGTTTTAGAGAAGTGGTTACACCCAAGGTGCAGGCAGATAGAAGGGTTACCGCTAGAAGGGGCAGGCAGTCAGTGCAGGAATCCCCTGTGGCTATCCTCCTCTCTAACAAGTATACCGTTTTGGATACTGTTGGGGGCGGGGGGGTGGGGGGGGGTGGCCTTATCAGTGGAAAGCAGCAGCCAGAGCAGTGGCACCACGGCTGGTACTGTTGTTCAGCAGGAAGGGACAAAGTCCAGAAGAGCAATAGTTATAGAGGACTTTATAATCAGGCGCTTCGGTGGACGTGAAAGAGACTCCAGGATGGTTTGTTGCCTCCCTGCTGCCAGGGTAAAGGATGTCTCTGAACGGGCAGGCGGCATTCTGAAGGGGGAGGGAGAACAGCCAGAGGTTGTGGTACACAAAGGTACAAACGACATAGGCAGGAAGAGTGACGAGATCCTGCAGAGGGAGTTTAGGGAGTTCGGTAGAAAGTTAAACGAAAGGATCTCGTCACTCTTCCTGCCTATGTCGTGGCTGAACAGCTGGTGTAGAAAGGAGGGTGTCAGATATCTGGATCATTGGGATCTCTTCAGGGACAGGTGGGACCTGTGCAAGAAGGACGGATTGCATCTAAACTGGAGGGGCATAAATATCCTGGCTGCGAGATTTGCTAGCGTCACTCTGGAGGGTTTAAACTAGTGTGGCGGGGGAGAACAAAGAACAAAGAACAAAGAAAATAACAGCACAGGAACAGGCCCTTCGGCCCTCCAAGCCTACGCCGATCCAGATACTCTATCTAAACATGTCGCCTATTTTCTAAGGGTCTGTATCTCTTTACTTCCTGCCCATTCATGTATCTGTCTAGATACATCTGTCGTGCCCGCGTCTACCACCTCCGCTGGCAACGCATTCCAGGCACCCACCACCCTCTGCGTAAAGAACTTTCCACGCATCTCCCCCCTAAACATTTCACCTTTCACTTTGAACTCGTGTCCCCTTGTAATTGAAACTCCCACTCTGGGAAAAAGCTTCTTGCTATCCAACCTGTCGACACCTCTCATGATTTTGTACACCTCAATCAGGTCCCCCCTCAACCTCCATCTTTCTAATGAAAATAATCCGAATCTACTCAACCTCTCTTCATAGCGAACGCCCTCCATACCAGGCAACATCCTGGTGTACCTCCTCTGCACCTTCTCCAAAGCATCCACATCCTTTTGGTAATGTGGCAACCAGAACTGCACGCAGTATTCCAAATGTTGCGGAACCAAAGTCCTATACAACTGTAACATGACCTGCCAACTCTTGTACTCAATACCACGTCTGATGAAGGAAAGCATGCCGTATGCCTTCTTGACCACTCTATTGACCTGCGTTGCCACCTTCAGGGAACAATGGACCTGAACACCCAAATCTCTCTGTACATCAATTTTCCCCAGGACTTTTCCATTTACTGTTTGGAGAGAACCTGAGCAGTAGGACAGCAGGTGAAATAAATGAGGGAGAACTAGTTAATAAGGCCAGTGAGACTAAGAGGAAGAGCAGGCAGAGACTGGCAGCCTGAAGTGCATTTGTTTCAATGCGAGAAGTAGAACAGGTACGGCAGATGAACTTAGATCTTGGATTAGGACTCAGAAATATGATGTTGTTGCTATTACAGAGACTTGGTTGAGGGAAAGACAGGATTGGCAGCTAAATGTTCCGTGATTTAAAAGCTTCAGGCGGGATAGAGTGGGATGTAAAAGGGGTGCGGGAGTTGTATTACTGGTTAAGGAGAATATTACAGCTGTACTGCGGCAGGACACCTCGGAGGGGTAATGCAGCAAGGCAATATGGGTGGAGCTCAGGAACAGGAAGGGTGAATTCACGATGTTGGTGGTTACGACAGGCCTCCAAACAGCCAGCGGGAGGTAGAGGAGCAGATATGTAGACAGATTTTGGAAAGATGTAAAGGTAAAAGATGTAAAGGTAATGGTGGTTAATTTTAACTTCCCCGATATTGACTGGGACTCACTTAGTGCTAGGGGCCTGGATGGGGCAGAATTTGTAAGGAGCATCCAGGAGGACTTCTTTAAACAATATGTAGATAGTCCAACTAGGGATGGGGCCGTACTGGACCTGGTATTGGGGAATGAGCCCGGCCAGGTGGTCGAAGTTTCAGTAGGGGTGCATTTCGGAAACAGTGACCATAATTCCATAAGTTTTAAGGTACATGTGGATTAGGATAAGAGTGGTCTTCGGGTGAAGGTGCTAAATTGGGGGAAGGCTAATAATAACAATATTAAGCAGGAACTGAAGAATTTAGATTGGGGCGGCTATTTGAGGGTAAATCAACATCTGACATGTGGGAGTCTTTCAAACGTTAGTTGATTAGTATCCAGGACCAGCATGTTCCTGTGAGGAAGAAGGATAAGTTTGGCAAGTTTCAGGAGCCTTGGATAATGCGGATATTGTGAGCCGAGTCAAAAAAGAAAAGGAAGCATTCGTAAGGGCTACAAGACTGAGAACAGGCGAAGCCCTTGAGGAATATAAAGACAGTAGGAAGCAACTTGAGCAAGGATTCGGGAGGGCTAATAGGGGTGATGAAATGTTATTGGCAAACAGGATTAAGGAAAATCCCAAGGCTTTTTATACGTATACAAAGAGCAAGAGGGTTACCAGGGAAAGGGATGGCCCACTCAAGGACAGAGGAGGGATCCTATGTGTGGAGCCAGAGGAAATGGGCGAGGTACTAAATGAGTAATTTGCATCAGTATTCACCAAAGGGAAGGACTTGGTCCATGATGAGTCGAGGGAAGGGAGTTCAGATAGTCTGGGTCATGTCGCTTCAAAAAGGAGGAGGTGTTGGGCGTCTTGAAAGACATTAAGGTAGATAAGTCCCCAGGACCTGATGGGCTGTACCCCAGAATACTGACGGAGGCAAGGGAAGAAATTGTTGGGGCCTCGACAGACATCTTTGTATCCTCATCGGCAACAGGAGAACTCCCAGAGGACTGGAGAATAACCAATGTTGTTCCTTTGTTTAAGAAGGGTCAAGAGCCAGGGGACATAGATTTAGGGTAAGAGGCAGGAGGTTTAGAGGAGATTTGAGGAAACATTTTTTTCACCCAGCGAATGGAATCTGGAACGCACTACCTGAAGAGGTGGTGGAGGCAGGAACCCTCACAACATTGAAGAAGTATTTTGATGAGCACTTGAAATGCCATAGCATACAGGGCTACGGGCCAAGTGCAGGAATATGGGATTAGGATAGTTGGGCGCTGTGTGGCTTGCACAGATACGATGGGCCGAAGGGCCTGCTTCTGTGCTGTATAACTCGATGACTATGACTATGACTCCAACTCCAGGTGTGGTCTGACGAGGGCTTTCTACAACTGAAGCTTTACTTCTACCTCCTTGGATTCTAGTCCTCCAGATATAAAGATCTATAGTCACTCTCATACATCTAGTCATAGGAACGTAGGGACAGGAAGAGGCCATTTGACCCTTCGAGCTTGTTTTATCATTGAATGAGATTATGGCTGATTTCTGCTCGAACACAACATCTTCACTCTTGCCTCTGATCCCGAAATATATTTAATTCACAAAAATCTATCAATGTCAGATTTAAAATTTGCAATTAACCTTGCATCAATTTCTGTTTGCAGAAGAGAGTTTTATAATTCTAACAGCCTGTTCGTGTAGAAGTGTTTCTCCACTTTACTCCTGAAAGACCTGGTTCCAAATGTTGACTATATTCAGGGTCTTTACCCTCAATTATGCGGAGTGACTGGCGAGGCTGTGATTGATCGCCTTAAGACAGAGAAATCTAAGAGGAGATTTGATAGAGGTGTTCAAAATCATTCAAGTTGTTGATGGAATGGCGAGGCAAAAAGTTCCCAATGGCCGAAGAGCTAGTAACCAGAGGACACAAATTTAACTTGACTGGCAAAGGAACAAGACACGGCATGATGCCATTTTTTAATGCATCGTTTTATTGTGATCCGGAATGTACTTCTTGAAATAGAGGTAAAAGCAGATTCAAAATTAACATTCAATATATAATTAGATAAGAATGTGAACAGTTAAATACAGGGATATGGAGAAAAATCAGGGAAATAACATTGATTACACAGCTCTACCAAAGAGGCAGCGCAAGCACGATGGGCCGAACAACCTTTATTCTGTGATATATCATTTCATGATCCTATGAAAAGTAATGTTCGTTTAATAACTTCAGTTTTTCCTTTTTAGTTTATTTTTGGTGGGGAGGGATTTGGTGGAGTGCTTCGTAAGGTTAGTGTCAATGTGTCTCTCTAAAATACTGACAAGCAGTAATCATGGTCCTGTACCATTAAATTATTCAGTTTCTTTTATAACATTTAATTTCTGTGTCGGTGTCTCATCGTGTTATGACGTTGATAGTGGTGATGCAGTTTTGCATCTCAGCAGCTGTCATTGGCAAGACACGAGAGGAAATGTGGTTATTTTCCGACCTTTCATCCATTTCCGTTCTCTATTGAGGGTTACAATACAGCACACAACACTTCAGGTGGTCCCAGACCAATATTCTGTTGAATATTTTCAATACTTCTAGATTTCTCTCAGTTCGCCACCCAATGCCTAAAATGTGGCATCGGAATTTAAGAGGTCATCCAACACCTCTTGCTGGTTCAGCCCTTCAGGTCCGACATGACTGATGTTTATCTTCTCTCCATTTGCTCGCCTTGCTTCCTTTGCTTTTATCCCCTTGCTTAACAACAAAATATCATCCTCAGGAATTAATATTTTAATTAATTTAGTCTGGAAAGTGTTTTGAAGGACGGAGTGCCAGACTTAAACTACTCCACCTGTGAAGTTAGCTTCCTGACATCACTCCTGAACGGCGAAGCTCGAATATTGAGATTATTGGACCTTTGTTTTGGACTCTGACACCAGACGGGACAGTTTCTGTCCGCCGAGATGGTAGGGGAGAGTTAGGTGTAGTGTTAATTCCCGGAGCTAGTAATCCAGAGATCAATGCTAATGCCCTGGGGTTTCACGTTCACAAGACAGTTGGTTTAATTGAAAATGAATTAATTAAAATAAATCGTGAATTAGAATCTAGTATCTGTAATAATGCCAGGAAACTGTCATCGGTTGCTGTAAAAGCCTATCTGGTTTCTCGTGTCCTCTCTCGAAGGATATCTGCCGCCCTTACCTGGTCTGGGCTGCAGATGACTCGAATATGGTTGACCATTATCTGCCCTCTTAAGTGGCTCAGCAAGACATTCAGTACAAGGGCATTTAGTGATGGGCAACAAATGCTGGCCTTGCAGCCACGCCACACCTAGAAAGAATGCACATAAAATATTTCATTTCTCTCAGACAACTGAACAAGATCATGCATGGCTCTTCTGTATGTTCTCCTAATTTAACGAGTGTATCATTCTGGTGAATCTGCGCTGCACCTGATAAATGGACAGTATGTCATCCCTGAGCTGTTGCGCCCAGCATTGATTGTGGTCTAAACACAGCCACATAAAACGAGAGCATAACTTCAACACCTTCATATGCCAGCCTCCTTGAATTTCAATATAATATTTCATTCTCCCTCTTCATTTATTGTGGATATTTACACTGCATTTCTAAATTATTTCTGCTTTCAGGTCTATAAATGTCTTTGCCTATCATCTTTAGTTCCAAAATTGCAGCAGTGACTGCTGTTCAGATCTACGTCATTGGCTGTGATACGTTTTGGCACATCCTGAGTTACTGAAAGGCGCTATGGAAAATACATTTTACTTTCATATTTTAATCAAATTCCGAAATCTCTATTTTCTGTGATCTGTGTCCTGGAGGGTAACACTTCCCTTCAACACAGAGCAATCAGTATTGAGTTATCAATCTGCCACTGCACATGAAATCCCGCTAGTCAATTTCTAATTGTGCTCTCCATTTATTTTGCCACAGATCCGCTAACAACACCAGTGATATCTCTTGATCAACCGCCTCGGGTGTATGCTGTTGCAGTGACAGTCACCATTACCTGCACCCTGAATAGGGATAGTCGCGATAAAACCTTCTACTTTTACAGAGATTATCAACAGCTGTCCACCAATCAAATCATCACAAAGGACAACGTTGAAACTTTTCAGGTGATTGGTGCAACCAAGGAGAGCGGTATCAATGTCGATATGTAAAATCATTCAACTATCCGAGTGGGTCTGTTATAATAGTATCTCCACAGGTAGGGTCACCGAGAGGGTCTGTTAGCATAGTATCTCCGCAGGGAGAGTCACTGAGTGGGACTGGTATTGTCAAAGCTCCAGGGGGAGTGCAATTGAGTTCTCTTTTATTGCAGTATGTCCACAGTTAGACGGACTGAGTGGGCCCACGTATTATAGTATCTCCACAGGGAGAGTCACTCAGTGGTTCTGTTGTTATAATTTCTCCAAAGGGAGAGTGGCTGAGTGAATCTGTTTTTCTAGCATCTCCACAGGGAGAATCACTGTGTGGGTCTGTTATTATAGTACATCCACAGGGATGTGAGCAGAGCGGCACTGTTATTACATTATCTCCACGGAGACAGAGTGGGTCTATTATTACATTATCTTCAGAGAGATCGTGCCTGAGTGGGCCTGTTATTATATTGTCTCTGCTGGGAGACAAAGAACAAAGAACAAAGAAAATTACAGCACAGGAACAGGCCCTTCGGCCCTCCACGCCTGCGCCGATCCAGATCCTCTATCTAAACATGTCGTCTATTTTGTAAGGGTCTGTATCTCTTTGCTTCCTGCCCATTCATGTATCTGTATTGATACAGCTTAAAAGACTCTGTCGTGCCCGCGTCTACCACCTCCTAATCCTAATCTGCTCAACCTCTATTCATAGCTAGCGCCCTCCATACCAGGCAACATCCTGGTGAACCTCCTCTGCACCAACTCCAAAGCATCTACATCCTTTTGGTAATGTGGCGACCAGAACTGCACGCAGTATTCCAAATGTGGCCGAACCAAAGTCTTATACAACTGTAACATGACCTGCCAACCCTTGTACTCAATACTCCGTCCGATGAAGGAAATCATGCCGTATGCCTTCTTGACCACTCTATTGACCTGCGTTGCCAACTTCAGGGAACAATGGACCTGAACACCCAAATCTCTCTGTACATCAATTTTCCCCAGGACTTTTCCATTTACTGTATAATTCACTTTTGAATTGGATCTTCCAAAATGCATCACCTCGCATTTGCCCTGATTGAACTCCATCTGCCATTTCTCTGCCCAACTCTCCAATCTATCTATATTCTGCTGTATTCTCTGACAGTCCCCTTCACGATCTGCTACTCCACCAATCCTAGTGTGTTCTGCAAACTTGCTAATCAGACCACCTATACTTTCCTCCAAATCATTTATGTATATCACAAACAACAGTGGTCCCAGCACGGATCCCTGTGGAACACCACTGGTCACACGTCTCCATTTTGAGAAACTCACTTCCACTGCTACTCTCTGTCTCCTGTTGCCCAGCCAGTTCTTTATCCATCTAGCTAGTACACCCTGGACCCCATGCGACTTCACTTTCTCTATCAGCCTACCATGGGGAACCAGACATACTGACTGGGTCTATTATTATAATATCTCCACAGGGAGAATCACTGAGTGGGTCTGTTACTATGGTATCTCTACAGGAAGAGTGACTGAGTGAGTCTGTTATTATAATAGCTCCACAGAGATAGTGACGGAGTGGGTACGTTATTATATTATCTCTACTGGGAGACACACTGACTGAGACTGTTCTTATATTATCTCCACAGAGACAGTCACTTATTGGGTCTGTTCTGATAGGATTCTGCACAGAGAGAATGACTGAATTGGTCTGTTATTAGACTATCGACACAGGGATAGTGGCTGAGTGGGTCTGTTATATACTATTTCTACTGGTAGACACACTGACTGGGTCTGTTATTATAATATCTGCACCTGGAGAATCACTGAGTGGGTTTGTTATTGTAGTAACTCTCCAGGTAGAGTGACGGAGTGACTCTGCTATTATCGTATCTCCACAGGGAAAGTGACTGCGTGAGTCTGTTTTCATAGTTTCCCCAAAGTTCGAGTCACTGATTGGGTCTGTTATTATAGTATCTCCACAAGCAGAATCACTGAGTGGGTCTGTTATTATTGTATCTCTACAAGGGTAGTGACTGAGGGTGTCCGTTTTTTATAGTATCTCTAAATGGAGACTGATTGAGAGGGTTTGTCATTATAGTATCTCTAAATGGAGACTGATTGAGAGGGTTTGTCATTATAGTATCTCCACAGGGAGAGTCGCTGAGTGGGTCTATTATTATAGTATCTCCACAGGGAGAATCACTGAGGGGTCTGTTATTATAGTATCTCCACAGGGAGAATTACTGAGTGGATCTGGTATTATAGTATCTCCACAGGGAGAGTCGCTGAGTGGATCTATTGTTATAGTATCTCCACAGGGATAGCGACTGCGTGTGTCTGTTATTATAAAATCTCCAATGGGCTATGGACAGAGTGGGTCTCTTATAGTATCTCCAAAGGGAGAGTTAGATTGGGCCTGTTATTACAGTATCTCCACAGGGATCGTGACTGACTGGGTCTGTTACTGTATTATTTACAGAAGGAGACTGACTGAATGGGTCTGTTATGATAGTACCTCCACAGGGAGTGTCACTGAGTGGGTCTGATGTTTTAGTTTTTCCACAGAGAGACTGACTTCGTGGTTCTGTTATCATTGTTACATTACATTGTCAAGTTACATGACCAAAAGGATGAAGATGCTTTGGAGAGGGTGCAGAGGAGGTTCACCAGGATGTTGCCTGGTATGGAGGGCGCTAGCTATGAAGAGAGGTTGAGCAGATTAGGATTATTTTCATTAGAAAGACGGAGGTTGAGGGGAGACCTGATTGAGGTGTACAAAATCATGAGAGGTATAGACAGGGTGGATAGCAAGAAGCTTTTTCCCAGAGTGGGGGATTCAATTACTGGGGGTCACGAGTTCAAAGTGAGAGGGGAAACGTTTAGGGGGATATGCGTGGAAAGTTCTTTTTATCAGAGGGTGGTGGGTGCCTGGAACGCGTTGCCAGCAGAGGTGGTAGATGCGGGCACGATAGCATATTTTAAGATGTATCTAGAAAGATACATGAATGGGCAGGAAGCAAAGAAATACAGACCCATAGAAAATAGACGACATGTTTAGATAGAGGATCTGGATCGGCGCAGGCTTGGAGGGCCGAAGGGCCTGTTCCTGTTCTGTAATTCTCTTTGGTCTTTGTTCTTTGTTCTCCACAAGAGGTGTGAGTAAGTGGGTCTGTTATTATAATATCCCGACAGGGAGATTGATTGGTTGCGTCTGTTATTACAGTATCTCCACAGGGAGAGTGACTGAGTGGGTCTGTTATTATAATTCCTCTACCGGTAGATTCGGTCCGTTGTTGTCGTAGCTCCACAGGGAGAGCCACAGATTCGGTTTATTATTTATGTATCTATTTATTTATTTAGAGATACAGCACTGAAGCAGGTTCTTCGGCCCACCGAATCCGTGCCGACCAACAACCACCCATTTATACTAACCCAACAGTAATCCCATATTCCCTACCACCTACCTACACTAGGGGCAATTTGCAATGGCCAATTTACCTATCAACCTCCAAGTCTTTAGCTGTGGGAGGAAACCAGAGAACCCGATGACATCACACGCGGTCACGGGGAGAAAATGCAAGCACTGCACAGGCAGTACCCAGAATCGAACCCGGGTCCCTGGAGCTGTGAGGCTGCGGTGCTAACTGGGTCAGTCTGCTCTTCTCGTGCCTCCATAGTGAGGGTCACTGAGTGGGTCTGTTAGTATAGCATCTCCGCAGGGAGAATCACTGAATCGCTCTGTTGTTATAGTATCTCCATGTTGGGACTCACTGTATGGGCCTATTCTTATAGCACCTCCACGGGGAGAGTCACCGAGATGGTCTGTTATTATAGTATATTCACAGGGAGAGTGACTGAGTGGATCTGTTATTCCAGGATGTCCACAGTGAGAGTCACTGAGTGGGTCGTTTATTACATTATCTCCAGAGGGAGAGTCACTGAGTTAGTCTGTTACTTTTGTATCTCCACTGCGAGCATGACTGAGTGGGTGTATTATTATAGTATCCCCTCAGGGAGAGTCACTGGGTGAGTCTGTTATGATATTATCTCCAAAGGGATAGTGACTTAGACGGTCTCTTATTATGGGGTCTCCACGAGGGGATTCACCGAGTGCGTCTGTTATTACAGTATCTCCACAGTGAGAGTTAATGCGTGGTTCTGTTATTCCAGGTTCTTCGCAGGGAGCGTGACTGAATGGCTCTGTTAGTATCTCGACAATGGGAGTGACTGAGTGGATCTGTTATTATAATATCTCCACAGAGAGAGCCAGTGAGTGAGTCTGTAATTATAAAATCTGCATGGGGAGAGTCAAAGATTGGATATGTTATTATAGTATCGCTACGGTGAGAGTCACTGAGTGTGTTTGCAATTACATTATTTCCCCTGGGAGTGTGACTAAGTGGGTCTGTTATTATAGTATTTTCACAGTGAGAGTGACTGAGTGGGGCTATTATTATAACATCCGTGCGGTGAGAGTCATGAGTGGGTCTGTTTTTATCGTATCTCAACAGGGAGAGTCACTGAGTGGCCCTGTTATTATCGTGTCTGCACAGGTAGCGTAATTGAGTGGGTCGGTTATTTAAGTATCTACACAGGGAGAGTGACTGGGTGGGTCTGTTATTACAGTATCTCCACAGAGAAATTCGCTGAATGGGTCTGTTATTTTATTATCTACACAGGGAGAATCACTGGATGGGTCTACTAATATAGTATCTCCACAGCGAGAGTGACTGAGTGGGTCTGTTATTATTGTATCTCCACAGGGAAGTTCTCTGAATGGGTCTGTTATTTTAGTATCTACACAGGGAGAGAGACTGGGTGGGTCTGTTATTCTCGTATCTCCACAATGCTCTGCCCTACAGTGTGGTGGAGGCAGGTTCAATTGAGGCAATCAAGAGTTAATTTGATTGTTTTGCGAAATGGAAGAAGGTGCAGTGTTATGGGGAGAAGTTGGGGCAGTGGCACTAGGTTAATTGGTCGTTCGGAGCCGGCAAAGACACGATGGGTGGAATGGCCTCCAACTGTGCTGCAAAAACTACGTGATTCTGTGCCAATCTTTGCTTAATTGACATGCTCATGATTTTTCGAACATGCAGCACTAACTGGGGAATTTCCAGTACTGGGGCGCAGGTGGCTCCATAACTCAGGGTTTAGAGCTGGTCTTGGAAATGAGAGGCTGTGAGTCCAAGTAACCACTGGGTCTTGAAAGCATTTTGTTTCGGTTTTAAGTTTACCTTCAAAAAATAGATCATTCCCTTTTATTTTCTAAATAGCTCCAAGGCCAACGTGGGAGAAAGAGGCTCTCTGTCCCTCAATTTCTCCATCTGTCACTATCTGCTCTCTCTCTTACCTTCCCCCGCTCTCTGTAACCAGAGGACAAGATTGAATACAGAAACATACAAACATTTTTGCACAGTAGGAGGCCATTCTGCCCATCATGTCCGTGCTGGCGGAAACATTTTATTTATTCTACTCTCAACTTCCAGCTATTGGCAATAATTGGCCAAAGAGACAGTGAGAAAGGAGCTGAGGATTTAATTTTTTAACACTGTTAGTTGTTGTGATCTGGAATGCGCTGCCTGAATGGCTGGTGGAAGCAGATTCAAAGAACAAAGAACAAAGAACAGTACAGGACAGGAACAGGCCATTCGGCCCTCCAAGCCTGCGCTGATCTTGATGCCTGCCGAAACTAACACCTTCTGCACTTCCGGGGCCCATATCCCTCTATTCCCTTCCTATTCATCTATTTGTCAAGATGTCTCTTAAACATCGCTATCGTATCTGCTTCCACCTCCTGGCAGCAAGCTCCAGGCACGCACCACCCTCTGTGTAAAAAACTTGCCTCGCACATCCCCTCTAAACTTTGCCCCTCGCAACTTAAACCTATGTCCCCTAGTAACTGACGCTTCCACCCTGGGAAAAAGCTTCTGACTATCCACTCTGTCCATGCCGCTCATAACTTTGTAAACCTCTATCATGTCGCCCCTCCACCTCGCTCGTTCCATTGAAAACAATCTGAGTTATTCCAAACTCTCCTCATAGCTAATGCCCTCCAAACCCGGCAACATCCTGAGAAACCTCCTCTGTACCCTGTCCAATGCCTCCACGTCCTTCTTGTCGTGTGGCGACCAGAATTGCACGCAATTTTCTAAGTATGGCCTAACTAAAGTTCTGTACAGCTGCAACATGACTGGCCCATTTTTATGCTGTATGCCCAGACAGATGAAGGCAAGCTTGCCGTATGCCTTCTTGACTACCTTATCCACCTGCTTTGCCACTTTCAGTGACCTGTGGACCTGTCCGCCCGGATCTCTCTGCCTGTCAATACTCCTAAGGGTTCTGACATTTACTTTCTACCTCCCACCTGCATTAGACCTTTCAAACCGCATTACCTCACATTTTAGATTCGATTAGAACATTACAGCGCAGTACAGGCCCTTCGGCCCTCGATGTTGCGCCGATCATCTGACCTACACTATTCCATTTTCATCCATATGTCTATCCAATGACCACTTAAATGCCCTTAAAGTTGGCGAGTCTACTACTGTTGCAGGCAGGGCGTTCCACGCCCCTACTACTCTCTGCGTAAAGAAACTACCTCTGACATCTGTCCTATATCTTTCACCCCTCAACTTAAAGCTATGTCCCCTCGTGTTTGCCATCATCATCCGAGGAAAAAGACTCTCACTATCCACCCTATCTTTGTCCGGATTCAACTCCATCTGCCATTTCTCCGCCCAAGTCTCCAACCAATCTATATCCTGCTGTATCCTCTGACAATCCTCTTCATTATCCACAACTCCACCAACCTTTGTGTCGTCCACAAACTTACTAATCAGACCAGCTACATTTTCCTCCAAATCATTTATGTATACTACAAGCAGCAAAGGTCCCAGCACTGATCCCTGCGGAACACCACAAGTCACAACCCTCCATTACACAGAAACAGGCCATTTGGCCCATCTGGTCCGTGCTGGTGTTAATGCCCCATACGAGCCTCCTCCCACTCCTGTCCATTTCACCCCATCAGCATATCCATCTATTATCTTCCCCTTCTTTTGTTTATCCATCTTCCCCTTAAATCTATCGGTACTATTCACCTCAACCACTCCCTGTGTTAGTGAGTTCCACATTCTCAGCAATCTCTGGGGAAGAACCTTCTCCTGAATTGTTGATTCGAACAGCAAGCTTCTAAAGGGAACTGGGTAAATAGTGAAAAGGAAACATTTGCAGGTCTATGGGGAAAGAGCAAGGGGGCTAGTGGGAGAAATTGGAAATCTGCTCCAAAGAGCTAGGACAGAATGAATGGGCTGAATGGCCTCCTTTTGTAATGTGTTATTCTTGGACTGCTTGGTGATGAAGGATTGTGAAGGAGTGTTTGGTCTGCACCTTCTTATTAAAAACATTAAGCATTACAATAGGATTTTGCAGGGCAGGTTTTTCATAGCTTGCAGGTTAGAGCACTGGACGTAGAAAGCAGAGGTCAAAAATTCACATTTCACTGTAACCTGATTTCAGTTGTTTATCTAAGATTCGTATTTATTGATCCCCTTAATCCCCGTGTTGAATAAAAATATATCAAACTCGGGCAGTTTGGACATTTTTATCTGAGCCCCTGCCTCACCAGCCCGCCAATTGGCACAGGGAGAAGCAGATTACAAGGATAAATGTGGCTGTGAAACAATGGCGTGAGAGGCAGGGGTTTCACTTCCTGGGCCACTGCCACCAGTACTGAGGAAAGAGGAAGCTGTTCCACTGGGACAGGCTTCACAAAAACCGAGCTGGTGAATGGAATAACTAGTACACTGGGTGCAAATCTTGGAACTAACTCCCGAACAGCACTGTGAGTGTACCTACCTTGTGTGGACTGCAGCAGTTCAAGAAGGCGGCTCACCAACATTTTCTCATTGGCAATTAGCGATGGGCAATAATTGATCGGCCTTGCTAGCAATGGCGACACCAGCACAGAACAAATGCCCCAAAAAGAAAAATCCCCATTCCACTGTCAGGAAAACAAAATACCGGCAGCAAATAAGAAAGCTGAATGATGAGCTCATGGGAGCTTCTTGTGCATAAAACTGGCTCCTCCTTCACATAACGCACATTGTTCAAGTACCATTGAAGATCTGAACAGCACCTCTTCTGCAACAAGCCGCACCCCCCAACCCCGCCCAGTTACTCCCCTACCAATAACGAAGCTATTTGACTGAAGTGGCATCATACAGTTCTCCATTAAAGAATTCTGAAACGCTTACTTGTTGTTCTTTCTTGCGAATGTTGGATCAGGTCGTGGGGCAGAGAGAGGAGCTGACAGGGGTGTTACTGGATGAATTATACGAGCCGGGGCTCCTTTTACTGCCTGCGAGTCGGGGGGTGGGGGGAAGGTGGGGGGATGGGGGGCGTGGGTGGGGAGCTGAGGTGGGGGTGAATATTCCACAGCTGGGATAGCTGTGCCAGAGGAGTCCGGGGGTCGAACGATATGTTGTAGATGGACCCTTTCTCTCCGACAAGAGGGCTGGCAAGCGGATGTGGTGGACAAGACAATCATATTTGAAAGGATAGCTCTGATCCCAGTTCCTGGTTCTTTGTCGGCGGTGATAATCAGCAGAAGTGATTTGTACAACAAACAACAAAGTACAAAGAACAAAGAACAGTACAGCACAGGAACAGGCCTTTCGGCCCTCCAAGCCTGCGTCGATCTTGATGCCGGCCGAACCTAACACCTTCTGCACTTCCGGGCCCTATATCCCTCTATTCCCTTCCTATTCATATATTTGTCAAGATGTCTCTTAAACGTCGCTATCGTATCTGCTTCCACCACCTCCCCTGGCAGCAAGTTCCAGGCACGCACCACACACTGGTTAATAACTTGCCTCGCACAACCCCTCTAAACTTTGCCCCTTGCACCTTAAACCTATGTGCCCTAGTAACTGACTCTTCCACCCTGGGAAAAAGCTTCTGACTATCCACTCTGTCCATGCCGCTCATAACTTTGTAAACCTCTATCATGCCGTCCCTCCACCTCCGTCGCTCCAGTGAAATCAATCCGAGTTTTTCCAACCTCTCCTCATAGCTAATGCCCTCCAGACCAGGCAACATCCTGGTAAGCCTCCTCTGTACCCTCTCCAAAGCCTCCACGTCCTTCTGGTAGTGAGGCAACCAGAATTGCACGCAATATTCAAAGTGTGGCCCAACTCAGGTTCTGTACAGCTGCAACACGACTTGCCAATTTTGATACTGTATGCCCAGACAGATGAAGACAAGCATGCCGTATGCCTTCTTGACTACCTTATACACCTGCGTTGCCACTTTCAATACCTGTAGACCTGTACGCCCAGATCTCTCTGCCTGTCAATACTCCAAAGGGTTCTACCATTTACTGTATACCTCCCAACTGCATTAGACCTTCCAAAATTCTTTACCTCACATTTGTCCGGATTAAACTCCATCTGCCATTTCTCTGCCCAAGTCTCCAACCGATTTATATCCTGCTATATGCTCTGACAATCTGGATCATTATCCGCAACTCCACAAACCTTTGTGTCATCCGCAAACTTACTAATCAGACCAGCTACATTTACCTCAAAATCATTTATAAATGCTACAAACAGCAAAGGTCCCAGCACTGATCGGTGGGGAATACCACTAGTCGCATCCCTCCATTCCGAAAAACACCCATCCACTGTTACCCTCCGTCTTCTGTGACCGAGCCTGTTCTGTATCCATCTTGCCAGCCCACCTCTGATCCCGTGTGGCTTCACCTTTTGCACCAGTCTGCCATGCGGGACCTTGTCATAGGCTTTACTAAAGTCCTTCCAGACAACACCCACTGCCCATCCCTTATCAATAATCTTCGTCACTTCCACAAAAAAATCAATCAAGTTCGAAAGACTCGACCTCCCCTTCGCAAAACCATGTTGTCTCTCGCTAATAAGTTCGTTTGTTTCCAAATGGGAGTAACTCCTGTCCCGAAGACACTCTAATAGTTTCCCTGCCACTGACATAAGGCTCATGGATTATCCTTGCCACCATTCTTTAATCAAAGGAACAACATTGGCTATTCTGCAGTCCTCTGGGACCTCACCTGTAGCCAATGAGAATGCAAAGATTTCTGTCAAGGCCCCAACAATTTCTTCCCTTGCCTCCCTCAGTATTCTGGGGTAGTTCCCATAAGGCCCTGGGGACTTATCTACCTTAATTCTTTGCAAGACACCCAACACCTCCTGCTTTTTGATAATGAGATGACTTAGACTATCTGCACTCCCTTCCCTATGCTCATCATCCACCAAGTCCTTCTCCTTGGTAAATACTGATGCAAAGTACTCATTTTATCTCGCCAATTTCCTCTGGCTCCACCATAGATTCCCATCTCTGTCCTTGAGTGGGGCAACACTTTCCCTGGTTACCCTCCTGCTCTTTATATATGTATAAAAAGCCTTGGGATTTTCCTTAATCCTGTTTGCCATTGACTTTTCATGATCCCTTTTAGCCCTCCTAACTCCTTGCTTCAGTTCCTTCCTACTGTCTTTATATTCCTCAAGTGCTTCATCCGTTCCTTGCCTTCCAGCCCTTATGAATGCTTTCTATTTCTTTTCGACTCGGCTCACAATATCCCGTGTTATCCAAGCTTCCCGAAACTTGCCAAACTTGTCTTTCTTCCTCACAGGAACATGCTGGTCCTGGATTCTAATCAGCTGACGTTTGAAAGACTCCCACATGTCAGATGTTGATTTACCCTCAAACAGCCGCCCCCATCTAAATTCTTCAGTTCCTGCCTAATATTGTTTTCATTAGCCTTCCCCCAATTTAGCACCTTCACCCGAGGACTACTCTTATCCTTATCCACAAGTACCTTAAACTTATGGAATTATGGTCACTGCTCCTGTTAATGCTCCCCCACTGAAACCTCGATCACCTGGCCGGGCTCATTCCCCAATACCAGGTCCAGTACGGCCCCATCCGTGGTTGGACTATCTACATACTGTTTCAAGAGGCTCTCCTGGATGCTCCTCACAAATTCTGCCACATCCAAGCCCCGAGCACGAAGTGAGTCCCAGTCAATATCGGGGAAGTTAAAATCACCCACCACGATGACCCTGTTACATTTACATCTTTCCAAAATCTGTCTACATATCTGCTCCTCTACCTACCGCTGTCTGTTGGGAGGCCTGTAGTAAACCCTTAACATCGTGACTGCACCCTTCCTATTCCTGAGCTCCACCCATATTGCCTCGCTACATGACCCCTCTGAGGTGTCCTCCCGCAGGACAGCTGTGATATTCTCCTTAACCAGTAATGCAACTCCCCCACACCATTTACATCCCCCTCTATCCCGCCTGCAGCTTCTAAAGCATGGAACATTTAGCTGCCAATCCTGCCCTTCCCTCAACAATGTCTCTGTAATCGCAACAACATCATATTTCCAAGTACTAATCCAATCTCTAAGTTCGTCTGCCTTACCAGTTATACTTCTCGCATTGAAACAGCCTCAGGGATGCTTGGAACGTTATCCTTGTTTTAACCCTCATAAAGCGGGCTGAATCTATCAGGGTGCCCCGGTCCCGAGGATATAAAGCAATTTCTGAGCACCGAGGATGTGAAGTAGCGTCTGGACCCAGAGGTGTGAAATGGTTTCTGGAATACAAGGATGTAAAGTAATATCGGTCGGCGAGGATGTGACACTGCGCCTTGGCTCGGAGGATGTGATCAAGATTTATGGGCCACGAGACTGTGAAGCCGTGTCTGAGCTCCTAGAATGGGCACGAATGTCTAGGCCCCGAGGATGTCACACAGTGTCTGGGGCTGGAGGGTGTCCGCAAGTTTCTTGTTCAGTTTCAGTGCCCCTTCGTCAAATGTCTGAGAAACTGGAAGATTGCACTGTGTGAACCGCAAAATTTTCATTCAATTTATGAACACAAGGTCTTTGAAGGGACCACTGAAGTAGTGAAGGAAATTGCTCCTCTCCCCGTTGAACCTGCCTGGTACCCCTCCTTTTCCCTGCAATTTCCATCACACAGGCCCGCATCTGATCCTCGAACGCAAGCGATCTGCCTGTGGAGGCACAACAGGCCGCAGTGGCTCAGCTCCACTGTTAAACTGTGCTCTGAGGCCAAGTTCCGGATGAGCCTTGGAGAGAGGGGCTGCAAAACTGTGACACATCCAATTATGAGGACTTTGCAGCTTTGAGCAAACAGAGTAAGACAGCAATATAACCAATACCCAAGTACAGCCCACCACCCCGCCCCCATTATAGTTTGCAGAATAATGAGACTCGGATGCAAGATTCTTTCACGTGTTGGAAAAATGTAAAACACAGCTATCCTGCAATACAGTAACGATGAGGGTTAAATTCAAAACAATGTGTGCAGAGGTCAATGGATTCGTCTTCCCACTACTTTAAACTGTCAACCAACTCGCAAAACTTGCGTTCATGTGGTAGCATGGCTGAGTGGTCTAAGGTGCTGGATTTAGGCGCCAGTCCCATTAGGGGCGTAGGTTCGAATCCCACTGCTGCCAGCGTTGTGTGAGGCAGCCTCAAAAGCTTGTGGAAAAGAAATGACGCATTTCCTGAACTGCGTTCCATCAGAAGTGTCCATATTTCTCCAGGAATAAAAGCATAATGTTCCGTCTTGAACATAATCACTGTTTGAGATTCGCAGCCCCCTGGGTTTGAGAATGTCACAGATTCACCTGCATCTGAGTAAAGAGGTTTCTCCTCACACAGTCTTAAATGGGCTTCCCCTTCCTCTGAGACTGTTCTCGCCTCACCAGCCAGAGGAAACATCCTATCCGCATCGACTGTGTCATGCCGTGGAAGAATTGTATAAGTTTCAATGAGAGCACCTCTCATTCTTCGCAGCTCTGCAGCATGGAGGACAGATTTCTGCAATCTATCATTATAAGACTATACCACCATCGCTGGGATTCGTCTGGTGAACCTCCGTTGCACTCCCACTATGGCAAGTATATCATTCCTTTGAAAAGGCGACCAAAACTGTACACAATACTCCAGGTGCGGTCTCACCAAGGCTTCATGCAATTGAAGCAAGACATCTTGACTCCTGCACTAAAAGCCCCTTGCAATGAAGGTCAACATACCACATGCCTTCTTAATTGCTTGCTGCAGCTGCATACTAGTTTTAATGACTACTGAACAAGGCCACCCATGTCTATTTGGACAGAAACACTTCCCAAACACTCACTATTTATGAAATACTCTGCCTTTCTGTTATTTGTTAACCAAAGTGGATCATTTCACATTTATTTACATTATATTCCATCTACCATGTTTCTGCCCATTCACTTCGCCCGTCGAAATCCCCTCATAGAACATAGAACATAGAACATACAGCACAGAACAGGCCCTTCGGCCCACAATGTTGTGCCGATCCTTTGTCCTCTGTCAAGGACAATTTAATCTATACCCCATCATTCTCCTTTATCCATATACCTATCCAAAAGCCTTTTGAAAGTCCCTAAAGTTTCTGACTCAACAACTTCCCCGGGCAAGGCATTCCATGCCTCGACCACTCTCTGGGTAAAGAACCTTCCCCTGACATCCCCCTTATATCTCCCACCCTTCACCTTAAAGTTATGACCCCTTGTAACGCTTTGCTCCACCTGGGGAAAAAGTTTCTGACTGTCTACCCTATCTATTCCCCTGATCATCTTATAAACCTCTATCATGTCACCCCTCATCCTTCTCCTTTCTAATGAGAAGAGGCCTAGAATGTTCAGCCTTTCCTCGTAAGACTTATTCTCCATTCCAGGCAACATCCTGGTAAATCTCCTCTGCACCCTCTCCAAGGCTTCCACATCCTTCCTAAAATGAGGCGACCAGAACTGCACACAGTACTCCAAATGAGGCCTTACCAAGGTCCTGTACAGCTGCATCATCACCTCACGGCTCTTAAATTCAATCCCTCTGCTAATGAACGCTAACACCCCATATGCCTTCTTCACAGCCCTATCCACTTGAGTTGCAACTTTCAATGATCTATGCACATAGACCCCAAGGTCTCTCTGCTCCTCCACATGCCCAAGAACCCTACCGTTAACCCAGTATTTTGCATTCATGTTTGTCCTTCCAAAATGGACGACCTCACACTTTTCAGGGTTAAACTCCATCTGCCACTTTTCAGCCCAGCACTGCAACCTATGCAAGTCCCTTTGCAGACGACAATAGCCCTCCTCGGTATCCACAACTCCACCAACCTTTGTATCATCTGCAAATTTACTGACCCACCCTTCGACTTCCTCATCCAAGTCGTTAACAAAAATCACAAACAGGAGAGGACCCAGAACTGATCCCTGTGGCACGCCACTGGTAACTGGGCTCCAGGCTGAGTATTTACCATCTAAGACCACTCTCTGCCTTCTATCAGTTAGCCAATTCTTAATCCAACTGGCCACATTCCCCACTATCCCATGCCTCCTGACTTTCTCCATAAGTCTACCATGGGGGACCTTATCAAATGCCTTACTAAAATCCATGTACACCACATCCACTGGTTTACCCTCATCCACTTGCTTGGTCACCTGCTCAAAGAATTCAATCAGGCTTGTGAGGCAAGACCTACCCCTCACAAAACCGTGCTGACTGTCCCGAATCAAGCAGTGTCTTTCCAGATGCTCATAAATCCTATCCCTCAGCACCTTTTCCATCAACTTGCCTACCACCGAAGTAAGACTAACTGGCCTGTAATTCCCAGGGTTGTTCCTATTCCCTTTCTTGAACAGGGGCACAACATTTGCCACCCTCCAATCACCTGGTACCACCCCCGTCAGCAGAGAAGATGAAAAGATCATTGCCAGCGGCTCTGCAATTTCATCCCTTGCTTCCCATAACATCCTTGGATATACCCCGTCAGGCCCGGGAGACTTGTCTATCTTCAAGTTATTCAAAAACCCCAACACATCTTCCCTCCTAACGAGCACTTCCTCGAGCTTACCAGTCTGTTTCACACCGTCCTCTTCAGTAATACACCCCTTCTCATTCGTAAATACCGAAGAGAAGTACTCATTCAAAACCTCACTTATCTCTTCCGGCTCAACACACAGTCTCCCGCTATTGTCCTTGACCGGACCTATGGTCCCCCTAGTCATCCTCATATTTCTGACATACGCGTAAAAGGCCTTGGGGTTTTCTTTTATCCTACCCGCCAAGCATTTTTCATGCCCTCTCTTAGCTCTCCTAATCCCTTTCTTCAGATCCTTCCTGGCCATCTTGTATCCCTCCAGAGCTATGCCTGTGCCCTTTTTCCTCAACTTTATATACGCCTCCTTCTTCTTCCTAACAAGACTCTCAACCTCTCTTGTCAACCACGGTTCCCTCACATGACCATCCCTTCCCTGTCTGACAGGGACATGCTTATCAATGGCCCCTACTATCTGCTCCTTGAAAAAGTTCCACATTTCGACCGTGCCCTTCCCTGCCAGCATATGCTCCCAACTTATGCTCCTCAGTTCCTGCCTGACAGCATCATATCTACCCTTCCCCCAATTGTAAACCTTGCCCTGTTGCACATACCTATCCTTCTCCATTACCACAGTGAATGCTACAGAATTGTGATCACTATCTCCAAAGTGCTCGCCCACCAACAGCTCTATCACTTGCCCTGGTTCATTACCTAGTACCAAATCCAATATTGCCTCCCCTCTGGTCGGGCAGTCTACATACTGAGTCAGAAAAGCTTCCTGGACATACTGCACAAACACTACCCCATCCAAACTATTCGATCTAAAGAGTTGCCAATCAATATTTGGGAAGTTGAAATCCCCCATAATTACTACCCTGTGACTTCTGCTCCTTTCCAAAATCTGTTTCCCAATCTGCTCTTCCACCTCCCTGCTGCTATTGGGGGGCCTATAGAAAACTCCCATCAAGGTGACTGCTCCTTTCCTGTTCCTGACCTCAACCCACAGTGCCTCAGTCGGCAGATCCTCCTCGAAAATTCTTTCAGCAGTTGTTACACTATTTCTAACTAACAATGCCACCCCCCCACCTCTTTTACCACCATTCCTAATCTTATGAAAACATCTATAACCAGGTACCTCCAAAAACCATTCCTCCCCCTCACCTATCCACGTTTCAGTGATGGCCACAACATCGTAGTCCCAAGTGCCCATCCACGCCTTCAATTCACTCACCTTATTCCTGATGCTTCTTGCGTTGAAGTATACGCACTTTAACCCTTCTCCGTGCCCATCTGTCCTCTGTGACAGTGCTACCTTCCCCAATACCTCACTACACTCTTTGTCTTTCTGAGTAGACCCACTGGTCCCTGGATTACAAGTCCGGTTCCCATCCCCCTCCCAACTAGTTTAAACCCTCCCGAACAGTACTAGCAAACCTCCCTCCCAGGATATTGGTGCCCCTCTGGTTCAGATGCAGCCCGTCCTGTTTGAACAGGTCCCATCTTCCCCAGAATGCAGTCCAATTATCCAAGAACTGGAAGCCCTCCCTCCTACACCATTCCTGCAGCCACGTGTTCAGCTGTGCTCTCTCCCTATTCCTAGCCTCACTATCACGTGGCGCCGGCAACAAACCAGAGATAACAACTCTGTCCGTCCGAGCTTTCAGCTTCCAGCCTAACTCCCTAAACTCACTTCTAACATCTGTGCCACCCTTCCTTCCGACGTCGTTGGTGCCAATGTGCACCACGACCTCTGGCTGCTCCCCCTCCCCTTTAAGGATCCTGAAGACGCGATCACAAACATCACGGACCCTGGCACCAGGGAGGCAACAAACCATCCGTGCGTCTCGCCTGCGCCCACAGAACCGCCTGTCCGTACTCCTCACCATCGAGTCCCCGATGACTAGTGCTCTCCCATTCTCCCTCCTTCCCTTCTGAGCCACAGTGCAGGACCCCGTGCCAGAGGCCCGGTCACTGCAGCCTGCCCCCGATAGGCCGTCCCCCCCAACAGTATCTAAAACTGTATACTTGTTGTTGAGGGGAACGACCACAGGAGATCCCTGCACTGACCTCTTCCCACCTCTAACTGTTACCCAGCTGCCTTTGATTTGTGGAGTAACGACCTCCGTGTAGCTTCTATCTATCAACCCCTCAGCTTCCCGAATGATCCTCAGTTCATCCTCATAGTTTTGTGTCTTCATAAAATTTGGAAATATTACAATTAGTCCCCATATTCAAGTCATTTATATAGATTGTAAACAACTGTGGCCCAAGCACTGATCCTTGTGGTATCCCACTAGTAACAGCCTGTCTTCCTGAGAATGATCCATTTATTCCTACTCTCTGCTTTCTGCCTGTTAACCAATTCTCAATCCATTGCAGTGTATTACCCCCAATCCCATGGTTTTTAAATTTTGTTTACTGACCTCCTGTGTGGCACGTCATCAAAAGCCTTCTATAAATCCAAATACACCACATCCACTTGTTCTCCATTATCTATGTGACAAGAAAGATCCTCAAAAGACTCCATGTTTATCAAATATGATTTGCCTTTACAAATCCATGCTGACTCTGTCCAACCACATTATTATTTTCCAGGTGTCCAGTTACCTCATCCTCTATAACAGATTCCCTGAGATCAATCGAACAGGTCTGTAGATCTCCATTTTCACCCTCACTCCCTTCGTAAATAGTGGGGTTACATATTCTACTTTCCAGGAACCCTTCCAGAATCAATAGAATTTTGAAAGAAAGCAACTAAGGCAGCCACTATCTCTATAGCCACCTCCTTCAATATTTCTGAGCTACAGCAACATTTGGGGCGGTACAGTGTTTAGCACCGCAGCCTCGCAGCTCCAGCGACCCGAGTTCAATTCTGGGTACTGCCTGTGTGGAGTTTGCAAGTTCTCCCTGTGACTGCATGCGTTTCTTCCGGCTGCTTTGATTTCCTCCCACATGTCAAGGGTATTCAGATTGATAGGTTAATTGGCCATTGAAAAAGTTGCTCCTAGTGTAAGTAGGTGGTGGGAAAATTGAGGGAAGGTGGCGATGTGAGGGGCGGGGCGGGGGTAATGAGATTAATGTAAGACCAGTACAAAATGGTGCTTGATGGTCAGCTTGGACTCGTTGGGCTGAAGGCTTGTTTCGGTGCTGTATCTTTCTACCACTCTATCTGTCAAGGTGTATGGAGATCGTGGGGGAAAGTGATGTGGATTTGGATGATCAGCCATAATTCGTTTGAATGGTTTAGTAAGATCGACGGGCCGAATGGACCATCCCTGCCCCTATTTCCTATAATCGTATGCAGCCATGTCTCTGTAATGGCTATTAGATCGTACTTATACATTTATTTCTATTTGCACTCTCAGTTCATCTGTTTTGTTCTGAATGCTTCGTGCATTCAGATACAGAGCGTTGTTATATCTTTTTAAAAATTATTTTTGTTACCTCTAGCCTTATCTTTTGATTTAATCTTAGATTTATATGCTCTATCCCTTTCTGTAACAGTCTGTTTATTATTTCCCATATCAATAATGTTCTCTCTTGCCTTGTCTCTAATCCTTGATTCACCATATCTTCCTAAATTTAATCCCTTGCCAGCACTATTTAGTTTGAAACCCTCTCTATTTCCCTGGTTGTGCTGCTCGCTAGAACACTGACACCAGCACGGTTCATGTGTAGACAATCACAATGGTGCAGCCATCACTTTCCCCAGTACTGGTGCCATTGCCTCACGATCAGGAACCACTTCTACGACACCAGTCTTTGAGCCATACATTGATTTCTCTCATCTCATTTGCCCTATGCCAATTTGCACGTGGCTCAGGTAATAATCCAGAGATTGTTACCTTTGAGGTTCTACTTCTTAATTTGGTGCCTAGATCTTCGTACTGACTTGTCCTGGCTATGTCGTAGGTGCCTACATTGACCACGGTGACTGGATCCTCCCCTTCACATTGTACATTCCTCTCCAGCCCTGAACAGATGCTACATGACCTGCTGTGTATTTCCAGAATTGTCTGTTTTAATTTCCACTTTCCAGCATCTGTGGTATTTTGCTGTTCTTTAACAAGTATTGCTGTGGTCTGGGTATGACGACCACAGCAAATTTTCTGGATTTGCGACCATATAATGGTTAATACTTTGCGATGTGGTCGCAGAAATGCCAATTCGAGTCTGAAACAAGGCACACATTGTTTTCTGTTTAATTCCCTCTGCCATTCTGCTAATAGAATACACAGGGAACTAATCTTTACCACATGAAAATATATTTGATCTTGATAGTGAAATTCTCCTGTTCTCCTTTTACATCCTCTCAATTACACATGCTGTGCTTCATGTTCGAACATTCAAACCCACCTCTTCTCTCAGCTTATTCTTTGGGCCAGTATTAATACTGACTGTTTCTATTTCATTGACACGTTACTGCAGCCTATCCTACTCTTTACATTAATTTTCATAATGTTACAACATTAACAATGTTCTGTTTTGACTGCTGTTGCTGGGTGACATGTTCCATTCTCATCAATTTATATTTGCTCCTTGCACTCAGTCCATACATTTAACTCTGAGCGACTCCACAAAAGGCAAGCTCTAAAAAAACTGTGCTGGCCTTCAGAAGGACAGTGGGCGCATTGTTCACAAAATGTCTTTGGAGAAACTTCTGATGCAGGAGTTGCTGACAGAAAATCTCGTGTTTTTTTTTACTGGGTAGTAGGCAGTTGACATTTGTCTTTATGGAACCGTTGTAGATGAGGTGCAGTGCTACATAGCTGCCAATGAGAGTTCAAATGTGTCATTTTGCAGGCTGGGGCACTTCCTTGATGGTTTCTCCACGCTTTCTAAAATTTATGATTGCCTCCCAGAGGAGCTGCGATTGTAAGATGTGATCTACATGAAGTATTGATCAAAGTATAAAGTGAGAAACCGGTAAAGTGAGTATGTGCTGACTAAAATGAGTCTTTCTTGAGAATCTTTTTTAATCACAGGATGAATACACTCTGGATTTCTCTGTTCCATTCGGGGCATCACACTTAAGGATGCAGAGAGATTTTAGACAATGGGACCAGTTCTGCGTTACCTCAAGTGTGTTGAAAAAAAAACGTTGATAACAATGTTCGCCTTTACGCAGAGAACATCAAGAGGAGATCTGCGAGTGATGTTCAAGGTCAGGAATCGTTTTTATAGGGAAATCCCTTTCATGGCAAAAGGGAGGGTAATCAAACAACACAGAGTTAAGACGATTGGAAGAGGAATCGGGAGCTACATGGAGAAACTATATATAAATAGTGAGTTATTATGCTCTTGAATGCACTGTCCGAAAGCCTGGTGGTTTTAGAAACCATAAAATACTCGAAAGGTAATTATATAAATACTTCAAAAGAAACAAAATACAATGCCAAGGGGAAAGAACAGAGAATGGGGATTAATTGAGTATCTCTTCCAAAGAGACAGCACAGGCTTTATGCATTCGATACGTGATGTACTCAACACGTTTTTCAGCGCCTCTCATTGTTTTTGTCCAGCATTGCTTGTTAATAACTCATCCGAGTTTAAGGTGTTCAGTTTACATCTCATTCTGGCCATGTCTGCCTTACCTCAGAACACCATATGTCTTGCTACAGGAATGTCATGTGCTAACTTTAATAATTCCCGGTGTTATTTATTTGGTACCATTACCTATCGCGTAATCATCCAGTCTTCATCCGCCGGTCTATGAGGCAATCTCCATTTCCATAGCAGTCTTCAACATAATAGCCTTCTGGAAAGCATTTTGTCTCAGCTTCTTTCAGAGCTCACTGTGCTATTTTATATAACTCTGGATCAGCTGGTTGTTCTGTGATGACAGAAGATTTATTAAACATCTTATTTGGATTATTGAAATCACCAAGCAAGGTACAGATACTCGACTATTTGTCTCTGGTGCCAAATTTACCACCAAAAATTGAAATTGTTTAGCCCTTGTCCAGGTTACTACACGTGCAGGAAATATTCCTGGAACTTGTTCCTGCAATTGTTCTGTTACTTTAATTTTGCTTGGTTTCTCTGTGACTACAGGAGAAACTAATACATTTGCTCTGACTAAAGCATTCCCTAGGATTGGGTCAGATCCCTCTACTGGCTAACTATGGACATTTCCTCCAGTTACCATCACAGACATTAGGTCATCCCTTCGATGCACTCGATACAAAAGTACGGGTATAGACTCTCCGACAATACCATTAACTAAAACCTTTGCATTCAGTGCGTTCTCTGCTCGAAATGTTGTACCTTGCCCGAGCAAAACTTTTCGGTTGCTCCTGTATCCCTAAGTATAACGATAGGTTTGTCTGCCTCACTTAAGGGATATGGAGATCGAAAAAAAGAAGACAGCACAAAGAACAGTACTGCACAGGAAGATGCCATTCGGCCCTCCAAGCCTGCGCCGATCTTGATGCCTGCCTAAACTAAAACATTCTGCACTTCCAGGGTCCGTATCCCGCTATTCCCATCCTATTCATATACTTGTCAAAATGCCTCTTAAACGTCACTATCGTATCTGCTTCCACCAACTCCCCCAGCAGCAAGTTCCAGGCAATCACCACACTCTGTGTAAAAAAAACTTGCCTGACACATCCCTTCTAAACTTTACCCCTCGCACCTTAAACCTATGTTCCCTTGTAACTGACTCTTCCACCCTGGGAAAAAAGCTTCTGACTATCCATTCTGTCCAGAGCGATCACAACTTTGTAAACCTCTATCATGTCGCCCCTCCACCCCCGTCCTTCCAGTGAAAACAATCCGAGTTTATCCACCCTTTCCTCATACATAATACCCTCGAGACCAGGTAACATCCTGGTAAACTTCTTCTGTACTTTCTCCAAAGCCTCCACATCCTTCTGGTAGTGTGGCGACCAGAATTGCACACAATATTCCAAGTGTGGCTGAACTAAGGTCCTGTGCAGTTGCAGCATGACTTGCCAATTTTTATACTTTCTGCCACGTCCGATGAAGGCAAGCATGCCGTATGCCTTCATGACTACCTTATCCAACTGCGTGCCATTTTCACACGGAGGTCCTGCAAACTCTGCGCAGGCAGTACCCAGAATTGAACGCGAATCGCTGGATCTGTGAGGCTGCGGTGCTCACCACTGCGCCACTGTGGTGCCCAGAGGCTGCGTTGGGTAGGAGGGCCGTTGTGCTTGGGATGTTTGGCCATGTTAGATTTTTGAATGCGTTTTCAGTATGCATCTTTGTGTGAGATAGACACTTGGCTGGTTGAGTTGTAAATAAGGCAGGCAGGGTTCAATACTATACTTCATAAGTTGGTGTTGGGCTGCATGAGTTGGAGTATGAGCTGATTTCACTTTATTTTAATATTGTCGGGTGCACCACAAATTCGGAGGGATGGGTAGACATTAGCGAGAGGATAAAAAATTTTCACGCCAACAGTTCCAGTGAGGAGGGTCTTCAGTTACGTGGTTACATTGGAGGAGTATTGCTGTTCTGCTTAGAAAAGACAAGGTTGAGAGAAGAGTTTATAGCGATGTCCAAAATCATGACAGGTGCAGACATATTACCTGGAAAAACAGTTCACGTTAGTGGAATAGTGGTGAACCAAATGACACCAATTTAAGGCAAATGGCAAAAAGACAAAGAAAACATGAGTTAAAAACGTCTCTATGCAGCAAGGTGTTAGAATCTGGAATGCACTGCCTGAGATTGTGGTGGAAGCAGCGAAAATCGTGGATTTCAACATGGAATTCGCTATAATTTGAAGAGAAGAAATGCTGGACGATGTACCACAGACTGTGACTTGCTGAGTTGCACTTGCAGAAATTTGGCGTGGACACGAAGGTTCGAAAGACTCCTTTATGCTGCAAATATTCTATGATTCTATCACTATGTATGACGATTGCTTGACGAGAAACTGAGACAGATCCCCCGAATGTAGACTATGGAATGTAGCCATTGAAACTACAGTTAAAAATGTCGGTCAGCAGTGTTGTTGGGGAAGACGTAAGTTGCACTTTAGTGCCCGAATTTGATGCCTACATCGCAGAAGCATTGTCCATACAATTGTATTCTTGCTATCTGTGTCGTGATATGACAACATTTGGCTTCGAAGGCCACATTAGAATGCAATTAAGAATGAATCACTTTGCAGTGGGAATGGAATAACATACAGGAAAGCCTGGTTAACGAGGGGAGCTTTCCTTTCTTAATGTACCTTAGTGAAATATATTTGATCGACGAAAAATCCTACAGCCGCATATTCACTTTATGATTGGTCTTGACGTTGTTTTATTGCTTAACACGTGGATGGTGGAAGGGACAGAAAGGCTGTGAAGCCTGATCTCTCCAACAGATGGTTGGAGCAGCTTAAGAGAGTTACTCCAAAGATCAAGCTTCCTCTTGCCTTCCAGCTGTGGGAGGAATCTTCGCCAGGGTCAGCTGGAGCTGTCTCTTACTCTCTTCTTGCGATGTTACACTAGATTTTACATGACGGCTTTCTTCAGCAGGACAGCAGCAGTTGTCCTGAGGTAGGCAGTTGGGGTGCGGCAGTAGATCCCTTTGTGCAACATGGGAAAAAAGAACACTGATACACGCTTTAGATTTTCACAGCCCCACACTTGGGTTTTCCATCCTCTGCTCACACTCCCAACAGTCCAAACAAAAATGTCATTACAGAGCACCAAACCCACCTTCCTAAACAGAATTGTTGCAAAGAGCAAAGCACAAAGTACAGTACAGCACAGGAACAGGCCATTTTGCCCTCCAAGCCTGTGCCGATTCTGATGCCTGTCTAAATCTTTCTGCACGACCGGGTCTGTATCCCTTTACGCCCATCCTATTCACGTTGCTCTCGTACCTGCTTCCACCAACTCCCCCGGCAGCAATTCCAAGCACTCATCACCCTCTGTGTAAAAAAATGTGCCTCGCACATCCCCTCTACACTTTATCCCTGGCACCTTGAACCTATGTTCCCTAGTAACTGACTATTCCTCCCTGGGGAAAAAAAAATTCTGACTATCTACTCTGTCCATTCCACTCATAACTTTGCATCTACATAGCACAAGTCAGGAGTATGATTGAATATTCTCCTCTTGCCTGGATGGGTGCAGCTCCAACAACACTGAAGAAGCTCGACGTCATCTAGGGCAAAGCAGTCCACTTGATTGACACCCCATCCACATACATTCACTCCCTCCACCACCGACGCACAGTGGTAGCAGTGTGTGCCATCTACAAAATGCATTGCAGCAACACACCAAGGCTCCTTGTGCAGCACCTTCCAAACACGCGACCTATACCAACTAGAAGGACAAGGGCAGCAAATACATGGGAACACCCCCATCTGCAAGTTGATCTCCAAGTCACACATAAGCCTGACTTTGAACTACATCGCCGTTCCTTCACTGTCGCTGGGTCAATATCGTGGAACTCCCTTCCTTAAAGCACTGTGGGTGTCCCTCCCTCACATGGACTGCAAGGGTTCAAGAAGGCAGCTCACCACCAACATCTCAAGGGCAATTATGGATGGGCAATACATGCTGGCTTAGGCAGCGAAGCCCACATCTCATAAAGGAATAAAATAATAATAATAATAATAATAATAATAAGGTACCAGTGATGTACGTGTTCTTGCCCTGATTGATGGGGCAGTGCAGTTTAAGTTTGATTCTTTACCGAACTTGAACTCTACATTTTTTTTCCAAATTGCTTAATAGGGCAGTGCAGAGGTACGTTTGTTCTGTTTTTAACGCTAGTCTGCAGCTGTTTCGTATATTTGACGCAACAGTGGTGAGCTTGCTGGAGAGGGTCCAGGTGACGAATTAATGTGAAAACAGCTCGGAGAGATTTACTACATACTTTGTGTCCTCCGTTTTCCAAACTCAGAATGCACAGAAAACGTAATCCAAAATGAAATACTGGTACATGTCTCCTATTTATGGTTTAACACTATCGTGTTTAAAAATATTTATCACCTCCCCACCCACATCCCCGCCCCACCTCCACCACGCAACCCCTCTTCCTATTTCAACCCTATTGCACACATCTTCTGCCTTACTTTGGCCTGATTTCTCAATCTAGATCCCTCTATCCATGTTTCCCTCTCTCTTCCTTTCCATTCCTTTCTCCCGCTCTCTCTTTCCCTGTCACTATCTCTTACACTCTGTCTCTCTCTCTCTCTCTCTCTCGTCCCCACTTTCTTTGTTTCCGTTTTGTTAAACACATCGCTCTCTCTCTGTCTCTCTCTCTCCTAGGATTTATACATCTATCTGTGCATATCAGTATTATACCTATTTATCAAACTGGTATTGATAGCCAATATTAAGCCAGTCTTATTAAGACAGATAATTGTTAAATTTGACAGGATACCTCATACATGGAATTAGAATGTTGCAGTTAATGATTAAAACTAATTCAATAACCCCGTATAGCGAGTTAACGATATTATTAACTGGTATTTTGACTTGATAACAATTCCACAGGGTATGACACTTTAAAATTGGTCTTGATAACCAATGCACACTGTTATTAAGCTTAAATTCATTGTTCATTTGATTATGATAACCACCACATAGGTGACTGATGTTCCACTTAATTGATATACATGGGTTTTAAAACCAGTAAAAATGGGACTCGTGTCCCAGTAAACTGATATATTAGGCTTGAAGACCAGTACACAGGATACTGATATTACCCTTGATTCGAACACTGGATTTGATAGCCAGCACATAGGAGAATAATGTTACAGTTAATTGTAACATGGGTCTTGATGACAACTACACAGTGGAATGATGTCACAGTAAATTATAATATTGAGTTCGATAACTAATATGCAGTGGAATGATGTCATGGTGATTTGTTATACTTGGCCAATTAACAAGTCCCAAGGGCAATACTGTTACGTTCAATTGAACAACCAATTGATATAATTAATTGTTATATTGAGTTTATTTACAGTACAAAAAGGAATGCTGTTACTGTTAATTGTAATATTGATATTTATAAGCAGTACACAGGGTAATGATACTACAGTTTATGGTTAATCCGGTCTTGATATACAGTACACAGTGGAATGATGTTGCAGTTTATTGTTGTATTGTGTTTGATAACCAATACATAGTGGAAGGATTTTACAGTAAATTGTTATATTTAGTTTGATAATCAGTCCACAAGAGAATGATGTTACGCTGAATTGTTATGTTGCCCTTGATAACCAGTAAACAGGGGAGTCATAAAATTGTTACAGCAGAAAAACAACTATTTTGTGCCAGATCTCCAAAAAAAATCTTGGTCCACTTCCCCTTCGTCTCCCCATATCCCTGAACATTATTTATTTGCAGATAACAATCCAATTCACTCTTTGATATCGATATTGAACCAGCCTCCACCATCGTCTGAGGTCCTAAACACTTACTGCATGGAACATTTTTCTTGTTATGTTGTCATTGCTTCTTTTTGTCAATTGCCTTAAAACTGTGCATTCTTGTTGTCGATCCGTTCACCAATGGGAACATTTTATTTTCGTACCTACTCATCTCCAGGGAAAACAACCTCAAGTTCTCCAATCTATCCACGTAACTGACATTCCTAATAACTGGAACCGTTTCAGTCAGTATTTACTGCACTCTCTCTAATGCTTTCACACCTTCACAACTCCAATTGTGGCTGTAACTGTGTTCTGGACAAGCTAAACATAACTTCCTTGCTTTTGTACTCTTTGCACCTATTAATGAAGCCGAGCATATGGTGTGCTCTATTATCCTCGCTCTCAACGTAACATGCCTCCTTTCATGATTTATGCACATAAACAGCCAGGTCTCTCTGTTCCTGCACACCCTTGAGAACTGCACCCTTTATTTTTTATTGCCAATTTTGAAATTGTTCCTAAATGTTCAGGTCGAGGTGATTAATACATTTCAGGAACTGCGGGGCTGTTCCAAACCGACCTTTGTGGAACTCAACTACAAACCTTACACCAGTAGAAAAACAAAATCCATTAACCTCTACTCTCTGTTTCCTGTCACTCAGCCAAATTTGCATCAAATATCATTACTGTCCATTTTGTTCCATGACTTAGAACTTTGCTCTCTTTGCGGCATTGTATCAAATGTTTTTTTTTTGAAGTGCAGGTACACCACATCAACAGCATCAACCTTATAATTCATCTCCATTACCGCATCCAGATGAAAAACACAGCTGACTGTTACAAAATGAGTTTCCTTCAGAAATACGTGCTGGCTTTCCCGCATTTGCAGAAGTTACCGTTAATTTTGTCCCCAAAATCATTTCTAGAAACTTCTGCACCACCGACGTTACACTGACTGGCTTGCTATTGTTGGGATTATCTTTACACGCTTTTTTGAACACGGGTGTAACATTGACAATTCTCTAGTCCTCTGGCACCACTCCTGAGGCTACGGAAGACTGGAAATATATGGTCAGTGCCTCCTGAATTTCCGCTATACTTCCTTTACTATCCTTGGATGCATCTCATCAGATCCTGGTGTCTTATTAACTTTAAGTACAGCTCACATATCGAATACATCATCCTTATCAACTTTCATCCCTTCAGATGTCTGAATTACATCCTCTCTCACTAATACCTGCGCAGCATCTTCTTCGTTGGTAAGGACAGATGAAAATTGTTCATTTAATACCTCAGCTCTCCACCCTGCATCAACGCATAAATCTCCTTTTTGGTCCATAATCGGTCCTACTCCACCTTTTACCACCATGTTAATATTTTATGATCTAAATAAGACTTTCAATTAACTTTTATATTTGCTGTCACTCTCTTTAAATACTTTTGCTTCTCTTACTTGCATTTTTTTCATTTTCATTCTAAACCTTCAGTATTCTGGCTGGTTCTTAATTGTAATATCCAGCTGAAATTACACCTGTGGCTACACTTAAAAAAGTATTGCATTGGCTGTAAAGCATTTTGGGATGACCACTGTGATGGGTGAGGCGCTACAGAATTGCAAGGCTTTTTGTTTAACTCACTGCTTGTGACTTAAGGACAGTCTATAATATTAAGGGGGAAAATGACGACACATTATTTTTAAAACGAATTATTTCACCGAGTTAATTCATAGGTAGATTAAATTGAACCTTTACCTGGAACAGGAACCACTACAATTTTGAATGCAAATAAAGATTTTCCACAGCACCGACTTCCCACACAAAAAAATCTCAATCTTCACACTCTGTTTGTGATGCATTCCATTTATCACCAATCTGTTCTGGACAGTATAGACCAGAACCAAAGAATTTTGTTCAGTTCTGTGCACCACATTGCATGAGGCTTGTGGTCGAATTAGAGAGGGTACAGATGAGATTTACAGAAGATGTTGCAAGGACTGGAGAATTTTAGCAATGGGGAAAGACAGGACAGACAGGACTGTTCTCTTTGGAACAAAGGAGGATGAGGGGAGATTTAATCCAGCTGTAGATAATTATGAGGCCACTAAATAGAATAGAGATGACATGCTTATTATCCGTATCAAAGAGACCAGTAATCAGGGGGATTGATTTAAAGGAATTGGCAGTAGGATTAGAGGGAAGATGACGGTGGAGCGGTTGAAGAACCCATTGGCTGAGATGCTAGTAGCTGTAGCCACCTACATTGCTTTTTAAATAAAGTGGTGATTCACTTTAATGGCTGTAACCTACAGGAATGCAATCAAGGAGCTGGAAAAATGTATGAGGCGAAATAGTTCATTTTTTGTTTGGCACAGGAACGATGGGCCGAATAGCCTCTTTCTGAACCAGACATTTCAATGGTTCTGTAATTCTATCCTATTTAATATTTTGTGCACTATATTAGTTTGAGGAGATGTGTTGCTTTGTGTTGTTGTGCTAGTTTGAGCTATATCGTTGAGATACATTATTAATTGAAAGTAATACATTAGTTTCACATGCTATATAAGTTTGAATTGCTTTATTGTGTGAGATGCAGACTAATTCATGGTGAATTATTAGTTTTAAGACTGCTTTTGATCCAGGTGACTGATTATTTCATTTATTGTATTATTAAGAGATGCTGCATCAGTTTGAATATCTCAATTGGTTGGAGGGTTGTTTTACAGAGAGAGCAGGTATGAGTTGGAATTAATGCATCACTTGAGGTGCACAATTTATTTAAAGGACTTTATTAGTTTTATCTGTTTTATTCGATTGTGATGTTGTATCACTTGTGGTGTGATTTGGCTGCAGATTCTGTATTTGTTGAATTTACCAGTGCATAGCTACAAAAACACTTTAATCTCTTTTTTGAACGTCCACAGTTAATGGGGACAGCCCCATCCCATAATGCAGTGGAGCAGCCCTGAGCAATGCACTCAACATTTGGAATTTCATTACCGAATGCTCACAGCCGAGTGAAGGACACCACTGAAACAGCATGAAATCTAATGATAGGAATGATGATATTTGAACGAACAACCTCATTGCTGGTAGAATGCAGATTCTAACTTTCATTAGTTAATTCATGTGGAATGCGTTGTCCGATGTATGGAGGATTTCAACTCAGTCTTAGAACCAAATGTACTGTTGCAAAACACAGACTGAACTCGATGTCATAATTTGTGCCATTAAGAAACAGTTTGAATGATCTGGCAACCTCAATTTCCCAGTGGAGATCCCACAGGGTATAAATTACTGGCACTGAGAATGTATCACCTTAGATTTTATTGCAGACAGATTAGGAGCAGCACAAAAGAACAGATCACTTCACAAAGAAGATGTATGAACATTAAACAGTATCGAGAAAATATATTACCTGATTCTTACCATCATTGGTGTTCCTGGTAAATTATGTTAGCCATTCAAATGATGTAAATATTTGCTGAGTTGGTTTCTGGTTTTAATCCGACACTGATAATAACAGATGCAGACCTAATAGTCAACATTTTGAAGACAAGTCATTTATTTTATTTTTATAGATCCAGCACTGAAACAGGCCCTTCGGCCCACCGAGTCTGTGCTGACCATCAACCACCCATTTATACTAATCCTACAGTAATCCCATATTCCTATCACCTACCTACATTAGGGGCAATTTACAATGGCCAATTTACTTATCACCTGCAAGTCCTTGGCAGTGGGAGAAAATCGGAGCACCCGGCGAAAACCGACATTTTCACAACGAGAACTTGCAAACTCCGCACAGGCAGTATCCAGAATTGTACCCAGGTTCCGGGAGCTGTGAGGCTGTGGTACTAACCACTGCGCCACTGTGCCGACCGTGCTACATGTTATAAGTTCGTACAGTCAAATGTACTCCATTATCTCTGTGATTTTATTCCATTCCCGAATTATAACAAAAACATGTGTTTGTAACTCACAGAATCTGAGAATTAACGAGTTTAGTGGAATATCATGAACTAGACCTCAGTGAAGGCAGCATTCTGCGTGAAAGTATGAGTAGAAATATCAATCAGTGTAAAATCATAGCAGCCATGGGTCACTAACCAAAGTAGAACTCCTGATCCCAGTGACCATGTACGACTGGAAGTATCTGTCACTGCAGAATTGTACTGAGTGTGGATCACTGACCAGAGTGCAACAGCTATTCCCAGTGGTGATGCATTACTTGGAGTCCCTGTCAGTGTAGAATTGTACTGACTGTGCATTAATAACCAGAGAGGAACACCTAATCCCAGTGAGCATGAATTACTTGTAGTATTGGTCACTGTAGCACTGTACTGACTCTGGGAGAATAACCAGAGTGGAACAAGCCGGTTCTGCTTTAAATCCTTGTTTTAGGTGACTGTTGCTTCACTCCATGGAGCTGCCTTCATGATTCACGAAAACAATCGATTGCAAAAGTGATGATTTTTGCTGTTGCTTGATGTTGTTTGCTTGTTTGATATTGCTCCGTTCCCTATTTAACTGCACTAACTGAAACGGATATCCACTGCTTACTGATAGGTAAGCAGCAGGATAACACTGTTACCGTATTCAGATCCTCTGGATAATGACTTATTCTTGTTCTGAGTATAGTTACTGGAATAACCTTAGTTATTTTAGTGTTAATTAATCTCCTTCACCCATCACGGTCCTGAGAATTTGTGGGTCATAAATGCAGAGTTTTATTCTCTTGCTATTATGCCGGTTGAACGGTGGGCTACGGTTATTGAGTATTCCACTTCTGTAACTGATTATAGTCTGGTGATCGATTTCTTATCTGTAGCTCAGAGACTCTATACATGTCATCTGCAGCGATCTCTGCCCTTGGCTTAGGGAGGCGTGCCACTGTGAAGAGGGACACGTCTGCAACTGAGGAACATGCTTGGCAGCTTTCGATAATGCGGAGATAAGTCCAGGGCATTAAATAACAATATTAATGCACAGTTAACACTAAAATAAATAGTTCACTGTTTCAGTAGATAAAGCGCATCAAAATCTGCAATGTAATGGCATAACTGCTGACTCTGATTAATAGTCACATTGCAGAGAATTTTATAGAAGTTTCAGCACAGCAACTTTTTTTTACATCTGTCTCTATGCTCTGCATGAACCTCTCCACATTCCTGACCATCTAGACCAATTGGTACGACCAAGGCACAGGAGTTCAGTCTCTCTTTTCCACAGATCATAACATATTGTAAAACAATTTCTCCCACTTATTGAAACAGGCAATCAGATGCATTATTTTTCCTCAGAATAGAGCACATTGACCAGATTTCTTTACTTAACAACAAAATTTACAGTTTATTATAAAACAAGACTTAAGTAGTAATGAAGTGAAACAATATCATACAGATGTTGTTTTAATCCGACATTAAATTTTTAAAAGCCCCCTTTCTATCGTAACCATCATTTTAAAGTCCCGTTTTACCTTAGTCGCTTTACATGCACACACGCACATATACACCAGTTAACCAAAAAACTATATTTTTTGATCAGACCTCTATGACAGACAAAACAAAGCACACCCGGGCCAATAACTTGAACACCCTTGAAGAAAAACAGATGACACACGCTGCACAAAATTGTAACACTGTCCAACCACCGAGCACACGCACACAGGTCACTAAGATGCCCTTGGAACAGTTCTCTTCAGGGGGCACTGTTAATTAATTTTTACCAGACTTGTTTTTTCAATGCAGGAAATAAAATGAATCGACACAGTGGACTTCACAGGATCTTGAATGGAATTAATAGGAAGCGAGCTGGGTTGATGTCTTCTGTCAGTTTTTGACACTTCAGCAGCACTTGACTTTATCTGCTTCCAGAAGGTAACACACACACAATGACACACAAATCGGACGTTTCTCCTTTATTCTGCCCATCCCAGGTGTTCTCTGCTGCTATTGGGCTTGTCCAGTCAAAGGAGAGCTGGTCACATTTCTGCCCTGTTACCAGGGTTTCTGCTGTATGCCTAACCCGAGCCATGTGAAAACCAGTATCGTTGTTGCCAATCCGGCTCCCAAAATCCCCTTGATGGCCTCCTTGAAAAAAATGTGTTCAAAGAGTTATTCAGCTTGAGCATAAATAGCTTTTAAAAATATTTTAACACGTGGTGGCACGGTGGTGCAGAGGTTAGCACCGCAGCCTCACAGCTCCAGTGACCCAGGTTCAATTCTGGGTACTGCCTGTGTGGAGTTTGCAAGTTCTCCCTGTGTCTGCGTGGGTTTTCTCCGGGTGCTTTGGTTTCCTCCCACATGCCAAAGACTTGCAGGTTGATAAGCAAAATTGGCCGTTATAAATTGCCCCTAGTATAGGTAGGTGGTAGAGAGATATAGGGACAGGTGGGGATGTGGTAGGAATATGGAATTAGTGTAGGATTAGTATAAATGGGTGGTTAATGGTTGGCACAGACTCGGTGGGCCAAAGGGCCTGTTTCAGTGCTGTATCTCTAAAAAAAATGTATCATTTTCATAACACCTTCACCCTCGCAGGACGAAACATCATTTCAAATGTGTTTCATTGCAAAGTGTGGGAAATATAGAAAACACATTTTCGTACACATTCACTCCTTTTTTTCAAATAACATCAACAAAGTTAGATTCTCAATAAAGCTTCTGTAATAACATTATTTTGTCCACAATGTGGATACTCCTTAAGTGATGAGGTTTTAACAGTAAACTCCATTGGAATAGTCTGGCATTCTAATGTTTAACGTTTTCCATAAAGGTTTGCAGGTTATGATCAGTTTATACCAGTGTCTCTCTGTAATTGTTGCAGACAGAGAGTTCAAAATTTTTAACAGCCAATAGAGGATAGAATGTTTCCTTTTCAACGATGGAATGTCTTTGACGTCGATTTAGCTTTTGGCAAAAGTATCCCGCTGACCTCTCTGCGCCGTTTCAACATTTTCTAACAGGACGGCACGGACTCCCAGGTCACTGGCATCAATTACTACCAAGTGCAGCTTAGTGGAATTTGTAGTAGCTAACACTGGTTCATTTATCAAATGGCTCTAAACTTTTCAAAGAATGCCTGGCACGCCCCCTAACCTCAGTAAATTAATTTGCTTTTTCTGCCGTAAATCTGTCAGTGGAGCAGCTGCGGTGCTGAAATTTGCTGCAAAGTTTTGGTAGAAACCACATATCCCCAAGAACCTCAGGATTTCTCGCTGAGTCTGAGGGTTCGGGAACTCCATCCATGCTTGCACTTTCGCAGTTCTAAGTAACACTTGTCCTTGCCCGACTACATTCCCGAGGCAGCTCACTGTCGCTTTTGTGAATTCGCTTTTTGGCAAGGTTTGATACGAAATTTACCAATTGTAAATTTTTGAATAGTTTCTATTTGTTCTAAGTGGTCCATCCATGTGTCACTGGACACCATCACATCATCAACAGAAACATTATTGTTAGGAACACTGGCTACCAATTGGTGTTCATGACTCACTGGAAGGCTGCTGGGGCATTTTCTTTCAGCCCAAATAGCATCACCGGGAACTGGAAAAGATGGACTGGTGTTGCAAATGCTGATATTTATTTAGTTCGGGGTGTTAAAGGAAATTTCCAGTATTCCTTTAACAAATCGATTTTTGCTAGAAACATGACAATGCCCAATCTGTCATTACAGTCTTCAAGTGAGGAATTGAGTTGGAGCCTGCGTTTGTTTCTGTTGTCTATGCAAAGTCGGGTTGAACCTTCAAGTTTAGGCATCAATACTACTGGTGAACTCCAGCTGCTTTGACCGGGTTCTATTGGGTGTTTCTCCAGCATGTTTTGGATTTATGCTTTCAGCTGGGCCTATTTCTCTGGACATAAGTGGGGGTAAGGATATTGTTCTATCGGAACGTATTTGCCTATATCCACATAATGTGTGGCAAACGATGTAGATCCTGGCTTAACCCTACAGACTCTTTCAACGCTGTGAGTAGCCTTTTTAGGTCTACTCGTTGGTGTGCATCTAAATATAAAAGCTTAGTGTCCAATCTCCCTAGAAATTCACTATTAACTAGCCGAATAGTGGGAGGTTCAATTTGCGAATTGTCTCGGCCTCCTTCTGCCTCATCTTCAATATCCCTTTCATCCTTCACGATCCATGTTACCTGTGATACCTGTGCTTACTTATCCTCTTGCCAGCAATAATATTGTCTTAACATATTGATATTACACTGCCGAATCTGTTTTGGCAATCTGGGGTATCAGTCAAATAATTTACTTCACCAATTCTCTTGACCACTTTGTATGGGCCACTGAACGTGCTCTTAATGGTTCACACTGTGAAGGCATCAATACCAACACTTCACCTCCTGGCCGAAATGTTTGGGTCTCAGCATGCTTGTCATCCCATTGTTCCGTCGTTATTCAGGAAGCATTAAGGTGTTATGACCCACTTTGCTGGCGCTTGGGAGATGTTCCTGGAACACAGATACATAATTCATCATTGAGGATTCATCCCAATGTTCCAAAAATCTTTCTTGAATTAGTTTCAGAGGACTTTGAATCTCATGTCCATAAACTACTTCCAAAGGACTAAAACCAGTGGATTCATTAGGTTAATCCCCAGTGGCAAACAAAAAAGAAATTCTGGACCTTTATCCCAATCATGGGGATATTCATGACAGTATGCCCTATTCATTCTTTTCAGGGTTGATGGTAATTTTCTAAAGCACGCTGCATCTGTGGGCGATATGCTGAAGATGTTAACTCTGTTATACCTAATATACCCATCAATTCCTGAGAAAAAATGGACATGAAATTGGAACCTTGATCCAACTGAACCTCAATCGGTTATCCATATCTCGTGAAGAACTGGGCTCACATCTGTACCATCCGAGCACAACTTGCTCTCTAGGGAATGACCTCTGGAATCGCGTAGCCATATCCATGATAGGTAGTATATATTAGTGTCCACCTTTGTTTTCGGTAAGGCTATTGCACAGTATCACAATTCCTGACTAAGTTGTTCCCCAGTAAATGGCATGGGATCAGAGTTGCCGGTTTTTGCAGGTTGCATTGCAGTTTTCCCGCAATCTGGCATGCAAAGCACGTTTTACAAAACCGCACCACGTCCTTGGAAAGTAAAAATTGTAGACTTATCCGTGTTTTGGTCGTCTATATTCCGATGTTACCCAATCGAGGAATCCCATGCGTGAACATTAATATTTCCTGGTGAAACTTTGGTATTACCACTAACCAACGAACAACCATCCACTCGTCGGCCACAGGTCTGTGAGGAGGTTTCCACTTCCTCATCAGAACCCCATTATCAATCTAATCGCCTTCTGGAACTCCTTTTGCCTCAGGTTCCATTCGAGCTGATTGTGCCACCTTCTACAACACTAGATCAGCTTGCTGAGCTATGATCAGAGAAGAGTTACTAATTAATTCCTTTGGATTATCCAAATGCCCAAAGAAAGTTTCAGACATTCGGCTATCCGACTGTGGCGCCAGTTTTACCTCTGGCAATGGAACTTGTTTAGCCATTGCTCGGGTTACTACACATGAAAGTAAAAATCCTGGAACTTTTTCCAGCAACTGTTCTGTCTCTTTAACTCCACTTGTTTATTTTGTGACTACTGGCGAAGCTACAACTTTCGCTCTGGCCTCATTATTGCCCAGGAGTATGTCAACTGTGTCTTCTCGCAATCTATGGACAGCTCCTACAGATACCATTCGAGACATTAGATCACAGTCTTGGTGCGCCCGATACAAAGGATGTGAGTGCACTCCCCGCCAATACCATTCCCTAAAACCTCAACGTTCAGTGTTCTCTCTGGTGGAAATGTTATGTCTTTCCCCAGCAAGAGAGTTTGGGTGGAACCTGTATCCCCACGGATAACTATAGCTTTGCCTTCCTCATTTGAGGGATAAGGAGTTACTTTTACTTTTGACAAGAATTGTTTCTAACTCTCAGGCATCTTATTCACAGCCCCTATACTCACAGTGTTTTTGTACTTGTCCTCAGATCTGCAATCAGAGATACATCCTGATATCCGCTGCTCTCAGTCATGGCTCCTTTCACTGCATTGGCTTCATGCACTCCAATAAACCATGCAGCTTACAGCATTGTGCATGAAGATGTCCCACATTGTGCCAATTGTAGCATTTAGACTTTTGGACCTCAATTCCACCCTCAGTACTTTCCTTTATGGACAGAGGGGGAGATCATGTGGCCATCCCAGCTAACCCTTCTTGTCATCGGTAACTTGTCTCCTTTCAATCTCCCACCTCTCCTTCTCGGGCTTGTGGGGATGCTGAACAAAGGGTTTGGGCGTATGCACAAGTTCATAATCATCAGCAATTTCTGCTGCATGTCTGGCCATTGATACCTTCTGCTTCGCCAAATGACGTTTCACTACTGGATGAAGTAAAACTTTAAATTCTTCCAGGAGAAGTAATTATTTAAGGTCCTCATATGTGGCTTCCATCTTTACTGTCCGATCAAAATTAATTTGTTTTGCATTCTGAAATACTATATTATCGGCTTCCATCGTTAGTGCCCGTATCCAATGATCAAACTTAACCTGTTTTACCCTCTAAATTTCTGTATAAGTCCGCCCCTTCAGTCTCCTGAGAATTTTTAAATTTCTGTCAGTGAGCTTCAAGGACTAACTCATACGCAGCGAGAATAGCCATTTTTTACCATCTCGTAATCTGCAGAAGCCGCCTCAGAAAGAATGGCATTAACTTCATGAGCTGTGCCCACAAGCCTGCTTTGCATAAGCAGTGTCTAGCGTTCCTTTGGCCATTTAATTTATTTGGGTATCTTTTCAAATGAAATGAAGATAAGTCTCTAAATCCCTTTCCTTAACTTGGTGAGAGCTTGTATAATTGTAACAAGCTTTTCACTAGGTCCTGAGATGGACTCAAATTCTTCCTCACCAGAATCTAAACTGGCATTGGCATCAAGACCGCTCTTTTGTCTTACTTCCACCTTTCTAATTTCAACGTCCCTTTCTTCTCTCTCTCTCTTTCTCTTTGCAATTCTAGTTCAAGTTTATTTTTATTGTCATTTTTTTTCCTCAAGCTCAAGTTTTCTTGTTTCTATTTTTTTTCTGTTGAAGCTTAGGTTTTCCAATTCAAGTTATTTTTCGTTTTTCTTGTCAAGTTCAAGCTGCCTCATCTGTAACCACATTTTTGCTGATTCAACTATCCTCTTATTTGCCTCTTCCTTCTTCGAATGCCAAATTTTGTCCTATGACTTCAACTATGTCTGCTTTCTTTGCCCTTATTGCAATTTTAACACCAACTGGTCTGCCAAATCCTTTAGTTTAACTTTTGTTGATTATGTCAAATCACTGTGGGATACATCCTCCTTCCCCAGAAAAGTCACAGCAACTGTTAATGACATTCCAGTGCTGTAAACGTCACTCTATTGCACATGAACCTGGTGCTTTTTGTTTTCTCTTCTCCAATTACAATTGTACATCGTTGGCTTTTTTTTCCAGAAAGAGTGCCCCAAATTCAATATGTCATGACCAAGGCGGGAGGATTGCACTGTCAATTCAGTCCCACTTCTCTCCAGGTCACAATAAATTTTAAAATTCTCCTACTTCCGAAGATAGTCAATCAGATGCAATATTTGTCCCCAGAAAAGAACATGTTTCTTTTTTGAACAACAAAATTAAAAGATTATTATAAAACAAGTTTTAACTGGTAATGAAGTAAAGCAATATCATGAAAAACTTCTTTTTTAAATGCAGAATTTTTTTTTGAAGTCCCCTTTCTACCTTACCCAAATTTTAACGTCCCCCTTTATGTTGTTCCCTGCACACTCACACATGCACATTCATTTAGTTGAAAAGAAAAATACAAGAAAAAGATCAGTACATTATTAAGCAGACACAAAAAAGACCCGGACCGAGCATTTGCCCACCCCTGAAAAAAAAGATGAGACATGCTGCACAAAATTGGCACACAGTCCAACCTCCAAACACACTCGGACAAGCCAGAGAGATCCCCTTGGGACAGATTTCTTCTGGCAGCATTGAGAATTATTTTAGCAGGTTTTCTTCAAATACTGCAAACGAGATGAATCGACACAATGGGGTTTTTATGGTCCTTTGTGGAATTTCTGGCAAGCAAGCTGGGTTCTGGTCATCTGTCCTTTTCTGACACTTCAGCAGCGCTTGACTCTATTTCCTTCAAAGGGTAAAACCACACACACAGCCAAACAACCAGAAAGCTCGTCATTTTTTTCTGCTCATCCCAGATGTTATCTGTTAATGCTGGACTTGTCCTGTCAAAGGAGCACTTGTCACTTTTCAGCCCCTGTTTGCTGGGTTTCCGCTCTCAGCCTAACCAAAGCCATGTGACGACAAGCAACGTTGTTGCAATTCCGGCACCATCAATCCTCTTGATGGCTTCCGAAAAAAAAAACTGGTTCAAAATTTCTTCAGCTGAACCATAAATTCCACTTTGTAAACAAAAATAATCACTTTCAAATCACTATCAATGGACCCTACTATTCATTTCTCCATGCACTTATCCGGCTTTCCCTTCTTTGCTATTCACCTCAACTCCACGTAATAACAGTTACAGTTTTTCAACAACCCCTGAGCACAGAAGTCCCTCTTAAATTCCTTCTTTGATTTATTAGAGAATATCCTATATTCGTGTCTCCCTCAGAAGTGGAAACATATTTTCCACGTTTCCCCAATCATACTCCTTAATGGTTCTAAAAGCCCCTGTTAGGTCACCCCTCAGACTTTCTCTATCTTTCCTTTCACGATAACCCACTTGTCTGTGACTCTATCATTGCTTAAAAAAAACTGTTGAACATCTTTCATTTCTGATAGAAGCCTATTGGTCGGAAACATTAACTCTGTTTCTCTCTGCACAGATCCTGAGTGTTTGCATCATTCTCTTTGTTCTTTAAATGAACTCAGATTTTCCTCAGGCTCAATGTTTTGCTTTTGCTCACGTACTTAGGCCTGCATGCTTCGGGTGAGTTACAGTTGGGACCAGAATTGCTGTCAGCGAAGGCAGAAGTCCTGATTTGCTGACTTGCTGTGTTCTTTTAGCAGCACTGAGTGCGTATTTTGCTCTTGACAGGCACGTGGGGGGGGGGGGGGCGGTTAGCCAACGCACAGGGATGACAATTCCCAAATCGAACTGGAGTGTCGTGAGGACTGCTCCAAATCCTGGGGAGTGCGTTGTCCGACTTCTACCTTTGAGGAGCAGGGTTCTTTATTCCTTTCATAGAATGTAGGCATCTCTGGAAATTATTTGTTGCCCATCCTTAATTGCACTTGAGAAGGTGGTGGTGAGTTGCCTTCCTGAATTGCTGCAGCCATCTGGTCCAAATACACTGCCTATGCTGTAAGGAACGGTGATCCAGGACTTTGATCCAGCAACGGTGAAGGAATAGCGATATATTTCCAAGTCAGGATGGTGTGTCACTTGGAGGGGAACTTGCAGGTCGTGGTGTTCACATGCTTCTGTTGCGTTTGACCGTCTAGGTGGTAAAATTTCCAGTATGGAAGGGCTATCGACGGAGGGTTGGTGAGTTGTTGCAGTGTATCGTGTATATGGTACACACTGCTGACACGTTGCATCAGTGGTGGAGGGCGTAAATGTTTAAGGCGGTTGATGGGGTGCCGATCAAAAGGGCTGCTTTGCCCTGGATTGTGTTTCCTGGGAGTTTTTGGAGCTGCACCCATCCAGGCAAGTGAGAGACTTGCATCACACTACTGACTGGTACCTTGTGGTTTTGGTGACACAATTTTGGGAGTCAGGAGGTGGGATGGTCGGCCAGTAATTCACAATCTCTGATCTGATCTTTAAACTGCAGATTTTATATGTCTGCTCCAGTTCAGTTTCTGGTCAACGGTAACACTCAACATGTTGATTTTTGGGGATTCATCGAACTTAATGCTACAAAGATCAAGAAAAGATGGTTAGATTCCGTCATCTTGGAGTCCGCCATTGCCTGGTACTTATATGGTGTCAATGATATGCGCCACTTGTCAGTCAAACCCTCGAGGTTGTCCAGGTTCTACTGCATAAGGATTTCTTCATCATCGGAGGAGTTGCGAGACAGTGTGGAAGGAGTTCAGTCCCTGCCACTTCTCTGGTTCAGATTGTGCAAGAGTGTCCAATCCCGGACAGTGTGGAAGGTGTCAGTTACCAACACGACAGTGGGTCAGATTGTGGGAAGGGTCCAATCTCAGACTGGGTGTAGGGGGTCCAATCCCCAACACTGTGGTTGTTCAGATAGTGGGTTCTGAGCAATCCTGGGCAGGGTGGACGGAGTCCAATCCATGACACTGCAGTGTTTCAGATTGTGTGGGGTGCCCACTCCAGGATAGGGAGGAGGGTGTTCAATCCCTCACTCTGCTGTCATTCTGATTGTGAGAGGCTTCTAATACTGGACAGGGTGGAGGTGTCCAATCCCAAACACTGCAGTGGGTGTGATCGTGCGGAATGTCCAATCCCAGGCAGGGTGAGGGGAGTCACTGCAGTGGGTTAGATTGTAGGGAATGGCGAATTCCACACAGTGTTGAGGGAGTCCAATCTCCGATACTATGATGGATCAGATTGTGGGAATTGCCCAACCATGGGCAGGGTGGCGGAAGTCCAATCCTCGAGAGTTTGGTTGTTCAGATTGTGGGGCATGTCTAATCCCAGACAGGCTGAAGGAAGACCAAACTCTGGTGGTTTAGCTTGTGGCGAATGTTCAATCCCAGATAGGCTGGAGGCAGACCAATCCCCGATACTCTGCTGGTTTAGATTGGGGGGAATGTCCAATCCCAGACAGGCTGGAGGGAGTCAATTCCTCGATATTCTGGTGGTTTAGATTTTTAGGTATGTCCAATCCCATACAGGGTGGAGGGACACCAATCCCCGATTCTCTGGTATTTTAGATTGCAGGGAATATCAAATCCCAGACAGGCTGGAGGGAGACCAATCCAAGATACTGTGGTGCTTTAGATTGCGTGGAATATCCAATCCCAGACAGGCTGGAGGGAGACCAATCCCCGATACTGTGCTGTAGATTGCAGGGAATATCCAATCGCAGACACTCTGCAGAGAGACCAATTCCTGATACTCTGGTGGTTTCGATTGCGGGGAATATCCAAACCCAGACAGGTGAATGGAGCCCAATCCCAGATACGGTGGTAGTTCAGATTGTGGGGGATTTCCAAAACCAGACAGGCTGGAGGGAGACCAATGCATCTCAGTTGAATTTGTGTCGGGAAAGCTGGGCATTCAGAATAACGTTAAATTTGAGTCTGGTGCCTTCACTTATCTATGTAATATGCTGACCTTTCTGCTGAAAGCACTCAGTTGTTGCTCCTTGTCCTGCCTCTGTTAAAGCTGGAAGTAGGGCTCTTAGAGGCGGGGTGAGATCCCTGGTTGAGATTCTTTATCCTCTGACCGACACACAATACACTTGTTTTTGGTTCGAAAATCATGCCTTTACTGTCGAGGTCAGATTCGCAGCTTGTTTGATCAGTAATTTCAAGGACCATTTTTCTTTCTTTCTCTTTCAGCTAATTTATTGATTGTGATCCTGTCCTGGGGAAAGTGCGGCCTCTCCACCTGCACCACTCGCTACCTGGTGACCATGGCAACAGCGGATCTACTGATCATTATCACTGTGGTGATACTGTGGACTATCGTTATTATTATTTCCCGCCACCTTACCTAAACATCCCTTCTGTATGTCGTGTTATCGCTTTCCTGAGTCGGGCAGCTATAGACTGTTCTGTCTGGTTCACAGTTGCTTTCACGATTGATCGATTTGTGGTCATCTGTTCTCAGAAGCTGAAAGCAAAATATTGCACTGAGAAAACTGCGGCTATGGTTTTCGCAACAATCTGCATTCTACTCTGTTTCAAAAACATCCCCTTCTATTTTGCATATGAATCTGGAGAGTTAACAGACAATGTACCATGGGGCTGTTATATAAAGCCAAGCTATTTTAGTGACCCTGGATGGATGGGATTTGACTGGTTTGATAAGGTTTTAACCCCATTGCTCCCATTTGCTTTAATTCTGTTACTCAATGCCTTGACAGTCAGGCACATTTTGATGACCAGTCGAGTCCATAAGGGACTGAGGGGTCAGAGCAAGGGAGTGAAACGCAGTGACCCAGAAATAGAGAGCAGAAGGAAGTCTGTGATATTACTCTTCACCATATCTGGCAACTTCATACTTCTGTGGTTGGTATATCTCATAGATTTCCTATATTATAACACTCCAGGAAGAGATCCTGGGGTTGACAACGATTCTGAATATATAGTTCGACAAGTCGGATGGATGCTGCTGAATTTAAGTTGCTGCACAAACACATTTATTTATGGGGCTACGCAGTCCAAGTTCAGAGAGCAGGTGAAGAATGTGGTGAAATATCCGGTTACATTAATCATTCAATTAATGAAAGATCAAAACTGACAGGAGTACAGAGGCGGATCCCAGTGATTTCATCAATGAATGTAATATATACCCCGAGAGAGAAAGAGATGATGGACAGCTGGATGAGACGAAAGACATGAATGACACGAGGAGTTGGCGTGTTTGGTAAGGGGGGTTGTGGTGGGGTGCTTGCTTTGCAGTCAGACAATCCAAAGAGCAGTGTGACGGCACACAAGAAGTGACTTTTGTTGAACCGGATGGAACGGGTTGGGGCAGGTGGAGAGTCACAGCGTCCATTGCAGGACAGTCGAGGGAACAGCAGCCAAAAGATTTTCGCGAGAGGTTCGATTCTCAGTGTCTGCTCAGAAAGCAACACTTGGACCAACAAATGCTAAATGCTGCAGAGGCTGGAAATCTTCCCTTGTTAGTCGATTATTATTGTTTGTTTCACTTTTGGAAACTTAATTGATTCCATCTTCCTTCCATTTCCCCACTGGTTATTTCCATCTCTCTCTCAATATCCCTCCTCAACCGTCTTGGCCTGTCTGCAGCCGTTGGCACGTTTGACCAAAATATCCTCTTCGAATGCCTTTCCAATATCGTTTAGCTGTGTGGTACTGATCTTGCCTTGTTTTATTCCTATCTCTCTGATGTTACCCATTTGCGCAACTGTCCTTTGTCCCTCCCATTTATCATCAATATGCTGCTCCTCGGCGACGTCATCCAAAAACAAATAAGTGTACATATGTATATTGAGGACACCCAACTCGACCTCACCATCATTGCTGTCGAGCCCTCGAACTAATTTTCGATAATATAGAAATCACTGACTCTGCCACTGGTGCAAGCTATGTTTCCTAGCCAGAGACTCATCCATCTTCCGGGCAACTGCCTATGGCTGAATCACACTGTAGCAGCCATGATGTCATATTTGAACCCAGGATGAGCCTTTGGCCAGGTATCAGCGCCGTCCCTGAGACGGACTATTTCCAGCTCCATTACATCCCTCAACACCTTCCATGCCGCAAGTCCGCTTGCTGCAGAAATCCTCATCACTGCCTTTCATTCATCTGAAAATGACTATTCCACAGTACATTTAACTGGCCTCCCACAGACTACCGGCCATAATCTTCAGCTCATCAAAAGCCCTGCTGCCGATATGCTTCCTCACACCAAGTCCTGTTCAACCATCATCCCTGTTATTGTTGATTTACAATGGCTTCCAGGAAAGCAACGCCTCAATTTTAGGAACATAGGAGCGGAGTTGGCAATTCAGCACATCAATACTGCTCCATCTTCCAATATGATGATGGCGAATCGTCTCCCTCATTGCCACTTTCCGGCACGATCCTCATATCCCTTGATGTCATTATTAACCAGATATCTTTTGCTTCTGTCTTGAACATGCTCAATGATTGATCTTCCACAGCCCTCTGGCGCAGAGAATTCCAAAGTTTCACCACCCTCTGAGTGAAGACATTCTTCCTCATCTCAGTTTTAAATGGCCGACAACTTATTCTGTGACTATGTGTACTGGATTTAGACTCAGCGTCCAGGGCAAACATCCTAGCTACATCTACCCTCTCACGCCCTGTAAGAATTTTCCAAGTGTCAATGAGATCACCTGTCATTCTTCGAAACGCTTGCTAATACAAGCCCAATTTCCTCAATCACTTTCCATCTCAGAATTCCACCATCCCACGGATTCTTCTGGTGAACCACTGTTGAACTCCCTCTTCCGCAAGTATATCCTTCTCATATGATGAGACCAACACTGTACACAATATTCCAGATGCGGTCTCACAAAGGCTCCACTCAATTGCAGCAAGACCTATTTGCTCCTGCACCGAAAACCACTTGTGATGATGGCCGAAACGCCATTTGTCTTCCTAATTGTTTTCTGCATGTGCATGCTAGTTTCTGGTGTCTTGGGAACAAGTGCAGACATGTCCTTTCAGTATCAACACTTCTCAACCTTCTATCATTTAAGAAATGCAATGTATTTCTGTTTTTTGCACCAAAGTGGATAACTTCACACTTAATCACACTCTATTCCATCTGCCATGTTGTTGCCCATTCAGTTAGCCTGTCCAAGATCCCGAAGCCTCTTTGCATCCTCCTCACAGCCGAAACTTCGAACTAGTTTTGTGCCATCAAAATATTTGGATATATTACACTCAGCCTTTTAGGGTGCATAATTGAAACCCGACCTAGGCCCGGCCTGACCACATCCAACCCGAACCCGAGACGGACCCGAGCCCTTTATTTTTTGCGTCCAACCCGACCCGACCTAACCCAGCCCGACCAGACTACAGGAATAAAGTTAATGATATCAAACAGGTTACTGTCCAAATGTTGTGATCCGGTTGATCTGTTCTGGCAGTAGGTTATTCCTGCAGATGAAGTTGTCGACACTCTGATCCTGATCCTTTCACCAGGAACCAACGCCCCAACCCCTAACATTCGCACACGAGCACTTTGTGGCCGAGTTTATCAGGCAGTGATCAGGGGTAGTAACCTCGCTATTTCCTTACCCCTTCCCACACTTAGTCAACACAGTTTTCGGATGGTTGTAGGGGTGTACAGCTTTGGAGTTCTTGGTGGGGGGTGTGGGGGGTGGGTGGATGTGCAAGGCCATGTAGATTTGAACATAAGCAACACAGAGGCCAATGATAATTTTCTTACTGCTATTTATAAACTCAATGAATTCAATTCAGAGTGATTGGATGGAAGGTAAATTTCAATGAAAGGGAAGTTTGATTGATTGGAAAAATGGCAGATCCGATAGCAGTCTTTCCCAGTGCTGTTTGAATGTTAACGTACCGGACTGCAGAGTTCTCGTGTTGTCTGATCATCAGTCTGCAGGACTGCGTTTGATGGACATCTTCTGGTTGATCAGCATACACATAATGGCCAGCACCTCGAATAGACTGCAATGCAAAAAAATATTGTTGACAAAGTATGTTGAACAATTTCTAGCATTGACATTTTAAACAATTTTACATAAAGGTTCGTATCACTTACAAAAATGCATACTTACCCTCGATTATTTGATGTCACGAGTGAATCTCAATCCTCCAAAGATTTCAGATTGTCCATCTATCCTTTGAGATCTTTGTAAGTTTTTGTCGCACTGCCAGATAAACAATCAGCAAGTGTAGCTTGTTAATTGCTTTTACACACTAGACTGTCTTGTTCCTCTATATGATTACAGTTCAGTCATAGAAAAGACAAAGCATCCCAGAAGCCCTGATGTGAAGTATTAAAATGCAAAACAAATAATCTAAAAGCGATCAAAAATGTTATGTATTTATTGAGCATCTTTCTTCCAACTCCTTGAATACATAACATTAAAGTTCCCAACTCTAGGAGCCGAACTAACATTTTGTAGATAACTTTCAAATACACAGAGTGTTTCTCTTTTCTGTCAGAAATATCATCCTGTCTCTTCTGAGAATTTCAAACAACGGCTAACTCCCTCATGATTTTTAAGTAGTGTTCTCATGAGATTATCCATTTTCACTCTACAAAGAAAAACTTGCTCTTCTCTGGCACCTTTCACAACCTAAGGACATCCCAAACCACTTTCCGCACAATGAATCTCTTTGCGAATTGTAGTCACTGTTGTAAAGCAGGAAACACAGCAGCCATTGCCGACAGCAAGCTCCCACAAACAGCACTGTGACAATCACCAGATAAAACAGAAAGAAATCGTATCAAACGGTAGATTAAAAGGAAAACAAATAGCTTTAGCCAATAAAGCATCCAATCAGCAGTTAGGTGAACATTTGATTTCACAGCAAGTACTTAGTCTCAGTTGCAGACAGAGCAAAGAAAGAAAAGAACAAAAGGTGTTATAAATAGTCATGTAAAAAATTAATAGAGTCAACAGTGGAAGGCTTAAGGACAGTCCTCCGCTGGTCGAATGTCCGTCCAGCTATGCCAATGTTCCTCTCACTGCTGCCACTGCTCGCCGGAATGCAAAGTATACTTCGAGCCAGCCTGGCCAAATTAGGTTATGCAACACTGTGTTTCTTCCATAGCCCAACATATCATGCCCGTTTCCCATCGCCAACGCAGCAGGTCTCTGTGTTGTGTATTGCTGCACTTCCTCATTTGTGTACACTTCTTCATGAACATTCTCCCATTCGATCAATTCGGTCAGTGCTTTTTTTGGTAGTTGTATGTTTATCATCAAGCACTGTCGTTTCCTTCACAGGGTCTTCTGTTTTAATGTTGTTGATAAGTCTGTGCACTTCATTTATTTATTTAGCCATGCAGCACTGAAACAGGTCCTTCGGCCCACCGATTCTGTACCGACCAACAAACATCCATTCATACGAATCCTACATTCCTCACCACATCCCCACCATTCTCCTAACACCTGCCTACACGACGGGCAATTTACAATGGCCAATTTACCTATCAACCTGCAAGTCTGTGGCTGTGGGAAGGAACCGGAGCACCCGGCAGAAACCCACGCAGTCACAGGGAGAACTTGCAAACATCACACAGGCAGTACCCAGAACTGAACCTAGGTTGCTGGAGCTGTGAGGCTGCAGTGCTCAACACTGCACTGCCCAAGTCAGAACAGACTTCTTACCTATCATGGCTGCAAAAACTTCGCAGATGATTATATTTAGGCCAGAGAAATGTTACCATCTTGTGCATTTCATTTACATCAAATTTCGTCAAAAGCCACTCTCTGTACCGTTGCCTGACAACTGCTTGCATTGGAGTATCTGAAGAAAGTGGCATACAGAGTCGTTTAAGCTTTGCAAACAATGGAATTACCAGGTTCAGTTTAGGATACTGGTCTCCCTCGAGTTCCCTCTCAGCTTCAGAAAATGGTCGGAGGGAATCAACCAAAAATGCAATACATTGGGGGCGATGATTTCTAGCTTGTAGTTTTCCCCACACTGTTCCAGTTTCTCGTGCAGCTCGTGATACATGTCCTGAATTGAATTCAATGTCAGGTAAACAGTCCTGTACCTCGTTTGTTCCATTGGATTTACAGTTTTAGACAACTGTACAGCAAGACCAGACTGTTTAACATATGTCACCAAGGTATAGTTTGTGCAACATCCGGAGCTATGCAAGATAATTTCTTTGGATCAGGTGAATGCCGAAGGAGTGTGTTATATACATGGTCCTGACAATCCAGACGTCAATACGGTCAATAGCAAGCACTCTGTTAGCGCCTTGATCTGTCACCTGGAATAATATATTTAAATTTGCTGGGGGGAATCGAAAAGTATGCACAAGCAGCTTTAATATCTCATGCCTGATGTTTTCGCCAGTTCTGGCGTTCTCCAGTGGAAAAATTGCTGTTGTTAAAATTTTGTCGTTTTATTTATTTGGAGAGACAGCACTGAAACAGGCCCTTCTGCCCACCGAGTCTATGCCGACCATCAACCACTCATTAATACTAATCCTACACTCATCCCATATTCCTACCACATCCCCACCTGTCCCTATATTCCCCTCCCACCTACCTGTACCAGGGGCAATTTACAATGGCCCATTACCTATCAACCTGCAAGTCTTTGGCTGTGGGAGGAAACCGGAGCACCCGGCGAAAGCCCACGCAGACACAGGGAGAACTTGCATACTCCACACAGGCAGCACCCAGAATTTAACCCGGGTCGCTGGAGCTGTGAGGCTGCGGTGCTAACCACTGCGCCGCTGTGCTGCCCCAATGCTTAAAATCTACTGTGATGTAATGACAAGTCATCAACATGTAATCGATATTATGGTACAAAGAACAAAGAACAAAGAACAGTGCAGCACAGGAACAGGCCATTCGGCCCTCCAAGCCTGCGCCAATCTTGATGCCTGCCTAAACTAAAACCTTCTGCACTTCCGGGGACGGTCTCCCTCTATTCCCATGCTATTCATGTATTTGTCAAGATGCCTCTTAAACGTTGCCATCGTACCTGTTTCCACCACCTCCCCCGGCAGCAAGTTCCAGGCACTCACCACCCTCTGTGTAAAGAACTTGCCTCGCACATCCCCTCTAAACTTTGCTCCTCTCACCTTAAACCTATGTCCCCTAGTAATTGACTCTTCCACCCTGGAAAAAAGCTTCTGACTATCCACTCTGTCCATGCTGCTCATAACTTTGTAAACCTCTATCATGTCGCCGCTCCACCTCCGTCGTTCCAGTGAAAATAATCCGAGTTTATCCATCCTCTCCTTATAGCGAATGCCCTCCAGACCAGGCAACATCCTGCTAACCCTCTCCAAAGCCTCCACGTCCTTCTGGTAGTGTGGCGTCCAGAATTGCATGCAATATTCTAAGTGTGGCCTAACGAAAGTTCTGTACAGCTGCAGCATGACTTGCCATTTTTTATACTCTATGGACCGACCGATGAAGGCAAGCCTGCCGTATGCCTTTTGACTACCTTATCCACCTGCGTTGCCACTTTCAGTTACCTGTGGACCTGTACGCCCTGATCTCTCTGCCTGTCAATACTCCTAAGGATTCTGCCATTTACTGTAAACTTCCCACCTGCATTAGACCTTCCAAAATGCATTACCTTACATTTTAGTTTTAGAGATACAGCACTGAAACAGGCCCTTCGGCCCACTGATTGAACTCCATCTGCCATTTCTCTGCCCAACTCTCCAATCTATCTATATTCTGCAGTATTCTCTTACAGTCCCCTTCACTATCTGCTACTCCACCAATCTTAGTGTCGTCTGCAAACTTGCTAATCAGACCACCTATACTTTCCTCCAAATCATTAATGTATATCACAAACAACAGTGGTCCCAGCACGGATCCCTGTAGAACACAACACGTCTCCATTTTGAGAAACTCCCTTCCACTGCTACTCCCTGTCTCCTGTTGCCCAGCCAGTTCTTTATCCATCTAGCTAGTACACCCTGGATCCCATGCGACTTCACTTTCTCCATCAGCCTACCATGGGGAACCTTATCAAGCGCCGTACTGAGGTCCATGTATATGACATCTACAGCCCTTCCCTCATCAATCAACTTTGTCACTTCCACAAAGAATTCTATTAAGTTGGTAAGACATGACCTTCCCTGCACAAAACCGTGTTGCCTATCACTGATAAAAATATCACTGAGATGCAGAAGCAGGAAGGTCCTGCGTGATTAATTATTATAAAATGACTATAAAATATACAGTGTTAATATAAAAATATAAACTGTTCACTTTCAGGACTCCAGTCTACACACACTCAGTACCCGACCGAGCCAAAGCAGACCCGAGCCCGACCCGACCATGCCTTTACTTCTCTTCCTGACACCCAACCTGCAAGAAGCTGCAGCCCATGCGTGATGACGGCAGAGTGATGACACCAGCTGACTACGCAGACGCAGTTCCGACCGGGACTCCCAGCTCCTGTCAGCTTTTTGTGAATTTCAATACTGACCAGCAGAGCGCTGACCGAGTGTGTCCGACCGGACCCGAATTGGACCCAGCCCGAGCCGAGTCCGAAAGCCGGAGCTGCAAGATGGGCCCCAGCCGAGCCTGACACATGTCCTCGGTTCCCGCTCGGGTTGGACTCGGGTATCCAGGCCTCTCGTGTGTATTCCACACAGTCCCCGTCTCCCGCTGAACTTGCCCGCTATTCAATGTTAATTTCTGAGCACATGTGCAGACGCGCACCCAAACCTGGTGTTGCTGCTGGAAGCAAATGCCATTTATTCACTTACCCTGAAGCCCTGATGTCTCCATTCGCAGCTGATTTTAACAATCTTCTGCTCACTCAGTGAATGACGCTCAGAAGCAGTGTTGGGAAAGGGGAGCCCATGCGCTCTTCTCCGTTTACTGACGTCCCAGTGGGCGGGGCAATATCTCGCGGGCGCCGATCACTGCAACAAAAATCAATGGGAACATTCCCCATTTCACCGTCATCAATGTCCGAACAATGAAACTGAACATGGGTGTAGGGTGGAGAGAGTGTCGGGAAGGGTGGAGGGAATCTATAACCTATAAAGCCGGTAGCATAAAAGCAAAATACTGCAGATGCTGGAAATCTGAAATAAAAACAAGAAATGCTGGAACCACTCAGCTGGTCTGGCAGCCGGTAGCTTATCCCATTTCGATGTTCAAATTGCCATCTCTCCCCGCAATGTTTTTATTACCATTGAGACCCTCCTCTCAAAACAATCCGACAGAAACATGGGAGGAAGGAGAGAGTCGGTGTGTTTGCTGGGACCTTGTAGAATTCATTTCAGTCATCAAAGGTTTGTCTAACCGGAGTGAAACCCGCGGTCAATGTGAGTGATAGCGAATGGCGATCTTCATCGTTTCATTCGAAACAAGAGAGACACGGATCTGCCGCGATTATACCGGACACACAAACACAGTGACAATAGAGCCCGTCCCAGAGTTTCAGCTCCCGGTTGTTAGATCTTCTCATGTACACAGTCTTTGCTGTGAATCTCTGGGGTTCGTTGCCGATGTATCGGTCTGTATCCCTTAAACGCACGGAACCTGGAGATCCTCGCACTCCCTGTAGAAAGGTTGATGGACAGGAGTTTTGTCCGCCTTTGGCCGAGTTTATCACAACCTGCTGTTCAATCATAGTATTATTAAAACAATTAATGTGAAATTCTGTTCACGACTCAGGCCTTGAACTCGGTTTGAGTAGAGCAACTAATGAAAGATTCAGCATCTTTCCAGATATCACAGCCAGACCTGGATAGAGGGACTCAGGGTTTAATTCTGCACACAGACAACAGAAGGAGTGACAGTCACACAGGGATGCGAACTGCTCTCGTTTCTTTCGCCTACTCACCCAACAGGCACAGTGAGAGACTGATTAAACATCCAACCCACTGCAATTCAGTAATGGAGAAATACAGAGGCTCTTCCACTCCATCCTTCCCTCCCGTACACTCGGCAGATTCTTTTAGTGTGAGGGTTTTAGGGGTGACTGTTGGATCAGTGTTTGATATTTTCAAACTGCAGTGACATTCCCTGCAGTTACAGGTTCAAAATCAACCATGAAATGGCTCAAAGCATTGCAGTCCAGGGATAGAGGGAAGGAGAGAGATGAACAGAGAATGACAGAGGCAGAGGGAGTAAAAGTTCAATATTGGGGGAAGGTACATTTTACGAAGTTGAGAGTTGAAATGGATTCAACTACTTAATGGAAAATCAGTAGCAACGCAGTGGGAGGCATTCAAAGCGACATTCTACGGGCACAATAGAGACTTATCCCCACAAAGAAAAATGGCGGTCCTGCTAAATCTGGAGCTCCCTGGTTATCTGGAATCATACAGGGTAAGATATGCTCCAATGCTCCGATGACAAAGCAGAAAAATAAATTTTATGACTGTCACTTAAAACAAAATACTTCAGAAAGCCGAGAGGAGTATAGGAAGTGTAGGGGTTAAGTAGAAAGCAAATTAGGAAAGCAACCAGAGGACATGAAAAATATTTGCATGAGAAAAGAGGAAAACCCGAAGGTGTTTTATCAGTACATTAAGAGCAACAGGATAACAAGGGACCGGGTAGGGCCTATCAGAGATGTGCAAGGTAACTTATGCGTGGATGGAGAAGATGTGGGCAAGGTTCATAATGAGTACTTTTTCCTCTGTCTTCACAAAGGGGAGGGATGATGCAGACATTGTTGTTAAAGAGGAGACGTGTGAAATATTAGATATGATAAGCATAATGAGAGAGGAAGTACGAGAGGGTCTGACATGAAAAGTGGATAAATTGTCAGGGCTGGATGGAAAGTATCCCAGGTTGTTAATGGAAGCCAGGGAGGAAATAACGGAAGTTCTGAGGATCATTTTAAAATCCTCACTCGATAGAGGCGAGGGACCAGAGGATTGGAAGTCTGCAAACATTGAACCATTGCTTAAAAAGGGTGCGATGGATCGTTCAAATATCTATAGGCCTGTCAGTCTGACCTCAATGGTAGGAAAATTATTAGAATCAATTCTGAGAGATAGTATAACTGTCTTAAAAAGGCATAGATTAATCATGGCTAGTCAGCATGGATTTGTTGAGTGAAGGCCGTATCTTACAAACTTAATTGCGTTTTTTTGAGGAAGCAACAAGGAGACTTGATGAGGATAGTGTAGTGGATGTTGCCTACATAGATTTTAGTAAGGCATTTGATAACGTCCTGCATGCAGATTGGTCAGAAAAGTAAAAGCCCATGGGATGCAGGGGAATGTGGCGAGTTGGATCCAAAATTGGCTCAGTGACAGGAAATAAATGTTTTTTTGTGAATGGAAGGTGCTTTCCAGTGACATTACACAGGTCTCAGTGTTGGGTACCTTGCTATTTGTGGTATTTATTAATGATTTATACTTAAATTTGGGAAGCATGAATGGAAAATTTGCAAATGACATAAAAGTTTGCCATACAGTTGATCGTGAAGAGGATAGCCATAGACTCCAGAATGATATAAATGGTTTGGTTAATTGGGCGAAAAAGTGGCAAATGGAATTCAATCCAGAAAGGTGTGAGGTAATGCACTTGGGGAGGACAAGCAATGCAAGGGAATAAACAATAAACGGGAATATATTGGGAAGGGTAGAAGAAGTGAGAGACATTGGAGTGCATGTCCACAGCTCCCTGAACGTGTCGGGACAGGTAGATAGAGTGGTGAAGAAAGCATATGGAATGCTTTCCTTTATTGGCCGAGATACATAGTGCAATAGTGTAATCCTGGAACTGTATCAAATGCTCGTTAGTCCATAGCTGGAGCATTGTGTACAGTTCTGGTCACAATTTTGCAGGAAGGACATACTTGCTCTGGAGAGAGTACAGAGGACATTTACAAGAATGCTGCCGGGGTCTGAAAGTTGCAGCGATGAGGTAAGATTGGATAGGCTAGTGTTGATTTCCTTCGATCAGAGGAGGCTGAGGTGTGACTTAATTGAGGTGCACAAAATTATGAGGTGCCTAGATAGAGTAGACTGGAATGATCGGCTTCCCCTAGCAGAGACGTCAATTATCGGGGGCACAGATTTAAGATGATTGGTAGAAGGATTAGAGGGGGCATGGGGAAAATCTTTTTCACCCAGAGGGTGGTGGGTGTCTGGAATTCACTGCCAGGAATGGTAGTGGAGGTAGAAACCCTCAGCTCATTTAAAAGGTACCCGGTATCCAATCAGCTATGCTACAGACCAGGTGATTGAAGGTGGGATTAGAATAGGTAGCTAGTTTTTTTCAGCTGGCACAGACATGATGGGCTGAATGGCTTCTTTCTTTGCCGTACCTTTTCCATAATGTCAACGCTGTGACAGCCCAGTAACATAACCTATTGCTAACAAGCACGTATCCAGGGAATTGGAGCAGAACCCTTTAGAGAGTCACAGTGTGTACTGTGTGAGACACGGGCCAGATTCACACGCTTACAAACCTGTCACACGCTGTCTTGGATAGAGACTTTCCCCAGTGACAAACCGGGAGACTGCCAATTCTAGCTAGTGAGGAGAAATTCTTTCTCTAAGAGCGTTGTTCAACATTAGAATTCTTTGCCTCAGAATGTGGTGGAGGCTCTATCTCGCCCGCTCTCTGTTTGTCCCTCCCTCTCTCCCTTTCTATTTGTCTGTCTCTGCGTCTATCTCTATCTCTCCCCATATCTCTCTTTGATACTCCCTTTGTCTCTCTTTCTGTCTCCCTCTGACTCTCCCTCTGCCTCTCCCTCTGCCTCTCCATCCGTCTCTTCCTAGATCTCACTCTGTCTCCATCTGACTCTACCCCTGACTCACCCTCTGTCTCACGCTGTGTGTCTGTCACTCTCTTTTCATCTCTCTCCTTCCCTCTATCCCTGGACAGCATGCTTTGGGCCATTTCTTGGTTAATTTTGCACCTGCAATTCTAGCCCTTATTTGGAATGTCACTGCAGTTCGAAAATATCAAACACTGATCCAAACTCACCCTAAAATACTCACACTAAACCCCATCGCCAGATTGGCAGATAATCAGGATGAGGGATTATTCTCCTGCCCCTTTTAAAAAGTTGTTCAGTTTATTACCCAATGTATTCCTGATAATCAGTTCATCAATTAACTATAACTTTATTCCAGCCAGGGAGAGACAGAGCGGGGAGAGAAGGAATGGGGCCGAGTGGCCTCCTCATGCTGCTATTTAGTATGTTCGTATGTTTGTCTGCATGTTGAAAGCTATGAAATGGTTGTTGGGAAACCGAAATATCCCAACAGAGAGAATGACAGAAGCAGAGTCTTGATAACTCAAAAAGGAGGAAGTCCTTTAAAGCTTTAAAAGAAGGAGGTGCAAACGGCAATTTACCATTGTTGCTATTTGAGAAGTTGGGATTGTTCTCCTTACAGCAGAGAAGGTTAAGAGGGGGATTGACCAGAATGGTCCCAGGGATGAGGGGCTTCACTTAATGTGGAGAGACTGGGAAAGGGGGGAATTGGTCTCCTTAGAGCAGAGAAGGTGAAGAGGGAGATTGACCAGAATAGTCCCAGCGATGAGGACCTTCAGTTAATGTGGAGAGACCAGTGAAGATGGGATTGTACTCCTTACAGCAGAGAAGGTTAAAAGGGACATTAACCAGAATGGTCCCAGCGATGAGGGACTTCAGTTCATGTGGAGAGACTGGAGAAGCTGGGATTGTTCTCCTTAGAGCAGGGAAGGTTGCATTTGAACATGCTACACTGTATGTTCTAACGTATTCAGTACTAAGATCCAGAGACGAAAGTTACGTGGATTATATGGAGGCAAATAAAGCGAAATGGTTTTACAAGGTGAAGTCAAATCATTACATTACATCTTGCAGGACGGGATTTAGTGGCTGTGGCGTGGGCAGGCGGGTAACCATTTTAACGTGTGAACAATAAACTTAAATCTGGTTTTAGGATTTTTTAAAAAGCCATGGAATTGAAAGTTTCCAGATTCGAGATGCTACCTGATGCAACATTGAATTAGTACAGCAGACTCCGATGATAAAAAGCACTCACATGGGAATATTAACCTAACGAGACTGGCAGTAAACAGGGGTGAGTGGAACTATTCCAACGTTCCTTCTTAAAGCTCATTTCTCGTTAATCTGACTGTCAAGGCCTGAGGTTTGCTCACTTCATCTTCAGTTATATCAGGTCTGAAGACTGCAGTGCTGGGTACTTACTTAGAGCGGGGAAGGAAATGCCCTTAAGTCGAGCGAAGCTTTGCATTGTTAAGGCAATTTGTCCGTTGTATGTTCGAGACAGGCCGTAATGCCTGAGATGAAACTGGAATGAAACTCCTTAGGCAGTTCTGTTCGTGCACCACAATTCTTATCTATTTGCTACCACTCTATGGCTGTATCTCTGCTCTGCTGACTCTGTTGCTTAGATCATACGAACATAAGAAATAGGAGCATTAACCCAGTTTCATCCCACCTTCCAGCATTCGGATCGTAGCCCTGCAGGTTACTGCTCTTGAGGAGCATATCCACACTCCTTTAAAATGAGTTGAGGGGTTCTGCCTCGACTGTTCTCGACACTTCCGCCAATGGAAAGCGTTTTTCTGCATCTGCTCTCTCCAGAGCATTCATGGATTTGCATATCTCTAGCAAATCAACTCTCCACCTTCTCCTCGATAAGGGGAACAACGCCAGCTTCTCTGTGAGTCTGCACCCTCCCAAAAGCCTTCACGTCCTTCCAATTGTGCAGTGCCCAGAATTGGAGATAATACCCCAGTTGAGACTGAACCAGTGTTTTATACATGTTCATCATAAATTCCTAATTGTTTCAATCATTCAACAACTGTTTCATTGGATATTGACTTCGTACCTGGGACCTGGGAAATGTTTCATGAGTTACAGCTAGTGGCAATGATTACTGGGTCAAAACTGCACATGAGTGGAGAGAACATCTTACTTTCTCCAGAGACATTGACTGGTCGCATGTATTTAGCATCTGACTGTTCTCAGCTTGCCCATGAAGTGTGTCTGCTCAGTTCGGGACTGAATCTCTGCCTTTGAATTTCTCCTGCTCAATGGAGAATGTCCTAAAACATCGACCCCTCAACAGACTGCTGAACTGGCCTCTTATTTCACCCCAAGAGCCATTTCACAGCACTGGCCAGGAGATTGAAGCAGCATCTGATGGGGCTTGGAAGGAGGTTTGAGAGGAGCTGACGAGGGAGGAAAAAAAACCAGCAAGACCTGGGAGGGAATCGACATTTAAATCAGGAACATGAATCAACAGAGAGGAAAAATGATTTCAGCAAATCAATGTGATTCACTGTATCTGGTCAATTCTCTCTCTGATCCAATCTGATGGTGGTAAGTGATAATTATCAATAAGAATGGAAATAGATCACAGATCAGGGTAATCACTGTGTGAGGGAATGCCCTGAGGACAAGGGCACAGTCTCATCCACAGACCACTGACTTTTCCCGGTGCATCTTCATCCAGTGAGTCACTATTTCAGTGGAAACCACTGCTGCTGCACTGAGTCTTTGGGAATTGCACTTGCTGATTACACGGAGGATGTTGTGAATGGTACAAAAGTTGAATCCCATTGGGTAATTAAAGACAAGGCAAGGTGACATCAATTCCCAGTTACCCAATCAGAATGAATATAGAAATTGGTGGGAATTGTTCTTCAACTCTGGCAGCCACTGCAGAAAGAGAGAAACCCAGTGACCAGTACAGGACCATAGCCCTTCCCCAGCATTTTCTGGGATCTCCAAGTCATCGGTGTTGCTAGGGGTACCCGCAAGGGTCCTCACTATGCCTTCCTTGTGATGGGATGTGTGGAACATTCCTTGCTGTGTCCGGCTTCTCTCACCGCTTCTTCCGGTACATGGATGACTGTCCCGGTGCCTCTTCCTGCTCTCGTCCTGAGCTGGAAAATTTCAGTCAATTTGTCTCCTATTTGCACCCTTCTCTCACACTCCCATGGTCCATCACGAACCCTTCCCTTCCTGGAATTTTCTCTCTCCGTTTCTGGGGAAATCCTATCAACCAGTGTTCGTTAAAAGCCGATGGCCATTCACATTTACTGGGACGACAATTCCTCAACTCCACTTCCTGCAAGGACTCTATTCCATTCTCCAGATTTCTCCGTCTCCATTGCATTTGTTCTGATGATCCAGCCTTCCATACTAGCCCTTCTGTATGTCTTCCTTTCTCATCACCGAGGATTACCCCACACTGTGTCTGAATTATTTCACACATTTCTGCACTCAGAATCGCAATAGGACTCCCATTTTCATCACCTTACACCCCACCACACGCCATATTCAACAGATCATCCTCTGCCTTCCTGCCACCTTCGGCGTGATGCCACCACCAATCACATCATCCCCTCCACTCATGATGCAACATTCTGTCGCGTGCTTGCCCAGGAGTCTCACTGCAGTTGCTACCAGCTCTCACCATCTCCATCTGCTTGTGTCCCTGTCTCGCTGCAGTTACTGCCCTTAACACCAACTCATAATCACTGTGATTTACATCATTACCCATTTTGCTGTGGGTCCAGGGTGACTTTAGTTGAAATCCATCTGAGCTTTGCTACATCGCCCTTTTTGAGAAACAATTCATGAACATTCTGCAGAGCAAGTCCCGCCTCAATAGGTCAGATTATCAACAAAATATAATTTCAGAATCAGATTTACAATCGTTTCAGTGCTCAATGTCGTGAATATAAATTGCAGTTTCTGACCTAAGGGAGTGTAGGGAATGGAATATGAAATTGCATTTAGTTCAATTCTTTGGAATCCTTCAGCTTTTTCTATGATTTCACTAATTTAACAATGAAATTGCGAGGGTACTTCACGGCCTTCTTCAGCTCCTGTCTGAATTTAGTCTGGGTTACAGAGTCAATACATGTGTTGGTGCAGGAACTGAGAAGCTGCAGCATCATTGCAGTTTGTTCTGTTTCAAAGAGAGGGTCAGTGTAGGAGGAATATTGCTGAATATCTGCAATTTGCCATTATATGATAAACACAAAAACTGTCATCCATAACAGTAGAAAACTGCTGGATATACTGAAGAGTAAAATAATTGATTTTCTGCGATTCACCATCTCTGGGTACTCGTGATTCTCTCCATTGCTGTGGCCCCGGAATCCCCTGTGGACTTTATTAGAGACTAAAATCCGTCTGACAGTCAGAACATTGAGCAGCAAAATCAGAAACACCGGGACAGAAGGGGTTAAAATGTTATGAAACAATTCAAATGGCCCCCATGTGGGAGAGGTAAAGAAGCTCGGTTTCGTGGAACAACCCATGGGAACATTATCAGTAATGTAATGTTGTTCGTGTGTAAAGTACCAGGGGACGGACTCCAAACAGCCCATCACACTCCCTGTTCCTGCAACCACAGCCGCCGTTTTTTCGATACGATATTTTGTTTTCAGCTTCTCACAACAAATGGCCACAAATCGATCAAAGGTGAAAGCGACTGTGAGCCAGACAGAAACAACTGTGGCTGCATTAAGCAGAACGAAAATGAGAGAACACATAGGAGTAATTCTCACGAATGAAGCTGCGAAATAAATTGCAACTATCCAAATCAACATGGGACCAGTGACAACCACCAGGAGATCAGTCACTGCCATCCCCACCAAGTAGACAGTGATACGTTTGGAGAGACCGCACTTTCCTTTGGACAGGGCTGGTTGAATTGTATGTTGTACTGCATGAGTGGGATGCTCAGCTAAATGAGTGGCTATTTTGTTGGAGGAGCTGTATGTTATGCTTGGCGTGTTGGATGTTGGGCAGGGTCTGTTTGAGGTTGTGTTCGGTCGGACGGCTGCTGGGCTTAGGAGGTTTGGTTAAGTTAGATTTTAGACTGCGTTTTCAATATGCATCTTTGTATGAGATAGACACTTGGCTGGTTGAGTTGTAAATAAGGCAGGCAGAGTTCAATATTGTACTTTACAAGTTGAGTATTGGGCTGCATGAGTTGGCGTATGAGCTGATGTCACTTTAGTTTAATATTGTCGGGTGCACCACAAATTAGGAGGGATGGGAAGACATGAGCGAGAGGGTAGAAAATATTCACGCCAACAGTTCCAGTGCGGAGTGTCTTCAGTTACGTGGTTGGATTGGAGGAGCATTTCTGTTCTCCTAGGAAAAGACAAGGTTGAGAGAAGAGTTCATAGCGATGTTCAAAATCATGACAGGTGTAGCCAGATTAAATAGAGAAAAAAAGTTCACGTTGGTGGAATGGTGGAGAAACAAATGACACAATTTAAGGCAAATGGCACAAAACACAAAGAAAACATGAGTAAAAACTTTTCTCTGCAGCAAGGTGTTAGAATCTGGAATGCACTTCCTGGGATTGTGGTGGAAGCAGCGAGAATCGTGGCTTTCAACATGGAATTGGCTATAACTTGAAGAAAAGAAATATTGGATTATGTGCCAGAGAGTGTGACTAGCTAAGTTGCAATTGCAGAAATTTGGCCTGGACACGAAGGGGCGAAAGACTCCTTTATGGTGCAACTATTCCATGATTCTATCACTATGTGTGACTGTTGTTTGACGAGAATCTGAGACAGCTCCCCCGAATATAAACTGCGGTATATAGCCATTGAAACTGCAGCCAGAAATGTTGGTGAGCAGTGTTGTTGTGGAAGTCAGGTGGTTGCATTTATCTGCCCTAATTTGATGCCTACATCACAGAAGCATTGTCAGTGCAATTGTATTCTTGCTACCTTTGCAGTGACATGACAAGATTTGGCTTCGAAGGCCACATTCTAATGCAGTTAATAATGAATCACTTGGCAGTGGGAATGGAATAACATACAGGAAAGCCTGGTTAACGAGGGGGGTTTTCCGTTCCTAATGTTACTCAGTGAAATATGTTTGATCAACGAAAATTACTAGAGCTGCGTATTCACGTCAGGATGGGTCCTGACGTTATTTTGCAGTTTAACACGTGGATTGTGGAAGGGACAGATCGGCTGTGAGGCATCATCTCTCCAACAGGTCGTTCGAGCACCTTACGACAGTTATTCCAAAGTTAAAACTTCTTGTTGTCTTCTAGCTGTGGGAGGAATCTTCGCCAGGATCAGCTGGAGTTGCCCAGTACTTTCCCGAGGCAGGCAGTTGGGGTGGGAAAGTCTATCCCTTTGTGCAACATGGGAATAATTACACGCTGATACACGCTGCAGATTTTCACAGCCCCACACTTGGATTTTCCATCTTCTGCTCACACTCCCAACAGTCCAAACAAAATTGTCATTCCGGAGCTCCAAATCCACCTCTCCAAACAGAATTGCTGCTTCCTTGCCTCCCCAGAAGGTACAATCTGCTTCATACTTGCAACTCTCCCTATTCTCTCTCTCCTCTGCAGTTGCTACTCCATAGACTGCTACGGGGCAGATGCTTTCCCTGATTTCAGGCAGCAAATGCTCCAAATTCCCCAGTAATCGTAGTCCTGAGAGTGCTTGATGGCGACCATGTAGAGGCAGATTTACTCCGTATCGAACCCTGTGCAGTACCTGTCCTGGGACTGTTTTATTCTCCTGTGCAGAGGGAGCAATAGACTCTAACTAAACCATGTTGAATCGGCCATGGGCGTGGATATCGCGACAGTGCTTCAGGAACTTTTATTTGCATCTATCAGTACTGTACCTGCCCTACGATTGATTGGTGCGACTGTGTAGAGCGAGGTTTGCTCCATACCGAACTTCGTGATTATCCCTGCCATGGGAGTGATGGATGGGAATGTGTAAAGGGCAGCTTTGTTCTGTGTATAACCCCGTGCTGTACCTGCCCTGGGAGTCTTTGATGGGACAGTGTGGGAGTAGCTTTGCTCTGTATCTAACACATGCTCTACGTGCCCTCAGAGACTTTGATGGGACAATGTAGATGGAGGTTTCCTCTGCAGCCTGTGCACCATCTATGGGCACAAGTCAGGAGTGTTGATGGAATACTCCCCACTTGCCTGGATGGCTGCAGCTCCAACAACAGTCAAGAAGCTCGACGCCATCCAGGACAAAGCAGCCCGCTTGAATGGCACCCCATCCACGAACATTCACTCTCTCCACCACAGACGCACAGAGGTAGCACTGTGTACAATCTAGAAGATGCACCACAGTAACGCACCAAGGCTCCTTGGACAGCACCTTCCAAACCCGTGACCCCGACCAACTAGAAGGACAAGGGCAGCAAATGCATGGGAACACGGCCATCTGCAAGTTCACCTCCAAGTCACATACTATCCTAACTTTGAACTATATCGCCGTTCCTTCACTGTAGCTGGGTCAAAATCCTGGAACTCCCTTCCTAACAGCACTGTGGGTGCCCCTACCTCAGATGGACTGCAGCGGTTCAAGAAGGCAGCTTACCGCCACTTTCTCAAGGAGAATTCTGGATGGGCAATGAATGCTGGAACGGCCAGCGAAGCCCACATCCCACGATTGAATAAAAAAAACTAATAAGAATAAATTACGGTATTGTACATGCTCTGGTCCTGTTTAATGGGACAGTGCAGTTTAAGCTCCATTCTTCACCTAACTTGAGCTCTACCTTTTTTTTCGAACTGTTTAATAGGACAGTGCTGAGGTACGTTTGCTCTGTATTTAACGCGACTCTGTTCCTGTCATATTTGACGCAACAGTGGTGAGGTTGCTGGAGAGGATCCAGGTGACAAATTAATGTGAAAACAGCACGGAGAGATTCATTACACATTTCGTGTCCTCACTTTGTCAAACTCAGAATACACTGAAAACGCAATACAAAACTAAATACCGGTATTTATCTCCTATTTATCGTTGAATACTGTCCTGTTAAAACACATTTATCACTCCCATCACCCTAGGCGACCCCCTCTTACGATTTCAACCCTATTGCACACACCTTCTTCCTTACTTTGGCCTGATTTCTCAATGTCGATCCCTCTATCCACGTTTCCATCTCTCTCTTCCTTTCCATTCCATTCTCCCCCTCTCTTTCCCTCTCCCTATCTCTTACACTCTCTCTCTCGTCCCCAGTTTCTTTCTTTTCCTTTCGTTAAACTCGTTTCTCTCTCTCTCTCTCTGTGCTAGGTTTTCTCTATCTCGTGTGCATATCACTGTTACACATGTTTATCAAATTCGTATTGATAGTCAATACACAGGCTTCTTAAGACAGTTAATTGTTAAATTTAACAGGATACCTCAGACATGGAATTAGAATGTTACAGTTAATTCTTAAAATTAATTCACCAACCCATACACAGCAAGTTAAATATATTATTAACTGTTAGTTTACACCAGATAACAATGCCACAGGGTATAACACTTTAAAATTGGTCTTGATAACCAATGCACACGGTTATTAAGCTTAAAGTCATTGTTCATTTGAATATGATAACCACTACACAGGAGACTGGTGTTGCACTTAATTGACATATTGGGCTTTATAACCAGTAAACAGGTGGCTCAGAGTTCAGTAAATTGATATATTAGGCTTAATAACCGGTATATAGGCTTAATAATACAGGAGACTGATAATACCGTTGATTCTAACACTAGATTTGATAACCAACACAGAGGAGAATAATGTTACAGCTACTTGCAAAATGGGGCTTGATGACAAGTACACAGTGGAATGATGTCACAGTGAATTATAATATTGGCTTCGATAACCAATATGCAGCGGAATGATGTCATGGTGAATTGTTACACATAGCCTGTAAACAAGTTCCAAAGGCAACACTGTTTTTAATGATCAGTTGCTCCAAGTAATCGTTATATTGAGCTTATTTACAGTACAGAAAGGAATGCAGTCATTGTTAATTGTAATATTTGTCTTCCTAAGCAGTACACGGGTTCATGATATAACAGTATATTGCTAAACTGGGCTTAATATACAGTACACAGTGGAATGATGTTGCAGATATTTGTTGTATTGTGTTTCAAACCAGTGCACGGGGATATGATGTTGCAGATCATTATTTTATTGGGTTTGATTACCAATACATAGCAGAACGATTTTACAGTTCATTATTATATTTCGCTTGAAAATCAGTCTACAAGCCAATGATGTTACAGTGAATTGTTCTGTTGCACTTGATAACCAGTAAACAGGGGGAATCATAGAATTGTTAAAGCAGAGAAAGAACTGTGTTGTGTCAGCTCTCCAGAAAAGCTATTTCCCTTGGTCCACTTCCCCGTCCTCTCCCTATATCCCTGAACATTATTTCTTTGCAGGTAACAATCCAATTCACCCTTGACTGCCTCTATTGAACCTGCCTCCACCATCGTCTGAGATTGTGCTTTCCAGATCCTAAACAGATACTGCATGGAAAATGTTTCTTGTCATGTCGTCATTGCTTCTTTTTGTCAATTGCCTTAAAACTGTGCCTTCTTGTTCTCAATCCGTCCACCAATGGGTACATTTTATTTTTCCTACCTACTCTGCCCAGACCCCACATGATAATTAACATGTCTGTCAAATCTCCTCTCAAACTGTTCATCTGCAGGGAAAACCTCAAGTTGTCCAATCTATTCACGTAACTGAAATTCCTAATAAGTGGAACCATTCCAGTCAGTCTTTACTGCACTCTGTCTAATGCCTTCACACATTCACAGCTCCAGTTGTGGCTGCAACCGTGTTCTTTGCAAATTTAACATAACTTCCTTGCTTTTGTATTCTATGCCCCTGTTAATGAAGCCGAGAATACGCTGTGCTGTATTACCCACTTTCTCAACCTATCATGCCACCTCCCATGATTTATGCACATAGACAACCAGGTCTCTTGGTTCCTGCACCCCCTTGAGAATTGCACCCTTTATTTTATATTGCCAATATTGAAATTGTGCCCTGTATGCTCCGGTCTAGGTGATTAATACATTTCAGGAACAGCAAGGCTCCAGACACCGACCTTTGTGGAACTCCACTACAAATTTTACCCCAGTACAATACAAAAAAATCCATTAACCTTTACTGTCTGTTTCCTGTCAGTCAGCCAGTTTTATATTTCATATCATTACTGCCCATTTTATTACACGAGTTACAAATTTTCTCACAAGTCTGATGTATCAATGTTTATTTTTTTGGAAGTGCAGGTACACCATATCAACAGCACCAACCTTATAATCTTTCTCCGTGAACGCACGCAAAGGAAAAAGCATCGCTGACTGTTACAAAACGAGTTTCCTTCACAATTTCCGTGCTGGCTTTCCCGCATGTACACAAGTGACCGTTAATTTTGTCCAGAATATTGTTTCGAGAAGCTTCTGCACCACCGAAGTTAAACTGACTGGCTTGCAGTTGTTGGGATTATCTTCACACAGTTTTTTTGAACATGGGTGTAACATTAACAATTCTCCAGTCCTCTGGCACCACCTCTGAGGCGATGGAAGACTGGAAAATTATGGTCAGTGCCTCCTGAAATTCTGCTGTACTTCCCTCAGCATCCTTGGATGCATCTCATCAGGTCCTGGCCTCTTATTAACTTTAAGTACAGCTCGCATATCTAATTCATCATCCTTATGAAATTTAATCCCTTCAGATGTCTGAATTACATGCTCTCTCACCAAGACCTGTGCAGCATCTTCTTCGTTGGTGAGGACAGATGTAAATTTTTCATTTAATACTTCAGCCATGCACCCTGCATCAATGCGTAAATCCCCTTGTTTATCCATCCTCGGTCCTACTTCAACTTCTACCACCATATTAATATTTTGTGACCTCAAGAATAATTTTGAATTACCTTTTATATTTGCTTTCACTCTCATTAAATACTTTTCCTTCTCTTACTTGTTTCTTTGTTTCAATTTCACTCGAAACCTTCTGAATTCCACCTGGTTCTCAGTTGCATTATACCCCTGAAATTATACATCTGGCTGCACTTCAATAAGTATTGCATTGGCGGTAAAGCCCTTTGGGATGACCACTGTGATTTGGAAGGCGCTACAGAATTGCAATGATTTCTATTCTTTTCTCACTACTTTTGCCTTAAGGCCAGTACATAATATTAAGGGGAACAAAGAAAATGACGACGCATTATTTTAAAGTAATTATTTCATCTAGTTTAATTTTTCTGCAGATTAAAATAAACCTTAACCTACAACAAGAATCAATACAATGTTAAAGACAAAAAAAAAATTTTCCATAGCACCGAATTTCCACGCAACAGGTTCTCAATCTTTACACTCTGTTCATGATGCACGACATATATGACCAATATGTGAGTAGAATATAGACCAGAACCAGAGAACTGTGTGCAGTTCTGGTCACCACATTGCAAGATGCATGTGGTAGAATTAGAGAGGGTGCAGATGAAATTTGCAGAGGACTTTGCAGGGACTGGAGGTTTTTAGCAATCATGAAAGAAAGGTAGCCAGTACTGTTCTCTTTGGAACAAAGAGGGATGAGGGGACATTTCATCCATCTGCTGACAATTATGAGGCCATTAAATAGAATAGAGAGTGCACGCCTTTTGGCCATAACAAAGATGCCACTCATGAAGAACAAAGAACAACGAACAGTACAGCACAGGAACGGGCCATGCTGCCCTCCAAGACTGCGGCGATCATGATGCCTGTCTAAACTAAAACCTTCTGCAGTTCCGGGGTCCGTATCCCCTATTCCCATCCTATTCATGTATTTGTCAAGATGCCTCTGAAACGTTGCTCTCGTACCTGCTTCCACCACCTGCCCCGGAAACATGTTCCATGCACTCGCCACCCTCTGTACAAAAAACTTGTCTCACACATCACCTCGAAACTTCACCCCTCGCAACTTAAACCTATGTCCCCGAGTAACTGACCCTGGGAAAAAGCTTCTGATTATCCACTCTGTCCATGCCACTCATAACTTTGTAAACATTTGACAGGTCGCCCCTCTACCTCCGTCGTTCCAGTGAAAACAATCCGAGTTTATCCAACCTCTCCTGATAACTAATACCCTCCAGGCCAGGCAACATCCTGGTAAACTTCTTCTTCACCCTCTCCAAAGCGTCCAAATCCTTCTGGTTGTGTGGCGACCAGAATTGTACACAATATTTCAAGTTGGCCTAACTAAGGTTCTGTACAGCTGCAGCATGGCTTGCCAATTTTTATACTCTTTGTCCCGACCGATGAAGGCAAGCATGCCGAAAGCCTTCTTGACCACCTTCTCCACCTGCTTTGCCACTTTCAGTGATCTGTGGATCTGTACGCCCAGATCTCGGCTGTCAATACTCATAAGGGTTCTGCCATTTACTGTATACTTCCCACCTGCATTAGACCTTCCAAAATGCATTACCACACATTTGTCCAGATTAAACTCCATCTGCCATTTCTCCGCCCAAGTCTCCAACTGATATATATCCTGCTATATCCTCTGACAATTCTCATCACTATCTGCAACACCACCAACCATTGTGTCACCGCAAACTTACTGATCAGACCAGCTACATTTTCCTCCAAATAATTTATATTATTATAAATTAATAACAGCAAAGTTCCCAGCATTGATCACTTTGGAGCACCACTAGTCACTGCCCTTCATTCAGAAAAGCACTGCTTCCCCCGTTTTCTACGACCGAGTCTGTTCTGTATCTATCTTGCCAGCTCACCTCTGATCCCCTGTGACTTCACCTGTTGTACCAGTCTGCCATGAGGGACCTTGTCAAAGGCTTTACTGAAGTCCATGTAGAAACATCCACTGCCCTTCCTTCGTCAATCATCATCTTCACTTCCTCAAAAAACTCGATCAAGTTAGTGAGACAGGACCTCCTCTTCACAAAACCATGCTGCTTCCGCTAATAAGTCCATTTGTTTCCAAATGGGAGTAAATCCTATCCCGAAGAACCCTCCCCAATAATTTCGCTACCAATGATGTAAGGCTCAACGGCTTGTAATTTCCTGGATTATCCTTGCTACCCTTCTTAAACAAAGGAACAACATTGGTTATTGTCTAGTCCTCTGGGACCTCACTTGTAGCGAATGAGGAAACAAAGATTTTTTTCGAGGCTCCATCAATTTCCTAAAATGAAAGCAAAATACTGCGGATGCTGGAAATCTGAAACAAAAACAAGAAATGCTGGAATCACTCAGCAGGTCTGGCAGCATCTGTGGAAAGAGAAGCAGAGTTAACGTTTCGGGTCAGTGACCCTTCTTCGGACCCTTCTCCGTGATTCCAGCATTTCTTGTTTTTGTTCCATCAATTTCCTCCTTGACTCCCTCAGTATCCTGGGGTAGATCCCATCAGACCCTGGGGACTTATCTATCTTCATGTTTTACAAGACGCCCAACACATCCTTCGTTTTGATATCGACATAACCCAGACTATCCACATCCCCTTCCCTAGACTCATCATCCACCAAATCCTTCTCTTTGGTGAATACTGATGCAAAGTACTCATTTCGTACCTCGCCCATGTCCTCTGGCTCCACGCATAGATTCTCTCCTCTGTCCTCGAGTGGGCCAACCCTTTCCCGAGCTACCCTCTTGCTCTTTATATACGGAAAAAAGGCCTTGGGATTCTCCCAAATCTTGTTTGCCAATAACTTTTCATGACCATTTTTAGCCCTCCTGACTTCTTGCTTAAGTTCCTTCCTACTTTCTTTATATTCCTCAAGGGCTTCGTCTCTTCCTAGCCTTCTAGCCCTTACGAAGACTTCCTTTATCTTTTTGACTAGGCTCACAATATACCTCGTTATCCAAGGTTCCCGAAACTTGCCACACTTATCCTTCATCCTCACAGGAAGATGCCGGTCCCGGATTCTAATCAACTGACGTTTGAAAGACGGCCATATGCCAGATGTAGATTTACCCTCAAACAGCCGCTCCCAATCTACATTCTTCAGTTCCTGCCTCATATTGTTATAATTAGCCTTCCCCCAATTTCGCAACTTCACCCAATGACTACTCTTATCCGTATCCACAAGTGCCATAAAACTTACGGAATTATGGTCACTGTTCCCGAAATGCTCCCCTACTAAATCTTCAACCACCTGGCCGGGCTCATTCCCCAATACCAGGTCCAGTACGGCCCCTTCCCCAGTTGGACTATCTACATATTGTTTCAAGAAGCCCTTCTGGATGCTCCTTACAAATTCCGCCCCATCCAAGCCCCGAGCACTAAGTGAGCCTAGTCAATATAGGGGAAGTTAAAATCACCCACCACAACAACCATGTTGCTGTGACATCTTTCCAAAATCTGTTTACATATCTGGTCCGATATCTCCCGCTGGTTGTTGGGAGGCCTGTGGTAAACCCCCAACAGCCAGCGGGAGATAGGGGAGCAGATATGCAGATAGACTTTGGAATTTTGGGGAATCTGGGAGATTGATTTAAAATTCCTATAAAATTCAACAGGACTTGACAGGGTAGATGAAGGAAGGATGTTCCCGATGGTGGGGAAGTCCAGAACCAGGGCTCATAGTCGAAGGAAAGTGGGTAAACTTTTCCGGACTGAGAGAAAGAGAAATTTCTTCACCCAGAGAGTGGTGAACCTGTGGAATGCGCTACAGAAAGCAGTTGAGTCCAAAACATTGTTAGTTTTCAAGACGGAGTTAGATATAGTTCTTGGGTGCAAAGGAATCAAAGGGTATGGGGCGAAACCCGGAACAGGCTACTCAGTTGGATGATCAGCCATGATCATCATGAATTATGGAGCAGGCTCGAAGTGCCAAATGGCCTACCGTTGCTCATATTTTCTGTGTTTCTATGAAAAGTATTTGGCAGTAGGGTTAGAGTGAATATGACGGTGGAGGGGTTACAGAAATCATTGGCTGAGATGCTAGTCGCTGTAGGCACCTTCATTGCATTTGAAAATTAAGTTTGTGATGCACTTGAAGGGCTTTAACTTGCAGGACTACAATCCAAGAGCTGGGAAAATGTATGAGGGTAAATAGTTCCTATTTTTTGTTGGCACGATGGGCCTAAAAGCCTCTTTCTGCACCAGACATTTCATTGATTCTGTAATGCTATCCCATTTAATAATTTGTGCACTGTATTAATTTGAGCAGATGTATTACTTTGAGTTATTGTGCTAGTTTGAGCAATATCTTTGAGATACATTACTAATTGAAAGTAATGCATTCGTTTCACGTGCTATATAAGTTTGAGTTGCTTTATTATGTGAGATGCTGACTAATTCAAGATGAATTATTAGTTTGAGGACGACTTTTGTTCCAGGTGAATCATTATTTCAGTTATTGCATTACTAAGAGATGCTGCATCAGTTTGAATATCTATATCGGTTTGAGGGTTGCTTTGTATGGAGGGCAGGTATGAGTTGGAAGTGATGCATCACTTGAGGTGCACAATATGTTTAAACGATTGTATTAGTTTTATGTATTTTGTTAGACTGAGATGTTGTGTCGCTTGTGGCGTTGCTTTGGTTGCAGATTCTGTATTAGTTGAATTTACCGATGCCTAGTCACAAAAACACTTTAATCTCTTAACTGAATGTTCACAGTAAAAGGGGACAGCCACATCCCATAGTGCAGTGGAGCAGCCCTGAACAATGCACACAACATTTGGCATTTCATTACCGAATGCTCACAGCCGAGTGAAGGACACCATTGAAACAGCATGAAATCTAATGATAGGACTGATGGTATTTGAACGAACAGCCTCATTGCTGGGAAAATACAGATTCTCGGTTTCATTAGTTAATTCATGTGAAATGAGTTGTCCAATGTATTCAGGTTTTCAATTCAGATTTAGAACCAAATATACTGTAGCAGAACTCGGACTGAACTCGATGTCATAATTTGTGCCATGAAGAAGCAGTTTGAATGATGTGGCAACCTCAATATCCCAGTGGAGATCCCACAGGGTATAAATTACAGGCTCTGAGAATGTATCGCCTTCGAGTTTAATGCAGAGAGACTGTCAGCAGCACAGGATAATAGATCACATCACAAAGTAAATGAATGAAACATTAAACAGTATCGAGAAAAGATATTTCCTGATTCTTGCCATCATTGGTGTTCCTCTTAAGTTATTTTAGCCATTCAAATTATGTAAATATTTGGAGAGCAGGTTTCTGGTTTTAATCCGTGATGATAATAACACATGTTGACCTCGTATTCAACATTTTAAAGACAAGTGATATATGGTATAATTTCGTTCAGTCAAATGTACTGCATTATCTCAGATTTTATATAATTACCGAATTATAACTAAAAAATGTATTTGTAACACACAGGCTCTCAGAATTCACGAGTTAAGTGCAATATCATGAACGAAACCTCAGTGAAGGCAACAGTCTGTGTGAAAGTATTAGTAGGAATATCAATCAGTGTAAAATCATAGCAACCATGAGTCACTAACCGAAGAGAAACACCTGATCCCAGTGACCATGTACAACTGGGAGTATCTGCCACTGCAGACTTGTGCTGACTATGGGTTACTAACCAGAGAGCATCAGCTGATCCCAGTGGCCTTGTATTACTGGGAGTATCTGTCATTGTAGATTGGTACTGAGCGTGGATCATTAACCAGAGTGGAAAACCTGTTTTTAGTGGTGATGCATTATTTGGAGTATTTGTCAGTGTAGAATTGTACTGACTGTGGGTTACTAACCGGAGAGGAACACCTAATCCCAGTGACCATGAATTACTAGGAGCGTTGGTCACTGTAGAACTTTAGTGACTATGGGAGAATGACGAGAGTACAACAAGCCGGTTCTACTTTAAATCCTTGCTTTAGGTGACTGATGCCTTCACTCCATGAAGATGCCTTAATTCTTTACGAATGCAATCGATTTGAAAGGTGATGATTTTAGCTGTTTGAAGTTGCTTGGTTATAAGTTGATAAAGGGAACTGCATTGATATTGCTCTGTTTCCTATTGAATTGCACTAACTGAAACGGATATTCACTGCTGACTGACAAGTAAGCAGCAGGATACCATTGTTACTGTATTCAGATCCTCTGTATAATGACTTAGTCTTGCTCTGAGAATAGTTACTGGAATAACTTTAGTCATTTTAGTTTTAATTAATCTCCTTCGCCCATCACGGTCCTGAGAATTGCTGGGTCATAAATGCTGAGTTTTATTCTCTTGCTATTATACAGGTTGAATGGTGGGCTGCGGTTATTGAGTATTCCACATCTGTAACCGATTAATGTTTGGTGACCGATTTCTTATCTGTACCTCAGAGACTCTACACATGTCACCTGCAGCAGTCTCTGCCCTTAGCTTAGGGAGGTGTACCACTGTGAGGAGCGACACGTATACAACTGAGGAACATAGCGGCTTTTCATAATGCAGAGATCATTCCAGGGCACTAAATAATATTAGTACACAGTTAATACTAAAATACAAAGTGCACTGCTTCAGTAGATAAAACACATCAGCATCTGCAATGTTATGAAATAACTGCTGACTCTGATTAATAATCACATTCCAGAGAATTTTACAGAACTTACAGCACAGCAATTTTTTTCACATCTGTCTCTATGCTCTGCGTTAACCTCTCCGCATGCTTGACCATCTAGACCTATTGGTACGACCAAGGCAGAGGAGCGCACTGTTAATCAAATCCCACTTCTCCACAGGTCACAGCATATTTAAAAAATAATTGTCTCCTGCTTACTAAAACGAGCAACGAGATACATTATGTTTCTGCAGAATAGGACACTCTAACCAGATTTCTTTACTGAACGACAAAATGTGCAGTTTATTAAAAAACAAGACTTATATAGTAATGAAGTAAAACAATGTCATTCAGATCTTTTTTAGTGATCCAACATTAAATTTTTTAAAGCCCCCTTTCTACGGTAACCAATCATTAATGTTCTTTTTAACATAGTCTCTTCACATTCGTACATGCACATATCCACCAGTTAACCGAAAAAATAATGATCAAAGTTCTATTACAGACAAAACAAAGCACAACCGGGCCAGTCACGTGATCACCCTTGAAGAAAAACAGATGAGACACGCTGCTGAAATTGTCACACTGTCCAACCACCGAGCACAAGCAGACAGATCACTGAGATCCCCCTAGGACAGTTCTATTTTAGGGGTATTGAGATATATTTATATATTTTACCAGACGCGTCTTTAAATAACAGTAATGAGTTGAATCGACACAACAGACTTCACAGGGTATTTCATGGAATTTCTGGGAAGCGAGCTGGGTTGATGTCCTCTGTCAGTTTTTGACACTTCAGCAGCACTTGACTTTATCTGTTTCCAGAAGATAACACACACACACACTGAAACACAAACAGAAAGCTTCTCGTTTATTCTGTCCATCCCAGGGGTGATCTGTTGCTAACTGTGCTTGTCCAATCAAAGGAGCGCTTGTCACATTTCTGCTCCATTACCAGGGTTTCTGCTGTATGCCTCACCCGAGCCATGTGAAAACCAGAAACATTGTTGCCAATACGGCTCCCTCAATACCCTTGATGGCTTCCTTCACAAAAATGTGTTCAAACATTTATTCACCTTAACCATGAATAGCTTTGAAAATATTTTAACAAAAAAGAATCACTTTCATAACGCCTCCACCCTCGGAGAACGAAACAACAAAATGTGTTTCATTGCAAAGTGTGGGAAAAATAGAAAAAAATACATTTTCATACGCATTCTCATTCACACCTTTTATTAAAATAACTTGAACAAAGTTATATTCTAGATACAGCATCAGAAATAGCATTATTTGTGTCCACAATGTGGATAATCCTTAAGGGATAAGGTTTTAACAGTAAACTGCACTGGAATAGCCTGGCATTCTGATGTTTAATGTTTTCCATAAAGGTTCACAGGCTATAAACTGTTTATACCAGCGACTCTCTGTAATTGTGGTGGACATAGAGTACAAACTGTTTAACAGCCAATAATAGACCGAAGGTTTCCTTTTCAATGATGGAATGTCTTTTTGACGTCGATTCAGCTTTTAGCAAAAGTATCCCACTGACTTTTCTGTGCCCGTTTTAACATTATGTATCAGGACGACACGGACTCCCAGGTTACTGGCATGAATTACTACCTTGGAAGGCTTTGTGAAATGTGAAGCAGCCGTCACTGGTTCATTAATCAAATGGCTCTCAACTTTTCAAAGAATGCTTGGCACTCCCCCTGATCACACTAACTTAATTTGCTTTTTCTGTCATAAGTCTGTCAGTGGAGCAGCTACGGTGCTGAAATTTGCTGCAAAGTTTTGGCAGAAACCACATATCCCCAAGAACCTCAGGATTTCTCACTGAGTCTGAGGGTTAGGGAACTCCACCAATGCTCGTACGTTCGCGGTTCTAGATAACACTTGTCCTTGTCCGACTATATTCCTGAGGTAGGTCACTCTCGCTTTTGTAAATTCGCTTTTTGCAAGGTTTGATACGCAATTCGCCAATTGTAAATCTTTTGAACAGTTTCTATTTGTTCGAAGAAGTCCATCCATGTATCGCTATAGACCATCACATTATCAAGATAAACATTATTGGTAGGAACACTGGCTACCACTCAGCTCATTACTCTCTGAAAGGCTGCTGGGGCATTTACTTTTAGCCCAAATAGCATCACCGGGAACTGGAAATGATGGCCTGGTGTTACAAATGCTGATATTTCCTTAGTTTGGGGTGTTAAACGAAATTGCCAGTATTCCTTTAACAAATCGATTTTTGTAAGAAACATGGACTGCCCACTCTGTCATTACAGTCGTCCAAGTGAGGAATTGAGTTGGAGCCTCCCTTTGTTTCTGTCGCCTATGCAAAGTCGGATTGAACCTTTAAGTTTAGGCACTAACACTACTGTTGAACTCCAGCTGCTTTGACTGGGTTCTATTAGGTGGTTCTCCAGCATGTTTTGGATTTCTGCTTTCAGCTGGACCTATTTCTCTGGACATAAGTGGTAAGGATTTTGTTTTCGAGGAACGGATTTTCCGACATACATATCATGTATTTGGGGCGGCACAGTGGCGCAGTGGTTAGCACCGCAGCCTCACAGCTCCAGTGACCTGGGTTCAGTTCTGGGTACTGCCTGTGTGGAGTTTGTAAGTTCTCCCTGTGTCTGCGTGGGTTTTCTCCGGGTGCTCCGGTTTCCTCCCACAAGCCAGGTTGGTAGGTAAATTATAAATTGCCTCGAGTATAGGTCGGTGGTAGGGAAATATAGGGACATAAGGGGATATGGTAGGAATATGGGATTAGTGTTCTTTTCTTTTGGGCCTCCTTATCTCGAGAGACAATGGATACGCGCCTGGAGGTGGTCAGTGGTTTGTGAAGCAGCGCCTGGAGTGGCTATAAAGGCCAATTCTGGAGTGACAGGCTCTTCCACAGGTGCTGCAGAGAAATTTGTTTGTTGGGGCTGTTGCACAGTTGGCTCTCCCCTTGCGCCTCTGTCTTTTTTCCTGCCAACTACTAAGTCTCTTCGACTCGCCACAATTTAGCCCTGTCTTTATGGCTGCCCGCCAGCTCTGGCGAATGCTGGCAACTGACTCCCACGACTTGTGATCAATGTCACACGATTTCATGTCGCGTTTGCAGACGTCTTTATAACGGAGACATGGACGGCCGGTGGGTCTGATACCAGTGGCGAGCTCGCTGTACAATGTGTCTTTGGGGATCCTGCCATCTTCCATGCGGCTCACATGGCCAAGCCATCTCAAGCGCCGCTGACTCAGTAGTGTGTATAAGCTGGGGATGTTGGCCGCTTCAAGGACTTCTGTGTTGGAGATATAGTCCTGCCACCTGATGCCAAGTATTCTCCGAAGGCAGCGAAGATGGAATGAATTGAGACGTCGCTCTTGGCTGGCATACGTTGTCCAGGCCTCGCTGCCGTAGAGCAAGGTACTGAGGACACAGGCCTGATACACTCGGACTTTTGTGTTCCGTGTCAGTGCGCCATTTTCCCACACTCTCTTGGCCAGTCTGAACATAGCAGTGGAAGCCTTACCCATGCGCTTGTTGATTTCTGCATCTAGAGACAGGTTACTGGTGATAGTTGAGCCTAGGTAGGTGAACTCTTGAACCACTTCCAGAGCGTGGTCGCCAATATTGATGGATGGAGCATTTCTGACATCCTGCCCCATGATGTTCGTTTTCTTGAGGCTGATGGTTAGGCCAAATTCATTGCAGGCAGACGCAAACCTGTCGATGAGACTCTGCAGGCATTCTTCAGTGTGAGATGTTAAAGCAGCATCGTCAGCAAAGAGGAGTTCTCTGATGAGGACTTTCCGTACTTTGGACTTCGCTCTTAGACGGGCAAGGTTGAACAACCTGCCCCCTGATCTTGTGTGGAGGAAAATTCCTTCTTCAGAGGATTTGAACGCATGTGAAAGCAGCAGGGAGAAGAAAATCCCAAAAAGTGTGGGTGCGAGAACACAGCCCTGTTTCACACCACTCAGGATAGGAAAGGGCTCTGATTAGTGTAGGATTAGTATAAATGGGTGGTTGATGGTCGGCACAGACTTGGTGGGCCGAAGGGCCTGTTTCAGTGCTGTATCTCGAAAAAAAAGGTGTAGCTAACGATGTAGATCCTGGCTTAACCCTACAGACTCTTTAAATGCCGTGAGTAGCCTTTTTTCGGTCTATCCGTTGGTGTCTATCTAAATATGAAAGCATGGTGCCGAATCTCCCTTGAAATTCACTATTAGCTGATGAAATAGTGGGAGGTTCAATTTGCGAATTGCCGAAGCCTTCTTCTGCCTCATCTTCAATATCCCTTTCATCCTTCACAGCCCCTATTACCTGTGATACCTATGCTTGCTTGTTCCGACCAGCGATAATATTGTCTTAACATATTGATATTATACTGCCGATTATTTTTCCGGCAATCTGCGGTGTCAGTCAAATAATTTACTTCATCAATTCTCTTGACCACTTTGTATGGACCAGTGAACGTGCTTTTAATGCTTCACCCTGTAAAGGCATCAATACCAACACTTGACCTCCTGGCCGAAATGGTCGAGTCTCAGCATGTTGCTCTGCCCATGGTTTTGTAGTTACTCAGGAAGCATTAAGGTGTTGTGAACCACTTTTCTGGCTCTTGTGAAATGTTCCTGGAACACAGATACATGATTTAGCACAGAGGATTCATCCCAATGCTCCATGAAATCTTTCTTCAATTAGTTTCAGAGGATTTTTAAAATCTCATGTCCAAAAACTAATTCAAAAGGACGAAAACCTGTGGATTCATTAGTTTAGCCCTGAGTGGCAAACAAAAGAAATGCTAGCCCTTTATAGCAATCATGGGGATCGTCATTGTTCTCGCACCCACTCTTTTTGGGATTTCCTTCTCTTTGCTGCTCTCACATGCGTTCAAGTCTTCAGAAGAAGGAATTTTCCTCCACACAATATCAGGGGGTAGGTTGTTCAACCTTGCCCGTCTGAGAGCGAAGTCCAAAGTTCGGAAAGTCCTCATCAGGGAACTCCTCTTTGTTGGCGATGCTGCTTTAACATCTCACACTGAACAGTGCCTGCGGAGTCTCATCGACAGGTTTGCGGCTGCCTGCAATGAATTCGGCCTAACCATCAGCCTCAAGAAAACGAACATCATGGGACAGGACGTCAGAAATGCTCCATCCATCAATATTGGCGACCACGCTCTGGAAGTGGTTCAAGAGTTCACCTTCCTAGGCTCAACTATCACCAGTAACCTGTCTCTAGATGCAGAAATCAACAAGCACATGGGAAAGGCTTCCACTGCTATGTCCAGACTGGCCAAGAGAGTGTGGGAAAATGGCGCACTGACACGGAACACAAAAGTATCAAGCCTGTGTCCTCAGTGCCTTGCTCTATGGTAGCGAGGCCTGGACAACGTATGTCAGCCAAGAGCGACGTCTCAAAATCATTCCATCTTCGCTGCCTCCGGAGAATACTTGGCATCAGGTGGCAGTAGCGTATCTCCAACACAGAAGTCCTCGAGGCGGCCAACATCCCCAGCTTATACACACTACTGAGTCAGCAGCACTTGAGATGGCTTGGGGCCATGTGAGCCGCATGGAAGATGGCAGGAGTCCCAAAGACACATTGTACAGTGAGCTCGCCACTGGTATCAGACCCACCCGCCGTCCATGTCTCCGCTGTAAAGACGTCTGCAAATGCGACATAAAGTCCTGTGACATTGATCACAAGTCGTGGGAGTCAGTTGCCAGCGTTCGCCAGAGCTGGCCGGCAGCCATAAAGGTGGGGCTAAAGTGTGCCGAATCTAACAGACTGAGCAGTTGGCAGGAAAAAAGACAGAAGCGCAAGGGGAGAGACAACTGTGCAACAGCCCCGACAACCAATTTTATCTGCGGCACCTCTGAAAGAGCCTATCACACTAGAATTGGCCTTTAAAACCACCCCAGGCGCTGCTCCACGAACTACTGACCACCTCCAGGCGCTTACCCCTTGTCCCTCGAGATAAGGAGGCCAAAGAAGAAGATGAGCTAACCATTGTTTCCAGGGTCTGATGGTAACTTTCTAAAACACCCTGAATCTGTGGGTGATATGCTGAAGATGTTAACTATGTTATACCTAAGATACCCATAACTTCCTGAGAAAAAATGGACATGAATTTCGAACCTTGATCCAACTGAACCTCAATCGTTTATCCATATCCAGTGAAGAACTGAGATAACTTCATACCATCCGAGCACAAATTGTTCTCTGGGGAATGGCCTCTGGAATCGCATAGCCCTGTGCATGACAGTTATTAGATATTAGTGTCCACCTTTGCTTTCGGTAAGGCTCTTACACAGTCTTCCAATTCCTTCCCAAATGGTTCCCCAATAACTGGCATGGTATCAGAGGTGCCAGGTTTATGCAGGTTGCATTGCAGTGTTCCTGCAATTTGGCATGTATGGCATGTTTTACAAAACCGCACCACGTCCTTGGAATGACCTGGTCAGTAAAAACTGTCGACTTATACGTGTTTTTGTCTTTTAGATCCCGTTATTACCCAATGGATGAATCCCGTGCGTGAACATTAATATTTCCTGGTGAAACTTTGGCGGTACCACTATCCGACGAACAACCATCCAGTCATCGACTACAGATTTGTGAGGAAGTCTCCACTTCGTCATCAGAACCCCATTTTCAATCCAATCGCCTTCTGGAACTCCTTTTGCCTCAGCTTCTGTTCGAGCTGATTGTGCCACCTTCTGCAACTCTGGATCAGCTTGCTGAGCTCTGATCAGAGAAAACTTACTAATTAATTCCTTTGGATTATCCAAATGCCCAAAGAAAGTTTCAGATATTTGGTCATCTGGCATGGCACCAGTTTTGCCTCGGACAATGGAACTTGTTTAGCCATTGCATGGGTTATTACATATGAAAGAGAAAAGTCCGGGAACATTATCCTGCAACTGTTCTGTGTCTTTACCTTCACTTGTTTATTTCTGTGACTACTGGGTTAAGCTACTCCTTTCACTCCGGCGACATTATTCCCCAAGAGTAAGTCAACTGTGTTCACTGGCAATCGATGGACAGCTCCTACAGATACCATTAGAGACATCAGGTCACACTCCAGTTGCGCCCAATACAAAGGATGTGTATACGCCCCGCCAATATCATTCCCTAAAACTTAAACGTTCAGTGATCTCTCTGGTGGAAATTTTATGTCTTTCCCCAGAAAAAGATGTTGGTTCGAGCCTGTATCCCAACGTATAACGATAGATCTGCCTTCTTCATTTGAGGGATAAGGAGTTACTTCTACTTTTGCCAAGAATTATTTATAACTCTCAGGTATCTTATTCACAGACCCTACACTCACTGTGTTTTTGTACTTGGCCTTACATCTGCAATAAGAGACACATCCTGATATCCTCTGCACTCAGTCACGGCCCCTTTCACTGCATTGGTTTTGTGCAGCCCAATAAACCCTATAGTTTTACGCTGCACCTTACAGCATTGTACATGAAGATGTCCCACCTTGTGACAATGCTATCATTTAGGCTGGTGGACCTCACTGCCACCATCAGTACTTTCCTTTATGGACTCAAGAGGAGATCATGTGGCAATCCCAGCGATCCCTTCTTGTCATTGGTAACTTATCTTCTTTCAATCTCCAACCTCTCCTTCTCGGGCTTGTGGGGATGACGAACAAAGTTTTGAGTGTATGCACAAGTTCATAACCATCAGCAATTTCCGCTGTCTGTCTGGCCTTAGTGAATTTCTGATTCGCCAAATGAGTTAGACATTAGAACATTACAGCGCAGTACAGGCCCTTCGGGCCTCGATGTTGCGCCGACCTGTGAAACCATCTGACCTACACTATTCCATTTTTATCCACATGTCTCTCCAATGAACACTTAAATGCCATTAAAGTTGGCGAGGCTACTACTGTTACAGGCAGGGCGTTCCACGCCCCTACTACTCTCTGAGTAAAGAAACCACCTCTGACATCTGTCCTATATCTATCACCCCTCAACTTAAAGCTATGTCCCCTCGTGTTTGCCATCACCATCCAAGGAAAAAGGCTCTCACTATCCACAATATCCAACCCTCTGATTATCTTATATGTCTCTATTAAGTCACCTCTCCTCCTCCTTCTCTCTAACGAAAACAACCTCAAGTCCCTCAGCCTTTCCTCGTGAGACCTGCCCTCCATACCAGGCAGCATCCTAGTAAATCTCCTCTGCACTCTTTCCACACCTTCCACATCCTTCCTATAATGTGCTGACCAGAACTGCACGCAATACTCCAGGTGCGGTCGCACCAGAGTTTAGTACAGCTGCAGCATGACCTCGTGGCTCCGAAACTCGATCCCCTTACTAATAAAAGCTAACAAACCATATGCCTTCTTAACAGCCCTATTAACCTGGGCAGCAACCTTCAGGGATTTATGCACATGGACACCAAGATCTCTCTGTTCATCTACACTACCAAGAATCTTCCCATTAGCCTAGTACTCTGCATTCCTGTTACTCCTTCCAAAGTGAATCATCTCGCACTTTTCCGCATTAAACTCCATTTGCCATATCTCAGCCCAGTTCTGCAGCCTATCTATGTCCCTCTGTACCCTACAACATCCTGTGGCACTATCCACAACTCCACCGACCTTAGTGTCATCCGCAAATTTACTAACCCACCCTTCCACACCCTCTTCCAGGTCATTTTTAAAAAGGACAAACAGCAGTGGCCCCAAAACAGATCCTTGCGGTACACCGCTGGTAACTAAACTCCAGGATGAACATTTGCCATCAACCACCACCCTCTGTCTTCTTTCAGCTAGCCAATTTCTGATCCAAAGCTCTAAATCACCTTCAACCCCATACTTCCGTATTTTCTGCGATAGCCTACCATGGGGAACCTTATTAAACGCCTTACTGAAATCCATATACACCACATCCACTGCTTTACCCTCATCCACCTGTTTGGTCACCTTCTCGAAAAACTCAATAAGGTTTGTGAGGCACGACCTCCCCGTCACAAAACCGTGCTGAATATCGCTAATGAACTTATTCTTTTCAAGATGATTATAAATCCTGTCTCTAAAAACCTTTTCCAACATATTACCCACAACCGAAGTAAGGCTCACAGGTCAATAATTACCAGGGCTGTCTCTACTCCCCTTCTTGAACTAGGGGAGAACATTTGTTATCCTCCAGTCTTCCGGCACTATTCCTGGCAACAATGACGACATAAGGATCAAGGACAAAGTCTCTGCAATCTCCTCCCTAGCTTCCCAGAGAATCCTAGGATAAATCCCATCTGGCCCAGGGGACTTATCTATTTTCACACTTTCCAAAATTGATAACACCTCCTCGTTGTGAACCTCAATCCCATCTAGGCTAGTAGCCTGAATCTCAGTATTCTCCTCGACAACATTTTCTTTCTCTGCTGTAAATACTGACGCAAAATATTCATTTAACACTTCCCCTACCTCCTCTGATTCCACACACAACTTCCCACTACTATCCTTGATTGGCCCTAATCTAACTCTAGTCATTCTTTTATTCCTGATATACCTATAGAAAGCCTTAGGGTTTTCCCTGATCCTGTCTGCCAATGACTTCTCGTGTCCTCTCCTTGCTCTTCTTAGCTCTCCCTTTAGATCCTTCCTGGCTAGCTTGTAACTCTCAAGCGCCCTAACTGAGCCTTCACGTCTCACATGAGCCTTCTTCTTCCTCTTGACAAGCGCTTCAACATCTTTAGTAAACCACGGCTCACTCGCTCGACAACTTCCTCCCTGCCTCACAGGTACATACTTATCAAGGACACGCAGTAGCTGCTCCTTGAATAAGCTCCACATTTCGATTGTTCCCATCCCCTGCAGTTTCCTTCACCATCCTACGCATCCGAAATCTTGCCTAATCGCATCATAGTTTCCTTTCCCCCAGCTACAATTTTTGCCCTGCGGTATATACCTGTCCCTGCCCATCGCTAAGGTAAACCTAACCGAATTTTGGTCACTATCACCAAAGTGCTCACCTACATCTAAATCTAACACCTGGCCGCGTTCATTACCCAGTACCAAATCCAATGTGGCATCGTCCCTGGTTGGCCTGTCTACATACTGTGTCAGAAAACCCTCCTGCACACACTGGACAAAAACTGACCCATCTAATGTACTCGAACTATAGTATTTCCAGTCGATATTTGGAAAGTTAAAGTCCCCCATAACAACTACCCTGTTACTCTCGCCCCTGTCGAGAATCATCTTCGCTATCCTTTCCTCTGCATCTCTGGAACTATTTGGAGGTCTATAAAAGATTCCCAACAGGGTGACCTCACCTCTCCTGTTTCTAACCTCGGCCCATACTACCTCAGTAGACGAGTCCTCAAATGTCCTTTCTGTCGCTGTAATACTCTCCTTGATTAACAATGCCACACCCCCCCCCCCACCCCACCGCCCCCTCTTTTACCATCTTCTCTGTTCTGACTGAAACATTTAAATCCCGGAACCAGCAACATCTATTCCTGCCCCTGCTCTACCCATGTCTCCGAAATGGCGACTACATCGAGATCCCAGGTACCAACCCATGCTGCAAGCTCACCCACCTTATTCCGGATGCTCCTGGCGTTGAAGTAGACACATTTTAAACCAAGTTCTTGCTTGCCAGTGCCCTCTTGCCTCCTTGTAACCTTCTCCCTGACCACACTACTCTCAACATCCTGTACACTGGCACTACATTTTAGGTTCCCATTCCCCTGCTGTATTAGTTTAACCCCCCCCCCACCCCCGAGGAGCACTGGCAAATCTCCCCCCCAGGATGTTGGTACCCCTCTGGTTCAGGTGAAGACCATCCTGTTTGTCGAGGTACCACCTACCCCAGAAAGAGCCCCAATTATCCAGGAAACCAAAACCCTCCCTCCTGCACCATCCCTGCAGCCACGTGTTCAACTCCTCTCTCTCCCTATTCCTCGCTTTGCTATCACGTGACACGGGCAACAACCCAGAGATAACAACTCTGTTTGTTCTCGCTCTAAGCTTCCACCCTTGCTCCCTGCATTTCTGTCTTAAATCCCCATCTCTCTTCCTACCTATGTCGTTGGTGCCTATGTGGACCACGACTTGGGGCTGCTCCACCTCCCCCTTAAGGATCCCAAAAACACGATCCGATACATCACAAACCCTGGCACCCTGGAGGGAACATACCAACCGTGAGTCTCTCTCGTTCCTACAGAACCTCCTATCTGTTCCCCTAACTATGGAGTCCCAATGACTAATGCTCTGCTCCTCTTCCCCCTTCCCTTCTGAGAAACAGGGACAGACTCTGTGCCAGATACCTGTACCCCATTGCTTACCCCTAGTAAGTCGTCCCCAGCAACAGTACCCAAAACGGTATACCTGTTGTTGAGGGAAACGGCCACAGGGGATCCCTGCACTGCCTGCTGGTTCCCTCTCCTTCCCCTGACGGTAACCCATCTACCTACTTCTTTTACCTGAGGTGTGTCTACCTCCCCATAACTCCTCTCAATAACCCCCTCCGCCTCCCGAATGATCCGAAGTTCATCCAGCTCCAGCTCCAGTTCCCTAACGCGGTTCTCGTGGAGCTGGAGTTGGGTGCACTTCCCGCAGATGCAGTCAGCAGGGACACTCTTGGCGACCCTTACCTCCCACATTCTGCAGGAGGAACATACAACTTCCTTCACTTCCATTCCCTCTATTCTAAATTCTCAACAAATCTATCTGAAATTGACTTCCCAGCTGTAAGCTCGCTCTTGCACCTTTGCTACTGTCAAGCTGCAGTCTCCAAAACTGCAGCAGTTTTCACTGCTGGATGTAGTAATTTGGTTTGCTTCCTCAAATACAATAATATTGGCTTCCATCGTTAGTGCCCGTATCCAATGATCAAAATTAATCTATTTTACCATCTCAACTTCTATATAAGTCTGCCCAGTCAATCTCCTGAAGTTCTTAAATTTCTGTCAGTAAGCTTCCGGGACTAACTCATACGCAGCGAGAATAGCTATTTTTTGGCATCTCATAATCTGCAGAAGCCGCTTCAGAAATAATGGCATAAACTTCATGAGCTGTGCTCATCAACCTGCTTTGTATAAGCTGTGTCCAGCATTCCTTTGGCCATTTAATTTATTTGGGTATCTTTTCGAATGAAACGAAAAGAAGTCACTCCATCCCTTTCCTAAACCTGGGGAGAGCTTGTATAAATTTAACCAGCTTTTCACTAGGTCCTGTGCTGGACTCAAATTGTTCCTCACCAGAATCTACACTGGCATTGACATCAAGACCGCACTTTTGTCTTAGTTCCATCTTTCTAATTTCAACTTCCCTTTCTTCTCTCTCTCCCTCTCTCTTTCGCTTTGCCATTCTAATTAAAGTTTATTTTTATTGTCATTGTTTTCCTCAAGCTCAAGTTTTCTTCCTTCTATTTTATTTTTCTGTTTAAGCTTAATCTTTTCCAATTCTATTTATTTTTCATTTTCCTTGTCAAGTTCAAGCTGCCTCATCTGTTTCCCAATTGTTTCTAATTCGACTGCACTATCCTTTGATTTGCCTCTGCCTTCTTCCAATGTAAAATTGTGTCCTATCACTTCAACTATGTATGCTTTCTGAGCCCCAGAATGACGTGACAGGGTAGATGCAGTTAGGATGTCTGTCCTGGGCGCTGAGTCTAAATCCAGTAGACATAGTCAAAAAATAAGTTGTTGGCCATTTAGGACGGAGATGAGGAGGAATGTCTTCACTCAGAGGGTGGTGAAAATTTTGAAGTCTCCACACCAGAGGGCTGTGGAAGATCTATCATTGGGCCTGTTCAAGACAGAAAGCAAAAGCTATCTGGTTAATAATGGCATCAAGGGATATGGGGATAGCGACGGAAAGTGGCATTGAGGTAGACAATCCGCCATGATCTTATTGATAGACGGAGTAGTATTGACGTGCTGAATTGCCTACTCCTGATCCTATGTTCCTAACATTTAGCCGTTGCTTCCCTGGGAGCCATCGTAGATCAACAAGCAGAGGGATAATGGGTGAACGGGACCTGTTGTGAGTCAGCATAGGAGTTGCAGGGTTTTGGATGAGCTGAAGAATATGGACGGTAGTCTGTGGGAGACCAGTCAAATATGAGGTGGAATATTCAATTCCAGATAAATCAAAGGCAGTGGTGAGGATTTCTGCAGCGAATGGATTGTGGCATGGAGATGGTGAGAAATGTTATGGAGCTGGAAATAGACTGTGTCAGGGACGGCGCTGATATCTGACCAGATGCTCATTTTGGGTTCAAATATGATATCATGGCTGCCCACAGTGTGATTCAGCCACAGGCAGTTGCCAGGAAGAAGGAGGAGTCTGTGGCTAGGAAACCTACCTTGTCGCAGTGGCGGAAGTCAATGGTTTCTATATTACCGATAATTAGATAGAGGCCTCGACAGCAGTGATGGTGAGGTCGAGTTGGGTGTCCTCAATATGCATATTTACACTGATTTGTTTTTGGATGATGTCGCCGAGAAGCAGCATGTTGATGATAAATAGGAGGGACAAAGGACAATTGCACAAATGGGAAGCAAAGCCATTTCAGGTGGTCCCCTGGCTAAGATCAGATAGATAGGAATAAAACAAGGCACGATCAGTGCCACACAGCTGAATGATAGTGGAGATGCATTCGAAGAAGATGTTGTGGTCAAATACGCCAAAGGCCAAGAAGGGCGAGGAGGGATATTCCTTGGAGAGAGAGATGGAAATGACCAGTGGGGATATGGAAGGCAGATGGAATCAATTACGTTTCCAAACGGAAAACTAACAATAATAATCAACTAACAAGGGAAGATTTCCAGGCTCTGCAGCATTTAGCATTTGTTGGTCCAAGCTTTGCTTTCTGAGCAGCCGCGGAGAATCGAATCTCTGGCGAAAATTCTTTGGCTGCTGTTCCCTCTGCTGCCCTGCAGTGGACGCTCTGACTCTCCACATGCACCCGCCCTCCACTCCCATCCTGTTCAACAAAAGTCACTTCTTGTGTGCCATCACACTGCTCTTTGGCATGTCTGACTGCAAACTGCAAGACCCCTCGCCAAACACGCCAACTCCCCGTGTCATTCGTGTATTTCGTGTCATCCAGCTGTCGGTCATCTCTTTCTCTCTCGGGGTAAATATGACATTCATTGATGAAATCACTGGGATCCGCCTCTGGATTCCTGTCAGTTGTTTTGATCTTTCACTAACTGACTAATTAATGCAACCGGATATTTAAGCACACTATTGACCTGCTCTCTGAACTTGGACTGAGTAGCCCCATAAATAAATGTGTTTGTGCAACAACTTAAATTCAGCAGCATCCATCCAACTTGTAGAAATATATATTCAGAATCGTTGTAAACCCCAGGATCTCTTCCTGTAATGTTATAATATAAGAAATCTATGAGATATACCAACCACAGAAGTATGAAGTTGCCAGATATGGTGAACAGTAATATCGCAGACTTCCTTCTGCTCTCCATTTCTGGGTCACTGCGATTTGCTCCCTTTTTCTGACACCTGAGTCCTTTACGGACTCGACTGGCCACTAAAATGTGCCTGACCGTCAAGGCATTGAGTAATAGAATTAAAGCAAATGGGATCAATGGGGTTAAAACCTTATCAAACCAATCAAATCCCACCCATCCGGGCTCACTGAAATAGCTTGGCTTTGTATAACAGCCCCATGGTACATTGTCTATTAACTCTCCAGATTCATATGCAAAATAGAAGGGGATGTTTTTGAAACAGAGTAGAATGCAGGTTGTTGCTAAAACCACAGCTGCAGTTTTCTCAGTGCAATAGTTTGCTTTCAGCTTCTGAGAACAAATGAGCACAAATCGATCAAAGGTGAAGGCAACTGTGAACCAGACACAACAGTCTGTGGCTGCACGACTGAGGGCAGCGACAACACGACACACAGAAGGAATGTTTAGGTAAGGCCGCGGGAAATAATAATAACCGACAGTCCAAAGTATCACCTCAGTGATAATGAAGAATAGATCCGCTGTTGCCATGGTCACCAGGTAGCGAGTGGTGCAGGTGGAGAGGCCGCACTTTCTCCAGGACAGGATCACAATCGCCAGTAAATTAGCTGTAAGAGAAGGAAAGAAAAATGTTTCTTGAAATTACTGATCAAACCAGCTCCGAGTCTGACCCAAACAACAGGGGCCGGATTTTCGAACCAAAAACAAGTGCATTGGGTACGGGTCATAGGTTAAAGAATCTCAACCAGGGATCTCACCCCGCCTCTAAGAGCCCTAATTCGAGCTTGGGCCGAGGCAGGACAAGGAGCAATGAACCGATTGCTTTCAGGAGGCAGGTCAACATATTAAATATATAATAGAAGACACCAACCTCAAATTTAAAATTTATTCGCAGGTTATTCTGGATGTACAACTTTCCCCACGAGATCAGAACCCCGACACAAATCCATCTTGGAGGCGTTGGTCTCCTTACAGCCGGTCTGTGATTGGAGATACCCCGCAATCGAAACCACCACAGTTTCGGGGATTGGTCTCCCTACAGCTGGTCTGTGATTGGGCATTCCCCATAATCTAAACCAGCAGAGTATCGGGTATTGGTCTCCCTCCAGCCTGTCTGGGATTAGACATTCCCCACAATCGAAACAACCGCAGTCGCGAGGATGGGACTCCTTCCACTCTGTACAGGGTTCTGCATTTCCCACAATCTGATCCACCACAGTATCGGAGATTGGACTCCCTCAACACTGTGTGGAATTGGCCATTCCCTACAATTTGATCCACTGCAGTGTTGGGGTTTGGCCTCCTTCCACCCTACCTGGGATTGGACATTCCTCACTGTCACTCCCACTGCAGTGTTTAGGATTGGACACCTCCACCCTGTCCAGTATTAGAAACCTCACACAATCAGAATGGCCACAGAGTCAGGGATTGGACTCCCTCCTCCCTTCCCGGGAGTGGACACCACCCACAATCAGAACCACTGCAGTGTCATGGAATGGACACCATCCACCCTGCCCAGGATGGGTCACAGCACACAATCTGAACAGCCACAGTGTTGGAGATTGGAGTCCCTACACCCAGTCTGAGATTGGATCCTTCCCACAATCTGACCCACTGCAGTGTTGGTAATTGACACCTTCCATCCTGTCCGGCATTGGACACCCCTGCACAATCTGAACTGTGGAAGTGGCGGGGACTGAATTCCCTCCACACTATCTCGCAACTCCTCAGATGATGAAGAACGCAGTAAAACCTGGACGACCTCGAAGCCTTGACTGACAAATGGCTTGTAGTGTTGACGCCACACAGGTACCAGACAATGGCAGACTCCAAGATGAGAGAATCTAACCATCAACTCTTGACCTTCGTAGCATTACGTTCGATGAATCCCTTTTTATCAGTATGCTGAGTGTTACCATTGACCAGAAACTGAACTGGAGTAGCCATATAAATGTTGCAGTTTAAAGAGCAAATCAGAGATTGCGAATTCCTGGCCGAATCACCCACCTCCTGACTCACAAAATTGTGCCCCACCATCTACAAGGTACAAGTCAGTAGTGTGATATAGGCCTCTTACTTGCCGGGATGGGTGGAGCTGCAAATAACACCCAGGAAACACGACACAATCCAGGACAAAGTAGCCCTTTTGATCGGCACCCCATCTAATGCCTTGAACATTTACTACCTCCACCACTGATGTACCGTGTCAGCAGTATGTACCATATGCACGATGCACTGCAACAACTCACCAACGCTCCTTGGATAGCATCTTCCAAACTGGAACTTTTACCACCGAGACGACCAGATGTAACATAAACTGGGGAAACCCACCACCTGCAATTTCCTCTCCATGTCACACACATCCTGACATGGAAATATATCACTATTCCTTCCCCGTTGCTGAATCAAAGTCCTGGAGCTCCCTTCCTTACAGCACAGAGAGTGTATTCGGACCAGATGAGTGCAGCAATTCAAGAAGGCAACTCACCATCACCTTCTCAAGTGCAATTAAGGATGGGCAGCAAATGCTTTCCGGAGATGCCCACATTCTCTGAAAGGAGTGAAGAATCCCACTCCACAAAGTTAGCACTCGGACACCACTCCCCCCAACATTTGGAGCAGTCCTCACGATAGGGCACTCCTGCTCGATTTGGAAATTGTCATCCCTGTGTTTTGGATACCCCTCCTGGTATGTGGTTCCCAAACCAATGGCATCAGACAGGCAGCCGCTCCTTCTTGATGGTTCCTCGTTCAAACCTACATGATGCTGCACTGCTCCATACTCCTTCTCACCCAACCGGAAAGCCGGTCTTTAATGTTGACTTCCGGGCCTTTCAAGGTTAAAATACGCACTCAGTGCCGTTAAATGTTCACAGCATGTCAGGAAAGTAGGACTTCCGCGTTTGCTGACAGCAATTCCGGTCTCAACTGTAACCCACTCCTTTTAGCATCCAGGCCTAAGTATGTGAGCAAAAGCAAAATAATGAGAGAGAAAAATTTGAGTGAATTCAAAGAGCAAGGAGAATGTTGCAAACACTCAGCATCTGTGCAGAGAGAAACAGAGTTAATGTTTCAGACCAATAGGCTCTCATCAGAACTGGAATATGTTCAGCAGTTTGTTTTTTGTTAAACGATGACAGAGCGACAGACAAGTGGGTTATAGTGGGATGAAAGAACAAATCAGAAGGTCTATGACCGGATGGAGAGCAGGAGTGATTCATTGGCAAAATGGGTGGTTTTGCAAGGGGAATAGGCGAAGTAAACAAAAGAGGATGGGTCCATCGGGTGTGCAAATGGATACAGGCGAATAACAGAGGGAGAGGGACGCTGGTAAAATGTTTCCATCAGGAACTGGCTTCAGTGGTTCGCGAATGTGATGGAGAAAGGTGTGTAGACCGCAGTCGTGTTGACCAGTCCATCGGCCGTGCACCAACAGGACATTCTCACCCCAAGCAGCAGCCTGCACTTCCTGCACGTTCAATGACTCTGGTGTCGTCATCCTCCATAATCAGAACATGATCTCTGAGAAAATTAATTTGTTTCTCAAGGCACTGGATAATATGCTGACAATTTTTGCAAGAATGATCACAGAGTTATTAGATTATAAATATCATGAAAGATTGGCGGGCTGTGCTCTTTTCTCGAGACAGGGAAAGGCTGAGTGTTGACCTAACAGAGACTTTTAGAACCATTAAGGAGTATGATTGGAGAAACATGGAAAAGATGTTTCCACTTCCGAGGGAGGCACGAATATAGGATTTCACTAATAAATCAATGCTCAGGGGTTGTTGAAAATCTGTAGCTGTTACCACGTGGAGTTGAGGTGAATACCATTTGAGGGAAAGCCTGATAAGTGCATGGAGAAATGAACAGTAGAGTATATTGATAGTGATTTGAAAGTGATTACTTTTGTTAAAAATATTTTAAAGGAATTTATGGTTAAGCTGAATAAATTTTGAACCAGTTTTTTTTTTTTCGGAAGCCAACAAGAGGACTGAAGGAGCCGGATTAGCAGCAACGTTGTTTGTCGTCACATGGTTTGGGAGAGGCTGAGAGCAGAAACCCAGCAAATATGGGCTGAAAAGTGAAAAGCGGGACAAAGGCAACATTAACAGAAAACTGACAAGCTTTCTGGTTGTGTGCCTGTGTGTATGATTTTACCTTTTGAAGGAGAGTGAGTCAAGCGCTGCTGAAGTGTCACAAAAGGACAGATGACTGAAACCAAGCTCACTAGCCAGAAATTCCAGAAAGGACCATTTGAACTCCATTGTGTCGATTCATCTCGTTTGCTGTATTTGAAGAACACCTGCAAAAATAATTCTCAATGCTGCCTAAAGAGAGTTGTCTCAGAGGGATCTCGCTGGCTTGTCTGTGTGTGCTTGGAGGTTGGACTGTGTGCCTGTTTTGTGCAGCATTTCACATCTTTTTTTTCGGGGTGGGCAAGTGATCGGCCCGGGTGTATTTTGTGTCTGTAATAAAGCTTTGATCTAAAAATCCTTCTTTATTTTTTTCAACTGATCCAATGTGCATGTGGGAGTGCCAAGGGAATAACGCAAAAGGGGACTTTAAGATTTGGGTAAGGTAGAAAGGGGACTTTTTAAAATCATAATGTTGGATTTAAATACAAAACTGCATGATATTGCTTTAATTCATTACTAGTTAAAAACCTGTTTTATAATAATCTTTTAATTTTGTTGTTCAGTAAAGAAACATGCTCATGCATTCTATTCTGGGGGGAAATAGTGTGTCTGATTGATTGGTTCAGGAAGTAGGAGAATTTTTAAAATATATTTTGACCCGGAGAGAAGTGTAACTGAACTAACAGTGCACTCCTCCCGCCTTGGTCGTGACATATTTAATTGGGGTATCTCTTTCTCGGGGGAAAAACGCCAATGACAGACAATTGTAAGTGGGATAATAATAATTGGAGAAGGGAGAAAAATAAAGAACCAGATTCATGTGCAATAGAGTGATGTTTACTCCACTGGAATGGCATTAACAGTTGTTGTGACATTTCTGGGGAAGGAGCATGTATTCCTCAGTGATTTGATAAAATTAACCAAAGTTAAACTAAAGGATTTGGCAGGCCCGTTGGTGTTAGAGTTACCATCAGGGGCTAAGAAAGGAGACATAGCTGAAGCAATAGGACACAATTTGGCATTGGATGAAGGAAGAGGCAAATCAGAGGATAGTGTAGTTGAATTAGCAAAAAATCGATTACAGATGAGGCAGCTTGAACTCCACAAGGAAAACGAAAAATAAATAGAATTGGAAAAAACTAAACCTCAATCGAAAAAAAATAGAAATAAGTAAACTTGTGCTTGTGGAAAATTTGACAATAAAAATAAACTTGTACTAGAATTTCAAAGGAGAGGGAAGAAAAGGAAGTTGAGATTAGAAAGCTGGAAGACAAAAGAGCGGTCATGATGCCAATGCTAGTGTAGATTCTGGTGAGGAAGAATGTGAGTCCAGCCCAGGACCAAGTGAAAAGAAGGTTACATTTATACAAGCTCTCCCGAAGTTTAGGAGAGCGATGGGGAGACTTATTTTCATTTCATTTGAAAAGATACCCAAATAAATTAAATGGTCAAAGGAACGTTGGACACTGCTTATGCAAAGCAGGTTGATGGGCACAGCTCAGGAACTGATGCCATTCTTTCTGAGGAGACTTCTGCAGATTATGAAATGGGAAAAAGACTATTCTTGCTGCGTATGAGTTAGTCCCTGAAGTTTACTGGCAGAAAATTAAGAACCTCGGGAGATTGACTGGGCAGACTTATATAGAATTTGAGAGTATAAAACTGATTAAGTTTGAACATTGGACAGGGACACGAACTATGGAAGCCAATAATATAGTATTTGGGAAAGCAAACCAAATTAATTTTCGTCATTGGATACGGACACTAAAGATGGAGGTCACAAATGAGAAGCTTACAGAATTACTTCTCCTGGAAGAATTTAAAATTCTACTTCAACCAGTAGTGAAAACTCATTTGGTGAATCAGAAAGTATCAAAGGCCAGGCAGGTAGTGGAAACTGCTGATGATTATAAATTTATGCATACGCCCAACGCCTTTGTTCATCATCCCCATAAGCCCAAGAAGGATAGAGGTGGGAGATTGAAAGGAGACAAGTAGCCAGTGACAAGAAGGAATAGCTGGGAATGCCACATAAAGAAAAGAGCTGAGGATGCAAGTGAGTTCCACACGCCTAAATGCGACCATCATCACAATTTGGGACATCTTCATGCACAAAGCTTGAAATTGCAGGGTCAACCTATAGGGTTTATTGGGCTGCACAAAGCTTGATTTTGCAGGGTAAACCTATAGTGTTTATTGGGCTGCACAAAGCCAATGCAATGAAAGGGGCTGTGACTGAGAGCAGTGGATGTCAGGATGTATCTCTGATTGCATCTGTAAAGCCAAGTACAAAAACACAGTGAGTGTTGGGGCTGTGAATAAGATACATGAGAGTTATAAATAATTCTTGTCCAAAGGAAAAGTAACTCCTTATCCCTCAAATGAGTAAGGCAACGCTATAGTTATACGTGGGGATACAGGATTAACCCAAACTCTTTTGCTGGGAAAAGGCATAAAATTCCCACCAGAGAGAACACTGAACGTTAAAGTTTCAGGGAAATTTATTAGTCGGGAGTACACTCACATCCTTTGTATCGGGCGCACGAAGAGTGTGACCCAACATCTCGAACGGTATCTGTAGGAGCTGTCCATAGCTTGCCAGTAGACACAGTTGACTTACTCTGGGGGAATAATGTTGCCGGAGCGAAAGTAGTAGCTTCACCAGTAGTCATCGAAATAAACAAGTGAAGTTAACGAGAAAGAACAGCTGCAGGAAAAAGTTCCAGGATTTTTTCCTTCATGTGTAGTCACCCAAGCAATGGCTAAACAATTTCCATTGTCGAAGGTGAAACTGGTGCCATAGTCAGATAGCCGAATGTATGAAATTTTCTTTGGGCATTTGGATAATCCAAAGGAATTGATTTGAGAACCTTCTCTGACCATAGCTCAGCAAGCTGATCCAGAGTTGTAGAAGGTTGCACAATCAGCTCGAACAGAAGCTGAGGCAAAAGGAGGTCCAGAGGCGATTGGATTGAAAATGGGGTTCGGATGAGGAAGTGGAAACCTCCTCACAGACATGTGGCTTTGGATTGGATTGTTGTTGGTTAGATACCGCCAAAGTTTTACCGGGAGTTATTAATGTTCACGCATGCGATTCCTCTCTTGGGTAATATCGGGATCTCGAAGACCAAATTACGTATAAGTCCACAATTTTTACTGACCAGGTCTTTCCAAGGACGGGGTGCAGTTTTGTAAACCGTGCCATACATGTCAGATTGCGGGAAAACGGCAATGCAACCTGCCATAAAACAGACACTGCTAATACCATGTTAGTTATTGGGGAACCATTTAGTCAGGAATTGGGAGACTGTGTAAGAGCCTTACTGAAAACATGGATATAGCTACGCGATTCTAGTGGCCATTCCTTTGAGGACAAGTTGTGCTAGGATGGTGCAAAAGTTATCCCAGTTCTTCACTGGATATAGATAACCGATTGGGGTTCAGTTGGATCAAGGTTCGAATTTCATGTCTATTTTGTCTCAGGAAGTTATGGGTATCTAGGGTATAACAGAGTTATACATCTTCAACAGTTATCACCCACAGATTCAAGGTGTTTTAGAAAGTTAACATCAGACCCTGGAAACAAGGCTTAGGGCATATTGTCATAAATATCCCCATGATTGGGAGAAAGGGCTAGCATTTCTTTTGCTTGCCACTAGCGGTAACCTAATTAATTAGTTTATGGACATGAGATGAAAAAATCCTCTAAAACTACTTGTAGAAAGATGTTTGGATCATTGGGATGAATCCTCTGTGCTAAATTATGCCTCTGTGTTCCAAGAACATTTCACAAGAGCCAGCAAAGAGTTTCACAGCACCTTAATGCTTCCTGAATAACGACGAAGCAATGGGCAGACAAGCATGCTGAGACCCGAATATTTCGGCCAGGAGGTGAAGTGTTGGTATTGATGCCTTTACAGGGTGAACCATTAAAAGCACGTTCAGTGGTCCATACAAAGTGGTCAAAAGAATTGGTGAAGTAAATTATTTGACTGACACCCCAGTTTGCCAGAAAAATAATCGGCAGTGTAATATCAATATGCTAAAACAATATTATCGCTGGCAGGAGGATAAACAAGCACAGATATCACAGGCAATAGGGACTCTGAAGGATGAAAGGGATATTGAAGATGAGGCAGAAGGAGGCCGAGACAATTCACAAATTTAACGTCCCACTGTTCGGTTAGCTAATAGTGAATTTCTAGGGAGGTTGGACACTATGCTTTCATATTTATATGCACACTGAAGGATAGACCAAACCAGGCCACGCACAGCATTTAAATACTCTGTAGGGTTATGCCAGGATCTACGTGTTAGACGTATATAATGTGGATATAGGGAAATCCGTTCCTATAAAACAAACTCCTTACCACTTATGTCTAGAGAAATACGCCCAGCTGAAAACAAAAATCCAAAACATGCTGGAGAAACACCTAACAGAACCTGGTCAAAGCAGCTGTAGTTCACCAGCAGTGTTAGTGCCTAAACGTGAAGGTTCAATCCGACTTTGCATAGACAACAGAAACAAAGGCAGGCTCCAACTCAATTCCTCACTTGGGAGATTGTAATGACAGAATGGGCAGTGCCATGTTTCGTGCAACAATAAATTTGTTAAAGGAATACTGGAAATTTCTTTTAACACTCTTAACTAAGGAAATATCAGAATTTGCAACACAGGGCAGTTTTTGCCATTTCCCAGTGATGCTATTTGGGCTAAAAGAAAATGCCCCAGCAGCCTTGCAGAGAGTAATGAACCAAGTAGTAGTCAGTGTTCCTGGCAATGTTGATGATGTGATGGTCTATAGTGACACATGGAAGGACCACTTTGAACAACAGGAAACTGTTCAAAAAATTTACAATCGGCGAATTTCGTAACAAACCTTGTCAAAAGCGAATTCACAAAAGCGAGAGTGACCGACCTCGGGAATGTAGTCGGGCAAGGACAATTGTTACTTATAACTGCGAAAGTACACGCATTGGTGGAGTTCCCTAACTCTCAGTCTCAGCAAGAAATCCTGAGGTTCTTGGGGATAAGTGGTTTCTGACAAAACTTTGCAGCAAATTTCAGCACCGCAGCTGCTGCACCGACATATTTATGACAGTAAAAGCAAATTATGTTAGTGTGGTCAGGGGGAGTGCAAAGCATTCTTTGAAAATTTGAGAGTCATTTGATTAATGAACCAGTGTTGGCTCCTTCAAATTTCACTAAGCCATTCAAGGGAGTAATTGATGCCAGTGACATGGGAGTCAGTGCAGTCCTGCTACAAAATGTTGAAACGGGCACAGAAAGGTCAGTGGGATACATTTTCAAAAAGCGAAATCGACGTCAAATAGACATTCCGTCGTTGACAAGGAAACCTTCGGTCTATTATTGGCTGTTGAAAGTTTTGAACTCTATGTCCGCCACAATTATCGAGAGACACTGGAATAAACTGTTTATAAACTGCGAACCTTTATGGAAAACATTTAGCATCAGAATGTCAGACTATTCCAGTGGTGTTTACTGTTAAAACCTTATCCCTTTAGGATTATCCACAGATTATTGCAGACGCTGTATCTATAATCTAACTTTGTTTAAGTTATTCGAATAAAATGAGTGAATGAGAATGAGTATGAAAATGTGTTTTCTATATTTGCAATGAAACACATTGAAAATGATGCTTCGTCCTCCGAGAGTGGAGGCATTATGAAAGTGATTCTTTATTGTTAAAATATATTTAAAAGCTATTTATGGTTAAGCTGAATAAATGATTGAACACATTTTTTTCAAGAAAGCCATTTAGGGGATTGAGGGAGCCGGATAGGCAACAAAGTTTCTGGTTTTCACATGGCTCGGGTTAGGCAGACAGCAGAAACCCTCGTAACGGGGCAGAAATGTGACAAGTGTTCCTTTGATTGAACAAAGAACAAAGAAAATTACACCACAGGAACAGGCCCTTCGGTCCTCCAAGCCTGCGCCGATCCAGATCCTCTATCTAAACCTGTCGCCTATTTTCTACCGGTCCTTACCTCTTTGCTTCCTGCCCATTCATGTATCTGTCTAGATACATCTTAAAAGACGCTATCGTGCCTGCGTCTACCACCTCCGCTGGCAATCCATTCCAGGCACCCACCACCCTCTGTGTAAAGAACTTTCCACGCACATCCCCCCTAAACTTTTCCCCTCTCACTTTGAACTCGTGACCCATAGTAATTGAATCCCCCACTCTGGGGAAAAAGCTTCTTGCCATCCACCCTGTCTATACCTCTCATGATTTTATACACCTCAATCAGGTCCCCCCTCAACCTCCGTCTTTCTAATGAAAACAATCCTAATCTACTCAACCTCTCTTCATAGCTAGCTCCCTCCAGACCAGGCAACATCCTGGTGAACCTCCTCTGCACCCTCTCCAAAGCATTTACATCCTTTTGGTAATGTGGCGACCAGAACTGCACGCAGTATTCCAAATGTGGCCGAACCGAAGTCTTACACAACTGTAACATGACCTGCCAACTCTTGTACTCAATACCCCGTCCGATGAAGGAAAGCATGCCGTATGCCACTCTATTGACCTGTGTTGCCACCTTCAGGGAACAATGGAGCTGAACACCCAAATCTCTCTGTACATCCATTTCCCCCAGGACCTTTCCATTTACTGTATAGTTCACTCTTGAATTGGATCTTCCAAAATGCATCACCTCGCATTTGCCCTGATTGAACTCCATCTGCCATTTCTCTGCCCAACTCTCCAATTTATCTATATTCTGCTGCATTCTCTGACAGTCCCCTTCAGTATCTGCTACTCCACCAATCTTAGTGGCGTCTGAAAACTTGCTAAACAGACCACCTGTACTTTCCTCTAAATCATTTATGTATATCACAAACAACAGTGGTCCCAGCACGGATCCCTGTGGAACACCACTGGTCACACGTCTCGATTTTGAGAAACTCCCTTCCACTGCTACTCTCTGTCTCCTGTTGCGCAGCCAGTTCTTTATCCATCTAGGTAGTACACCCTGGACCCCATGCGACTTCACTTTCTCCATCAGCCTGCCATGGGGAACCTTATCAAACGCCTTACTGAAGTCCATGTATATGACATCTACAGCCCTTCCCTCAGCAATCAACTTTGTCACTTCCTCAAAGAATTCTATCAAGTTGGTAAGACATGACCTTCCCTGCACAAAACCATGTTGCCTATCACTGATAAGCCCATTTTCCTCCAAATGGGAATAGATCCTATCCCTCAGTATCTTCCCCAGCAGCTTCCCTACCACTGACGTCAGGCTCACTGGTCTATAATTACCTGGATTATTCCTGCTACCCTTCTTAAACAAGGGGACAACATTAGCAATTCTCCAGTCCTCCGGGACCTCAGCCGTGTTTAAGGATGCTGCAAAGATATATATTTTTTTATTCTTTCGTGGGATGTGGGCTTCGCTGGCCAGGCAAGCATTTATTGCCCATCCCTAATTGCCCTTGAGAAGGTGGTAGTGAGCTGCCTTCTTGACCCGCTGCGGTCCATGTTGGGTAGGTACACCCACAGTGCTGTTTGGAAGGGATTTCCAGGATTTTGACCCAGCGACAGTGAAGGAACGCCGATATAGTTCAAAGTCAGGATGGTGTGTGACTTGGAGGGGAGCTTGTAGGTGTTGGTGTTCCCATGTCTGCGCTGCCCTTGTCCTTCTAGTTGGTCGAGATCGCGTGTTTCGAAGGTGCTGTCTAAGGAGCCTTCGTGCATTGCAGCGGTGCATCTTGTAGATGGTACACACTGCTGCCACTGTGCGTCGGTGGTGGAGGGAGTGAATGTTTGAAGATGGGGTGCCAATCAAGCGGGCTGCTTTGTCCTGGATGGCTTCGAGCTTCTTGAGTGTTGTTGGAGCTGCACCCATCCAGGCAAGTGGAGAGTATTCCATCACACTCCTGACCTGTGCCTTGTAGATGGTGGACAGGCTTTGGGGTGTCAGGAGGTGAGTTACTCGTCTCAGGATACCTAGTCTCGGACCTGCTAGCCAGTGCATTTATATGGCTACTCCAGTTCAGTTTCTGGTCAATGGTAGCCCCTAGGATGTTGATAGTGGGGGTTTCTGCGATGGTAATGCCGTTGAATGTCAAGGGGAGATGGTTAGATTCTCTCTTGTTGGAGATGGTCATTGCCTGGCACTTGTGTGGCGCGAATGTTACTTGCCAGCTATCAGCCCAAGCCTGGATATTGTCCAGGTCTTGCTGCATTTCTACACAGACTGCTTCAGTATCTGAGGAGTCACGAATGGTGCTAAACATTGTGCAATCATCAGCGAACATCCCCACTTCTGACCTGATGATTGAAGGAAGGTCATTGATGAAGCATGGTTGGGCCCAGGACACTACCCTGAGGAATTCCTGCAATGATGTCCTGGAGCTCAGATGCTTGACCTCCAACAACCACAACCATCTTCCTTTGTGCTTGGTATGACTCCAGCCAGCGGAGGGTTTTCCCCCTGATTCCCATTGACCTCAGTTTTGCTAGGGCTCCTTGATGCCATACTCGGTCGAATGCTGCCTTGATGTCAAGCGCAGTCACTCTCACCTCACCTCTTGAGTTCAGCTGTTTTGTCCATGTTTGAACCAAGGCTGTAATGAGGCCAGGAGCTGAGTGGCCCTGGCAGAACCCAAACTGAGCGACACTGAGAAGTTAAGTCCCCAGCTATTTCCTCTCTCGCTTCCTTCAGTAACCTGGGATAGATCCCATCCGGACCTTGGGACTTGTCCACCTTAATGCCTTTCAGAATACCCAGCACTTCCTCCCTCATTATGCCGACTTGACCTAGAGTAATCAAACATCTGTCCCTAACCTCAACATCCGTCATGTCCCTCTCCTCGGTTAATACTGATGCAAAGTACTCGTTTCGAAACTGACCCATTTTCTCTGACTCCACGCCTAACTTTCCTCCTTTGTCCTTGAGTGGGCCAATCCTTTCTCTAGTTGCCCTCTTGCTCCTTATATGTGAATAAAAGGCTTTGGGATTTTCCTTAACCCTGTTTGCTAAAGATATTTCATGACCCCTTTTAGCCCTCTTATTTCCTCGTTTCAGATTGATCCTACATTCCCGATTTTCTTCCAAAGCTTCGTCTTCCTTCAGCCGCCAAACCTTATGTATGCTTCCTTTTTCCTCTTAGCTAGTCTCACAATATCACCTGTCATCCATGGTTCCCTAATCTTGCCATTTCTACCCCTCATTTTTTACAGGAACATTTCTCTCCTGATTGGACAAACACAGATAGCAATAGAGAACCCTCTGTGATGGACAGAATAAATGAGAAGCTTTCTGTTTGGGTGTCAGTGACTGTGTGTTACCTTCTGGAAGGAGATAAAGTCAAGAACTGATGTAATGGCAAAAATTGACAGAAGACATCAACCCAGCTCGCTCCCTCGAAATTGCATTAATACCCTGTGAAGTCCACGCTGTCGATTCATCTTATTTCTATTATTTAAAGAAGTCTGGTAAAAAATAATTATCAATGCCCCTTGAAGAGAACTGTAATAGGGGGATCTCAGTGACCTGCGTGTGCGTGCTCGGTGGTTGGACAGTGTGACAATATTGTGCAGCGTGTCTCATCTGTTTTTCATCAAGGGCGTGCAAGTGACTGGCCCGGGTGTGATTTGTTTCTTCTATAATAGAGCTCTGATCGAAAAATGTGTTGTTTTTTTTTCGGTTAACCGGTGTACATGTGCATGTGCGAATATGAAGAGGCGATGATAAAAACGGACATTAATAATTGTTCACGGTAGAAATGGGTCTTTTAAAAATGTAATGTTGGATTGAAAAATAAATCTGAATTATATTGTTTTACCTCATTACTATTTAAGTCCTGTTTTATAATAAACTTTATATTTTGTTGTTCAGTAAAGAAATTTGGTTAGTGTGTCCTATTCTGCAGAAACATAATGCATCTCATTGCTTGTTTCAGGAAGCGGGAGACAATTTTTTAATGAAATATGCTGTGACCTGTGGAGAAGTGGGACTGGATTAACAGAGCACTCCGATGCCTTGGTCGTACCAATAGGCCGAGATGGTCAGGCATGCGTAGGGGTTCATGCAAAGAATAGCGACAGGTGTGAAGCAAAGTTGCTGTGCTGTAACATCTATGAAATTCTCTGGAATGTGATTATTAATCCGAGTCAGCAGTTATTTCATAACATCACAGATGTTGATGTGTTTTATCTACTGAAGCAGTGAACTATGTATTTTAGTATTATCTGTGTAATAATATTATTTAATGCCCTGGACTGATCTCTGCATTATGAAAAGCCACTATGTATTTTCCTCAGTTGTATACGTGTCACTCCTCACAGTGGAACACCTCCCAAAGCTGAGGGCAGAGATTGCTGCAGGTGACATGTGTCGTGTCTCTGAGGTACAGATAAGAAATCGATCACCAAACATTAATCAGTTCCGGAAGTGGAATACTCAATAACCGCAGCTCACCATTCAAACTGCATAATAGCAAGGGAATAAAACTCAGCATTTATGACCCAAAAATTCTCAGGACCATGATGGGTGAAGGAGATTAATTAACACTAAAATAACTAAAGTTATTCCAGTAACTATACTCAGAACAAGAATAAGTCATTGTACAGAGGATCTGAATACGGTAACGGTGGTACCATGCTTCTTCCTGTTAGTAAGCAGTCGATATCCGTTTCAGTTAGTGCAGTTCAATCGGGAAAAGAGCAATTTCAATGCATTTCCTTTTATCAACTTATAACCAAACAACTTCAAGCAACAGCAAAAATCTTCACCTTTGCAATCGTTCCAGAGATGTAGAGGAAAGGATAGCGAAGATGATTCTCGACAGGAGCGAGAGTAACAGGGCAGTGGTTATGGGGGACTTTAACTTTCCAAATATTGACTGGAAATACTATAGTTCGAGTACTTTAGATGGGTCTGTTTTTGTCCAGTGTGTGCAGGAGGGTTTTCTGATACAGTATGTGGACAGGCCAACCAGGGGCGATGCCACATTGGATTTGGTACTGGGTAATGAACCCGGCCAGGTGTTCGATTTAGATGTAGGTGAGCACTTTGGCGATAGTGATCACAATTCGGTTAGGTTTACCTTAGCGATGGGCAGGGACAGGTATATACCGCAGGGCAAGAATTATAGCTGGGGGAAAGGAAATTATGACGCGATTAGGCAAGATTTAGGATGTGTAGGATGGGGAAGGAAACTGCAGGGGATGGGCACAAACGAAATGTGGAGCTTATTCAAGGAGCAGCTAATGCGTGTCCTTGATAAGTATGTACCTGTCAGGCAGGGCGGAAGTTGTCGTGCGAGGGAGCCGTGGTTTACTCAAGAAGTTGAAGCGCTTGTCAAGAGGAAGAGGCCGGCTTATGTTAGGATGAGACGTGAAGGCTCAGTTAGGGCGCTTCAGAGTTACAAGCGAGCCAGGAAGGATCTAAAGGGAGGGCTAAGAAGAGCAAGGAGAGGACACGAGAAGTCATTGGCGGATAGGATCAAAGAAAACCCTAAGGCTTTCTTTAGGTATATCAGGAATAAACGAATGATAAGAGTTAGAACAGGGCCAATCAAGGATAGTAGTGGAAAGTTGTGTGCGGAATCAGAGGAGATAGGGGAAGCGTTAAATGAATATTTTTCGTCAGTATTTACAGTAGAGAAAGAAAATGTTGTCGAGGAGAATACTGAGATACAGACTACTAGGCTAGATGGGATTGAGGTTCACAAGGAGGAGGTGTTAGCAATTTTGGAAAGAGTGAAAATAGATAAGTCCCCTGGGCCAGATGGGATTTATCCTAGGATTCTCTGGGAAGCCAGGGAGGAGATTGCAGAGCCGTTGTTGTTGATCTTTAAGTCGTCATTGTCGACAGGAGTAGTGCCGGAGGACTGGAGGATAGCAAATGTTGTCCCCTTGTTCAAGAAGGGGAGTAGAGACAGCCCTGGTAATTATAGACCTGTGAGCCTTACTTCGGTTGTGGGTAAAATGTTGGAAAAGGTTATAAGAGACAGGATTTATAATCATCTTGAAAAGAATAAGTTCATTTGCGATAGTCAGCACGGTTTTGTGAAAGGTAGGTCGTGCCTCACAAACCTTATTGAGTTTTTCGAGAAGGTGACCAAACAGGTGGATGAGGGTAAAGCCGTGGATGTGGTGTATATGGATTTCAGTAAGGCGTTTGATAAGGTTCCCCACGGTAGGCTATTGCAGAAAATACGGAAGTCTGGGGTTGAAGGTGATTTAGAGCTTTGGATCAGAAATTGGCTAGCTGAAAGAAGACAGAGGGTGGTGGTTGATGGCAAATGTTCATCCTGGAGTTTAGTTACTAGTGGTGTACCGCAAGGTTCTGTTTTGGGGCCACTGCTGTTTGTCATTTTTATAAACGACCTGGATGAGGGTGTAGAAGGGTGGGTTAGTAAATTTGCGGATGACACGAAGGTCGGTGGAGTTGTGGATAGTGTAGAAGGGTGTTGTAGGGTACAGAGGGACATAGATAGGCTGCAGAGCTGGGCTGAGAGATGGCAAATGGAGTTTAATGCGGAGAAGTGTGAGGTGATTCACTTTGGAAGGAGTAACAGCAATGCAGAGTACTGGGCTAATGGGAAGATTCTTGGTAGTGTAGATGAGCAGAGAGATCTTGGTATCCAGGTACATAAATCCCTGAAAGTTGCTACCCAGGTTAATAGGGCTGTTAAGAAGGCATATGGTGTGTTAGCCTTTATTAGTAGGGGGATCGAGTTTCAGAGCCACGGGGTCATGATGCAGCTGTACAAAACTCTGGTGAGGCCGCACCTGGAGTATTGCGTGCAGTTCTGGTCACCGCATTATAGGAAGGATGTCGAAGCTTTGGAAAGGGTGCAGAGGAGATTTACTAGGATGTTGCCTGGTATGGAAGGAAGGTCTTACGAGGAAAGGCTGAGGGACTTGGGGTTGTTTTCGTTAGAGAGAAGGAGGAGGAGAGGTGACTTAATAGAGACATACAAGATAATCAGAGGGTTAGATAGGGTGGATAGTGAGAGTCTTTTTCCTCGGATGAGGATGGCAAACACGAGGGGACATAGCTTTAAGTTGAGGGGTGAAAGATATAGGACAGATGTCAGAGGTAGTTTCTTTACGCAGAGAGTAGTAGGGGCGTGGAACGCCCTGCCTGCAACAGTAGTAGACTCGCCAACTTTAAGGGCATTTAAGTGGTCATTGGATAGACATATGGATGTAAATGGAATAGTGTAGGTCAGATGATCGGCGCAACATCGAGGGCCGAAGGGCCTGTACTGCGCTGTAATATTCTAATTCTAATTCTAATTCTAATTCTAACTGCATTCGTAAACCATGAAGGGATCTCCATGGAGTAGAGACAACAGTCACCTGAAACAAAGATTTCCAGTGGAACCACCTTGGTCCACTCAGGTTATTCTCCCAAAGAAAGTACAGTTCGACAGTGATCAACACGCCTAGTAATACATGGTTACTGGGATTAAGTGTTCCTCCCCGGTTATTAACCCACAGTCAGTACATTTCTAGACTGACAGATACTCCAAGCAATATATCACCACTGGGAACAGGTGTTTCACTCTGGTTATTAACCCACAGTCAGTACAAGTCTGCAGTGACTACTCCCAGTCGTACCTGGTGACTGGGATCAGTTGTTTCACTTCGGTTAGTGACCCATGGTTGCTATAATTTTACACTGATTGATATTCCTACTAATACTTTCACACAGAGTGTTGCCTTCACTGAGGTCTCGTTCATGATATTCCACTCAACTTGTTAATTCAGAGAGCCTGTTAGTTGCAAACACATGTTTTTTGTTCTGATTCGGTAATGAAATAAAATCACAGAGATAATCCAGTACATTTGACTGAATGAAATGATACCATATATCATATGTCTTTGTAATGTTGACTACTAGGTCAGAATGTGTTATTATCAGTCACAGATTAAAGCCAGAAACCAGTTCACCAAATATTTACATAATTTGAATGGCTAGAATAACTTACCAGGAACACCAATGATGGCAAGAATCAGGTAAAATATTTTCTCGATACTGTTTAATGTTTCCTCCATTTTCTTTGTGAAGTGATCTGTTCTTCTGTGCTGCTGACAGTCTCTCTGCATTAAACTCTAAGGCGATATATTCTCAGAGACTGTAATTTATATCCTGCGGGATCTCCACTGGGAGACTGAGGTTGCCACATCATTCAAACTGTTTCTTAATGGCACAAGTTATGACATCGAGTTCAGTCCGCGTTTTGCTACAGTATATTTTGTTCTAAGACTGAATTTAAAACCTCCAAACATTGGACAACGCATTTCACATGAATTAACTAATAAAACGTAGAATCTGTGTTCTCCCAGTAATGAGGTTGATCGTTCAAATACCATCAGTCCTATCATTAGATCTCATGTTGTTTCAGTGGTGTCTTTCACTCGTCTGTGAGCATTCCGTTATGAAATGCCAAGTGTTGAGTGCCTTGCTCAGGGCTGTTCCACTGCACTATGGGATGTGGCTGCCCCCTTTAACTGTGGGCATTCAGTTAAGAGATTAAAGTGTTTTTGTGACTATTCATTGGTGAATTCAAATAATGCAGAATCTGCAACCAAATCACCACCACAAGCGATACAGCATCTAAACCTAATAAAACACATGAAACTAATAAAATCCTTTAAATAAATTGTGCACCTCAAGCGATGCTTCACTTCCAAAACTGCCCTCCATTCAAAACAACCCTCCAACCGATAGAGATATTTAAACTAATGCAACATGTCTTAATAATATAATAACTGAAATAATCAGTAACCTGGAACAAAAACTATCCTCAAACGAATACTTCACCTTGAATGAGTCAGCATCTCACAAAAAAAGCAATTCAAACTTATTTTGCGCGTGAAACTAATGGATTACTTTCAATTAATAATGTATCTCAAAGATACTGTTCAAACTAACACAATAACTAAAAGTAATGCATCTCCTCAAACTAATACAGTACACAAAATATTAGATAGCATAGAATTACAGAATCATTGAAATGTATGGTGCAGAAAGTGGCTATTCAACTCATCGTGCATGTGCCAACCAAAAAAAGAACTATTTAATCTCATATATTTTTCCAGCTCCTTGATTGCAGTCCTGTAGGTTTCAGCCCTTCAAGTGAATCACCACTTTATTTGCAAATGCAATGATTGTGCCAACAGCTACTAGCATCTCAGCCAATGAGTTCCATAACCTCTCCACCGTCATCTTCCCTCCAATTCTACTGTCAATTACTTTAAAACAATCCACAATATTACGGCCTCTTTGTTATGGGTAATAGGCATGTCCTCTCTATTCCAATTAATGGTGTCGTAATTGTCTGCAGCTGGATGAAATCTCCCCTCATCCTCCTTTGTTACAAAGAGAACAGTCCTGTATATCCTGTCTTTCCTCATTGCTAAAATTCTCCAGTCCCTGCAACATCCTGTATAAATTTGTACTTTCTCTCGTTCGACCACTTGCGTCATGTAATGTCGTGCTCAGAACTGCACACAGTTCTCTGGTTCTGGTCGATAGTGTACAGCACAGATTGGTCAGAAATGGAGTGCATCACAAACAGAGTGTAAAGATTGGGAATTTGTTGCGTGGAAAGTCGGTGCTGTGGGAAATCTTTGCTGTCTTCAACTTTGTAGTGGTTCGTGTTGCAGATAAAGATTTAATGTAATCTACCTATGAGTGAAACTAGATGAAATAATTAGTTTAAAAAATAATGTGTCGTAATTTTCTTCGTTCCCCTAAATATTATGTACTGGCCTTAAGGCACAAACAGTGAGATAAAAAAAAAGAAAACCTTGCCATTCTGTAGTGCCTTCCACATCACAGTGGTCATCTCAAAGGGCTTTACAGCCAATGCAATACTTTTTGAAGTATATCCACAGGTGTAATTTCAGGTTGATAATACAACTGAGAACCAGGAGGAATACAGAAGGTTTAGAGTGAAAGTGAAAAATAAAACAAGTAAGAGAAGCAAAAGTTTTTAAAGAGAGTGACAGCAAATATAAAAGGCAATTCAAAAGTTTTCCTTAGATCATAAAATATTAACATGGTGGTAAAAGTTGGAGTAGGACCGATTATGGACCAAAAAGCGGTTTTACGCATGCAAGGTGCAAGGTTGACGTATTAAATGAAAAATTTACATCTGTCCTTACAAACGAAGAAGATGTTGCGCAGTTCATGAAGAGGGAGGACTTAATTCAGACATTTGAAGGGATTAAAATTGATAAGGAAGATGAATTAGATCGGCTAGCTGTACTTAAAGTTAATAAGACACCAGGGCATGATGAGATGCATCCAAGGATACTGTGGGAAGTAGAGTGCAATTTCAGGAGGCACTGACCATAATTTTCCAGTCTTCCGTAGCATCAGGGGTGGTGCCAGAGGATTGGAGAATTGTCAATGTTACACACATGTTCAGAAAAGTGTGTTAAGATAATCCCAACAACAGCAAGCTGGTCAGTTTAACTTCGATGGCGCAGAAGCTTCTAGAAACAATATTCGGGACAAAATTGACGGTGATGTGTGCAAATGAGGTTAAGCCAGCACGGATTTGTGAAGGAAATTCGTTTTGTAAAATTCAGCTGTGTTTTTCGTTTGAATGCCGTAACGGAGAAGGATTGTAAGGTTAATGCTGTTGATGTGGTGCACCTGCAGTTCCAAAAAAAACACATTTGATACAATGCCGCACAACAGACTTGTGAGCAAAGTTGTAACTCATGGAATAAAATGGACAGTAATGATATTTGACGCAAAATTGGCTGAGTGACTGGAAACAGAGAGTAAAGGTTATTTTTTTTGTACTGGGGTAAGGTTTGTATTGGAGTTCTATGAAGGTCGGCGTCTGGAGCCCGGCTCTTTCTGAAATGTATTAATCACCTATATCTGAGGATACAGCGCACAATTTCAATATTGGCAATAAAAAATAAAGGGTGCAGTTCTCAAGGGGGTGCAGGAACAAAGAGATCTAGTTGTTTTTGTGTATAAATCATGGAAAGTGGCATGTTAGGTTGAGAGAGTGGATAATAGAGCATACCTTATTTCCTGCTTCATTACCTGGGGCATAAAGTACGAAAGCAAGGAAGTTATGTTAAACCTGTACAGAACACGGTTACAGCCACAACTGGAATTGTGAAGGCATTAGATAGAGTGCAGTAAAGACTGACTGGAATTGTTCCAGTTATTAAGAATTTCAGTTACGTGGATAGATTGGAGAACTTGAGGTTGTTTTCCCTGGAGATGAGTAGGAACGGAAAAAGATGTCCCCATTGGTGGATGGATCGAGAACATGAAGGCACGTTTTAAGGCAATTGACAAAAAGAAGCAATGACGACATGACAAGAAACATTTTCCATGCAGTAAGTGTTTAGGATCTGGAATGCACTACCTCAGACTATGGCGGAGGCAGGTTCAATAGAGGCATTCAAGGGTGAATCGGATTGTTATCTGCAAAGAAAGAATGTTCAGGGATATACAGAGAAGCCGGGGAAGTGGACCAAGGTAAATTGTTTCTTCTTTTGGAGAGCTGTCACAATACAATTTTTTCTCTGCTGTAACAATTCCATGATTCCCCTGTTTACTGGTTATCAAGTGCAACATAACAATTCAATGCATCATCATTCTCTTGTGGACTGATTATCAAACTAAATCTGATAATTCACTGTAAAATCGTTCCACTATGTATTGGTTATCAAACCCAATAAAACAGTGAATTGCAACATCATATCCCCGTGCACTGGTTTGAAACACAATGCAACAATTATCTGCAACATCATTCCACTGTGTACTGTATATCAAGCCCAGCTTAGAAATAAACAGTAATAACACCTTGTTTACTGCTTAGGAAGATCAATATTACAATTAACAGTGACAGCATTCCCTTCTGTACTGTAAATAAACTCAATATAACAATTATTTGTAACAATTGATTATAAAAACCATATTTCCCTTGGTACTTGTTAACAAGCTAAGTATAACAATTCACCATGACATCATTCCGCTGCATATTGGTTATCGAAGCCAAGATGATAATTTATTGTGACATCATTCCACTGTGTACTTGTCATCAAGCCCCATGTTACAATTAACTGTAACGTTATTCTCCTATGTACTGGTTATCAATTCCAGTGTTAGAATCAAGGATAATATCAGTTTCCTGCTGACTGGTTATCAAGACTTATATATCAGTTTACTGGGACATGAGTCCCCTTTTTACTTGTTATAAAACCCAATATGTCAATTATGTGCAACATCAGTCCCCTGTGTCGTGGTTATCATATTCAAATGAACAATGAATGTAAGCTTAATAACAGTGAGCATTGGTTATCAGGACCAATTTTAAAGTATTATACCCTGTGGAATTGTTGTCAAGTCCAAACTAACAGTTACTAATATATTTAACTCGCTGTGAATGGGTTGGTGAATTAATGTTAATATTTAACGGTATAATTCTCATTCCATGTATGAGGTATACTGTCAAATTTAACCATTAACTGTCTTAATAAGCCTGCCTATTGTCTATCAATATCAATTTGATAAACAGGTGTAACACTGATATGCATATGACATATATAAAACCTAGCAGTGAGGGAGAGCGACAGACAGAGAGAGAGAGACGGATTTAATGAAAGGGAAAGATAGAAACTGGGGACTAGAGAGAGAGTGTAAGGGAAAGGGAGAGGGAAAGAGAGAGGGGAGAAGGAAATGGAGAGGAAGAGAGGGAGGTAAACATGGATAGAGGGATCGAGATTGAGAAATCAGGGCAAGGTAAGTTGTGTACATTAAGGTTGAAATCGGGGGAGGGGGCGCATGGCGGGGAGCGGGGTGTGGGGGGTTTGCGGTGATATATGCTTTTAAACACGACAGTATTTAAACATGAATTGCAGACCTGTACTGGCATTTAATTTTGTATTGAGATTCCTGTGTATTAGTTTAGTTTAGTTTAGAGATAGCACTGAAACAGGCCGTTCGGCCCAGCGAGTCTGTGCCGACCATCAACCACCCATTTGTGCTAATCCTATACTAGTTCCATATTCCTACCACATCCCCCCGTCCCTATATTTCCCTACCACCTACCTATATTAGGGGCAATTTACAATGGCCAATTTACCTATCAACCTGCAAGTCTTTGGCATGTGGAAGGAAACCGGAGCGCCCGGAGGAAACCCACGCAGATACAGGGAGAACTTGCAAACTCCACAGAGGCAGTACCCAGAAATGAACCCAGGTCGCTGGAGCTGTGAGGCTGCGGTGCTAACCACTGTGCCACTGTTTGTCAAAGTGAGGGCACGAAATATATAATAAATCTCTCCGTGCTGTTGTCACATCAATTCGTCACCTGACCTCTCGCCAACAGCCTCACCACTGTTGCGCCAAATATACGAAACAGGTAAAGACTAGTGTTAAATACAGAGCAAATGTACCTCTGCACTGCCTATTAAACAATTTGAAAAAGAAAAGGAGAGCTCAAGTTAGGTAAAGAGTGAAGCTTGAACTGCACTGTCCCATCACACAGGACCAGAACATGTACAGCACCGATAATTTATTATTATTATCATTATTACTATTAATTCAAGGGATGTGGGCTTCGCTGACTAGGCCAGCACTTATTGCCTATCACTAACTGCTCTTGAAAAAGTTGTGGTGAGCTGCCTTCTTGAAAGGCTGCAGTCCACGTGAGGTAGGAGCACCCACAGTGCTGTTAGGAAGGGAGTTACAGGATTTTGAACCAGCTACAGTGAAGGAACTGCGATATAGTTCAAAGTCACGATGCTGTGTGACTTGGAAGGGAATGTGCAGATGGTGGTGTTCCGATGCATCTGTTGCCCTTGCACTTCTAGTTGGCAGAGGTCGCGGGTTTGGAAGGTGCTGTCTGAGGAGCATGGTGAGTTGCTGCAGTGCATCTTGTAGGCGGTGGATGGCGTGATTGTTTGTGGATGGGTTGTCAAGAAAGCGGGCTGCTTTGTCTTGGATGGTGTCAAACTTCTTGAGTGTTGTTGGAGCAACACCTATCCAGGCAAGTGGAGAGTACATCAGACTCCTAACTTGTGCCTTGTAGATCGTGGACAGGCTACATAGTTAACCTCCATCTACATTGTTCCATCAGAGACTCTGAGGGCAGGGAGAGCATTGGTTAGATGCAAGACAAAGCTACTACTACATTGTCCCATCAAAGACTCCCAGGGCAGATACAGCAAGGGGTTAGACACAGACCAAATCTGCCCATTACACATTCCCGTTCATCACTCCCAGGGCAGGAATAATCACGGAGTTGGAGAAAGAGTAAAAATCTCACTCCGCACAGTCGCATTTGTCAATCACAGAGCATGTCCAGCACTGATGGGTGCAGGGAAATGGTCCTGCAACAGTGTCTCAACATACACGCCCATTCAACACGGTTTAGATAGAGTGTATAGCTCCCTCTGCACAGTACAATCAAACAGTCCAATGGCAAGTAATGCAAAGGGTTCTATAAAGAGTGAAGCTCCCTCTACACTGCTGCCATCAAGCACTCCCAGGACGATTATTGCTGGGGATTTTGGAGCATTTACTGCCTGTAAACCAGGCAAAGCAGCTGCCCTTGCAGCCGTCTGCGGGAGTAGCAACTGCAGAGTGGAGAGCAGAAATGAGAGAAAATAGGGAGAGTTGCAAGTATGAAGGAGATTGGACCTGCTGGGAAGGCATGGAGGCAGCAATTCTGTTTGGAGAGGTGGGTTTGGAGCTCCGGAAATACACTTTTGTTTGGACTGTTGGGAGTGTGAGCAGAGGATGGAAAACCCAAGTGTGGGGCTGTGAAAATCTATCGCGTGTATCAGTGTGCTTTTTCCCCAGGTTGCACAAAGGGAATGACTTCCCCACCCTAACTGCCTGCCTCGGGAAAACTGGTGCTGCCCTTCTGAAGAAAGCCCAACTGTAAAACTGAGTGTAACGTCGCAAGAAGAGAGTACCAGTAACATTTCTCCCACAGCTGGAAGGCAACAGGAAGTTCGAACTTTAAAATCACTGTCTGAAGGTGCTGGAACGACCTGTTGGAGAGATCAGGCCTCACAGCCTTTCTGTCCCTTCCACCATCCTCGTCGTAAACTGTAAAACAACGTCAAGATCAACCCGAAAGTGAATATGGAGCTCTAGGATTTATCGTTGATCAAAAATATTTCACTGAGGTCCATCGGTAAAGGAAAACACCCCTCGTTAACGATGCTTTCCTGTATGTTATTCCAGTCCCATTGCAAAGTGAATCATTCTTAACTGCATTCTAATGTGGCCTTCGAAGCCAAATGTTGTCACACCACTGCAAAGGTAGCAAGAATACAATTGTTTGGACAACGCTGCTGTGATGTAGGCATCAAATTAGGACACCAAACAGCAACTCACTTCCTCCTCAACAACACTGCGTACCAACATTTTTGCCTGCAGTTTCATTTGCTATATACCGTACTCTACGTTCGGGGGAGCTGTCTCAGAATCTCGTCAATCACAATACATAGTGATAGAATCATAGAATAGTTGCAGCATAAATGAACCATTCGACCATTCTTTTCCACTCCAAATTTCTGAAAGTGCAACTCAGCTAGTCATACTCTCTGGCACATAGTCCAGTATTTCTTCTCTTCAAATTAAAGCCAATGCAATGTTGAAAGCCACGATTCTCTCTGCTTCCACCACAGTCTCAAGCAATGCATTCCAGATTCTAAAGCCTCGCTGCACAAAAATAGTTTTTACTCATGTTTCCTTTGTATTTTTTGCCATTTGCCTTAAATATCTGTCATTTGGTTCTCCACCATTTCGCCAACGTGAACTATTTTTCTCCATTTAATCTGTCTGGACCTGTCATGATTTTGAACATCGCTATGAACTCTTCTGTCAACCTTTTCTTTTCGAATGAGAACAGCAATTCTCCTCAAATCTAATCATGTAACTGAAGACCCTCCTCACTGGAACTGTTGGTGTGAATATTTTCGACCCTTTCACTAATGACTTCCCATCTCTCCTTATTTGTGGTGCACCCGACAATATTAAAATAACGTGAAATCAGCTCATACTCCAACTCATGCAGCCCAACAGCCAATTTATGAAGTCCAGCATTGAAGCCTGCCTGCCATATTTCCAACTGTACCAGCCAAGTGTCTATTTCGCACATAGATAGCCCAGTCTAAAATCTAACTTAGCCAAACCACCCATCAACTTCCCAAGCCCAACGACCCTCCTACCCAACGCAAGCCTAAACAGTCCCAGCCCAACTCCGGGGACTGGAGGTAGAGCGGACCGGAGGGGCGGAGCAATGGAGCTGTGAGTATAAATAACATACCCCGGGGATTTCGCGGTCTAGTCACCGGAGAATGGAGGTCGACTGGACCAGGAGTGGTGGAGCTGCTTTCACTGCTTCAGTGTTCCAACTGAAACCGAGACAAAACATCTGAAAAAAGTGAAGTCACAGGAGAACTGGTAGGAATCTGCACTAAATTTGAAAAACTAATTTGAAAAAATTGAACACTAATTAACTAAAGTAAAGTAGGGATGGCAAGGCAAACAATTGCGAGCCACAGTGACCAATCTGCAGCAAGTGCTTGCAGCTCGAAGAACTTCGGCTCAGAGTTGATGGGTTGGAGTCCGACCTTCAGACACTGCAGCACATCAGGGAGGGGGAGAGGTTCCTGGACATTGTGTTTATGACAGTCACACCCCGTAGATTAAGTATCTCAAATTGACCAGTGGTCAGCGACAGGAGGGTGTGGCTGCAAGTGAGGTAGGTCGAGCGATCCTGAGCTCAGCAATGGAGCAGCCTCAGCTCTTGACCTTGTCCAACAGGTACGAGGTACTTTATCCCTGTGTGGATGAAGAAAAGGACTGCAGGGAGGATGAGTACCGTGATGCAGGAGGCCATTCAAGCGGGGGCAGCAAATAGAAAAGCGGTACTGGTAGGGGATTCCACAATTAGAGGTACTGCTAGCATCCTTTGTAAGCAGAACTGACAGTCCCACATGGTATGTTGCCTACCCGGTGCCAGGGTGAGGGGCATCTCTACACGGATTGAAAGGATATTGTAGAGTGAGCGGGAGGATCCAGTTGTTGTGGTCCACGTTGGGACAAACAAAATTGGCAAGACTAATCAAGAGAAACTGTTTGCGGATTATCAGGAGCTAGGAACAAAATTAAAAACTAAAAATTTAAACACAGGTCCTCAAGGGTTATAATCTTTGGATTATTACCCGAACCACGTGCAAATTGGCATAGGGATAAGTAAAATAGGGAAGTAAACACATGGCTAAAGCAGTGGTGTGCGAAAAAGGGGTCCATTTTATGGGCCAGTGGCATCAGTAATGGGACAGGAGAGAACTGTACCGTTGGGACGGGCGCCACCTGAACCGATCTGGTACCAGTGCCCGAGCGAAAAGGATAAATAGTGTGGTCACAAGGAGTTTAAACTGGTAAATGGGGACGGGTTAGGGGGTGGGGGTGGTGGGGGGTGGGTGAGGCGGTGGATGCCTCAGAGGAAGTCAATACAGTTTCAAAAACAAGTAACAGGGCAGAGAATAAAGAAACAGTCAGAAAGCCTACTTCAGGAACAGCAGGTGATGGCAAAACTGCTAGAAGTATGCTGGTTGAACCAGAAGGGAGAGATAATAAACAGCCAAATAACGCATCAGTGCTGAGGAATAGGTTAGGGCGTAGAGCCCAAATAAGAGTTCTATATACTAATGCACGGAGTGTAAGAAATAAACTAGATGAGCTGCAGGCGCAAATACAAATGGAAGATTATGATATGGTGGCCATTGTGGAGACATGGCTGCAAGATGGTCGCAACTAAACTTTATAGGACAGACTGGGAAAATGGCAGAAGGGGTGTAGTAGCCTTACTGATTGGAAATAATATCACCCCATTGGTGAGGAAAGATATAATGAGGAGGATGCATCCACCTTATGGGTGGAACTGAGGAACAGAAAAGGATTTAAAATTGTCATCGGTGTTGTGTATCGACCCCGGTTGCAGTTCTTATTTATTTTCTTATTTTTTTTATTTGGAGATACAGCACTGAAACAGGCCCTTCGGCCCTCCGAGTCTGTGCTGACCATTAACCACCCATTTATACAAATCCTACACTAATCCCATATGCCAACCACACCCTCACCTGTCCCTGTATTCCCCTACCACCGACCGAAACTAGGGGCAATTTATAATGGCCAATTTACCTATCAACCTGCAAGTCTTTTGGCTGTGGGAGGAAACCGGAGCACCCGGAGGAAACCCACGCAGACACAGGGAGAACTTGCAAACTCCACACAGGCAGTACCCAGAATTGAACCCGGGTCGCTGGAGCTGATTAGATTATAGATTAGATTAGAGATACAGCACTGAAACAGGCCCTTCGGCCCACCGAGTCTGTGCCGAACATCAACCACCCATTTATACTAATCCTACACTAATCCCATATTCCTATCAAACATCCCCACCTGTCTCTATATTTCCCTACCACCTACCTATACTAGTGACAATTTTTATAATGGCCAATTTACCTATCCACCTGCAAGTCTTTTGGCTTGTGGGAGGAAACCAGAGCACCCTGAGAAAACCCACGCAGACACAGGGAGAACTTGCAAACTCCACACAGGCAGTACCCGGAATCGAACCCGGGTCCCTGGAGCTGTGAGGCTGCGGTGCTAACCACGGAGGTGTTAGATTGCATACATGCAGAAATTAGGCAACTGTGTCAGAAAGGTAGAGTAGTAGTAATGGGGGATTTTAACTTCCACATAGACTGGGAGAGGCAGACTAGCACCTGTCAGAAAGGTAGTGAATTTCTGGAATTTATCCGGGATTGTTTTCTACAGCAATATGTCCTAGATGTAACAAGGAGACAGGCAATATTTGATTTAGTTATGAGTAATGAGCCAAATTTAATTAGTAGCCTAACTGTGCGTGAACATTTATAAAATTGTGATCACAACATGATCGAATTCAAGGCAGCGTTTGAAAGTTAAAAGCACGAATCAGCTACTAGAATTGTAGACTTGGGTAAGGTATGGACAGAGACTGTCCACAGTAAACTGGGTAGATCTGTTAATGGGTAAAACGACTGAAGAACAGTGGAGAATATTTAAAGAAACTTTGAACTAAATACAGAGCGATATGTACCCCTGACAGGAAAAATCTCCACTTCACAGAGAAAAGAAAATTAGCAATGGACAGCTGAAGAGATTAGGGACAGCATAAAATTAAAAGAAAGGGCTTACAAAAATGCAAAACGCAGCACAGAACGGGCCGAATAGGGGAGATACAAAGACCAGAAAAGGGTCCCAAAGCAACTTATAAGAGCTACTAAAAGGGATTATGAAAGGAAACTTACAAGGGACAAGAAAATCAATAAGAAGAAATGTTATCGTTATATAAAGGGAAAGGGGTGTCAAGAGCAATGTAGGCCAACTAAAAGCTGAAAATTGAGATATTGTCATTGATAATGAGGACATGGCAGACATGTTGAACAATTAATGTGCCTCAGTATTTACAGTTGAAAAGGAGGATAATTTGCCGGAAGACCCAAAAAAAAATAATAGCCGATAGGGGACAGGGACTTAATGCAATTAACGTAAGTAAAACATCAGTAACGAGGGAATAAATGGAACTAAAGTGTGAGAAATCCCCAAGACCTAACGGTTTCCATCCGAGGGTGTTAAAGGAAGTAGGGGAGCACATTGTAGATGCCCTAACTATAATCTTCCAGAGTTCCCTAGATTCAGGAGTGTCCCATCTGAGTTGAAAATTTGCATATGTCACTACTTTTTAAGAAGGGTGAAAGGGGAAAACCATGGAATTATAGAACATAGAACATAGAACAGTACAGCACAGTACAGGCCCTTCGGCCCACGATGTTGTGCCAAACCTTTAACCTACTCTGAGATCAAACTAACTATCTACCCTTCATTCTACTATCATCCATGTACCTATCCAAGAGTCGCTTAAATGCCCCTAATGTATCTGCTTCTACTACCACCGCTGGCAGTGCATTCCACGCATCCACCACTCACTGTGTAAAGGACCTAATTATAGACCAGTTAACCGAGCATCTGTGGTGGGGATATTGCTGGAGTCTATAATTAAGGATAGGGTAACTGAACACCTCAAAAAACCTATTAATCAAGGACAGCATGAATTCATAACGGGAAGATCATGCCTGGCAAATTTCATTCAATCTTTTTGAAGAGGTGACTGAGGTAGTGGAATGGGAACGTCTATGGTTGTTATTTATGTGGACATCCAGAAGGCATTTGATGAAGTCCCACATAAGAGACTGTTGACTAAGAGAGAAGCCCATGGAGTTGAGGGAAAATTATTGACATGGTTAGGAAGTTGATTGAGTGGCAGGCGACAGAGTGTGGGGATAATCGGTAAGTATGCTGATTGGCAGGATGCAACTAGAGGTGTCAAACAGAGATCTGTGTTGGGGCCTCAGTTATTCACATTATTCATGAACGACTTGGATGATGGCATATTAAGTCATATATCCAAATTTGCTGATGATACAAAGTTAGGCGGTATTGTAGACAGTCTAGATGATAGCATAAAATTGCAAGGCGATATTGACAGACTAGGTGAATGAGAAAAACTGTGGCAGATGGATTTCAATGTGGGTAAGTGTGAGGTTATCCATTTTGGAACAAAAATGGATAGAGCAGGGTTCTTTTTAAATGGGATGAGGTTAAGTACAGTGGATGTCAAAAGAGACTTGGGGTTTCAGGTGTATAGCTCTTTAAGATGCCACGAGCAACTGCAGAAAATATCAAAAAGGCTAATGGAATGCTCGCCTTTATATCTAGAGGATTGGAGTACAAAGACACAGAGGTTGTGCTACAGCTGTACATAACCCTGGTTTGACCCCACTTGGAAGTCTGTGAACCGTTCTGGGCACTACACCTTAGGATGGATATATTGGCCCTGGAGGGAGTGCAACGTAGGTTTCGAAGAATGAGACCTGGACTACAGGGGTTAAGTTACGAGGAGTGATTACACAAATTATGACCGTTTTCGCGAGGAGGTAAAAGATTCTGGGGTGATCTGATCGATGTCTTCAAGATAGTAACAGGAAAAGCCAGGGTGGAAAAATATAAACTGTTTCCACTGGTTGGAGATTCTAAAAATAGGGGGCATAGTCTAAACCGTTCAGGAGAGATGTTGGGAAGCAATTCTTCACGCCAAGGTTGGTGGAGGTTTGGAACTCTCCCACAAACAGCAGTTGAAGCTGGAACAGTTGTTAATTTTAAATCTGCGATAGATAGATTTCCTTAAGCAAAGATAATAAGGGATCTGGGCCAAAGGCAGATATATGGAGTTAGGCCACAAATTAGCCATGATCTCATTGAATGGTGGGACCGGCTCGAGGGGTTGAATGGCCTACTCCTGTTCCTATCTTACAATGTTCCTCCCTCTCTCTGCTTCTGTCAATATCTCACACCACGTCTCTCTACCTTTCTTTTTGTCTCTGCCTTCCATGATCAGCCTCTCTCTCTATCTCCCTCTCTTCTCCCTGTTTGACTTATCTCTCTCTCCTTCCCTCTCACTGTATCTCTCTCACCTTCGGTCTCTGTGTGTATCGCTCTGCCACCCTCACTTTGTCTCCCTCTCCGACCCTCTCTCTTTCTCTCTATGGCACCCTCTCTCTCTCTGCCTTTTTCTCTCCCTCCCTCGCTCTGTCTCCCTCCCTATGCCTCTCTACACCTCCCTTAAATCATCATCTTCTCCCTCCCTCTTTGGTTCTAACTCTCCCACCCGCTCTCTGTCTGTCACTCTCTCCCTCTGTAACTCTCTCACTCCATGCCTCTCTCTGTCCCCCTCTCTTACTCACCCTGTCTCCCTTGTTCAGTATCTGTTTCTCTCTCTGTCTCTCTCTCTGTCTCCCTCTCTCTATCCCACCCTCTCTGTCTGTCTCTCTCTCCGAGTCTCTCTCTGTCCCACCCTCTCTCTGTCTCTCTATGCCTCCGTCTTTTTCCAGCACCCTCGCTCTTTCTGTCACTCTTTCTCACCCTCTCTCTGTCTCTCTATACCTCCCTCACTTCATCTCACTCTCCCTCGCTCGTTGTCTCCATCCCCCTCTCTGTTTCTGTCACTCTCTCACTCCATGAATTTCTCTCTCCCTCTTTTCCTCTCTCTATCTATATCTCTCTCCCATCTCTCAGTGTTTCTCCCTCTCTCTCTATGTCACTCTTTTTCTCTCTCCGTCAGTCTAGCATTCTCCCTCACTTTCTCTCTCTCCCCCTCGATCTGTCTCTTTTTTTTTAGTTTCGAGATACAGCACTGAAACAGGCCCTTCGGCCCACCGAGTCTGTGCCGACCATCAACCACCCATTTATACTAATCCCATATTCTTACCACATACCCCCGTCCCTATATTTCCCTACCAGCTACCTACACTAGGGGCAATTTATAATGGCCAATTTACCTACCAACCTGCAAGTCTTTTGGCTGTGGGAGGAAACCGGACCACCTGGAGAAAACCCACGCAGACACAGGGAGAACTTGCAAACTCCACACAGGCAGTCCCCAGAATTGAACCCAGGTCGCTGGAGCTGTGAGGCTGCGGTGCTAACCACTGCGCCACTGTGCCGTCTCTCCCTCTCTCTGTCTCTCTATTCCCCCTAACTTCAATTCCTCCCTCGCTCTCTCTACCTCTTTCATCCTCTCATCTCTGTATGCCTCCCTCACTTCGTCTGCCTCTCCCTTCCACTCTGTCTCTCTCTCTCTCTCTGTATGCCTTTGTCTCCGTCCCCTCTCTCCCAATCGCTCAAACTCTCTCTTTCTCTGTATCAATCTCTGACTCCCTCTCTCTCTGTCTCTCTGCCTCCCTCAGTTCGTCTTCCTCTCCCTTCCTCTATGTCTCTGTCTCTCTACTTCCCTCTCTCTTTTTCTGTCACTCTCTCATTCCATGCCATTTTCTGTCTCTCCCACTCTTACTCTCTCTGTCTCCCTTGTCCTGTCGCTGCCTCTTCCTCTCTCTCTGTCTCCATCTCTTCTCTCATTCTGACCTCTCTCCCCCTACCCTCTCACTGTGTCTCTCTCTCACTCCTTCTCTCCGTCTCTCCCTCTCTCTGTCTCTCTATTCCCCCTAACTTCAATTCCTCCCTCGCTCTCTCTCCCTCTTTCATCCTCTCATCTCTGTATGCCTCCCTCACTTCGTCTGCCTCTCCCTACCACACTGTCTCTCTCTCTCTCTCTCTCACCCGCCCTCTCTCTGTCTCTCTCTCCCTCCCTCTCTGTTTCTGTCCCTTTCTCACTGCAGGCTTCACTCTCTCTTTCTGTCTTACTGTTTCTGCCTCCCTTGCTCTCTCCCTCCCTCTCTTCTCCCTCTATCACTCTGTCTCTCTACCATCCTCTGTCTGACTCTCTATGCTTCACTCTTTCTTCTCTCCCTCGCCCTCCCTGTTTCTGTCTCTGTGCCTCCTGCACTTCATCTCCCTCTCCCTCCCTCTCTGTCTCACTCTTTCCATCCCACTGTCTGTCTCTCTCTCTCCCTCCCTCTCTGTTTCTGTCACTCCCTCACTCCATGCTTCTATCTCTCTTGCTATAACTGTAATCCTTGTTCTCTCTCTCTGCCTCTCTGTCTCTGTGTGTCTCTCTCACTCTATCTATCTCTCCCACCACCCCCACCCCCGCCCCCCACCCTCAGCTGTATAAAACGCTAGTCAGGCAACAGCTGGAGTACTGTGTACAGTTCTGGGCACCACACTATAGGAAGGTTGTGATTGCACTGGAGAGATTGCAGAGGAGATTCACCAGGATTGTGCCTGGCGCTGGAGACGTTCAGCTATAAAGAGAGACTGAACAGGCGAGGGTTGTTTTCCATCGAGCAGAGAAGGCTGAAGGGGGACATGATTGAGGGATGCTAAATTATGCGGGGCATTGATAGGTTAGATAGGAAGAAACCTTTTCCCTTAATGGAGGGGTCAATAAACAGGGGGCATAGATCTAAGGTAAGGTCCAGAGGGGTAAGAGGGGATTTGACGGGGGAAAAAAGCAACCAGAGGGTGGTTGGAATCTGTGTAGAACTGCCTGAAGAGGTGGTAGAGGCAGGAACCCTCACAACAATGAAGAAGTATTTAGATGAGCATTTGAAACGTCATTGCACACAAGGCTATGGGCCAAGTGCTGGAAAATGGGATTCAAATGGGTAGGTTCTTAATGGCCGCCATGGACACGATGGTCAGAAGGCCTTGTTTCTGTGCTGTACAGCTTTATGACTCTCAGCTAAAGTGAATAGCCCCTCCAACCTATCCAGGCCCCTCACAATGTTGCACATTTCAATCAGATTTCCCCTCAGCCTTCTCTGTTCCAAGGAAAACGACCCCAGCCTATCAAATCTTTCCTCACAGCTGCATGTTTCCAGTCCTGGCAACATCCTCATAAATCTCCTTTTTACCCCCTCTAATGCAATTACATCCTTTCCATAATGAGGTGAGCAGAACTGTACACAGTACTCAAGTTGTGGCCTAACCAATGAGTTATACACTTCCAGCATAACCACCTTGCTCTTGTATTCTAAGCCTGCCTTGTTGGACACGTCACTGCAGTTTGAAAATATCGAACACTGATCCAACACTTGCCCCCAAAACACTCACACCAAACCCCCAATGTTTCTTTTCAAATTTAGTTCTTATGTACCGTCTGTTTTTATTTTTAATGTTTTCCTTTTTCAACGTTACTAGATGTAAAGTTTGTCCCAGAATCTCTCTCTCTCTGTCCCTCCCTCTGTCTCGTTTCGCCTCTCTCTGTCTATCCCTCTCTTTTTATTTATACCTTGCCTCTCTCCCTCTAGTTCTGTCTGTCTGTCTGTCTGTCTCTCTCTCTCTCCCTTGGACTCTGTCCCACTCTGTCGGTGTCTCTCTCACACCATCTCTTGCTCTCTCTCTCTCCTTAGACAGAAATGTTTTTATCCATTTCTTGGTTAATTTTGAACCCGTAACTCTTGCCCTTGTTTGGAATGTCACTGCAGTTTGAAATTATCAAACACTGATGCAACACTTACCCCTAAAACACTCACACGAACCCCCAATACAGGACTTTGTAGAGAACGGGGATTGTTACTGGGGTTCTGTCAAGTTCTTATTTCACCAACGCTTCTGTCTCTCAAAGTCTTTCACTGCGTCCCTCTCTTTACTTCGCCATTTGATTTCATTTGCCTCTCCCGTCTGTCCTTCAGCTCCCTCCATTTCATACATCGAGAGGGTGCTCCCTACACTTTATACATAGAGACGGAGCTCCCTCCACTTCATACGGAGAGGGGGAACCCCCTCCAATTAATACGTAGGAGAAAAGGAGCTCCCTTTATTTTGTACAGCTGTCATGGTGGGATTTGAACGGCTTTCCCAGGCCATTAGGTTGGGCCTCTGCTTTACTAGGCCAGTAATTTTCTTACTTTGCGACTGCCTCCCCAATGGACGTGGACAGTTTTTCACCCCGAATATCACCCACAGTACTTTCTAGGCTGTAACCCTGAACCTGTTCCTGAATCGAAGTCACAAAGTTCACATTTTATTTGGGAAAAGGCAGAAACAGAATGAAACAGGATTGCTTCTGTCACTGGATTCAGTGTCTACTACAGATAGATCAGTTACATTTACAATAGAAACGCCAGGAGTGTACAAGGTCAATACAATAATATGGAAAAATGTAAATGAAGCCACTCATAATTGCAGTATCCGTCCAGTATGAGTACAGATTTCAGGTTTAGTCCCGAGAGAGGTATTACGAAGAAAATGTCATTGACATTGAAATTATTGTGTTTTATCCAACACATTATTTACATTAGAGTCAAAGCTGCTGACGAAATGTATTTGTTCAGGTGAGTGTTACTAATAGCAATGATCAGGGGTATAACCGTGTCAGTGAAGACTTATCCCCTGTAAAATCCGGACCCATTGAATAGATCAGATCCGAGTGCCTGCTGGAGTTGTAGATTCCAGGCTAACAGAGGTCTCTGCTTCTCATAGACATGGGATATCCAGTAATCTTTCAGATAGAACGCATTTATTATCCCGTACTTGTAACAATTGGAGTTACTGGTAAGCCAGTATCTCAGCTGTTAATGGTATATTGGTATAAACTGTGCTCCTGTAGTCGGTATTATTTCTCACTGTGTGTGTTACACAGCCGCCTGTACTTTTCCAACAATTTACTGATGGAATCTCCTCATTGACGACTCGTTCAGTATTGCAGGAGTTGTTTTATGTCTTGAATGGTATTGGTTTCAGTAACTGTGGCATTGTTATTGGCTTATTATGTGTATTGAATGCATCTGAATCAGATGTTTCGATTATGATCAAGAATGAGACCATCAGGAGTTTTAAACAGTTTCATGATGTGGATCTAACCGGTCCTGGAATATTCCTGTGATATTTTTTTCAGTGATTGACAATGAGACATCCCACGGTCTCAATGTTCCGAGGGGACAGCACAATGTCCTCCCGCCCGAATAGCCTGGCTCAGTTTAGCTGGGATTTCAGTGCATTTATTAGTTATCACTGTTACGAAATATTATTTCATTCTATGTGTGTCTGACGCAGCTTCAATGGTCTGGCTACTGAACTGAGTTTGCTGCTGATACTTTCACATCTTCTTCTCTGTCTCACTGTGGAGCATTTACTGTCACTGGACTTCTTTCTTTGGCCGCCTTGTCTCTGGAGACAATGGGTAAGCGCCTGGAGGTTGTCAGTGGTGTGTGAAGCAGCGCATGGAGTGGCAAAAAAGGCCAATTCTAGAGCGACAGACTGTTCCACAGTTGCTGCAGATAAAATTGGTTGCTGGGGCTGTTCCACAGTTGGCTCTCTCCTTGCGCTTCTGTGTTTTTTCCTGCCAAATGCTAAATCTCTTCGACTCGCCATGCTTTAGCCCCGCCTTTATGGTTGCCCGCCAGCTCGGGCAATCACTGGCAACTGCTTCCCAAGACTTGTGATCAATGTCACAGGACTTCATGTCGCGTTTGCAGACGTCTTTAAAGCGGAGACATGGACGGCCGGTGGGTCTGGTACCAGTGACGAGCTCGGTGTGCAATGTGTCCTTGGGGATCCTGCCATCTTCCATGCGGCTCACATGGCCAAGCCATCTCAGGAGCCGCTGGCTTAGTAGGGTGTATATGCTGGGGATGTTGGCCGCCTCGAGGACTTCTGTGTTGGAGATACGGTCCTGCCACCTGATCCCAAGGATTCTCTGGATGCAGCGAAGATGGAATGAATTGACAGGACTACATTGTAAAGTAGAATGTACTGATGTGATGTTTTACTGGTTTCCTCTCTACACGTTGGAAACAAGAGTCTTTCCATTTATCTGTAGATTACCAGCTGCAGCGCTGATGTTGCTGCTTTATTAATTAAACAATCCCACATTTAACGGATTATTTACAATTCCAGAAGAAGGAATTTCAATGATTGTGAGGTTTGTCTGGAAGAAGCTTTCGATCCTGTTTATTCCATGCATTGTAGATGAAGTGAAGCGTGTAGGTGAACAGGTGGAGGCTTGGGTGTTCGGCAGATACATTAAATTACTCACAGAGGTTTCACCATTGAACAAACTGACTCTGAGAATAGAATCATTGAACCTGGGGCTGGTGAACCGAACGCAGGCGCAGAATGCTAGGAATAAATCATACGTGAAAAGTATCATTGAGCAGCAGTTTGCAGTGTGTGAGTACTCCAGAGAGATAGGGAAGATGAAAAGCAGCAGGGGGAACGAAACCGAGTGAAAGAGATAAGCAGAAGCAAAGAGGAAGAGAAAGATGAAGCAGTGTAAATAATTCACTATCATAAAGTGCTGGAATGCCCAGAACAATTAGTGAGAGAAACTGTGAGCTGAAGTTGTCTGTTGTTTGATTGCTTTCGTTTTCCTGTTGGACTTGATCCTCTGTGTTGATTTCTGTCAGGTCCTCATTCTGTTTTGTAGGATGTTCCTATTCCTTACTTAGTGACTGAATAAACGGAATAGAATCAGTTCTTCACTTGTGGTAATTCATTATATAAATACAGCACTTTAAAATCTCTGTGACTGCTAATTCAATAAAGACTGTGGCTGATATCAGAAATATAATTAGATTTATATTTAATTGCCTCTACAAACTAAATATTTTGACTATATTTTATAAACAATGAGCTGTTCTCCAACACCAGTAACCACAGGGATTATTGTTTGAATGTATTAATTGAATGTATTATTGGGATCTCTCGATTAGATTTCCTCCACCACTCTGCGACAGTCTCTCCCTGTGAATCTCAGCCTCTCCTCTCACTGTATTGAATCCTCAGTCTCCTCATCTATTGCTCCAATTTATCTACTTTCCCAAACCATCTGCTCCAGTCTTCCCTCCAGCTCCAACATGTTATATTCCTTCTCTCCCTCCCAATTTCACTCACTGGCTCCACTTGCAGCCCTTCGAGCCTGCTCCACAATTCTAGATCGTGGCTGATACTCAAACTCAGTGCTGCAGTTTTCATCATTTTTTCCTATTTGGTAATAGTCCCTCGTCGGTTCCCTGAACCAGGGCAACAAACCAGCTACGCATCCCGCTGACCCAAACCTTCCCAACCAACAGGCTGGAGACAGATTCCCAATTAACCCATTGGATTTCATCTCTGTAAAACCCCTTCTCATTTCCCCATTGGCACTGCTTCCTCACTCAGTTCTTCCAATAGATCTGGTGCTGACTTTATTCACTTTCTGTATCAATTTCCCAATTCATTATTAATAATTGTGTTCTGAAACATTTCACTGTGGCAAAGCACTGCCCAGGTCAATGAATCAGTTTTCACTGTTCGATGCAGCAACAAAGCTGGAAATTTCAGCCCAGATCTTGTCAAACTGCTGCTTTGTCTCTAGGTCTGATCAATAATTTCTCTGCTTCCTTCTCTCTCCCTCTCTCTTCCAGTTAACTTGGTGGCGATTGTGATCCTGTCCCGAGGAAAGTGCGGTCTCTCGAAATGTATCACTGTCTACCTGGTGGGAATGGGAGTGGCTGATTTCCTGGTCGTTGTTACTGATCCCATATTGGGTGGAATTGTTTCAATGTATTTTCCATATTCATTCCTGAGAGCTACTCATGCGTGTTCTCTCATTTTCGTTCTGCTTTCTGCAGCCACAGTTGTTTCTGTCTGGCTCACAGTCACTTTCACCTTTGATCGATGTGTGGTTATTTGTTGTGAGAAGCTGAAAACAAAATATTGCTGTGAGAAAACGGCATCTGCAGTTGTAGGAACAGTGAGTGTGCTGGGCTGCTTAGAGTCTGTCCCGTGGTACTTTACAGTGGAACAAGATTATATTATTGATAATGTTCCCATGGGCTGTGATTATAAGCTGAGCTTCTATATTTCCCCCATATGGGGGGCATTTGAATTGTTTAACCGCATTTTAACCCCTGGTCTCCCTTTCTTTCTGATTTTGCTACTCAATGTTCTGACTGTCAAATGGATTTTATTCTCCAGTAAAGTCCGCAGGGGAATCCGGGGCCACAGCAATGGAGAGAATCAAAAGGACGCAGAGATAGAGAATCGCAGAAAATCAATTATTTTGCTGTTCAGTGTATCCGGAAGTTTTATACTGTTATGGATGATACTCGTAGTGTATAGTATTTATAGGCGAATTGCAAATATTGAATATTATTCCTCCTTCACTGACCCTCCCTTTATCATAGATCGCACATCAAGGATGCTGCAGATTCTCAGTTGCAGCACCAACACATGTATTTACGCTGTGACCCAGATTAAGTTCAGACAGGAGCTGAGGAATGCGGTGAAATACCCTCTCAATCTTATTGTTAAATTAGTGAAATCATAGAAAGAGCTGACGGGTTTCAAACACGGGAACTAAATTCCATTTCATATTCCATTCTCTACACTCCCCACAGGACAGAAAGTGTTATTTATATTCACAGCACAGAGCACTGAAATGATTTTAAATCTGATTCTGAGATTATATTTTACTGATAATCTGCCTATTGTGGCGGGACTTGCTCTGCAGAAGATATAGGAATTGTTTCTCAAAAAGGGCGTCATTGCAAAGCTCAGATTGTTTCAACTAAACCTACCCTGGACCCAGAACAAAATGGACAAAGCTGCAAATCACAGTGATTGGCAGATGATGAGAGGGGAAGAAACTGCAGTGAGACAGGGACACCAGTAGATCGAGAGGGTGACAGGGACTGTAACTGCAGTGAGGCTGCGACACCAGCCGTTGGAGATGGTGAGATGTTGGGTGGCGGTGGGGGGACAGTAACTGCAGTGAGACAGGTACACCAGCAGATGGAAATCGCGAGAGGGGGCAGTAACTGCAGTGAGACAGGGACATCAGCAGCTGGAGATACTGAGCTATTGCTGCTTGGGAGATACTCTGTTACTGAGAATTGAAAAGTTTCCACAAGTTTGAGGAATTTACTTTCGGTAATCTTGAGAAGCTTAATTAAAGAATTTCAATACAATGTGTGTTAAATGGCAGTTTTCCAACTATGTGATCACTTGTAGCATTAAACTAATTCATGTTTGGAAAATTATTTTGAGTGATTAAAGGTAATGTATAAATAAAACAACAGCATCAAATAAAACTCAATCATTTACAAATAAAAGCTCTTTTAAATAAGTTGTGTTGAGTTTTTCATCACCAAAGTTATAACATCTCTTTTTCTCACATCTCTTTCTATGATCGTACCTTCTCGACTATTGCCAAGAATAATTGAAGTTTTGATCCAATTGTCTTTTGAAAGTTAATATTGAATCTGCTTTCAGAAACCTGTTAGACAGTGAATTTCAGACCATATCAACTCCCTGCCTATTTGTTCTCCCCTCTGTTAGTGTAAACAGTCTCTCCCCGTGTCTCCAAACTGAGGGAAAGATTTGTAATACAACTAATTTCTCCAGGACGGCAGCTGCAGAGGAGCAGGAACCTCCTGAATTTGTGCAAGCAATGAACAAAATCCCTCTTAATTCCTTTGGAGAGCAGATGAAAGAAACGGTCAGGAAGCAAAGGGAAACAAGTGACACTTTATTGCAGCAGCAAAAACTCTTTGTCAGAATGTGGAGGTCTTTTTCGCTGAGCTTTACATGCACTGGAGGTTAAAATGAAAGATCTTTAACATAATTTTTGTTCAACAGCCATTTTCCAGCTTTATAAACCTTTGTAACATTAAAGTAATGTATGTTAAGAAAGTTTTTTTCCACAACGATTACAGGGTAATGCATGAATACAGAAGCATCAAATAAAGTACAAACAATCATTGACAAATATAACAGTAAATGTGGGGCAGAATTATTGTGTGAAATGTCACCAGTTGTAAACTTTTCTTGGCTGAATTATTAACCTGACATTAGTTTCAGGCTTTGTCACACAATGGAATTAAAAATCCGAATACAAATTGCCTGTTTACACTGCAGTCAAACAGCTCTCTCAAGCAAAATCTCTTTGCCAGAATTTCAAGGTAACTGCAGTGAGACATTTTGAGTCATTTTCTGAACTATCTGTAAACTGGAGGTGAAAAGTGAAAGCCATTTAATGCAAGTTGTGTTCAATGGCCATTATCCAAACCAGCCCCTCCATGATTTAAACTAACAGCAGCTTTTCTGCACTGTTAATGAGATTTTGGAGGAAGGAGAGAGAGACAGACAGACAGGTTTCTGTCTGGAATGGTCCATTTGGGATATGGCTCGAATATCCCTCACTCCCCCATTCCCTGTTTACACAAACACACACGTTTGACAGTCCCATACCTGGGAGGGAGTGTTCAGATAGAGGAAGTGAGAGCTGGTTGGATGAGCTGTACTTTGGGTGGACTGGCTGTTTGACTGACAGATTTTGGGATATATTACTTCAACATCAGCCACCATTCATTCTTTGCATGCAGCTGGTGTGTGAAGGTGAGTTTCTGTGTCTCAGTCTCTGTATCTCTGGGCACAGTTGAATTGGAGCTGATTTCAGTGTGTGCGTATGTGTTTGATAGAGTCCAGTCTGAATCCCTCCCTCTCTGATCCAGTTCCGTGCCTTTTCTCCAATTCCCACCTCAATGCGCATGTCCAGGGGTTTTTTTTGCAATGGGTGAGCTGATGGAGGGACGGTGGTAGAGTTCAATTATGGACCGCAGACCGTGTGGTTTGGTGAGTATCACATCTTGATTGTCTCTCCCTGCCTTTCTCCGTCCTTCTGCCTCACTCTCTCACTTTCACACTCTCACTACCTTCCTTTTCTGTTTTTATCTCTCAGTGGTTTTCTCTGTGTGATTCCCAGCGTGTCTTTCCCGTTGGCTTTCTCTGTTTGTTTCTCTCTCCCTTTCTGTTTCTCTCACAATCTCTGTCTCTCTCAATCTCTCTCACTTCGTGTTTCTCTTTCTGTGTTTCACTCCCTGTCTTTCTCTCTCACTGGCTTTCTATCTGTCTCTCTGGTGCCTGCAATTTCTCTGCGTCTCCGTATCTTTCCCACTGCTTTTTATCTCTGCATTTTTTCACTTTTTCTCTTTCTTTCTTTCTTTCTTTCTTTCTTTCCTGTCTTCTCTACTTCTTGCTGTCTTTTCTGTCTCTTGCTGTCTTATCTCTCTTTCTCTGACATTTTTCTGGCTCTTTCTTTGGCTCTTTCTGGCTTTCTCTCTGTGGCTTCTTCTCTCTCTCTCTCTCTCGTTCTCATTTCTTTTTCTCTCTTTCTGGATTACTTCCCGCCCCGTGCAAATTTTGGGCGGCCACCACAAATTCCTCCCCCTCCAAATTTCACCTCTGCAAATATCCCCCCTCCCACCGGCAAGTTCCTCCCAACAACCAACCCCCCCCACCTCCCGACAAGTCATCCTCCTTCGCAAAATCCCCCAGCACAAATTCCAATCTCCCCGCAAACTTCACCCCCCACAAATTTCTTCCCCCGCAAAATTCTCCCCTCCACAAATGTCCCTCCCCGCAAATCCCCTCTGCCCCACAAATCCCCCCTGCAATTTCCCTTCAGACCACCTTCATATTCTTCCAAAAGTGTGGCGCCCAGAACTGGAAGCAATACTCCAGCTGAGGCTGAATGAATGTCTTATAAAAGTTCAACATAACTTCCTTGCTGTTGTACTTTATGCCCCTATTAATAAAGCCCGGGTTCCTGTTTGCTTTAATAACCACACTCTCAACCTGTCCCACAAACTTCAATGACTTATGTACACATGCACCCAGGGCCTTCTGCTCCTGCACCCCGGTGAGAATTGAACCCTTTATTGTGTATTCTTTCTCAATGGTATTCCTACGAAAATGCATTACTTCACATTTCTCCACATTGAACGTCATCTGCCACCTCTCCCCTATTCCACCAACTTGTCTATGTCCTTTTGCAGTTCCACACTCTCCTTCTCACAGTTCACAATGCTTCCAAGTTCCATATTATCCACAAACTTTGAAACTGTGCCCTGTGTACCAAGCTCTATGTCATTAATACATATCAGGAATATCTGAAATGGGAGAATGCGCAGGGCTACGGAAATAAGGCGGGTGTTGTGGATCTAGGTAAATTGTTCATTCGGAGATGCTGCACAGACACGACGGGCGAAATGGTCCCTTCCATACTCTAACAATTCTCTGAGTGTGTACAAATTGAGCATGTGACTGCACAATCGTGGCATGTGCAAATGTTAGTTTCCTTGTCCAACATTGCAGGGATTCAAAAAAGACATGTGACAGCGCTCGTGCACAAGCCGAGGTGCCCGAGCGGTTAAATCAATGGACTGCTAATCTATTGTGCTCTGCAATGCATGGGCTTGAATCCCCTTCTGTTTGCTTATTTATGTCACATGCATGTATTAATAGTTGTATTTGAATACATATTGCAATATCTCACTGCAGTTTCCCAAACTGCCGACAGCATTTTGAAATTAACATTCCCAAATGGAAATCTTCACCCAAGTTATACTGGAATGAATATCAAACAGAGATCCCAAACGAAATCCAGACTTGTCCCTCCATTCCTTCCATGCCACGTTATTTCTCCTGGATTCACATGAAATGAAAGAGTAATGAGAAAACTAGGTGAAGGGGCAGAACGTTAACCTTTGCGAATGAATGTATTGTCAAACCTTCTTGATAGATTAAATACATGAGACATACTTCGGGCAGATAGAGTTTCAAGTGTGGGGTCATCTAAGTAACAACAACAACGTATATTCATATAAGTTTCTTATATTCAACGTAATAAAAACGTCTCAAGGTGCTTCACCGGAGAATTATGAAACAAAGTATGATACCGAGGCACATAAGGAAATAGTAGATCAGATGACCAAAAGCTTCGTCAAAGAGGTAGGTTGCAAGGAGTGTCTTTGAGGTAGAAATCAAGGTAGAGAAGCAGAGAGGTGTAGGGAGGGTATTCCAGTGATTGAAGCCTAGGCAACTGAAGGTGTGGCCTCCAATGGTGGAGCGATTAAAATCAGGGATGCACAAAATACCAGAATTAGCGAAGTGCAAATATCTCTGAGGGCTGTTGGGGCTGGAGGAGATGACAGAGAAAGGGAGGGGCGAGGCAATGGTCGAGTTTGAAAATAAGGAGAATATTAAATGCAAGACCATGCTTGACCGGGAGCCACTGTAGGCCAGCAAGCACAGGGGTGATAGGGGAATAAGGGACTTGGTGCCAGGTTAGGATTTGAGCAGCAGAGTTTTGCATCATTTCCAGTTTATGGAGAATAGAATGTGACAGACCAGCCAGGAGTGTGTTTGAACATTATGGCCATGTCCCTGCCATTACCTATGAGCTTACAGTGAGCGTGCCTGAGTGTTCATATTCCTGCCCGCATTGCCTGCATTATTCTTGTGTCTTTGGGGTCTTTTATTATTTCTCGTTATGATCCCTTGTTCAGATAGTTTCACTCGATCAATCCAATCAATCCATTCAACATCTTAAATGCCTCAACGATATCACAATTGAAGCGTCCATGCCAAAGGGACTGAGCGAAGCAATTGAGCTGCATAAGTGCCCTTTGCATTCTTTGAAATAGTCTGAGCCTAAATTTCCCTTTCTGAAACTTCGTGAGCGGTTCGTTACGCTCTTTGATAAAAGCGGAGCTCGCTTCACCTTCCCCAATAACTCCTGAACGTTCCTTCTGGTCTCTGAGCTATCCTGAGCGTCCATGAGCCGATGTGATGCCTTTGAGTGTTCCTCACCATCTCAGCTACCCCTACAGCGTATCGATACTCTCTGATATCTTCTGTGCATCCCTTATCCCATCCAATAACCTGTGAGCATGCCTTACATACATTCATTCTCCTGGAGTTCATGATCATCTCAACCACACTTTGTCTCTTACCTCTTCGATTACTTGTGAAACTCCCTTACTCTTTTGGTACTCCCCCCGTCCATCAGCCTTAAAACCTCCAAATCCACTTGATAACTCATGAACCTATTATTTTCTCTCACAGCCACTGTGGGACCCCTCCCTTGCGAATTCACTTTGAAACCCGGATAACATGATGAAAGTGTCTTTGGAAAGCCTTGCTTCAGGCTACTGTGCATGGAAACGCCGGAATTAACAGTGCCTGTAAGAAAGTGAAGAGCGAACATGCGTCTGAGAAGCGCTGAGAAAAGGTATGTCTGGAGCTGCGAACCTGAGGCAGGTTTTGTGTTTTCAGCAATACGGTTGTTGTGAAAGCAGAAATTTCAAAAACAGAAAAATCTTGAAAACTTTGGTGAAATCAGGCAGCATCTGTGCAGAGATACTTTTTTTTTACCAGGATGTCATTGGTCACTTGGAATGAGAATTCAGGCAGCTCAGATCTTACACTATCAATACTTCCATGCAGAAACAGTTTGGGTGGAAACTGTGACTGTACTAATTTGAGCAGAACGAGTAAGACAGCTCTGCAAAGCACCCGCAATGTGGCTTGTGGAAAGATGGGACTCAGATGTTGGACTCTTGGAGATGTTAAAGAAAGGAAAAACACATCTAGTCTGAAATGCAATAACAATGATGGTGGAATTCTGAGCCATGCATGCAGAGAGTAATGGATTAGTGGTCCACTGTTTCAACCTCCCTGCTACTTTATCCCACGAACACAACTCACAATGTTCTCCAATTTCCTTCTTTCTGACTGCAAAACATTACACTCAGGGGGATAAACAGCAGGAATTACAGCTTTCAACCACCAGATAACAGATCAGCACCGAGTTGGGCCCGGCGTGGTGGAGGGACTAAGTGGCCAAAGGTGCTCGATTTAGGCTCGAGTCTCTGCCAAGTTCAAATCCCATCACTGCTATTATTGGCGTTGTATTGTCAGATAAACTGCTGAGAAAGGAAAGTCGGAATGGAAGCAAAATATTTCGGAACTAACAGCAGAGTAGGCAGCGTTTTTGGAGAGATGGTCTTTATCAAATATATCATCCTTTCACTTGCATTGCAGTGGTCTATTTAAGACGACCATAGCGGATTTTCGGACGCTGTGACTGTACAATGGTTAATACTCTGCATCACAACATCAATTCAAATTTGTAACAAGGGTGAGCTTGCTTTCTCTTTTAAACATCTGCCTGACCTGCTAATAGAACTGCAACAAGAAACCAAATATCACTCCATGTAAATGCATTTGTTCTTGTTCTCCAAAACCCATTGTTCTCCTTTTACATCCCCGCACTTGTTCATGTCTGTATTTCAGTCTCCATTATGCAAACCTGCCTCTTCCCCTAGCTTATTCTCCTGTCCAGTTTCAATGTTGATCTGCTTCCATTTCATTGACATTTTACTACGGCCGAGGCGACTCTCAGTTTCATTGTCATTATATTGCACCATTTACCTTGCTCTGCTGCGACAGCTGCTCCTGGCGGTGGGAAGAAGGGGTGGGGGCTAGATGTCCCATTTACATCAATGTTCCTTTGTACCTTGAACTCAGTCATTATTCTGAGTGTCTTCACAATTGATAAGCTCTGCAAAAGGAGGGCTGGCTTTTGGAAGGACAGCAGCCGGTTTGCTCACAAAATGTTCTTGGAGAATTTTCTGATCCGGGGATGCTAACCAAAGAACTGGGTTTTGTTTACAGGGAGCTGGCGCTTTCATCTGATCAGTCGATGTGAGTGAGGGACCTGGAGCAGTGTCTTGATGGTTTAGCCATGTTTTCTTAAATCAGCAAATCCATGAGGAGATTTGGCATACGTGTTCCAAATCAGGAATTGTTTTCCCAGTGTAAACTCTTTCCTGGCAGGAGGGAACATAACCAGAGGGGAGATGTTTAAGGTAATTGGCACAGGCTCTATGTATTAGATACTTACAGTACTAAATACTTCTTTCAGTACCTCCGATTGTTTGTGCCTAGTTTTGCCTGTTATTAACACATCCGAGTTTAACGTGTTCAGCCTACGTCTTATTCCATGTTAGCCGTATTTAAGGTGAATAGCAGAATTTCCGTTAACTTTCTCCTCAAACTGAAGGTCTGCCTCTAACATATTATGACCACTCATTGATCGCTGCTCATTTGGTGTCTGAATATTAATTAATTCTGGCTCGTTACTCATTGCAAATTTTAGTTCAGCCTGTTCTTCTGTCATGTCTAAAGCATGCTATTACAAGCGATAGACATCGAAAAAATTAATGTGTTCATCATTTTAAATCAATGTTTACAATCTATGAACAGGTTTAATATAATCAGGCCTGCAAACAATGCTTAAAAGCACAGAATGGAAATCAACACACAGAATGTAATGGGTTGAGTGAATTAAACATTGAAATGTGAGCTACTGCAGAGAGAACATTGTGTTTATTTTAAAATTCTAAGATTTTTAACACAGAGAATGAAATAATGACATATGTTTAAAGTAAATGACCTGAAGTTTATTATTTTACGATAACGTACATGAAGAGGACGTTTTGTGCAGATTATGCAATTCGAGCAGTTTTTGCAAAGGTTAGACATAAAACTGGGCTGAGTCTGAGAGTGTTTCAGATCTAGTGTTTTGTTTATATCTCGCTAATCAACATTTTTATATGCAATGTGAATCAAAATAAAACATGATGCGAAAACAGAGAAAAGGTCACTGCGGTGGGACCTAGTTCAGTAACACAGAAGAAGGGTAAGAATACATTCTGATTGATTACACAAGACTGAATCTCACTAGTAAAGTTACACATTGTACCTAGCAGCAGGTTATACTCCTGCAGTAAATGCGGGCAGGATCAGGTGCATCAGACTGAGTGGGATTATTGCTCTTCCTATAGCATTACCTTTAGAATTGAAATAAAACCTAAAATGTATCACACATACCAGACATTAACATTACTGCTTGTTTTATCTGTGGATTCTCAGACAGCCAGCACATACCTACTCCAGGCTCATGATAAATGTTGTCGAAAAAGGAAACATAGTCATTGCACTCTGTGGGTTAAACTCAGTTCCTGGCACTGCCCTTATCTTCTCTTATTATCTCTGTATGTTTCTCATTGTCTCTGTCTCTCTGATTATATGTTGCTTGCTTGGGGTTTTTTTCTGCACGTTTGTTCCATTTGACACCCAGGGATAGTATGTAGATGACAAACAGGAGGGGGCTGTGGATAGATCCTTGGGGGATACCAGGGGTAATGTTGCGGGAACAGGAAGAGAAGCTTTATTAAGTGATACACTGGCTATGACTAGCTAGATAAGAATGGAACCAGGCAACAGAAGCCCAGCTAGCTGGATGACAGTGGAGAGGCGTTGGAGGAGGATGGTGTGGTTTACCGTGCCAAACGCCATAACAGCCTCCACAATTCTGGTTAGAATTTATGGACCCCCCACCCCAACATATGGGGTCGCACATGGCCCGTCGGCAAGCGATTTTGCTTGGGGTGGAATAGGCCGATAATGGCCTTGCCAAGCAGAGGCCAATTAAGAACCTTAGGTTGCCGATTAGTATGGCCTCCATCAGCCGTGACATCGCCTAATTATATGAGGCACCCTCACTTCAGGTTTAAGGGACCCTCTTCTGTGGGATATCAGTGGCCAACGGAGGAAACCCACTGGCAAAAACTCAATATTCCTATACTCTGCTCCCTATCACTTCATTCCCAACCCATTACACTACCTCGCTCCCACACCTCCGCCCCTCCCCCACCCCCCTCCCGCCCGCCGCAACCCTGTCGGGGCCAGACAGACTGCCCCAGTGCACCCGGCCTCACTTACCAGAGGGCCGAGGCTCTAATGCTGGACCTGTGCCAAAGCATCTGCAGTACCAGCATTGACCACTGCTTCCGAAGGGGCTGTCAATAACGCTGGCCCTATGGTTGGCTGCCAATTCTTTGAGTCGGGGATCCCCGCTCTAAGGGGATGGAGATTTCAGCACCGGGCACTTAAGTGGTTCAACAATGTAAGATGGCGCCAGGTGTGCGGGAGGTGTGGGGCTATGTGAGCCGTCGGTGGTGGTGGGGGTGGGGATGGGGGTGTTCTGGGTGGGGGAGGACTCGGAAAGGCCAAAGCGCTATTCCACCTGCGTTTTCCATCTGGCACCAGGAACCGCTCTGGTGCCAACAGAATCCAAACCTTCAGAGGCCATTCGGTGTCGAAAATTTTCAGAGGTATTTACATGCAAGAAGAGGCTGTATACATGCAACTTAAATAAATAAATAATTGCTTTATGCAGCAAACAATGTCCACCTCTCTCTGGTTTTTGAGCTGTTAATACTTCCGTCCTTCATGCTCCTTTTTTGTTGAACTCCACTTATATTTGTTTGACTTCTTATTTCCATATTTCTCTGCTCTGTTCTCTCCCTTCATGTTTTTTCTTGAATTTTCTCTGCTGGTCATCCTCACCTGCTACTTTTTCAATGTTTCATTTTCGATCGCTTTCCTCATTCACGTCTTTACTTTCCTGGGTGACCAACTCATCCTCCATCTTATATTATTTACTATGTCATGGGACATGGGCTTCGCTGGCAAGGCCAGCATTTGTTGCCCATCCCTAATTGTCCTCGACAACTGAATGGTTTGCTAGGCTATTTCGGAGAACAGTTAAGTCATCCAGATTACTGCAGGTGAGAATGCATATGTCGCACAGATCGGGTAAGGACGGGATATTTCCTTCCCCAAAGGGAATTAGAAAACAAAATGTTTCTTTTTTTTTGCGAGATTCGATGGTAGTTTCATGGCACGGTTATTAAAACCAGCTTTCAATTCCAGATGGGTTTTTTATCAATTAATTGAATTTGATTTTCATCAGTGGCCACGGGGTGATTTGAACCCGTGTTCTCAAGGAATTAACATGGGCCTTTGGATCATTAGCTCAGTGACATTATCAGTACACCAACCTGTCACTCTGTCATCAAGACAACAGAAGCTGCTTTGATTTAGAGCTGCTTCAGTTGATGCTCAGCTGTGCTCTTTAGCACCATCATTTTTGAAAAACAATTCATATGTCTTCTGCAAAGATAACCAGCCTCATTAGGTCCGATGATTAATCAAATATTACAAAATCAAGTTTACAGTCATATCAGCGCTCTGGACTGTGAATAGAAAATTTATTACCATGTTGTGAGTTTAGACTGTGAAGCCTGGATTGGACTTTAGTGCTAGAACGTGGAAATCTTGACTTTTCTATGATTTAACTAATTTAACAATTAGATTCACTGGGTATTTCACGATGTCTTTCAGCTCCTCCCTGAATTTAGTCTGGGTCACAGCATAAATACACGTGTTGGTGCAGCAACTGAGAAGCTTCAGCATTGCTGCTGTCTGCTCTGTGATATACAAAGGGTCATTGTAGGAGGAAAGATAGTGTTTTGTAATTCGCTGATAAATGTAAAATACAACCTGCGTCACCCGTATAAAACTGCCTGATATAGTAAACAGAAAAATGATGGGTTTCTTTCGATTCTGCATCTCTGGGTCATTGTGATTCTCTCCGTTGCTGATGCCCCGGAGTCCCCTGCGGTCTCTATTGCCTACTAAAATTTTTCTGACTGCCAGAACATTGAGCAGCAAAATCAGAAAGAACGGGACACATGGAGTTAAAATGCGGCAAAACGACTCAAACACGCTCCATGCGGGGTAAGTAGAGCAGCTATGTTTCATGATACAACCCCAGGGAACATTTTCAATTCTATATTCAGCAACGGTTGTAAATTACCAGGGAACACAGTCGAAAGAGCACAGCATATTCACTGTTGCAATAACCACAGCCGTTGTTGTCTCGGTGCAATATTTTGAGATCAGCTTCTCACAACAAATGGTCACAAATCGATCAGAGGTGAATGTGACTGACAGCCAGATAGAACCCATTGTGCTTGCAAAAAACAGGAAATTAACTGAACTGCAGAAGGAAATAATGGACAGGAGAGAATCTGGGAAATAAATCACCCGAAGTTTTGTCAGTATGGGATCTGAGATAACGACGAGGAGATCATCCAGTGCCATTCCCACCAGGGAGCGAGTGATACATTTGGAGAGACCGCACTTTCCTCGGGACAGGATCAGAATCGCCACCAGGTTAACTGAAAGAGATAGAAAGGGAAGCAACGAAATTAATGATCAGACCTCAAACTGAAACAGCAGTTTGACAGGATCTAGTGTGAAATTTAGAGCCTTGTTGCAGCATCCAGCACTTTCGGACAGAGAATGGTTTTAAATACAGTTATCAATAATTGATTGGGAAATTGATTTTCAATAAAGGTGTAATAAACTGATCTCTCGATACAGTGGAAGCATTGAGTGAGGGCGCGGTGCCAGTGTGGAAGGAGAAGGAGGCTTTCAAAGAAGGAATCCAATGGTTTAAATCCGGTTTAGACTTCAGACTAATGGCCGAGAAACTGAGGGGACAGGGGAGATTCTATCTTTTAATGTTTAAGAGAGCCAACAGGGGCTGTCTCAAAACGTGAAAATATCGAAAGCCGCTGTGGTGAGTTTGAGACTTCAGATCAGGAGGAAGAGGCCGTTGGAGGCAGAACCAGTGAGTGAATTGAAGGGAGACAAAGTAAAGTATATTTGGGAACTGGAGGGGAGGCAGGTCCTGAAGGGTTTGGAAAGCGAACAAAGTGAAGCAACCAATTTAATCGGCAAATAATTGATTCCATTCAGTTATTTACTCAGTTCAGAAATAATGAAGCGGAACATTCACAAAAACAGGTTGAGGATCTGACTGGGTTAAACACACAGGAAGTGAGTCCATCAGTAAACCTCAACTAGTCTGGCTAAATCCTCTTATCTTCCGGGAGCGGAGAGGAGCTCTTCCAGCGTGCAAGAGTTTGGAAAAAAAAGGCAAGCAGTGACGTCAGAGGAGAGCTGCAGGGTGATTGGTTGGTGAGTAGCAGCTGTTAGAATATCTTTTTAAAAAGCGGTATGTTTTTTTGCTGGAAAGAAAATCTCTGGTGATAAGGTGAGTACTACTAAAATGTTTTTTTAAAAAGGACTTTAGATTGAATTGGGTAGAACAAGGCACCTAGTATGTTTAGTTTTTTTTTAAATTAAGGGAGGAACTAAGTAACCTAAGGGGAAGACACAGCAGGAGAGTTCAGCGCCGTGATTTGCTCCTCCTGCGCTATATGGGAAATCAGGGACACTTTCAATGTTTCTGACAACCATGTGTGCAGGAAATGTGCCCATTTGTAGCGACTGATTACCCGCATTACGGAGCTGGAGCTGCGGGTGGATTCACTGTGGAGCATCCGCGATGAACAAAGAACAAAGAACAGTACCGCACAGGAACAGGCCATTCGGCCCTACAAGCCTGCGCCGATCTTGATGTCTGCCAAAACTAACACCTCTGCACTTCTGGGGCCCTCTATTCCTCTATTCCCTTCCTATTCATTTATTTGTCAAGATGCCTCTTAAACGTCGCTATCGTATCTGCTTCCAACACCTCCCCTGGCAGCAAGCTCCAGGCACTCTGTGTAAAAAACTTGCCTCGCACGTCCTCTCTGAACTTTGCCCCTCGCACCTAAAACCGATGTCTCCTAGTAACTGACTCTTGCACCCTAGGAAAAAGCTTCTGACTATCCACTCTGTCCATGCCGCTCATAACTATGCAAACCTCTATCATGTCGCCCCCCCACCTCCGTCGTTCCAGTGAAAACAATCCAAGTTCTTCCAACCTCTCCTCATAGCTAATGCCCTCCAGACCAGGCAACATCCTGGTAAACCTCCTCTGTACCCTCTCCAAAGCCTCCACATCCTTCTGGTCGTGTGGTGACCAGAATTGCATGCAATATTCTAAGTGTGGCCTAACTAAGGTTCTGCACAGCTGCAACATGACTTGGCAATTTTTTTACTCTATGCCCGACCGATGAAGGCAAACATGCCGTATGCCTTCATGACTACCTTATCCACCTGCTTTGCCACATTCAGTGACCTGTGGACCTGTACGCCCAGATCTCTCTGCCTGTCAATACTCCTAAGGGTTCTGCCATTTACTGTATACCTCCCGCCTGCATTAGATCTTCCAAAATGCATTACCTCAGATTTGCCCGGATTAAACTCCATCTGTCATTTCTCCGCCCAGGTCTCCAACCGATCTATATCCTGTTGTATCCTCTGACAATCCTCATCACTATCCGCAACTCCACCAACCTTTGTGTCATCTACAAACTTACTAATCAGACCAGCTACATTTTCCTCCAAATCATTTATATATATATATGACAAACAGCAAAGGTCCCAGCACTGATCCCTGCTGAACACCACTAGTCACATCTCTCCATTCAGAAAAATACCCATCCACTGTTACCCTCTGTCTTCTGTGACTGAGCCAGTTCTGTATCCATCTTGCCAGCTCACCTCTGATCCCGTGTGACTTCACCTTTTGCACCAGTCTGCCATGCGGGACCTTGCCAAAGGCTTTACTAAAGTCCATATAGACAACATCCACCGCCCTTCCCTCATCAATCGTTTTCGTCACTTCCTCAAAAAACTCAATCAAATTAGTAAGACACGAACACCCCTTCACAAAACCTTGCTGTCTCTCGCTAATAAGTTCGTTTATTGCCAAATGGCAGTAAATCCTGTCCGGAAGAATCCTCTCTAATACGTTCCCTGCCACTGACGTAAGGCTCACCGGCCTATAATTTCCTGGATTATCCTTGCCACCCTTCTTAAACAAAGGAACAACATTGGCTATTCTCCAGTCATCTGGGACCTCACCTGTAGCCAATGAGGATGCAAAGATTTCTGTCAAGGCCCCAGCAATTTCTTCCCTTGCTTCCCTCAGTATTCTAGCGTAGCTCCCATCAGGCCCTGGGTACTTATCTACATTAATGATTGGCAGAAAAGAGATGGGTGACCACGAGTTGGAGTAGTAGGCGCAGGCAGGTAGTGCAGGGGTCCTCTGTGACCATCCCCCTCTCAAACAGATATACCGCCTTGGATACTGTTGGGTGTATGACCTCCCAGGTGAAAGCAGCAACAGCAAGGTTCGTGGCACCACTGAGGGGTCTGCTGCACAGCAGAGGAGGAAAAGTGTTGGAAGCTCTACAGTTGTAGGGTATTCTATCGTAAGGGGTGCAGAAAGGCGTTTCTGTGGTCACTAATGCGACTCCACGATGGTATGTTGCCTCCCTGGTGCTAGGATCATGGATGTCTCGGAGCAGCTGCAGAACATTCTGTAAGGGGTGGGTGAGCAGCCGGAGGTCATGGTCCATATTGGTACGAACGACATCGGCAGGAAGAGAGATGAGGTCCTGCAAAGTGAAGATAGGGAGGTAGACAGAATTTTGAAAAGCAGGACCTCCAGGGTTGTTATCTCTGGATTACTCCCTGTGTCCCGTGCTAGTGAGGGTGATTAGGCAAATGAATGCATGGCTGAAGAGCTGGTGTAGGCGGGAAGGCTTCAGCCACTTGGATCATTGGGATATCTTCTGGTGCAGAGGTGACCTGTACAAGAAGGACGGGTTGCATCTAAACTGGACGGGGACCAACATCCTTGCGTGGAGGCTTGCTAGTACTACTCGGGAGTGTTTAAACCAGTCTTGCAGGTGGTTGGGACCAAAGTTGTAGTCTCTCAGATGAGATAGATGTGGCAAATATAGAGGTTAAAGCAAGCAAGTCCTGTAGGCAGGCCAGGCAGGGGCAGGACAGGGAACGTGGAAGGTCTAGTAGGCTAAACTGCATTTACTTTAATGCAAGAAGCCTTATAGGTAAGACATATGAACTCAGATCAGTAGATGGGATTTTGATATTATAGCTATTACAGAAACGTGGTTGAGGAATGGGCAGGACTAGCAGCTCAATGTTCCGGGGTACCGATCCTTCTGGCGTGACAGAGGTGGAGGTAAGAGAACATAGAACACAGAACATAGAACAGTACAGCACAGTACAGGCCCTTCGGCCCACGATGTTGTGCCAAACATTTAACCTACTCTAAAATCAAACTAACTACCTACCCTTCATTCGACTATCATCCATGTACCTATCCAAGAGTCGCTTAAATGCCCCGAATGTATCTGCTTCTGCTACCACCGCTGGCAGTGCATACCACGCACCCACCACTCTATGTGTAAAGAACCTACCTCTGACATCTCACGAAACCTTCCTCCAATCACCATATAATTATGCCCTTTCCACCCTGGGAAAAAGTCTCTGACTATCCACTCTATCTATGCCTCTCATCATCTTGTACCCATCTATCAAGTCACCTCTCATCCTTCTTCGCTCCAATGAGAAAAGCCCTAGCTCCCTCAATCTTTCTTCGTAGGATATGCCCTCCAGTCCAGGCAGCATCCTGGTAAATCTCCTCTGCGCCCTCTCTAAAGCTTCCACATCCTTCCTATAATGAGGCGACCAGAACTGAACACAATATTCCAAGTGTGGTCGAACCAGGACCTTATAGAGCTGCAGCATAACCTCGCGGCTCTTAAACTCAATTCCCCTGTTAATGAAAGCCAAAGGAGGAGGGGGAGTTGCACTATTGATTAGGGAGCACATCACAACATTACTTAGAGTGGATATCTCGGAGGGAACGTCCAGCGAGGCCATATGGGTATAACATAGAAATAAGAAAAGGGTGATCTATTTGTTCAGATTATACAATCGGCCCCCAATAGTCAGAGGGAAGTGGAGGAGCAAATATGTAGGGAAATCACAGATAGGTGTAGGAATTACAGGGTTGTAATGGTAGGTAATTTTAACTTCCCTAATATTGACTGGGACTGCCTTAGTGATAAGGGATCAGATGGTGAGGAATTTGCGAAATGTATCCAAGATAGTTTTCTGAAGCAGTATGTGGATGGCCCTACTAGAGAAGGGGCTACACTCGACCTCCTCTTCGGAAATGAGGATAGGCAGGTGGTTGATGTGTCAGTGGGTGAGCACTTTGGGACCAGTGGCCATTACTCCATTAGCTTCAAGGTAGTTATGGAAAAGGATGGGACTGGTCCTCAGGTTCAAGTCCTAAATTGCGGGAAGGATAATTTCGATGGCATCAGACAGGAACTCTCAAAGGTTGAATGGGAATGGCTGTTTACAGGTAAGCAAGTCTGGCAAGTGGGACGTTTTTAAAAGTGAGATAGGAAGAGTTCAGGGCCGGTCTGTTCCTGTTATATGGAACGGCGAGGCTGACAAGTTTAGGGAACCTTGGTTGACCAGGGATATTGAGGGTCTGGTCAGGACAAAGAAGGAGGCATATGTCAGGTATAGGCAGCTGGGATCGAGCGAGTCCTCCAGGAGTAGAGGGGATGTAGGAATACACTTATGAAGGAAATTAGGAGGGCGAAAAGGGGCGATGGGATTTCCCTGGCAGATAAGATAAAGGATAATCCTAAAAGATTCTTTAAGTATATTAAGAGTAAAAGGGTAGCGAAGGAGAGAGTAGGTCCCCTTAAGGATCAGTGTGGCAATCTATTTGTGGAGCCACGGGAAATGGGTGTGGTCTTAAATGAATATTTCTCGTCCGTATTTACCGTGGAAAAGGTCATGGAAGCTGATGAGTTCAAGGGAGGGAACACCAACATCCTGGAGCACATCAACATTACAAATGAGGAGGCGTTGGAGGTATTGAAGCGCATTAAGGTGGATACATCACCAGGGCCTGACCAGGAGTTTCCTAGAATGGTATGGGAAGCAAGGGAGGAGATTGCTGGGGCCCTGAAAGAGATTTTTGCATCATCGTTAGCCACGGGTGAGGTACTGGAGGACTGGAGGATAGCTAATGTTGTGGCTTTATATAAGAAGGACAGCAGGGATATTCCAGCGAATTGCAGGCCGCTGAGCCTTTCATCAGTGGTGGGAAAGTTATTGGAAGGGATTCTGAGAGTCAGGATTTATATGCATCTGGAAAGGCATGGTCTGATTAGGAATAGTCAGCATGGCCTGGTGCGTGGGAAATCATGTCTCACGAATTTGATTGAGTTTTTCGAGGAGTTGACCAAGAGCATTGACGAGGGCAGGGCGATAGACATTGTCTACATAGACTTTAGCAAGGCCTTTGACAAGGTCCCGCATGGATTGCTTGTCCAGATGGTTCGAAAACATGGGATCCAGAGTGAGTTAGCAAATTGGATACAACATTGGCTTGGTGATAGGAGGCAGAGGGTGATAGTGGAGGGTTGTTTTTCAGATTGGAGGCTGGTGACCAGTGGTGTATCGCAGGGATCGGTGCTGGTCCCTCTGTTGTTTGTCATATTTATTAATGACTTGAATGTGAATGTAAGGGGCATGATGCGTATGTTTGCAGATGACACCAAAATTGGTGGTACAGTGGACAGTGAAGAAGGTTGTTTAAGGTCACAACAGGATATAGATCAACTGTGAAAGTGGGCAAGGGAGTGGCAATGGAGCATAATGCAGACAAGTGTGAAGTGATGCATTATGGGAAGTTAAACCAGGGCAGGTCATATGCAGTGAATGGCAGGGCCCTGGGGTGTGTTCTTGAGCAGCGAGATTTTGGGTTGCAAGTGCATAGTTCCCTGAAAGTGGCAACACAGTTAGACAGAGTGGTGAAGAAGAAGTATAGCATGCTTGCCTTCATCGACCGAGGCACTGAGTGCAAGAGTTGGGACGTCATGTTACAGTTGTGCATAACGTTGGTTAGGCTGCATTTGGAGTACTGTGTGTAGTTCTGGTCACCACACTACAGGAAAGATGTGATTAAGCTAGAGAGTTTGCAGAAACGATTCACAAGGATGTTGCCTGGTTTGGAGGGCTTGAGTTATGAAGAGAGATTGGATAGGTTGGCTCTGTTTTCCCTGGAGCGAAGGAGGCTGAGAGGAGACATGATAGTGGTATATAAAATTATGAGAGGCATAGATAGGGTAAATTGCCAGAAGCTGTTTCCCATGGTAGGGGGTGACTAAAACTAGAGGGCATAGATTTAAAGTGAGAGGGAGGACGTTTGAAGGGGATCAAAGGGGTAAATTTTTCACACAAAAAATAGTGCGTATCTGGAATGAGCTGCCACACGAGGTAGTGGAGGCAGGAACAGCAGCGACATTTAAGAGGCATCTGGACAGGGACTTGAATGAGCAAGGCATAGAGGGATATGGAATTCATGCAGGCAGGTGGGATTAGTATAGACAGGCATTATGGTCGGAATGGACGCGGTGGGCCAAAGGGCTTGTTTCTATGCTGTACGACTCCTTGCCTCATCATATCTTCAACTCCCGGTTTCACTGTAGTCGTTCCGTTTCTTCCTCTCCATTTCTGCTTGTTTGCTGTCTCTCTCAGACAACTTCTCTATCTATCCTCAGCTCGTACTCTTTCCAATCGCTTTTCCAGAATATCCAAGCGTCCACATGTTCACTTAACATGATCGGTGAGGTTACCCACCCTCCACGATGCAGCCTGAGTATAACTCAGAATGTTATGATAAAAGGGCACGGACCTGGAACGTTAACTTTTGTTTATCCCAAAGCCTTTTATTCATATATAAGGAGAAAGAGGGTAACTAGAGAAAGGGTTGGCCCACTAAAGGACAAAGGAGGAATGTTATGCTTGGACTCAGAGAAAATGGGTGAGATTCTAAACGAGTACTTTGCATCGGTATTCACCGAGGAGAGGGACATGACGGATGTTGAGGTTAGGAACAGATGTTTGATTACTCTAGGTGAAGTCGGCATAAGGAGGGAGGAAGTGTTGGGTATTCTAAAGGGCATTAAGGTGGACAAGTCCCCAGGTCCGGATGGGATCTATCCCAGGTTACTGAGGGAAGCGAGAGAGGAAATAGCTGGGGCCTTAACAGATATCTTTGCAGCATCCTTAAACACGGGTGAGGTCCCGGAGGACTGGAGAATTGCTAATGTTGTCCCCTTGTTTAAGAAGGGTAACAGGGATAATCCAGGTAATTATAGACCGGTGAGCCTGACGTCAGTGGTAGGGAAGCTGCTGGAGAAGATACTGAGGGATAGGATCTATTCCCATTTGGAAGAAAATGGTCTCATCAGTGATAGGCAACATCGTTTTGTGCAGGGAAGGTCATGTCTTACCAACTTAATAGAATTCTTTGAGGAAGTGACAAAGTTGATTGATGAGGGAAGGGCTGTCGATGTCATATACATGGACTTCAGTAAGGCGTTTGATAAGGTTCCCCATGGCAGGCTGATGGAGAAAGTGAAGGTGCTTGGGGTCCAAGGTGTACTAGCTCGATGGATAAAGAACTGGCTGGGCAACAGGAGACAGAGAGTAGCAGTATAAGGGAGTTTCTCAAAATGGAGACGTGTGACCAGTGGTGTTCCACAGGGATCCGTGCTGGGACCACTGTTGTTTGTGATATACATTAATGATTTGGAGGAAAGTATAGGTGGACTGATTAGCAAATTTGAAGACGACACTAAGATTGGTGGAGTAGCAGATAGTGAAGGGGACTGTCAGAGAATACAGCAGAATATAGATAGATTGGAGAGTTGGGCAGAGAAATGGCAGATGGAGTTCAATCAGGGCAAATGCGAGGTGATGCATTTTGGAAGATCCAATTCAAGAATGAACTATACAGTAAATGGAAAAGTCCTGGGGAAAATTGATGTCCAGAGAGATTTGGGTGTTCAGGTCCACTGTTCCCTGAAGGTGGCAACGCAGGTAAATAGAGTGGTCAAGAAGGCATACGGCATGCTTTCCTTCATCGGACGGGGCATTGAGTACAAGAGTTGGCAGGTCATGTTACAGTTGTATAGGACTTTGGTTCGGCCACATTTGGAATACTGCGTACAGTTCTGGTCGCCACATTATCAAAAGGATGTGGATGCTATGGAGAGGGTGCAGAGGAGGTTCACAAGGATGTTGCCTGGTATGGAGGGCGCTAGTTATGAAGAGAGGTTGAGCAGATTAGGATTATTTTCATTAGAAAGACGGAGGTTGAGGGGGGACCTGATTGAGGTGTACAAAATCATGAGAGGTATAGACAGGGTGGATAGCAAGAAGCTTTTTCCCAGAGTGGGGGTTTCAATTACTAGAGGACACGAGTTCAAAGTGAAAGGGGAAAAGTTTAGGGGGGATATGCGTGGAAAGTTCTTTACGCAGAGGGTGGTGGGCACCTGGAACGCATTGCCAGCGGAGGTGGTAGATGCGGGCACGATGGATTCTTTTAAGATGTATCTAGACAGATACATGAATGGGCAGGAAGAAAAGAGATACAGAACCTTAGAAAATAGGCGACATGTTTAGAGAGAGGATCTGGATCGGCGCAGGCTTGGAGGGCCGAAGGGCCTGTTCCTGTGCTGTAATTATCTTTGTTCTTTGTTCTTTTGTTCATATGCTGACAGATCTGTTGTGTATTTACAGCACTTTCTGCTTTTATTACAGATTTCCAGCTTCTGCAGTATTTTACTTTTATTTACATATCCAACGCAATCTCTATGGATGGGTCATAATTGTCGTTTATCTAACATTGTCAGGACTGAATCCATCACCTTTATTCCAATCCAGAAACTGTATCCCAGGAATCCATTCCAATCCACATGATGGCTGCTGTCTCTCAGTGACCCTCAGCACACTATTTGACCCCAGGTTATGCTTGATACTCATTGTTGCGACCGAGGCTGGAGGTGTGCACTGTTAATTTAGTCCGCCACTGCATAGGTCACAGCATATTCTTTATTTTTTCCCAATTACTGACAGTCAACTATATTCCCCAGAATAGAACGCATTGACCATGCTTCTTTACTGAACAGCAAAGTTATCAGTTTATTATGGAACTAGTCTTAACTAGTAGTGAAGTAAGAAAGTATCGCATATATCATATTTTTAAAAATCCAACATTAAGATTTTTAAAGGTCACCATTTCTAAATTAACTCTTCACACAGGCACATAAAAACACACACAGAGCGCGACACACACACACAAACATATACAAACGATATTAAGATCACATCACTATTAGAGACAAAAATCACACTCGGGCAGATAACTTGCCCTGAAAAAAATATATAAATAGCAGATGAGAAACAATGCGACACATTGGCTCAAAGACCAACCTCCGAGCACACGCAGGCAAGATCTTCAGAATCTTGCACAATTAGTTGTCTTCAGGTGGCATTGAAAAGGATTTTAGGAGGCCTTCTTGCAATACAGGAAACAAAAAGAATTGATACATTGAACTTCATGGAGTTATTTTGGGAATTGCGAGAAAACGAGATGGGTTGTGGTCTTCTGTTCGCCCTTAAAATTTTCCCCTTCTTCTGCAGAAACTTGAGTTTAGTCTCCTTCTAGAAGGTATCACACACACATACATGCAGTGACTGACAACCAGAAGGCTTCCTCTCTGTTACTACTGGGCTTTTCCAATCAGGGGAGTACTTGTCACTTTTCTGCCCCTATTACCAGGGCTTCTGCTCGTCTTTAACCCAAGCCATGTGACAAACAGTAACACTGTTGCCAATCCAGCATCCTCAGTCCTCTTGATAAAAAACAATCTGACAGTATTTTTTAGCTTGACTATAATTTTGTAAAAATATATTTTTGACAGGTAGAGTCACGTTCATAACACCATGTGTCACGCCGTAACAGTTATCCCCTCCTTCCACATCATAGTATCGCTACTCTTTCTTCCACTCTTGTCTCAGTCCATCAGACGTTGAAACATACAACCATGCCATGTCTCATCCAGACTCGAATGTACCAATTGTCACCTGGCTGACGGCCCATCCCCAATGCCCATTTACTTGTGGATCCAACACTCTGCTGCTTTTATCCTATGCCAGACCAGGTTCTTCTCAAAATCAGTGCTCTATTTGCTGACCAGCATTGCATGAGGAACCCCAACACCTCCAGTTTATTTACTTTATCCTTCCTTGCATTTCAAACCGTTAAAACCTCATCTATCCCTATTCATTCCGTCCACTGCATTGCACTTAAGGCCGGGTCGAAACGAAACCCTACCCGAGTCCAACATAACCTCGAAAGAGCCCGACCTGGCCCGGATCCTTCCATTTTTTTCCCGCGCCTGACATGACCATCAGTTAATCTATCTTCTGTTTTCCCTTGGTCACTTATCTGCAAAAGCTGAAGAAAACTGTAAGAAAACCAACTTTCAGGTCCAGAAAGTGCATTAACATTGGAGCCACTTACCTGAGGTGGTGACAGAGTCGGGTTGCGTCGGGTTCGGGTCTGATAGCCATGCTGTACATTATACCCTCAATTCTTAATCTGGCTACCTCAAAAAAAATCCATCAACCTCAGTTTTGTAATTTTAACTTGTACACTATTTATCTTTTTTTAAAATGTAAATCCATTCATGGTATGTCAGCGTCGCTGGCCAGGCCAGCATTTATTATCCATCCGTAATTGCCCTTGAGAAGGTGGTGGTGAGCTACCTTCTTGGACCACTACAGTCCATGTGAGGTAGGTACACCCACAGTGCTGTTTGGAAGGGAGTTCTAGAATTATGACCCAGCGACAGTGAAGGAATGGTGATATAGTTCCAAGTTAGGATGGTGTCTGACTTGGAGGGGAACTTGCAGGTGGCGGTGTTACCATGCATTTTCTGACCTTATCCTGCTTACTGGCAGAGGTCGCGGATTTGGAAGGTGCTGTCTAAGGAGCCTTGGTGCATTGCTGCAGTGCATCCTGAAGATGGTGCACACTGCTGCCACTGTGTGTCGGTGATAGAGGGAGTCAATGTTTGTAGATGGGGTGCCAATCAAGCGGGCTGCTTTGTCCTGGATGGTATAGAACTCTTTGAGTGTTGTTAGAGATGCAACCATCCAGGAAAGTGGAGAGCATTCAATAACAGTCCTGACTTGTGCCTTGTAGATGGTGATAAGGCTTTCGGGAGTCAGGATGTGAGTTACTCCCAGCAGGATTCCTAGCCTCTGACCTGCTCTTGCAGCCACCGTATTTACGTGGCTACTCCAGTTCAGTTTCTGGTGAATGGTAGCCCCTCGGATGTTGGAAGTGGGGGATTCAGCGTTGGTAATTCCATTGAATGTCAAGGGGCGATAATTGGATTCCCTCTTCTTGGAGATGGTCATTGCCTGGCGCTTGTGTGGCGCAAATGTTACTTGCCACTTATCAGCCGAAACCTGGATATTGTCCAGGACTTGTTGCGTTTCTACACGGACTGCTTCAGTATCTGAGGAGTCGCGAATGGTGCTGAACATTGTGCATTCATCAGCGAACATCCCCACTTCTCACCTTATGATTGAAGAAAGGCCATTGATGAAGCAGCTGAAGATGATTGGGCCTGGGACACTACCCTGAGCAAAACTTGCAAGGCTGTTCAGGAGCTCAGATGATTAACCTCCAACAATCGCATCCATCTTCCATTGCATTAGCTACGACTGCAACCAGCGAACAGTTTTCCCCCTGATACCCGTTGACATCTGTTTTGCTGGGGATTCTTATTGCCATACCCGGTCAACTTGCCTTGATGTCAAGAGCAGTCACTTTCACCTCACCTCTGGAGTTCAACTCTTTTGCCCATGCTTGTACCAAGGCTGCAATGAGGTCAGGAGTTGAGTGGCCCTGGTGGAACCCAAACTGAACGTCACTGAACAGGTTATTGAAAAGCAAGTGCCATTTGATGGCACTGTCGATGACACCTTCCATCACTTTATGATGATTGAGAGTACACTGATGGGTCGGTAATTGGCCGGGTTAGACTTGTCCTGCTTTATGTGCACAGGACATACCAGGAATATTTTTCCCATTGCCGGGTAGATGCCAGTGTTGTAGCTGAAGTGGAACAGCTTGGCTAGGGTTGCAGAATGTTCTGGAGCACAGGTCTTCAGTACTATTGTCGGAATATTGTCAGGGCCCACAGCCTTTGTAGTAGCCAGTGCCTTCAGTCGTTTCTTGACATCCCGCAGAGTGAATCGAATTGGCTGAAGTCTGGCATTTGTGATGCTGGGGACTTCAAAAGGAGGCCGAGATGGATCATCAACTCGGCACTTCTGGCCGAAGATTGTTGCAAATGCTTCAGCCTTATCTTTCGTACAGATGTGCGGGACTCCCCCATCATTGAGGATGGGGATATTTGTGACGCCACCTCCTCCAGTTAGTTGTTTACTTGTCCATTACCATTCACGGCTGGATGTGGCTGGACTGCAGAGCTTAGATCTGATCCATTGGTTATGGGGTCTCTTAGCTCGGCCTGTCACATGCTGCTTACACAGTTTGGCACGCAAGTAGTCCTTGGTCGTGGCTTCACCAGGTTGACACCTCATTTTGAGGTACGCCTGGTGCTGTTCTTGGCATGGCCTCCTGCACTCTTCATTGAACCAGGGTTCGTCCCCCGACTTGATGGTAATGGTAGAGTGGGGAATATGGGGAACATGAGGTTGCAGTTTGTGGTAGAGTGCAATTCTGCTGCTGATGCTGGCCCACAATGCACAATTTAACATTGCTAGATCTTTTCGAAACCTATCCCATTTAGCACGGTGGTCGTGCCACACAACACCAAGGAAGGTATCCTCATTGTGAAGGCAAGACATCGGCTCCACAAGGACTGTGCGGTGGCCACTCCCCCCAATACTTTCGTGGCCAGATGCAACTGCAGCAGGCAGATTGGTGAGGACGATGTCTAGTCTGTCCTCTTTTTTCCTCGTGTTGGTTCCCTCAATATCTGCCGCATACCCAATCTAGCAGCTATGTCCTTAAGTATTCGGTCAGTTGTGGTGCTACCGAGTCACTCTTGCTGATGGACTTTGCAATCCTCCACTCCGAGTACATTCCGCACACTTGCCATCCTCAGTGCTTCCTCCAACATGGAGCAGTACTGCTACAACAGCTGAGGGCGGGTGGAAGCAGTGGGTGGTCATCAGCAGGAGGCTTCCTGGCCCATGTTTGACCTGAGGCCATGAGACTTCATGGCGTCCAGAGTTGATGTTAAGGACTCCCAGGGCAACACCCTCCCGATTTTATACCACTGTCCTGCCTAAAGGACATTAGAGAAACAGATGGGTTTTTACAATAATCGACAATGGTTTCATGGGCATCATTAGACTTGCTTTTAATTCCATATTCATTAATTGAATTCAAATTCTCCTCTTGTTACAGTGGGATTTGAACACATGTCCCCCGAGCAACAGCCTGGCTCTCTGGGTTACTAGTCTGGTGACAATACCATGACACCACAGTGAACTTCTCAGCTTGTCCCCCGCTCCCAGCTTCTCACATTTAAGAATGTATTCTGTTTTATCTCTCTTTGATACAAGGTGGATGACTCCATTAACTTAAAAAATCATTTAAACTATCGACAGACATTTGCACATTTTTATTTTCATCTGCACTATGTACTTAGTCACTAAACCTATGGTCTTCTGCAATTTTAGTTGTACGGCCCTCGAAACCTTAATTCAATTTATCTGGAAATACAGTAAAATGCTCCGCCCCCAGTCCAAATCACTGGGAGACACCGATAATTGCATCCTGTATTGGAATGCTTCCTTGATTTAATTCAAATTGTTACTTTAAACACCAGAGTACACAAGTATCGTATTGAACGATATAAATTTCGTTGTTTAATAACACATCGCATAAAGTGATTCCAATATGTGTACCTTTCATGAATTATCATTCAGTGGTTGTCTGCATGGAATGCAAAGATGAAAGGAAGAATTAGTGTAAGCATTGTGAATAAAATACCGTATGTAAACATAATGAAATTTGTTTGACCTCGTCGTGTGCACATCCCACATGTATACAGGACATAGATAAACTCAGGTAGGGTGGACACTCATTCCCATAACTTGCACTGTTAAATCTGTCTACAATACAGCGAATAACCGGGCCAGGTTAGTACCACAACTCCTGATGATCTGATACCTGCTCTGAGAACGTTGGTGGGAACACACCAAAGCAACTGTGTACATTTTTCTCTCATTATTTAAGTACGAATAAACATGGATTGGGGGCGGTTCAGAGAAGCTTCACTACCTGACCGCTGGTGTTAAAAGGGCTGTCTTGTCGGGATAGGTTTAGTAGGTTGGACCTATATGCTTCACAGTTTAGAAGTATGAGAGACATAGTGAAGCATAATATTCAGAGGAAGCTCCACAGGCGGATGGTGAGAGGATATTTCTCCTCAAGGGGAATCTAGAACTAGGGGGCAAAAGGGGCACATTTCAGGCGAAATGAGGAGGAATTCATTTTCTGTGAGGGTCATGAATCTTTGGAATTCTCGACCTCAGCGAGTTGTGGACGCTGCATCATTGATTATATTCAAGGCTTAGATAGAGAGATTTTTGAACTGAAGGCCAGTCAAGGGTTACCGAGAACCAGCGAGAAGGTGGTTTTGAGGGATGCTCGAGGGGAAAAAGGTCTATGCCTCTTCATATTGCTTATGTTCTCACGTATTTCCCCTGAGTTCCTGGTCCCAAGACCTACATTTGAGATATTAATCTGATCACATTCTCAGGGTTGCAAAAAAACAAAAATCATTACAGATAAAGAAACTGATACAAGCCCGAACATTTAGTATCTGAGGGTATTCTATCAACAGACAATGCATTCAGTTCAACACTTGATCCAATACTAACATAAGGATTTGATGGACACAAATCATCATAGTCATTATGCAGCTGTACAACATGGAATTAATTGAGTTTTTGGACATCCCATCATTCAACTGATCGAACTGAACAGACGACTGTGTGAAACATTCAGAAAGCAGAACACTACCAAGTACAACTTTCCAATTACTATTGATTTGCACCATTACGAGCTGGAGATAGCAGATTACCAGGAACTCCAATGGCTGCGAGAACTGAATAGTAAACATCTTCAACCTGAAATATTACTGGATATCTCAATTCTGTGAGAAGCACCAACTGATGTCATTCTGAAATCCACAGCTCAGCTAGTCGCTCTTAGTTGACCCATATTAATAAGCCCTGATTTATACAGGAGATAAGTCCTCCCTGATCTGGTTATACCCCTGATCATTGCTATTCCAGATTTATTGATTAACTTCGAATTCAAATTCCATTTTTTGCTGTGGTGGAATTCGAACTTTTCTCGCTGGAGCAATGCTCTGGGTTTCTGGTTTGCTCGTGTTGTGATCACATCACTATGACACCGCCTCGTCACTTTTATGCTGCACTGACTAATGTACTGCATGGAGCTGTACAATTACAAGGCCAATTATTTGCTTTTGACTAGAAATATTCTACTGTACTCAAGAGGCTGCTGCATTGTAACAGGATTTTGAATCGCCTGTGACTATTGCACTGAGAGTGAATATACCATCCCATGGGCTGTTGCATTGTAAGTGTCTGCTAAACTTCCAGGCAATTTTCTCTGCACGGACTTGTGTACTGCAACATGCATTGGCATTGCATGGGGAAATTGCACGTTCCAATCAAAAAGACTATTCCACTGTAATTGCCTTTATTCTTTGTAATGATGCTTCCATTGCAAGGGGCTGTAGCATTGCAACAGGCATTACAAGAGGATCTTGCATTGAAAGATTTTAGTGTTCCGAAGGAGCTGTTGCATTGCAGCAGGAATTTGCATTGCAAGAGGGTATTGCACTGGAAGAGGTGATTTAATTGTATGGGACTATTCCATTTCAACGGATTTTCTTTTCAAATGTCCATTTACGTCAAGTGTCGTTTGCATTGTAAAGGAATATGGCTTGCAAGGGGCCATTTCACTAGAAGGGACCATTACACCACAAGTGGCTCTTGCAATTCAAGCAGACACTACACTGCAACGGTTGTCGATCTACAAGGGGGTCTTGCACGGCAAGGTCTATTGCATTGCAAGGGACTATGGCACTGAAAAAGAATGTGGAATTGCTAGTGGCTATGGCACTCCAAGTGGCTATGGCACTGCATGGGCTTTTCAATATGATTTGCTACTGCATTGCAGGAGGCTATTACACTGTTTTGCGGCCTCGTGAGGGGGAAGAGAGAGGGGTATAGAGAGAGAGAGAGAGAGAGAATTGGAGGCCAGAGACAATAGAGGACAGTGAGAGAGAGGGAAGGGGAGGCTAGAGACAGTGGAGGGCATTTCGAGAGAGAGAGAAAAGGGGTGGTCAGAGACAGTGGATGACAGAGAGCGAGAGAGAGAGAGAGAGTGATAAGGGGAGACCCGAGACAGTGGGAGACAGACAGAGAGAGAAGGGGATGTCAGAGACAGTGGAGGGCTGAGAGAGAGAGAGATAGAAGGGGATGTCAGAGACAGTGGAGGACAGACAGAGAGCGTGAGCACAGAGAGGGGATCTGACACACAGAATTGGGGACAACACAGAGAGAGGGGAATGATAGAGAGGGGAGGAAACAATACAAAGGAGGGGGTGACACGGGCAACAACATAGTGGGGAGAAAGAAGAAGGACACAGAGGAGGAGTCAAAGAGAAACAGACACAAAGAGAGAGTGGAGAACAAAGAGCAATCAAGATCACTCCTGACAGTTGCACACCTATCCAGAATATTCTACATCACTGCAACAGGTGTGCACGCAGACATTGACGACTTGTGGATGCAGAAATAAAAATGCCAGGTATTGCAATGCATGGGGCTACTTCTTTGCTAGTGGATTTTGCACGGCAAAGGCTATTGCACTACAAAAGTAGTTTGCATTGTAAAGGTCCAGTGCACAATATGGTCAATGGGATTGCAAATGTGTGTTACACTGCAAATGTCCAAGGCATCGCAAGGTGCTTTTTGCACTACAAGTAGCCTCAGCACTGCGTAGCAAGTCCGATTGCATTACTAGGGGCTAATGCACAGGAAAGGCCTTTGCATTGTCAGGTGCTATTGCACTGCCAATGGATCCTGCACTGCAATATGATATTGCAGTGCAACAAGCCTTTGCATTCCAATGGTAAAGCATGCTTAAACAGTCCATGGCATTGCAAGTGAATGCTGCATTGAAGGTCTCTGTTACATTGTTCGACAAATGTCTATGGCACAGCTAGGGGCGACTTCATTGCAAGAGGTTTGTCAGTGTAAGGTGATATTACAGTGCAATGCAATTTGTTGTTGCATTACTCGTGGCAATTGTGCTATTAGGAACTAAAGCACTGCATAGTGCTTTTACACTTCAAGAGGAAATTGTGCTGCAAGGGATCATTGCACTCTGTAGAGTTAGCACACTGCGTGTTTTTTTAAAAATTCTTTCATGGGATGTGGGCTTCGCTGGCCAGGCCAGCATTTTTTGCCCATCCCTAATTGCCCTTGAGAAGGTGGTGGTGAGCTGACTTCTTGAACCGCTGAAGTCCATGTGGGGTAGGTACACCCACAGTGCTGTTAGGAAGTGAGTTCCAGGATTTTGACCCAGCGACAGTGAAGGAACGCCGATATCGTTCCAAGTCAGGATGGTGTGTGACTTGGAGGGGAGCCTGCAGGTGGTGGTGTTCCCATGTATGTGCTGCCCTTGTCCTTCTAGTTGGTAGAGGTCGCGGGTTTGGAAGGTGCTGTCCAAGGAGCCTTGGTGCATTGCTGCAGTGCATCTTGTAGATGGTACAAACTGCTACCACTGTGCGTCGGTGATGGAGGGAGTGAATGTTTGAAGATGGGGTGCCAATCAAGCAGGCTGCTTTGTCCGGGATGGTGTCGAGCTTCCTGAGTGTTGTTGGAGATGCACCCATCCAGGAAAGTGGAGAGTATTCCATCACACTCCTGACCTGTGCCTTGTAGATGGTGGACAGGCTTTGGGGAGTTAGGAGGTGAGTTACTCGTCTCAGGATTCCTAGTCTCTGACCTGCTTTTGTAGCCACGGTATTTATATGGCTACTGCAGTTCAGTTTCTGGTCAATGGTAGCCCCTAGGATGTTGATAGTGGGGGTTTCAGCGATGGTCGTGCCGTTATATGTCAAGGGGAGATGGTTAGATTCTCTCTTGTTGGAGATGGTCATTGCCTGGCACTTGTGTGGCGCGAATGTTACTTTCCACTTATCAGCCCAAGCTTGGATATTGTCCAGGTCTTGCGACATTTCTACACACACTGCTTCAGTATCTGAGGAGTCACGAATGGTGCTGAACATTGTGCAATCATCAGCGAACATCCCCACTTCTGACCTTATGATTGAAGGAATGTCATTGATGAAGCAGCTGAAGATGGTTGGGCCCAGGACACGACCCTGAGGAACTCCTGCAGTTATGTCCTGGAGCTCAGATGATTGGCCTCCAACATCCACAACCATCTTCCTTTGTGCAAGGTATGACTCCAGCCAGCGGAGGGTTTTCCCCCTGATTCCCATTGACCTCAGTTTTGCTAGGGCTCCTTGATGCCACACTCGGTCGAATGCTGCATTGATGTCAAGCGCAGTCACTCTCACCTCAACTCTTGAGTTCAGCTCTTTTGTCCACGTTTCAACAAAAGTTGTAATGAGGTCCGGAGCTGAGTGGCGCTGGCGGAACCCAAACTGAGCAGGTTGTTGCTAAGCAAGTGCCTTTTGATGGCACTGTTGATGACACCTTCCATCACTTTACTGATGATTGAGAGGAGGCTAATGGGGCGGTAGTTGGCCGGGTTGGATTTGTCCAGCTTTTTGTGTACAGGACATACTTGGTCAATTTTCCACATTGCAGGGTAGATGCCAGTGTTGTAGCTGTGCTGGAACAGCTTGGCTAGGGGCGCGGCAAGTTCTGGAGCACAGGTTTTCAGTACTATTGCAGGAATATTGTCAGGGCCCATAGCTTTTGCAGTATCCAGTGCCTTCAGTCGTTTCTTAAGATCACGTGGAATGAATCGAATTGGCTGAAGTCTGGCATCTGTGCTGTTGGGGACTTCAGGAGGAGGCCGAGATGGATCATCAACGGGGCACTTCTGGCTGAAGTTTGGACCAAATGCTTCAGCCATATCTTTCCCACTGATGTGCTGGGCTCCCCCATCATTGAGGATGGGGATGTTTGTGGAGCCACCTCCTCCAGTTAGTTGTTTACTTGTCCACCACCATTCATGGCTGGATGTGGCAGGACTGCAGAGCTTGGATCTGATCCGTTGGTTATGGGATTGCTTAGCTCTGTCTATCGCATGCTGCTTACACAGTTTGGCATGCAAGTAGTCCTGGGTTGTAGCTTCACCAGGTTGACACGTCATTTTGAGGTATGCCTGGTGCTGCTGCTGGCATGCCCTCCTGCACTCTTCATTGAACCAGGGTTGGTCTCCTGGCGTGTGGAGCTATTGCATTACAAAGTAACTTTTGCATTGCCATGGTCTTTAGTGCTCAAAAAGCTATTGCATTGTTTCAGGTTATTTCATTGCAAGAGGATGCTGTATTGTAAGGTGCTATTACACTATAACTGTCAGGGAACATAGTGTTATAGGAAATAGGAGCATGAGTAGGTCATTTAGCCCATCAAGCCGCCTCTGTCATTCAAACAGATCATGGCTGATCATCTCCCTCTACACCATTTCCCCCAATATTCCCATATCCCTTGAAGTCATGAGTATCCAGAAATCTCTCAATTTCTGGTTTGAACATGCTCAATGACTGAGCTTCCACAGCCCTCTGTGGCAGAGAATTCCACAGATTCACCAGCCTCTAAGTAAATCATTTCCTCCTCATCTCACACTTAAATGTCCAGTCCCTTATTCTGGAACTGTGTCCCCTGGTTCCGAACTCACCGGCATGAGGAAACATTATGGACACCTCTACCCTGCCACACCCTTTAAAAATGTTGTAAGTTTCAATGACGTCACCTCCCATTTTTCGAGACAGTGGAGAATGCCTGCTCAGTTTCTGCAATATGTCCTCATAAGATAATACTGCAATGTGATGCAAAATCCTCTTGTCATGTAATGGCTCATTGCATTGCAGGAACCTCCAGCACTGAGGGATAGTCAGCATGGCTTTGCGCATGGGAAGCAAGTCTCACGATTTTGATTGAGTTTTTCGAGGAGGTGACCAAGAGGATTGACGTGGACAGGGCGATGGACATTGTCTTTAGCAAGGCCTTTGACAAGGTCCCGGAAGGTAGGCTGGTCCAGAAGGTACAAACACATGGGATCCAGGCTGAGCTAGCAAATTGGATACAAAATTGGCTTGGTTACAGGAGGCAGAGGGGGCTAGTGGAGGGTTGTTTTTCTGATTGGAGGCCGGTGACCAGTGGTGTGTGGTAGGGATCGGTGCTGGACCCTCTGTTGTTTGTCATATATATTAATGACTTGGTTGTGAATGTCAGGAGCACGATGAGTAAGTTTACAGATGACACCAACATTTGTTGGTACAGTGGACAGTGAAGACGGTTGTCCAAGTTTACAACAGGAGAGAGCTCAACTGGGAAAGTGGGCAAGGGAGTGGCAAATGGAATTTAATACAGACAAGTGCTAAGTGATGCATTTTGGGAAGTTAAACCAGAGCAGGACATTTACAGTGAATGGCAGTGCCCTGGAGAGTGTTCTTGAGCAGAGAGAACTTGGGTGCAAGTACATAGTTCCCTGAAAGTGGCAACACAGGTAGACAGGGTGGTGAAGAAAACATGTGGCATTCTTGCCTTCATCGACCGAGGCATTGAGTACAAGAGTTGGGATGTCATGTTACAGTTGTACATAAAGTTGTTTAGGCCGCATTTGGATTACTGTGTGCAGTTCTGGTCACCATACGACAGGAAAGATGTGATTAAGCTAGAGAGGGTGCAGAAAAGATTCACAATAATGTTGCCTGGTTTGGAGAGCTTGAGTCATAGAGAGAGATTGAATAGGCTGGGTCTGTTTTCCCTGCAGCGAAGGAGTCTGAGAGGGGACATGATAGCGGTATATAAAATTATGAGAGGTATAAGTAGGGTAGATAGCCAGAGTCTGTTTTCGATGGTAGCGGTGAATAAAACTAGAGGACATATATTTAAGGTGAGAGGAAGAAGGTTTAAATGGGATCCAACGGGTAAATTTTTCAAACAAAGAATAGTGGGTATCTGGAATGAGCTGCCTGAGGATGTGGTGGAGGCAGGAACAGTAGCGAAATTTAAGAGGCATTTGGAAAGGTATTTGAATGAGCAAGGCATAGAGGGATATGGAATTAATGCAGGCAGGTGGAATTAGTATAGATAGGCATTATGGTCGGCATGGACACGGTGGGCCGAAGGGCCTGTTTCTTTGATGTGCGACTCTCTGTCTCTCTGACTCAATTGCGGTTTAACAGCCTTTTACAGTGCAATAACCATTTGCAATGAAACGTTCTATTGCAATCCTATAGATCCTTGAGTATAATCGAACATTTCAATGCAAAAGTCGTCCACCTTACAAAGCTGGAGTCACCTGCAATGCAAATGCCTCGAACAGGGAAAGGAATCGCTTGCAATGGAATAACTGCTTGCGGTGCAATGACCCCGAGCAATGCTGTAACCTCTTACAGGTCAATGCTATCTTTGGAAAACAACCTTCACTGACAATGTAACAGTCCCCTTGAGTGCGATAGATAGTTGCATTTTAAAAATCTTGTTGCAATGCAATAGCCCCTTTCAATGCAATATTCCCCTGTAGTACAAACACTACATTGCAGAGCACTCACTTGCAATGCAATAGCCCCTTGCAGTGCCATCCCACTTTGTAGTTCAATGGCTCTTGCAATTCAATAGCCTTTTGAACTGGAGCTGCCTGTTGCAGTGCAATAGGCTCTCTGCAATGCCACTTTCCCTTACAACACAACAGTCCACTGAGTGCAATTCACATTTTCAAGGCAAAATCCTGTTGTGATGCAATAGTTTCTTGCAAGACAGGATCATATTGCAATGTTAAAGCTGCTTGCAATGCAAAAGACTTTTGCAGTGCAATCTCCCTTTGCGGTGCGACTTTCTGCTGCAATGCAAATGCCCCTTGAGTACAATATCATCTCTCTCAATGCAAATAACACTTGCCATGTTAACGCCCCTTAAAAAGTAAAAGCATGATACAACACAATAGCCCTTTGCAATGCAACAACCTCTTCCAATGCAATATCCACTTTGAATGCAAAAGCCTTAAGAAATCTGTTGAAATGAACAGTCCCTGGCATGGCAAGAGTGTCTTGAAGTACAATAGCCCCTTTCAGGATAATAGCTACTTAGAGTGCAATAATTGCGGCTCTGCGACACCCTGATGCAGTGCAACATTTTCATGTAGTGCAGTGCCTGTTAGAGTATAGGCACCATCTGCAATAAAACGGCAACTTGAAATGTAATGCTATACCCCTTTGAAATGTAATAGACTCTTACATTGCAATGGTACTGACAATGCAGATGCCTCTGACATGCTAATGGTCCATTACAATGCAAAGGTGAAACACTTTCTTGTTGTGCAATGTTGTTTTTATTTTGTCGTGAAACATCCAATTGCAATTCAATAGCCCTGAGGAATGCAATAGCCTATTGAGGAAAACAGAACGTGGCAATGCAAAAGACTTTTGCAATAGTCTCGGCCCTTTCAGAGTAACAGCTCCTCAGATTGCAATAGGCCTTGCAATGTGCTGTCCTGATGCATACAGCAGCTCCTTGCAGTGCATTAGGCTCTTGCAGTAGTGTATACACATGCAATGCAACAACATCTTGCATAGCAATACTCTCTTAATTGAGTATCCACTTGTAATACAAAATCTACTTGTTATGCAACAGACGCTTGCAATAGCCACTTTCAGTGGAATAGCAGCTTGAAATGCATGCACCTCATGAAATGCAGTAGCCTTTTGCAATGCAATAGCCTAACCTTTGGGAATTAGTGTATTGTCAAACATTCCTGATAGATTAATTATGTGAGTCATACTTCGGGCAGATGGAGTTTAAAGTGAGGGGTCATCTAACTAATACCAGAAACCTATTTGCATATAATGCCTTTAACGTAATAAAACGTCTCAAGGTGCTTCACTGGAGAATTATCGAGCAAAGTATGACAGCTAGCCACATAAAGAAATAGTAGGACAGATGACCAAAAGAGTCAAAGAGGTAGGTTGTAAGGAGTGTCTTTGAGGTAGAGATCAAGGTAGAGAAGCAGAGAGGTGTAGGGAGGGTATTCCAGAGATTGAAGCCTGGGCAGCTGAAGGTGTGGCCACCAATAGTGGAGCGATAGAATCAGGGATGCACAAAATACCAGAATTGGAGAAGTGCAGATATCTCTGTGGGTTGTGGGGCTGGAGGAGATTACAGAAAACAAGGAAAATTTTAAAATCAAGACCATGCTTGACCGGGAGCCACTGTAGGCCAGCGAGCACAGGGGTGATAATGCAAAATGGACTTGGTGCAAGTTAAAATATGGGCAGCAGAGCTTTGGATCATTTCAAGTTTATGGAAAATAGAATGTGGCAGACTAGCCAGGCGTGTGTTTGAATATTATCGCTATGTCCCTGTCATGACCTGTTAGTTTATAGTGCGTGTGCCTGAGTGTTCATATTCCTGCCCTCATTTCCTGCATTATTCATGTTTCTTTATAGTCTATTATTACTTCTCGTTACGATCCCTTGTTCAGGTAGTTTCACTCGATCAATCCACTCAATCCATTAAATATTTTAAATGCCTCAACGATATCACACTTGAAGCTTCCATTTCAAAATGCCTGAACTGAGCACTTGAGGTGCATAAGTGTCCTTTATATTCTCTGAAATCGTCTGCGCCTAATTTACCTTTACTGAAACCACCTGAGCGGTTCATTACGCTCTTTGGTAAAAACTGAGCATGCTTTACCTTCCCCAATAACTCCTAAACGTCCCTTCTGCTCTCTGAGACATCTAGAGCCTCCATTAGCCCATGTCATGCCTTTGAGTGTTCCTTACCATCTCCGATGTCCCTAAAGCGTCTCGACTCTCTCTGACATCTCCTGAGCGTGCTTGACATGCGCTCATTCTCCTGGAGCTCATTATCGTCTCGTACCTCTCCCACATTTTGTGAAACTCCCTTACTTTTTCGGTACCCCACTTAAAGCCTTCAAATCCGCTTGCCAACTGAATAATCCATTATATTCCCTCACAGCCACTGTGGAATGCTTCCCTTGCGAATTCACTGAGAAACACTGATAACATGAGCAATGTGCATTTGGGAAGCCATCCTTCAGGCTACTGTGTGTGGAAACGCCGCAATTAACAGTGCCTGTAAGAAAGTGAAGAGTGAACATGTGTCTGAAAAAAGCTGAGCAAAGGGATGTCTGGAGCTGCGAAGATGAGGCAGGTTTTGTGTTTTCAGTGATACTGCTGCGATAGCCGAAATTGTAAAACAGAGAAATGATGCAAACTTTGGTGAAATCAGGCACCATCTGTGCAGAGATACTTCTTTTACCAGGATGCCATTGGCCACTTGGAATGAGAATTCAGGCAGCTCAGACCTTCCACTATCAATACCTCTGTGAAGAAACAGTTTGGGTGGAAATTATGACTGTGCTGATTTGAGCAAAATGATTGAGACCGCTCTGCAAAGCACCCAAACTGCGGATTGTGGAAGGCTGGGACTCAGATGTTGGACTCTTGGATTTGTAAAAGATAGGGGAAAAACACATCTAGTCTGAAATACAATTACAATGCTTGTGGAATTCTGAGCCATGCATGCAGAGAGTAATGGATTAGTTGTCCGCTGCTTTAACCTCTCGGTTACTTCATCCCGTGAACAGAGCTCTCAATGTTCTCTTAATTCCTGCTTTCTCACTGCAAATCACTCCACTCAGATGATAAACAGCAAGAATGACAGATTTCACCCACCGGACAACAGCATCAACACTGAGTTGGGCCCAGCGTGGTGGCGGAACTGAGCGGCCAAAGGTGCTGGATTTGGGCTCGAAGTTCTTCCAAGCTCAAAACCATCACTGCTGTTATTGGCGTTGTATTGCCAGAAAAACTGCTGAGAAGAGAAACTTGAAATGAAAGCATTTGACTGCGAAACTTTCAGCATTGTAGGCAGCTTTTTTGGAGTAATGCTCTTTATCAAATATATCTTCCTTTCACCAGCATTGCAATGGCCTGTTTAAGACGACCACAGCGGATTTTCGCAGGCTGTGACCGTACAATGGTTAATACTCTGCACAACAGTGTCAATTCAAATCTGTAACAAGGCTTATATTGCTTTCTGTCTTAAACAGCTGCCACACCTGCTAATAGAACTGTAAGAAAAAACAAACATCACTCCATGTAAATGCATTGGTTCTCGATGTTCAAAACCCATTGTTCTCCTTTTACATCCTCGCACTTACACATATCTGTAGTTCCCTGTCCATCATGCAAACCTACCTCTTCCCCAGCTTATTCTCCTGTCCAGTTTTAATACTGATCTGCTTACATTTCATTGACATTTTACTGCGACCGAGCCGACTCTAACTTTCATTGTCATTATGTTACACCACTTACCTTGCTCTGCTGCTACAGCTGCTCCTGGAGACAGATGTTCTATTTACATCAATGTTTCTTTGTGCGTTGAACTCAGTCATTATTCTGAGTGTCAGTGGCCGATTTGTTCACAAAATGTTCTTGGAGAATCTTCTGATCCAGGGGATGCTCACAACGATGCAGGTTTTTATCTATACGGAGTTGGCGCTTTTCTTTGAGCAGTCGATGTGAGTGAGGGAAGGGGTGCGCGACATATCAACCTGGAGCAGTGCATTAATGGTTTAGCCATGTGTTCTTAAATCAGCAAATCCATGAGGAAATTTGGCAGGCGTTTTCCAAATCGGGAATGTATTTATATATTTTATTTAGAGATGCAGCTCTGAAACAGACTCTTCAGCCCACCGAGGCTGTGCCGACCAACAGCCACCCATTCATACTAATCCTACATTAATCCCATATTCTCTACCACATCCCCACAATTCTCCTACCACCTACCTACTCCAGGGGGAATTTACCAACCTGCAGGTCTTTGGATGTGGGAGGAAACCGGAGCACCCGGTGGAAACCCACGCAGACACAGGGAGAACTTGCAAACCCCGTACAGGCAGTACCTAGGTCGCTGGAGCTGTGAGGTTGCAGTGATAACCATTATACCACTGTGCCGCCCATTTTCCCAGTGTAAACCCTTTCCTGGCAGAAGGGTAGGTAACCAGAGGAGAGATATTTATGATGACTGGCAACCGAACCAGGAGCTACATAGGGATTTTTATTTGTTTTTAGACAGTGGGCTATTAGGCTCTTGAACGTGCTGTCTGCAAGGTTAATGGTTTTAAATTGAATATCAATATTCAAAATAGAATTGTTTAAATACTGCAAGGCAAACACAAAATAAGGCTAATGGGAAAGAGTGCAGGGATTAATTGAGTAGCTCTTCCAAAGAGCTAGCACAGGCTCTGTGTTAAAAAGCTACTTTACTAAATGCTTCTTTCAGTGCCTCAGATTGTTAATGTCTAGTTTTGGCTGTCATTAACACATCCGAGTTTAACGTGCTCAGTCTGCATCTTACTTCACGTCAGCCTTACTTAAGGTGAATAGCAGAGCATTTCCGTTACATTTCTCCTCAAACAGAACATATTAAATCCACTCATTGCATGCTTCTTATTTGATGTCAGAATATTAATTAATTCTGTCTCGTTACTCATTACAAATTTTAGTTTAGCCTGTTCTCTTGTCGTTTCTGAACCATGTTCTTTCAGGAAACTGACCTCGATTCACTGCACAAATCAACTGTCTTTAGAGAAATTATCAGCACCTGCAATCGATTTTGAAATAGCTGATTTCTGTCTTGAACGGGAAATACAGCCTGTCTTATGGTGAAAAGGGGCAGTTGTTCTCAGGTGATTCTGATATCATAGTCTCTGAGAAAATGTTGCTCTTTGTGATTTTTCAGAAGTCGCTGCCAGCCACTTTCTGAGAGTGACCATTCCAAACTCGAAATCCAATTCAAATCAAATTTCCACGGTTGCATTTGAAATAGTAACATCTTCCCGTTGGGGAATTAAATGCCGCTTTGAGCAGAGACAGTTGACAGTAAATTTGATAGAGATGTCTCAAAACACCAATTGTTTTCACAGAGTGAATAAGGGGAAACTATTTCCACAGGTAGGATAACTACTAACTGGAGGACACCGATGCAAATGTACCAGACATGACATGACAAAACTGTTTTTAACCACTTGAGTTCCTATTTTCCTGAATGTAGTGTCACAATGTGTGGTGGGATCAGATTCGCTCTATCTTGATCACCTTATCTGACTCATTTTTTGCAGCTGTCCAGGTAAGAGATGTGTAGAACGAATCTGTACAATAGTGTAACAATTATATTTACATTTCTCGACCTATTCTGTATTTCCAGCACCCTACTGGATTTCTGGAACACCAGCAGAATTTTCTGCCTCAATTGATTTCTCGAACACAATTTGTTTCTTCAAAACAGCGGATTTTTCCCGTTCCAATTGCTTTCTGTAAACAGAATTGATTTTGCACGTCCAAGTGATCTGCAGAAACCCATTCTTTCTCCAATATTTTTGTTTCCCAATCGATTTCTTACGTACCAATAGACATAAAGAAGCCTGATGCTATTTTCGCAGTAGATATCCGGAACCTCATTTTTTTTGGTCCTGATTGATTTGATTTCTGGAAAACAACAAATAGTTTCTCCCATTCCAATCCATATTTCGAATCCCGATGGGTCTATTCCTGTCCTCATAAATTTCTGGAATCATAACGGATTTCTCCCATTGCAACACATTTGAGCATCAACAATTAATTTCTCCTATCCCACTTTATTTACCGAAAATGCTGCCAAGAATGGCAGAAATGAGCTATTGACCATCAAATTCTCTTTGAGTTTGTCGCTGTCTGTTGCAGTCCGTTGTACGATGTAATGAAAGGTGGAATAGGCTGTTCAGTGTCCTTGAAGCATTCAGACGTGTCAGAGTTCACAGGCGATATACATTGAAAAACTTAATTTGTTTATAATTTTAAATCAATGTTTACAATATCTGAACAGGTTTAATGTAATCAGTCCTGCAAACTGTGCTTAAAACACGTGATGGGAATTAACACAGAGAATGTAATGGTTTGAGTGAATTAAACCTTGAAATGCGAGCTACTGTCGAGAGAATATTGTGTTGATGGACGGAAGTTTATTATTGTGAGATAATACACAGTAGGAATAAACATATTGTCCAGTTTTGTCAAACGTCAGAGATAAAACTCGGCTGAGTCTGAAAGTGTTTCAGATCCAGTGTTTACTTTCTATCTCGCCAATCACCATATTTAATATTCAATGTGAATCAAAAATGAAACATTGCACGAAAACAGAGAAAGGGACAGTGCAGTGGGATCTACTGTGTAACAGAGAAGAAGGGTTAAGAATACATTCTGATTGATTTCACAAGACTGAAGTTCACTAGTAAAGTTACACATTGTACATAACAGCAGTTTAAACTCCTGCAGTAAATGAGAACAAGATCAGTTACACAAGACTGGGTGGGATTATTGCTCATCCGACACGCATAAAGTTTAGAATTGACATAAAAGCCTAAAGTGTATTAACCAGGGAAGACATTAAACTGACTGCTTGTTTCATCTGTTGATTCTCAGCCAGCCAACACATATAGTCTTTGCACTCTGTGGGTTAAACTGACTTTCTGACACTGCCTTTATCATCTCTAATTATCTATGTCTGTCTCTCATTGTCTCTGTTTCTCTCAGTGTGTGTTGTTTGCTCTGTCCTTTTTCTGCACGTCTTTTTCTTCTGTCTCTTATACCCAGAGATAGTATGTAGATGACAAACAGGAGAGGACCTTAGATAGTTCCTTGGGGGACACCAGGGCTAACATTGCGGGAACAGGAAAAGAAACCTTTGCAAGTGATACAATGGCTATGATTAGCTAGATAAGAATGGAACCAGGCGAGAGAAGCATCAGCCAGCTTGATGACAGTGAAGAGCCGTTGGAGGAAGATGGTGTGGTTTCCATGCCAAATGCCATAACAGCCTCCACAATTCCGGTTAGAGTTTATGTATCCCGCAACATATTGGGTCGCATTCAGAAGGCAGATGGGTTCTCGCCACGCCATTTTGCTTGGGTTGGGACAGGTGGATACTGGTCTTCCCAAGCAGAGGACAATTAAGAACCTTAGGTTGCCTCCATCAGCCGTGACATCGCCTAATTATACGGGGCACCCTCCCTGCAGGCATCGGGGACACTCCTCTGGAGAATATCTGTGGCCAACAGAGGAAACCCATGGGCAAAAGCTCAATATTTAGTTTAGATTAGTTTAGAGATACAGCACTGAAACAGGCCCTTCGGCCCACCGAGTCTGTGCCGACCATCAACCACCCATTTATACTAATCCTACACTAATCCCATATTCCTACCACATCGCCACCTGTCCCTATATTTCCCTACCACCTACCTATACTAGGGGCAATTTATAATGGCTAATTAACCTGCAAGTCTTTGGCATGTGGGAGGAAACTGGAGCACCTGGAGGTAACCGATGCAGACACACGGAGAACTTGCAAACTCCACACAGGCAGTACCCAGAATTGAACCCGGTTCGCTAGAGCTGTGAGGCTGCAGTGCTAACCACTGCGCTAGTGTGCCGCCCTTAACTCCTCCCATATCCTTTATTCTCACTCCACTACACCCCCTCCCCAATCCCCCACCCTTGTCGGGGCCAGACAGATGCCCCAGAGACCCGGCCTCACTTACCAGAGGTTCGAGGCTCCACTGCTGGACCTGTCCCAAGGCCTCTTCAGTACCTGCATTGACCGCCACTGGGGCTGTCAATAAAGTTGGGACGCTGGCCGTATGATTGGCCCCCAATTCTTTGAGGTGGGTACCTCCATCTTCAAATGGATGGAGATCCTGCGCCGGGCACTTAAGTGGTTCAACAATGTAAGCTCGCGCCTGGGGTCCGGGAGGCTGTGGGGACGATCGTTGGTGGTCGGGATTTGAACGGGGGAGGACTCGGAAAGGCCACAGCTGTGTTCACCCTGCCTTTTCCTCCTGGCACCAGGAATCGCATTGGTGCCAACAGATTCCAACACTTCAGACGCCATTCTGTGTATGAAATATTCTGAGATATTTCCATGTTAAAAGAGGTTGTATGCATGCAACTTAAAGAAAGAAATAATTGCTTTATGCAGCAAACAATGTTCGCCTCTTCCTGAGTTTTGAGGTGTTAATATTTCTGTCCTTCATGCTCCTGCTCTGCCGAACTCCACTTTTCTTTGTTTGACTTCTTTTTTCCACATTTATCTACTCTGTTCTCTCTCTTTGTATTTAATATTTAATTCGTTCTGCTAGTCATGTTCACTTATTGTTTTTATTGTTTGATTTTCACTCTCTTTCCTCATTCATGCCTTTACTTTCCTGGGTGACTTACTCATCCTCCTTCTTATATTATTTAGTACTTCACGGGACGTGGGTTTCGCTTGCAGCTCCAGCCTTTGCTGACAATCCACAATTCTCCTTGACAACTGAATGGCTTGCTTAGGCATTTCAGAGAACAGTTAAGTCAACCAGATTGCCGAAGATTTGGATTCATATGCAGGAATGATCGGATAAGGAAGGGAGATTTCATTTCCCAAAGGGAATTAGAAAACCAAATGGATTCTAACGACAGTTGATGGTAGTTTCATGGCACTATTACTGAGACAAGCCTTTGATTCCACATTTTTCTGAATCAATTGAATTTGAATTCCACCAGCAGCTATGGGGTGATTTGAACCCGTGTTCCCAAGACATTAGCATGGACCTCTGGATTATTAACGCAGTGACTTAACCAGTACACCACCCTGTCACTTTGCCATCAAGCCAACAGAAGCTTCTTTGTTTCAGAGCTGCTTCAGATGATGTTCAGCTGTGCTCTTGAGCACCGTCATTTTTGAGAAAGAATGTCTGTGTCTTCTGCAAAGATAACCAGTCTCATTAGGTCGGATGTTTAATAAAATATTACAAAATGAGCTTTACAATCATCTCAGGGATCTATTCCGTGAATAGAAAATGGTCCGCCCTGCAATGAGTTAGGCTATGCTGACTGGAATGGATTTTAGTGCTGGAACTTGCAAACCCTTGCGTTATCTATGATTTAACGAATTTCACAAATAGATTTACTGGGTATAGCAGGGCCTTCTTCAGCTCCTCTCTGAATTTAGTCTGGGTCACAGTGTAAATACACGTGTTGGTGCAGGAACTCAGAAGCTGCAGCATACCACCTGCTTTTTGTGTGATAAAATGAGGGTCATTGATAGAGAAATTATATTGTTTTGTAATTCGCTTATAAATGTTCAATACAACCTGCGTCATCCATAAAAGTATGAAACGTCCAGATATACTAAATAGCAAAATGATGGATTTCCTTCGATTCACCATCTCAGGGTCATTTGGCTTCTCTCCAGTGCTGAGGCCCCGGAGTCCCCTGCGGCCTCTACTTGCCGTTACAATACGTCCGACTGTCAGAACATTGATTAGCAGAATCAGAAAGAACGGGACACAAGGTGTTAAAATGCGGTGAAACAGCACAAAAGTGGTCCATGCAGGGGAAGTACTGAAGCTCTGTTTCGTGATACAGCCCCAAGGAACATTATTAATTATATATTTAGGTTCATATATAAAGTACCAGGGAACACTTTCTAAAGAGCACAGCACAGTCACTGTTCCGATAACCATGGCTGCTGTTCTCTCAGTGCAAAATCTTGTCTTCAACTTCTCACAACTAATGGTCACAAATCGATCAAAGGTGAAAGCGACTGTCAGCCATACCGAAACCATTGTGATTGCAAAGATCAGGAAAACAATTGAACTGCAGATGGGAGTAAGGGACAGGAATGAATCTGGGAAATAATTCACTGGAAGCCTCCTCAATATGGGATCTGTGATAATGACCAGGAGATCAGCCACTGCCATTCCCACCAGGTAGCGAGTGATACATTTGGAGAGACCACACTTTCCTCGGGACAGGATCAGAATCGCCAACAGGTTAACTGAAAGAGATAGAAAGGGAAGCAGTGAAATTATTGATCAGAGATCAAACTAAAGCAGCAGTTCGACAGGATCCTGTGTGAAATTTACAGCCGTGTTGCAGCATCCAGCACTTTCGGGCAGGGAATTCTTCTGAGAGCAATTATCAACTATTGATTGGAAAATTGATTTGAAAACAAAAATGCAGGCGAATGAAAATGAGCATTGGACGCAGTGGAAGGGCTTAGGAAAGAATCTAATTGTTTAAATCCAGATTAGCCTCCAGACCAATGGCCGAGAGGGGACAGGGGAGCTGTTTTTATTTTATTTGTTAAGAGAGCCAACAGAGGCTGTCTCAAAATCTGAAAAGGTCGAGAGCCGCTGCGCTGCATTTTAGAATTTAGATCAGGAGGAAGAGACCGATGGAGGCTGAACCAGTGAGTGGATTGGTGGGAGACAACGAAAAGGACATTTGAGAACTGGAGGGAAGGCAGGTCCTGAAGGGTTTGGAAAGCGAACAAAGTGAAGTAAACATTTCAGTTGGTAAATAACTGGTTCCATTCAGTTATTTAGTCAGTTGAGAAATAATGACGAGGATGTCTCTCTCTCTCTCTCTCTCTCTCTCTCTCTCTCTCTCTCTCTCTCTCTCTCTCTCTCTCTCTCTCTCTCTCTCTCTCTCTCTCTCTCTGGTCATTAATGGCACATCACAGAAAACGATTGCAGTGTGTGCATCTTTGATGTACTATTATTTAGTGTTAGTTTGCATAGAATGCAGCAAGCAAAGGTATAATTAGTTTAAGAGTTCCGAATAAACTACTATATGCACACATACTGAAAATTGTTTGACCTCATCGTGTACACATCACTCAAATAACCCAGTACATTCATTTACGAGTTAGGATGGACCGTCATTCCCACAACTTGCACTGTTAACTCTATCTGCAATACAAAGAATACGTAAAACCGAGTGCCTCTTCCAGACGGTACACACAAACTTGAAATTTCATCTCTCATAATTTGTAAGTTCAGAGTAAAACTGTGGGTTTGTTCAACAAACAAATATAGATCAACACTAGGTTTTATAATCTGCAATTAACTAGAAGGGCTCGTGATTCCAACAAATCCAGTCCAAACTGATGCAACATAAAACCAGTACATTTATTATTACAGTAAATTCAAGCAGCTGTAAATGAATTCAACAGCAGTGAATCAGTGAAGGAGATGTTAAAGTGTGAGCAACAAACTCACTTCATTTGCCAGACCTCTGAAGCAGCGTTAGATTCCCATAAGGACATATTTTATAACAGTCATTTCCAACAAAATATTGAAATCCCAGTGAGACCGACACATGATGCTGGGGAAGGAGGACAATGTGGTGCCTCCTTGTAAGACTGATACTGTGAGCTGTGTCGTTATAAATCAACGAAATCCACAACTTGAAACTGTTGACAACCCCTGATGGTGCGATAACTGGTCTTAAAACGTTGGTGGGAAACACAGACGACTCTGTACAGCATTGTTCCCCATATTTAAGGACGAATATGCATGCATTGAGCGAACTTCAGGGACGTTTCATTAGGTTAACGCCTGGTGTTAAAGGGGCTGTCTTATCAGGAAACTTTGAGCAGTTTGGACCAAGATACTTCAGAGTTTCGAAGCATGAGAGAAATCCCGATCATTTAGAATCTGAGGGCATTCTATCATCAGAAAATGCATTCAGTACAGTGCATCATCCAATACTAATGCAAGCATTTGATGTACAAATATAATCACAGTCGTTATGCTTCTGCTACAACATCAAATGAGCGGAACCTTCAGACATCCCATCATTCAACTGACCGAACTGAACAGACAACTGTGTTAAACATTCAGCAAGTAAAACATTATCAAGTACAACAGTCGATTTAATATTGATTTGCAACATTAACAGCTGGAGATCGCAGCTTACCGGGAACTCCAATGGCTGCTAGAATGGATAGCAAATATCTTCAATTTGAAATATTACCGGATATACCACTTATGTGAGAAGCACCAACTGTGTTCTTCTGAAACCCACAGCTCCGGTAGTCACTCTGAGTTGATACGTATTAATAGGCCCTGATTTATAAAGGGATAAGTCTCCACTAACATGGTTATACCCCTGAACATTGCGATTGGAGACAGTTATTTGAACAAACACAATGCAGCAGCTTTATCTGCGATGTTAATAAAATGGTGCATACAACATAAATATCACAATGTCCAGCAAAATATCTTAATCAGACCTCTCTTGGGGATAAGGCTGAAACATGTAATCATACAAGACAGATCCCACAATGATGAGCGGCTTCTCATGAGGTTTCATGTCATTGTCGTCATGAAGTTCACTCCTTACGATTCATTTAAAAATGAAACGGAATTCTCCACATTATACACTGACTCCAGGGACACAAGGAGTTAAAATGTAAATTTTGACACGAGGACAGTTAAATCCATGTTCAGGATTGCAGCTGAGAACTTACTATGGATGATATTAGGGACAGACTGTCAGCGTTCTCCATTGACATTCCTCTCTCTCTTATTTTATTGCAAATATTTATCAGTTCATTCTGCAGTGGCTAAACGTTTTAGTAAAACTAGAAGTGGGCCAGAGCTTGACACTATTCCTCCTGTTCACTACTCATTGACAATCCAACATCCATCTTCCTTCTATCCAAAACTCTTCCATACATCTCCATCCCCCAAAACGTCCGGCTGATTGGACAATGCAATGGTTTTCACAGACCCGCATTTGATTTCAATCCGCTCAATGGCTTAAATTTAAAATTCTCTTCCTCCGCTTCAAATCTCTTTGTGGTCTCAAAATTCACAATCTCCACCCATTCCTCCAAACCGCCATCAAACACGCCCATGATCTCTCCATACCTCTGATATTGGCCACTTTTGGTGGGACTGCACTTTCTTGGTTCCCACTTACCAATACGAAAACCTGCAATGAATTCCCTCCACCTCCCATCACTATTAATTCGCTTGTGCCTGAACTTTCCATTTTCCTCCTCCTCGTCCACATCTACATGTTTCCCAACGTCAATAGCAAATACAGACATGAAGTCAGCTTCCACATGTGTGCTGACAACACCATGGTCCAGCTGTCCACCATCTCTCTCGACCCTCCACTGCCTCTTTGTGACCATAATACAAATGTCTGTTTAGCAGAAGCTGCAATTTTCTCAAAGCAATCATCTTTTGCACTACCACTAACTCCATACCCATTTCACTGACATCATTCGCCATCCTAGCTGTTGTGTCAGGCTGAATATGATGCTTTGTGAACCTTACCCTATTGTTTCCTGACCTGAATCTCAGATCTCATTGCCCCTCGATCAGAAAAGATACATATTTCCCCCTCCCTAGCATCGCCAGCCTCTAGGACCACCTCAGTCCATCTGTCACTGAAACACTCAACCACTATTTCCACATCTACATCTTGGAGGAGAAGGCATGGAAAACTACCAGAGGAAATTGGTGGTTTTCTTGTTCTCTGGAACTGTTTGGCATCATCTTTTTGATGATTCTGTTCAAAGAATTGGTACGAACTAGCATTTTTGCATATGCTAATAAATGTGCAACCTTTTAGAGAGACAAACATTGAACGTGATTTAACTGCTGTTCATGTTTAATTTACTTTTAAGATTCAATTGAAAATGGAAGGGCTCAAAGCTGAATGACGTGATTTGAGGTGAAAGATAAGGTTGACCAAGCAGACATTCCTCACAGTTTTGATTAGGCAAAGTATATATATATCTGGTACCTATATTTAGTGAAGAGTGAGTAGAAGATTACTCCTTCAGCATATATAGGATATGGACTATTTGGCGGACCAGGTGTAGCTTGATATATTAGATTTGTTCTGGAAGCATTCAAGTCCCCTTGATGCAGAACTGAAGAGATCACGAGTGGCTTGCAGATCTGGAGTTGAACGATCAACGACACTGCAGTCATCCGCATACTGCAAATCATGAATGTCTATGGCGTATAGTTTAGTGCCAGCAGAGGGGCTACTGAGGTTTAAGAATTTTCCAGCGAGGCAAAATTTGATACCAACAGCAGAGGGCAGTTGAACTTTCATGAGGCGAGCAGCCACTGTCATCTAGATAGTGAACAGTATTTGTAAAGTATGGAATCCGTTATTGTAGCATAGGAAAGTGTCACCTCTGCAGTACACAATGAGCGATTTGTTAAAAAATGTTTACCCTATTAATTACTTGTATTTTCTAACTGTTTGAACGAATTCCTTACTGCAGGAAGGTATTCTTTTTTTCCCAAGGAGGCAAGTGTGCTGAATCCTAGGCATGGATTTAATGCCGCCCCTCTCCCCGAGGTAGGCTGGGAGGTATGTGCACCATCGATGTGCGATGGCAGGCAGGGAAGGAAGGGCCCGTCATCTTTCCATTGCAGTCAATACGTTGGGAGTGGAAAAGGCCAGCAACGGCCTTCCCACCCAGAGAACAGCTGAGGCGCTGAATAGGTCTATTATTAACTACCTCACGGCCTCTTCCTGCCGCTGCTGGCAATAAGCCCTGAAAAATGAAGTGACCTCCCTGTGGGCTTAGGGCTCTTCCTCCCTGGGCAATCTGTGGCCCACAGAGGTCCCCAGCAGAAAGCAACCCACTCCTTTGGAAAGCCTATTCTTCTCCCCTCATCTCCCACCCTCCTGCCCCATCATCGCTGCCTGTCAGCCTGCCCTCGGTAATCTCACCTCACTTAATTGAGGTTCGCGTCTCCAGTGGTTGGCCTCGGTCCAAGGCCCTTAGTAGTACACTCCAGGTGGCGCAACCAATAGAACTGAGCCACCTGCCCTATGATTGGCTCTTGGAGTCGGAATCCCAGTCCTAAAAACGACAGGGACCCTGGTACCAGGAAGTAAATTGCCCAAGTGCTATCAAATAGAGATGGGTGGTTCTGAATGGCAGAGGTGGAATTCCCACTGCTTTTTTTGGACCAGCTCCCAAAGTTCCACCGGCTCCAACAACTCGCAACGCCTCATGTGTGGACTGCATTCTTGGCAGCTGACATGTTTGGTGTTGTGATTAGGATTCAAAGCGAGCTTATTTGAGACAGACCCTTATTTGAAAAGAGATCGAAAGCTTTAACGTTCTGGGGTGGCACAGTGGCGCAGTGGTTAGCACCGCAGCCTCACAGCTCCAGCGATCCGGGTTCAATTCTGGGTACTGCCTGTGTGGAGTTTACAAGTTCTGCCTGTGTCTGCGTGGGTTTCCTTCGGGTGCTCCGGTTTCCTCCCACATGCTAAAGACTTGCTGGTTGATAGATTAATTGGCCGTTATAAATTGCCCGTAGTATAGGTAGTTGGTAGGAAATTATAGGAACAGGTGGGGACAGGTAGGAATATGGAATTAGTGTAGGGTTAGTATAAATGGGTGGCTGATGGTCGACACAGACTCGTTGGGCCGAAGGGCCGACTCGGTGGGCCGAAGGGCCTATTTCAATGCTGTATCTCTAAACTAAAAGAACACAAGCTGTTTTTATTTTTACAAGGCATAGGTTTTACAAGAGGTTTCTGTATTACAAGAAGAGTCTGGGGGATTGAACACAGCTGAAAGCTGATTAATGGCTGAGGGTGTTTGAAAGATGACAAAACAGAACCATTAACTGGAAGATTGCATTGTTTGCTATTGACTGGACATCTTTAATTCCATATCTGCATCCTGGAGGACAGGAATTGGATCAATACCTGAGGAAGTTCCCGATTGTCTTGTACTGTGGAAATGGTCGGCATCATTGTACTGATCAGACTGTTCAGAATATTAATAAGAACTACGTTCACTGCGCCTGCTAATTAATGAGCAACCTTTGAGATATACAAACATTGATCGTAACTTAACTGTTCATGTTTAATTTATGCTAGTTTTGTTTGAGAGTTAAAGTAAAATTGATAAAAGTGAAATCTTGTCCATTTGTTTTTGTTTCAGATTTTCGGGTCAATGGGTGCATTTAGTTCTTTTCATTTGTTAGTGGTCTTAAAAGGGATCATAACAGCAGCAAAGAGAGTATGAGCAGAGACTGGCAGACAAGGTAAAGGGAATTTAAAAAGCCTGTACATTCATATATGTCTGCATGAAAAGTGAGAGAGTGATAAAAGAAGGAATAGGGCCGATTAGGAAACAAAAAAGTAATGATTTGTGCATGGAAGCAGAGGCATAGTTGAGGTGCTAAATGAGTACCTTTTACCACTTTAACAAGGAAAATAAGCTCCCAAATACCTAATGAATAATAAGGTATCGAGAGACTGGATTGGCTCAAATCGATACGGAGCAGGGATTGGAAACGCTGGTTATACTTGAGATTGATAAGTCGCCAGGGACGGATCAGGTACATTCGAGCATACTGAGGGAAGTAAGAGTGGAAATTATAGAGGCAATGCCCATAATCTTGCAATCCCCTGTTGATAAAGGTTTGCTGCCAGAGAACTGGAGAAAAGAAAACGGTACGAATTTGTTCAAAAAGAGCTTTAAAGATAAACAGAGCTATTGCAGGCCAGTGTGCTTAACATGTGTGATCGGAAAATAAAGTTCAGAAACGGTAAACTGGCAAGAAACGAACAGTCACTGGGGCAAGTGCGATTAATTAAATAAATGAAGCACCAATATTTTCATGCAAAAAGGAGTTTAACTGATTTGATTGAGATTTTTGATTGGTGATATGATAATGCACTTGATATGATGGACATTATTACGAGCTCACAGGACGTCGGGTTGCTGTGCCCTCTGTCTTTCATAAAACTGAGATAGTCGCCGCTGAGATAGGGAGGGGTCCTGCCGACTTCGGGTTGGTGACGGGCCTCACCCGCTCCGATCTTCATGCCCCCTCCCAACCTACACAACCCGACCCCACTCCCCCACCCCCGCTCCGCCCCGCCACATTTACCAACGTTGGACTCCCTTTACAATCCAGCCCTTGATGTTGGGAACCAGGACATGGATCTGCCTGATTTTAAATCATTGAAATTATTTTGATGAAATAACATTCCATGCAGGTTAGTTCCACAGCATGAAACTGTTAACAACTCCTGATGGTCTGATAACTGCTCTTAGAACGTTGGTGGCAACACACCGAGACTACTGTGTGCAGTTGTGTTGTCCTTATTTATGGACGAATAGACATGCATTGAGGTAGGTTCAGAGAAGCTTCACTCCCATGACTCCTGGTGTTAAAAGGGGCTGTCTTGCGAGGAGAGGTTGAATAGTTTCGGCCAATAAACTTCAGAGTTTAGAAGTATGAGAGACACATTGAAATGTGAAATTCTGAGGAAGCTTCAGAGTCGGGTGGGGAGAAGATGTTTCCCCTTCGAGGAGGAATCTGGAACTAAGGGACAAAAGGTGCACATTTCAGACGGAGCTGAGGAGGATTTATTTTCTGTGATAGTCATGAATCTTTGGAATTCTCGACCCAGAGAGCTGTGGAGGCTGAGTCATTGATTACATGCAAAGCTAAGATATAGAGATTTTTAAACTATAGGCTAGTCAAGAATTATGGAGAACAAGCAAGAAAATGGTTTTGAGGTCGAGATCAAATCACAAATGATCTGAATGTGTTGTGGAGCTGGATCGAGGGACCAAATGGCCTATGCATGTTCCTATTGCATATATTCTTACGTACTGAGCCCGAGCATCTGATCCCAATACATTAAGTTGAGATATTAATCTGATCATATTCTCAGGAATGGATCAACACAAACAATTACAGATAAAGAAAGAAAAATGAGCTCGTACATTTTGAATCTAAGGGCATTCTATCAAAGGAAAATACATTCAGCCCAGTGAATAATGCAATACTAATGCAAGGATTTGATGCACAAAGATTATCACAGTCATTATGCATCTGCTACAACACCAAATGAGCAGAGCCTCCAGACAGCCCATCATTATACTGACCGAACCGAATAGACAACTGCGTAAAACATTCAGCAAGGAAAACATTATCAAGTACAGCAGTCGATTTAATATTGATTTGCAACATTAAGAGCTGGAGACAGCAGCTTACCAGGAACTCCAATGGCTGCAAGAATGGGATAGTAAATATCTTCAATCTGATATAGGACTGGATATCTCATTTCTGTGAGAAGCAACAGCTGGTATTGTTCTGAAACCGACAGCTCCGGTACTCACTCTGAGCTGATACATACTAATAGGCCCTGATTTATACAGGGGATAAGTCTCCACTGACATGGTTATACCCCTGATCATTGCTATTAGTGACAGTCACTTGAACAAACACATTACATCAGCAGCTTTGACTGACATGTAAATAAAATGGTGCATTTGACATGAATATCTCAAAGTCCAGCAAAGTAACTTAATCAGACCTATCTTGGGGATAAGGCTGAAACATGTGCTAATACAGGACAGATCCCACAATGATGAGCGGCTTCATGTAATTGTAATGACAATTTTCACTGATAATGGTTCATGCATAAATTCTCCGGCTTTCTCCACAGTATACACTGAATCCAGCGGCAGATGCAATTAAAATGTAAACTTCGACACGCGGACAATTAAATCCATGTTACAGATTACAGCTGAGAACTTACTGTGGGTGGTATTAGGGGACAGAATCTCAGCGTACTCCATTGACATTCCTCTCTCTATTATTGTATTGCACATGTTTATCAGTTCATTCTACAGTGGCTAAAAGCTCCAGTTAAATAAGAACTGGGCCATCTCCTGACACTATTCCCCCAGTTCACTGCTCACTGACAACCAAACCACCACTCTCTTTCTTTCCAAAACTTTACTACACTTCTTTATCTGCCAAAACATCTGGCAGCTCGCACAACACAATGGTTTTCATTGACCCGCATTAGATTTCAGTCCGCTCAATGGCTTAAATTTAAAATTCTCGTCCTCAGCTTAAACTCCATCCATGCCTCAAAATTCACCGGCTCAACTCATTCCTCCAAACATCCATCAAACCTCGGCCGTGATCTCTCCATATCTCTAATATTGGGCACTTTTGGTGGGACTGCCCTTTCTTGGTTCCTGTCTTCCCGATACGATAATAGTCACAGATTCCCTCGCAACGGATTCCGTCCACCTACGTGCACTATCAATTCGCCTGTGCCTGACCTTTATATTTTGCCTCCTACTCTTCCACATCTACATGTTTCCCAATGTCAACAGCAACTACAGGCATGGGCCATCTTCCATATGTGTGTTGACAACACCAAGGTCCAGCTCTCCACCATCTCCCTTGACTTTCCACTGCCTCTGTGTGACAGGATTACAAATGTCTGTTTAGCAGAAGCTGCGATTTTCTCCAATTAAATATATGAAATAAAAAATCAATCATCCTTTGCTCTGCCACAAACTCCATACACATTTCACTGACACCATTCGCCATCCTAGCAGTTGTGTCAGGCTGAATATGATGCTTTGTAAATTTTCTCCACTGGTTTCCCCTGAACTGACCCACAGATCTCAACGCGTCTGAATCATATATCTATTTCCACCTCCTGAACATCACCAGCCTCAAGAACTGCCTCAGCCCATCTGGCACTGAAACACTACTTCCATATTAGCATCTTGGAGGGAAAGACTTAGAAAACTACCAGAGAAAATTCTCGATTTTCTTGTACTGTGGAAGTGTTTGGCACCATCTTGTTGATCAACCTGTTCAGTGGATGACTACAGACTGTCGTTATTGCATATGCTAATTAACGTGTAATCTTTCAGATAAACAAACATCGAACGTGAGTTAACTGTTAGTGCATGTTTAACTTGCATTAAATTGTGAATTGAGAATGGAAAGCTCAAAGCTGGAGGACGTGATTTGGAGGTGTAAGATGAGATTTAATAAGGAGAAATTCGTGGTAGCTTTGATTCGGCAAAGTATATATAAAGTATATAGATAAGAGAGAGTAGAAGTTCACATTGTGCCATTTGAGATCTTCCACAATATGGAATGGCCCAAATCATCTTAGACAAGCTCCTGGAGACTGGTTTTGAATGGAAGTCTCCTTCAGATGATCACGCACATGACCATGGCAAAGTAAAGACTACTGTTGCAAATCCCTGCGAGTTGTTACCAGAGGCCCAAAGACAGAAAAAAAGAATTTACAAAACGAAGCAGGACCAATCATTCTGTGGAATTTGCTTGAGAGAATGAAGTTTGGCAGATGGCAGAAATCGATAACGTTCGCAAAATACTTTGAGAACATTAGGGATGTAATTCGATGGAAGAGTTCGTAATAGTGTCCCGTCAGGGGTTTTGTGCCACCTGGAAGACATTAAGTTTGGAAAAAAAGATATGCTGCAGTAACGGGAAGTGGGAGTCCCTGGCACAGCCAGCATTTACGGCCCATCACCAATTGTGCTTGATGATTGAATGGCCTGCGAAGACATTTCAGAGGGCAGTTAACAGTTAAACAGATTGCTGTGGGTCTGGAATCACATGTCCGCCAGAGAAGCTTATTTCCTTTCCCAAAGGGCCTTAGTCAACTAGGTGGGTGTTTGCGACGCCAGATCTAAGTTGTTATGGCATCATGACTGACAATAGCCTTCAAATCCAAATTGTGTTGCACTAATTGATTTATTCTATTAATAACTTTAATTTAAATCAATTTTCAACAACTTTATTGGTGGTATTTCAACCCGTGTTGCCATCTTGTACTGGCTTTACAACATTTTGATGCAGATGTCACCAAATGTCACGGGGAAATTTTGTTTTATACAGATGACAACCCACTCGTGTTTCTGCAAAAAAAAATCAGAGCAAAGAAAGCCATATTGTTTCTGTGGAGAATATCGTTACAGCCAGTTGCACTGTTCATTGTACATCTTGCAGGGAAAGCAATGTCATTGCTGATGCTCTGCCCAGAGTTCAAAGAGAAGGCGTAAGTCTGAAGGGAGGCTCTGAAATGTGAGAATTTTGCCATGTCCGAATCCTACTAATCTTTCATTTGTTATTGGTAAAATTCCGCAATTTTGTAAAATCGTCAGCTGTTAGAGGATGACGTCTACACAGGGTCACAAGTTTCTGCTATGGGTCTTCATGTGAATGAATAGGCCGTGTCTAGGCCCACAGATCTTTGAGCACATGGGAGAGGATTTCACAAGAGGTAGTGGGATCCCAAGTTTGGGGTTTGCTTCCGTTTCTTTCCTTCTCTGCGGCCACTCTTCCTTATCATTAAGGCACTTGGAATCAAAGTGATAGACAAGTTGCCACCATTTTGAACAATTAGTCGCGAGCTCCTTCCAGTCATGAATGTCAATGCTGCTGAGCTTCAGCGAGAGCTTCAGAGTGTTCTTTGAAGCATTTCCTTTGTCCTTCCCTGTAACGCTGGCCATTTCAGAGTTGGGAAAACAGGACCTGGCGGGGCAGACGGTTTTTGCCTACGCAAACTCAGTGTCCCGTCCATCGAAGTTGGATTTTCAGGAAATTTGCCTGGATGCTAGTCGAGTTGGCTTCAAGAAGGTAACTAGCATTTGTTCTATGGTCCTTCCCTTTAATCTGGATGATGCATTGGAGGGAGTGCTGAGGGAATTTTTTTAGTGTTTTATTTGTCTGTGATACACAGTTCAGGCCTCATTGCAGTGCTGGAGTGTGGTGACGAGAATTGTTTGTAAACTAAGACTTTTGCTGACTTGCAGAAGTCTTTATTGTCAAACACTCACTTCTGTAAGTTTGTAGCTGGCTGATCTGGCACAGTTGATCCTGTGTTGGATCTCCCCATCAATGGTGGCCTTTTCAGAGAGGCAGCTACCAAGTTTCAGGAAGTTTTCAATGTATCCTAGAGTTTCTCCTTCAACATATGTGGGATATGGAATACTTCTATGACCAAGTATAGGCTGATATATGAGTTTTGTTTTGACAACTGTAGAGGGCATTCAAGTCCTCTCCATGTAGAAGTGAAGAGATCGAGAGTGGTTTGCAAATCTGACGCAGAGTGGGCAATGACAGTTTAGTCATCCAAAAATGACAGATCATGTATGTCTATGATGCATAGTTTAGTTTTGGCACAGAGGTGAATGAGGTTAATGAGTTCATTCCCACACCAGAGAGCAGTTGTACTTTGATGAAGCGAGCAGCCACTGTCAGCTAGACTGTAAATAGTATTAATAAAATATGGTACGTGTTATTGTAGCATAGGAAAGTGTCTCCTCTGCAGGACACAATAAGTTATTTGCTAAAATGTTTACGGTATTAAGAATTAATTGTATTTTCGAACTGTCTGAATGAAATCCTTACTGCATCAAGACATTTTTTTTTCCCAAGGGAGGAGGTGTAATGAATCCTAGGCCTGGATTTAATGCCACCGCACTCCCAGAGATGGGCTAGGAAGCATGTAACCCATAGATTTGCTATGGCAGGTATGGGAGGGAGGGCCTGTCATCTTCTCATTGCACTGCAATCAGTTGGGACTGAAAATGACCAGCAACGGCCTTTCCGCCCAGAGGCCATTGGAGGCCTTAAAGAGGCATATTATTACCTACTTAAGGGCCTCTTCCCGTTATTTCTGGAATCAAGGCCAGTAAAGTAGGGTGACCTCCCTGTAGGATTTGGAGCAAAGGCCTGCTCGGGCATAATACTGAAACCCGACCCGACCACATCATAGGAACATGGGATGATTGGAACAGGAGTAGGCCATTCAACACCTCGAGCCGTCATTCAATGAAATCATGGCTGATCGCGACCGAACTCCATATACCTGCCTTTGGCCTATATCCCTTTATTTCTTTGCTTAATAAAAATCTATCTATGTCAGATTCAAACTTAACAACTGTTGTAGCTTCAACTGCTGTTTGTGGGAGAGAGTTCCAAACCTCTACCACCCTTTGCGTGAAGAAGTGCTTTCTGACATCTCTCCTGAACGGAATGTTCCTAAAGTTTAGACTATTCCCCCTAGTTTTAGAATTTTCAAATAGTGGAAATAGTTTATCTTTATCTAGCCTGTCTTTTCCTGTGAATATCTTCAAAACTACGATCAGATCACCCCTTAACCTTCTAAATTCTAGCGAAAACATGCCTAATTTCTGTAATCTCTCCTCATAACTTAATCCCTGTAGTCCAGGTATCATTTTTGTAAACCTATGTTGCACTCCCTCCAAAGCCAATATATCCTTCCGAAGGTGTGGTGCCCAGAAATGCTCACAGCACTCCACGTGGGGTCTAACCAGGGTTTTGTACAGCTGCAGCATAACCTCTGTGTCTTTTTACTCCAATCGTGGAAATATAAGGGTTCGCACTCCATTAGCCTTTTTGATTATTTTCTACACTGCTCGTGGCATTTTAAAGATCTATGCATCTGAATCCCCAAGTCTCTTTCGAAATCCACTGTACTTAAACTCTTCCCATTTAGAAAATACCCGGATCTATCCTTTTTTGGTCCAAAATGGATAATCCCACACTTGCCCGCATTGAAATCCATCTGCCACAGTTTTACCCACTCACCTAGTCTGTCAATATCGCTTTGCAATTTTATGCTATCATCTAGACTGTCTACAATGCCGCCTGACTTTGTATCACCAGCAAATTAATATATATGGCTTACTATGGCATCATTCAATTCGTTAATGAATAATGTGAACAATTGAGGCCCCAACACTGATCCCTGCGGGACACCACTAGTCACATCTTGCCAATTGGAGCCTCCTTTGGCATCCTTGGCCGGAGAGACAATGGGTAAGCTCCTGGAGGTGGTCAGTGGTGTGTGGAGCAGCGCTTGTAGTGGCAAAAAAGGCCAATTCTAGAGTGACAGACTCTTCCACAGGTGCCGCAGATAAAATTGATTGTCGGGGCTGTTGCACAGTTGGCTCTCCGCTTGCACTTCGGTCTTTTTTCCTGCCAACAACTAAGACAGTTTGACTCGCCACTCTTTAGCCCCGCCTTTATGGCTGTCTGCCAGATCTGGCGATCACTGGCAACTGACTTCCACGACTTTTGATCACTGTCACATGACTTCATGTCACGTTTGCAGACGTCTTTAAAGTGGAGACATGGACGGCCGATGGGTCTGATACCAGTGGCGAGCTCGCTGTATAATGTGTCCTTGGGGATCCTACCATATTCCATGCAGCTCACATGGTCAAGCCATCTCAAGCTCCGCTGGCTCAGAAGGGTGCATTTGCTGCGGATGTTGGCCGCCTCGAGGACTTCTGCATTGGAGATACGGTCCTGCCACCTGATGTCAAGCATTCTCCGGAGGCAGCGACAATGGAATGAATTGAGACGTCTCTCTTGGCTGACATACGTTGTCCAGGCCTCGCTGCCATGGAACAAGGTACTGAGGACAGAAGCTTGATAAACTAGGACTTTTGTGTTCCGTGATGGTGCGCCATTTTCCCACACTCTCTTGGCCAGTCTGGACATAGCAGCGGACGCCTTTCCCATGCGCTTATTGATTTCTGCATCGAGGGACAGGTTACTGGTGATAGTTGAGCCTAGGTAGGTGAACTCTTGAACCATTTCCAGTGTGTGGTCGCCGATATTGATGGATGGAGCATTTCTGACGTCCTGTCCCTTGATGTTTGTTTTCTTGAGGCTGATGATTAGGCCAAATTCGTTTTAGTCAGCCGCAATCCTGTCGATGACTCTCTGCCGACACTCTTCAGTGTGAGATGTTAATACAGCATCGTCAGCAACGAGGAGTTCCCTGATGAGGACTTTCCGTACTTTGGTCTTCGCTCTTAGATGGGCAAGGTTGAACAACCTGCCATCTGATCTTTTGTGGAGGAAAATTCCTTCTTCTGAAGACTTGAACGCATGTGACAGCAGCAAGGTGAAGAAGATCCCGGACAGTGTAGGTGCGAGAACACAGCACTGTTTCACGCCACTCACGATAAGAAAAGGGTCTGATGAGGCGCCGCTATGCTGAATTGTGCCTTTCATATTGTCATAGATTGAGTTGATGATACTTAGTAGCTTTGGTGGACATTCGATCTTTGCTAGTAGTTTGAAGAGACCACGTCTGCTGCCGTGGTCAAAGGCTTTGGTGAGATCTATGAAAGCAACAAAGAGGGGCGTCTTTGTTCGCGGCATTTCTCCGGTAGCTGGCAAAGGGAGAACAGCATGTCAATGGTGGATCTCTCTGCTCGAAAGCACACTGTGTTTCAGGGTAGACACACTCAGTCAGCTTCTGGCGCATGTTTTAAATGACTCGACCGAAGACTTTCCCCACTATGTTGCAGTCACCACGGTCACCCTTGTTCTTATAGAGGTTGATGTTATTGGCATCGCGCATGTCCTGTTGCACTGCTCCCTTAACCAAGCACAGGCAAAGCAGTTCATGGAGTGCTGAGAGTATAGCAGGCTTGGCACTCTTGATTATGCTAGTGGTGATGGGCGGCACAGTGGCGCAGTGGTTGGCACTGCAGCCTCAGAGCTGCAGCAAACTGTCTTCGATTCTGGGTATTGCCTATGCAGAGTTTGTAAGCTCTTCATGTGATTGTGTGGGTTTCCACCGCGTGCTCCAGTTTTCTCCCACAGCCAAAGACTTGCAGGTTGATAGGTAAATTTGCCATTGTAAATTCCTCCTAGTGCAGGTAGGTGGTGGGAGAGTGGTGGGGATGTGGTAAGGAATATGGGATTAATGTAGGATTAGTGCAAATGTGTGGTTGTTGGTCAGCACAGACTAGGTCGGCCGAAGGGCCTGTTTCAGTGCTGTATCTATCTAGGACTCAAATGTCCTCCTTCCCAGGGGCTTTTCCACTGGCTAGAGAATCAATGGCATCACTGAGTTCCGATTTTGTTGGCATACCTACTCATTATCCACACTATTTATCGCCTACCACTCAGCCAGCTTCCTAACCATGTCAATAATTTGCCCTCAAATCCATGGGCTTCTACCTTAGTTAACAGTCTCTTCTGCGGGACTTTATCAAATACATTCTGGAAATCTCTATAAATAACATCAGCAAACATTCCCCTGTCCACTACCTTTGTCAGCTCTTCAAACCAATCAGTGAGATTTGTCAGGCATGACCTTCCCATCATGAATCCATGCTGGCTGTCCCTGATTAACTGATTTTTTTTCTAGGTGTTCAGTCACCCTATCCTTGATTATGGAATCCAGCAACTTGCCCACCACAGATGTCAGGCTAACTGGTCTGCAATTTCCTTGGTTCTCCCTTTTCACCCTTCTTAAAAAGAGGACTGACATGTGCAAATTATCAATCGAGCGGGACCAATCCAGAATCTAGCCAACTCTGAAAGACATTAGTTAGAGCATCTACAATGTGCTACCCTACTTCCTTTAACACCCTCGGATGGAAACCGTCATGTCCTGGGAATTTCTTACTCTTTAATTCCATTAATTTCCTTGTTACTGATGTTTTGCTTACATTAATTGTATTAAGTCCCTGTCCCCTGTCGGCTGTTAATTTTTTCGGGACTTCCGGCAAGTTATCCTACTTTCAACTGTAAATACTGAGGCAAAGTAATTGCTCAACATGTCTGCCATTTCCCCATTCTCAATGACAATATCTCCATTTCAGCTAATAGTGGGCCTACATTGCTCTTGAACACCCGCTTTCCCTTTATGTAAGTTATCAAATTTCTTGTTTTTGATTTTGATGTCCCTTACAAGTTTCCTTTCATAATCCTTTTTAGTAGCTCTTATAAGCTGCTTTGTGACCCTTTTCTGTTCTTTATATCGATCCCATTCGGCCGGATCTATGCTGCGATTTGCATTTTTGCAAGCCCTTTCTTTTTGTTTTATGCTATCCCTAATCTCTTCAGTTGTCCATGGCTGTTTTTTCTGTGAAATGGAGCTCTTTTCCTGTCAGGGGTATATAGTCACTCTGTATTTCGTTAAATGTTTCTTTAAATATTCTGCACTGTTCTTCAGTCGTTTCACCCATTAACAGATCTACCCAGCCTCTGTCTCAACACGGTTATGTCAGCCTTACCCAAGTCTAAAATTCTAGTCGCTGATTCGTGCTTTTCACTTCAAACGCTACCTTGAATTTGATCATGTTGTGATCACTATTTGATAAATGTTCACGCACATATAGGCTACTAATTAAATTTGGCTCATTACTCATAACTAAATCTAATATTGCATGTCTCCTTGTTACATCTAGGACGTATTGCTGTAGGAAACTATGCCAACATATTCCAGAAATTCACTACCTTTCTGACAGGTGCTACTCTGCCTCTCCCAATTTATGTGTAAGTTAAAATCCCCGATTAATACTACTTTGCCTTTGTTACACACTTGCCTAATTCGTGCATTTATACAATCTCACACCTCAGAACTGCTACCAGGGGGTCGATACACAACACCCATAACAGTTTTAGATCATTCTTTGTTCATCAATTCCACCCATTAGGTCTCCACTGGATGCTTTCCCCTCATTACATCCTCCCTCACTCATGTGGTGATATTATTTCTAATCACTAAGGCTACGCCATCCCCTCTGCCATTTCCCTGTCCCTCCTGTAAACTTTATAACCAGGTATATTTAGTTCCCAGTCCAGACCATCCTGCAGCCACGTCTCCCCAATGGCCACAACATCATAATCTTTCATTTGAATTTGCGCCTGCAGCTCATTTAGTTTATTCCTGACATCCAACCCGAACCGGACCCAGGACCGAGTTCTTTCATTTTTTTCGCGCCCGACCCGACCCGACCCAACCAGATCCGACTATCGCAATAAAGTTCCTGATATCAAACAGGTTATTGCGCTCTACCTTGTCCAAATGTTGTGATCCGGTTCATCCGTTCCAGCAGCAGGCTATTCTTGCAGATGGAGTTGTGGGTAATCTGATCCTGATCACATCAGCACGAGCCAACGCCCCCATCCCTCAACTTTCACACATCAGCACTTTGTGGCCGAGTGCATTGGACATGATCAGGGGTAGAAACCTAATGATTTCCTTACCCTCTCCCTTTTTTAGCCGACACAGTTTGCAGATGGTTGTAATGCTGTAAAGATTTGGAGTGGATTGTGGTGGGTGCAAGGCCATGAAGATTTGAACATGAGCAACACAGAAGCCAATGATCATTTTCTTACTGCTTTTCGTAAACTCAGTGAATTCAATTCAGAGAGATTGGACTGTAAGGTAAATTTCAGTGAAAGGAAAAATTGATTGATTGGGAAAATGACATGTCAGCTAGCAGGCTTTCCCCGTGCGTTTTGATAGTTAATGTACAGTACTGCAGATTCCCGGTGCTATCTGATCATTAGTCTACGATATACAGATCTACAGTAGTGTTTGATTGAAGAATTCTGGTTGATCAGCGTACACATAATGGCCAGCACCTCGAATAGCCTACAAAGCAAACAAGTAACGGATCTGTTAAAGTTGACAAATTATTTTGAACAATTTCTAGCATTGACATTTGATACAATTTTACATAAAGGTTCGTATCACTTTTTAAAAACAAATATTCTTGCTCTGGAATATTTGATGTCCTGGGTGAATCTCAATAGATTTCAGAGTGTCCATCTATCCTTTGAGATCTGTGTAAGTTTTTGTCGCACTGCCAGGTAGAGAAACAGCAAGGGCTGCTTGTTAATTGTTTTTACACACTGGACTGTCTTGTTCCTCTATAAGATTACAGTTCAGTTTTAGAAGAAATAAAACATCCCAGGAGCCCTGATTCGAAGTATTAAAATGCAAAACAAATAATCAAACAGCGATCAAATAGAGTTAGCTATTTATTGAACACATTTCTTCCAATTCCTTGAGTACATAAAATTAAAGATCCCAACTCTAGGAGCCGAACTATGTTTTGCAGATAACTTTCAAATACATACAGTGTTTCTCCTTTCTGTCAGAAATATAAGCTTGTCTCTTCCGAAAGTTTCTATCAACATCTCGACAGCCTCATGACTTTTAAGCAATCTTCTCATGAGATTATCCATTTTCTCTCCACAAAGAAAGACTTGCTCTTCTCTCGCACCTTTCACAACCTCAGGACGTCCCAAACCACTTTCCACCCAATGAAGGTCTTTGAGAATTGTACTTCACTGTTGTAAAGTAGGAAACGCAGCAGTAATTACCCACAGCAAGCTCCCACAAACAGCACTGTGATAATAACCAGATAAAACAGAAACAAATCGCGTCAAACCGTAGATTAAAAAGAAAGCAAGTAATCTACTCCAACAAAGCAGCCAACCAGCAGTTAGGTGAACATTGGATTTACCATTAATAAAAACAAGAAATGCTGGAAATACTCAGCAGGTCTGGCAGCATCTGTGGAGAGAGAAGTAGAGTTAACGTTTCAGGTCAGTGACCCTTCGTCAGACCTTACAAATATTAGAAATGTAAATGATTTTAAGCACTAAAGCGAGGAGAGGGAGGCGGGGTGGGGCTGGCTGTGGGGCAAGATATAACAAAAGAGAAGGTGTTTCTCGGACAAGTTCAAGGCGAATAACTGATCATAAGGTCATGGAGCAAAGGTAAACCGATTGCTAATGGTGTGCTGAAAGACTAAGCATTAGTACAGAAAGGCTGTGAATTGACTGTGAAGCACAAATCACTCCAAACACCAACATTAAAAAAAAATATATAAAACAGAAACAGTGGGTAGGCACAGTAGAAACAAACTGAACACACTGAAACATCTAAAATAATATAACCAAATAATAAAAGAAAAAAGGAAAAAAAAATAACTAAACAGAAAAACCAGTTGGGGGGCGGGCGAGGCGTCATGCTCTGAAATTATTGAATTCAATGTTCAGTCCAGCAGGCTGTAGTGTGTCTACTCTATAAATGAGATGCAGTTCCTCGAGCTTGCGTTGATGTTCACCGGAACACTGCAGCAATCGCAGGACAGAGATGTGGGCATGAGAGCATGGCGGGGGTGGGGCTGGGGTGGGGTTCAATGGCCAGCAACTGGAAGCTCGGGGTCATGCTTACGGACTTAGTGGAGGTGTTCCACAAAGTGGTCACCCAATCTACGTTTGGTCTCCCTAATGTAGAGGAGACCACATTGTGAGCTGCGAATACAGTATACTAAGTTGAAAGAAATACAAGTAAATTGCTACTTCACCTGAAAGTTGGTTGGAATTATGGAATACAGATTATAGGAATGAGAGGGCAAGAGTTTGAACAGCAGATTAGCTGAGACTGCTTAGGATGAGCTGATGGTAGAAAATGTAGTGGATGGTGCGAATATATTCTCCCAACCTCTCTCAGGGTTAAATATGACATCGAGGTTGTGAACAGTCTGGTTCATCCTGAGGCAGTTGGCAGAAGAAGAATTAATTTTTTAAACAGCAGCAAAGTTGAGGCGCTGGGACGGTCAGCTCCAGTGCTAAACCCGGATCCCTTTGCTCGTCCTAGAGACATAGAATTATACAGCACAGAAACAGGCCCTTCGGCCCATCGTGTCGGTGCCGTCCATCGAGCACCTATCTTTTCTTATCCCATTCTCCAGCACTTGGCCCATAGCCTTGTTTGCTATGGCGTTCCAAATGCGAAACTAAATACTTCTTAAATGTTGTGAGGGTTCCTGCCTCTGCCATCCCTTCAGGTAGTGTGTTCAAGATTCCAACAACAATCTGGGTGAAAAAGAATTTCCTCAAATCCCCTCTAAACCTCCTGCCCCTTACCTTAAATCTATGCCCCTGGTTACTGCCTAACGGGGGGGGGGGGGGAGTTACTTCCCATCTACCCTATCTATGCCCCTCATAATGTTTTATACCTGGATAAGGCTCCCCCGTCAGCCTCCTCTGCATTAAGGAAAGCAACCCGAGCCTATCTAGTCTCGTTTCACAGCTGAAATGCTCCAGCCCAGACAACATACAGGTGAATCTCCTCTGCACCCTCTCCAATGCAATCAAATCCTTCCGACAGTGTGGTGACCAGAACTGTACACAGTACTCCAGCTGTCGCCTAACTAGCGTTTTGTACAGCTTCATCATAACCTCCCTGCTCTTATATTCTATGCCTTGGCTAATAAAGGCAAGTATCCCATCTGTCTTCTTAACCATCTTATCTACCTGTGCTGCTGCCTTCAGTGATTTATGGACAAGTATACCAAGGTCCCTCAGACTCAGACCCTCTTGTTAGTCCTCTCACAATGCATCACCTAACACTTCTCAGGATTAAATTCCATTTGTCACTACTCCGCCCATCTTACCAGCCCATCTATGTCGTCCTGTAATCTAAGGCTTTCCTCATCACTATTCACAACACCAACAGTTTTCGTGTCATCTGCGAACTTACTGATCATACATCCTATATTCACGTCTACATCATTAATGTACACCACAAACCGCAAGGGTCCCAGCACCGATCCCTGTGGGACACCACTGGTCACAAGATTCCAACCGCAAAAACAACCCTCGTCCATCACCCTCTACCTTCTGCCACTAAGCCAATTTTGGATCCAATTTTTCAAATTGCCTTAACCAATCTCCCACGTGGGACCTTATCAAAAGCCTTGCTGAAGTCCATGTAGACTACATCAACTGCTTTACCCTCATCCAGTCACCTCCTCGAAGAATTCAATCAGGTTTGTTAACTATGATATCCCCCTGACAAAAGCAGGCTGAGTATCCTTGATTAATTCCTGTCTGTCCAATTTGAGATTAATCCTGTCCCTCAGAATTATTTTCCGATTATTTCCCTACCACTGATGTTAGACTCTCTGGCCTGTAGTTACCTGGTTTATCCCTGCTGCCCTTCATGAGTAATGGTACCACTTTCGCTGTCCTCCTGTCCCCTAGCACCTCTCTTGTGGCCAGACAGAATTGGAATATTTGTGTCAGAGCCCCTGCTATCTCCTCCGATGTCTCACATAAAAGCCTGGGGTGCATCTCATCTGGGCCTGGGGATTTATCCACTTTTACCCCGCTAAAACAGCTAATACTTCGTCCCTTTAAATGCTAATTTGTTCCAGTATATCACACTCCGCCTCCCTGATCTGTACTCCCACATCATCCTTCTGTATAGTGAACACAGTTCAGTTCATACCTCAGCTACTTTCCTTGGCTCCAAACACAGATTGGACCCTAAACTTTCCCTGGTTATCCTCTTGCTTTAAATATATTTATAAAATGCCTTGGGATTTTCCTTTGTCTTCCTGCCAGTGTTTTTTCATGCCCCTCTTTGCTATCTTAATTACTTTTTTTTTAAGTACCCCCCTATAATTTCTTTTTTGTAATTCATTCATGGGATGTGGACGACGCTGGCCAAGCCAGCGTTTATTGCCCATCACTAATTGCCCTTGATGATCTGCCTTCTTGAACCTCTGCAGTCCATTTGGGGTAGGTATACCCACAGTGCTGTTAGGAAGGGAGCTCCAGGATTTTGACACAGCGACAGTGAAGGAACGGCGATATATATCAATATATATCAATATCATATATCAATGTGATGCTGGGGACTTCAGAAGGAGGCCGCGATGGATCATCAACTCGGCACTTCTGGCTGAAGATTGTTGCCAATGCTTCTGCCTTATCTTTCGCGCTGATGTGCTGGGCTCCCCCATTATTGAGGATGGGGATATTTGTGGAGCCACCTCCTCCAGTTAGTTGTTTAATTGTCCACCACCATTCACGGCAAATTCACGGATGTGACAGGACTTCAGAGCATCGATCTGATCCGTTGGTTATGGCATCGCTTAGCTCTATCTATCGCATGCTGCTTACGCAGTTTTCTATACTCCTCTAGGGCCTCCGCTGTTTTCAGCACTCTGCATCTGCCAAAAGCCTCTTTTATCTTCCTTATCCAATCCTCTATATCCCTTGACATCCAGGGTTCCCTGGACCTGTAGTTCATTTACGGGAACATGTTGGCCCTGAACTCTCACTATTTCTTTTTTGAATGAGTCCGACTGGTCTGATGTTTGCTTTCCTGCAAGTCGCTGCTCACAGTCCACATTGGCCACATCCTGTTTTATCAGATTGAAATCGGCCTTCCCCAAATTCAGTACCTTTATTTCCGGCCCTTCTTTGTCATTTTCCATAACTACCTTAAATCTTACAGATTTATGGTCACTATCCCCGAAATGCTCCCCCACTGACACTTCTACCACTTGTTGGGCTTGATATGGTTGTCGCTATTATCAGCATCATTAACAACTTACGGAAGATTTCAAACATCAGCAAGATTTTGCTTTTGTCGAATAAGTTTATTGCGTGCAGATGTGAGGTGCTGAGAATCGAAGCAATAGATGTAGAGGTGAGAATTATTTGTGTTGCTTCCCCTTTTGACTATCCGTGGGCACAGTGACAATGTTTCAGATCCATTTATATTTCGTTCTATGGAGATCCCCACTTGCCCTGACCTTTTCCTGCCAGTATATCGTCGGTTTTCCAGCTCTGTCACCTCCTACCCGCCTCTCCCAGCTCTTTAAGGTTGTTTGATCCTCAAGACACTTACCTTCCTATCCTCCAGCAGTCACATCTTGCTACTTGTCAGCTGGATCTTGGTCATGTAGCTCCTCAAATAGACTCTTTGCTCTGGTCCTTCAGTGGCCACCTCTTGCCCCATACACTCTGGACTTTAGGGCTGCATTCAGTTGTTGCATTTATTAATGAACTGAGTAACTGATGCAACCGGATATTTCACCGCTGTCTTGAACTGTTCTCTGAACTTGGACTGAGTCGCCACATAAATAAAGGTGTTTGTACAGCAACTTAAATTTCGCAGCATATATGCGACTTGTTCAAAGATATCATAAGCATTACCATCTAAATGGGGATCCAGGGCATCAAATAAATACAAAATATACAATAACCATAGAAGAATAAAGCTGCCAGAAATGGTTAAAAGTAAAATCATGGACTTCCTTCTGCTCTCCATCTCTGTATCACTGCGATTCTGTCCCTTGCTCTGACCCCTCAATGCCTTACGGACTCGGCTGGCCATTAAAATGTGTCTGACTGTCAGAGCGTTAAGGATGAGAATTAAAGCAAATGGGATCAATGGTGTTAATACCATTGAAAACCAAGTAAATGCCATCCACCTAGGGTCAGTAAAATAGCTATTCTTATTGGAACAGAACCAGGGTACATTGTTGATTATTCTTTTAGATTTAAATCTAAAGTACCAGGCGACATTTTTTGAACAGAGCACAGTGCAGGTTGTTGCAAGAACCACAGCTGCAGTTTTCTTTGTGCAATATTTCGTTTTCAGCTTCTGACAACAAATGGCAACAAATCTATCAAAGGAGAACACGACAGTGAGCCAGACAGAACAGTCAATTGCTGCACGGAGCAGGACATTGATAACAGTACACACGGGGGTCATGTCCAGGAAACACAGTGGGTAATAATAATAACGGAACCGCCTCAGTATGACATCAGTGATGATAACCATTAGATCACCCGTCGCCATGGCCACCAGGTAACGAGTGGTACAGGTGGAGAGGCCGCACTTTCCCCGGAACAGGATCAGGATCGCCATTAAGTTAACTGCAGCGAGAGAGGGAGAGAGAAGTGAACAGAACATGGAAATGACTGAACAAGCCGATGTTATCTATTCTTCCAATCCCAACACTGACCCCTGAGGAACTCCACTGGAAACCTTCCTCTAGTCCAGAAAAAATCTGTTCACCAATAAACTATATTTCCCATCATTCAACCAGCTGTATATCCGTTAAGATCGTGTACCTTTCATTGCATGAGATATAACTTGTTCTGTTGTGCAGTACTGCATCAAATGCCTAGTGTAAGTACATGTACAGCACATCAGCAGCATTACCCTCATCAACCCGCTCTTTTATGTCTTCAAACTAATCCAAAAAGTTACATAAACACGATTATCCTTTCAGAAATGCGCGCTGGATTGCCTTAATTAAATTGCCTTTTTTCCAAGCGGCGATTAATATGGTCCTGAATTATTGTTTCTCGATATTTCCATACCACTGAAGGTAAACTGACAGACCTGCAGTTGCTGTAATTATCTTTACACCCTCTTTTGCAATTCTCCAGTCCTTTGGCTTCACCCTGCATCTATGGAAGTCTTGGAAATTATGGGCAACGTCTTTTCGATTTCCACTTTCACTTCCCTCAATGTCCTTGGACGCATGTTATCTCATCTTGATGCCTCATCAACTTGGAACATTCGAACATCGAAACAGGAGCAGGCAATTCAGCCGGGCGAGACTCCTTCATATTTAATTTGATCATGGCTGATTATCGACCCAAGCGCTACTTTAGCGGAGGCAGTGGCGTAGTGGTATTGTCACTAAACCAATAAACCCAGAGTACTGCTTTGGGGACGTGGGTTCATATCCCACCATTGCTGAAAGTGGAATTTGAGTTCAAATAATAAATCTGGAATTCAAATTTTAAAAAAAAAATGCTAGTCTAATGATGGCCATGAAACCATTGTCGATTGTTGTTAAAACCCATCTGGTTCGCTAATGTCCATTCGGGAAGGAAATCTACTGCCCTGACCTGGTCTGGCCTATATGTAACTCCAGATCCACAGTAATCTGAAATAAAAACAAGAAATGCTGGAATCACTCATCGGAATGAAGGGTCACTGACCCGAAACGTTAACTCTGCTTCTCTTTCCACAGATGCTGCCAGACCTGCTGAGTGGTTCCAGCATTTCTTGTTTTTATTACAGATTTCCAGCATCCGCAGTATGTTGCTTTTATTTATGCACAGTAATTTGGTTGACTCTGACAAGCCCTCTGAAATGGCCTAGCAAGCCACTTAGTTAGTGCAGTTAGGGATGGGCAACAAATGCTGGCCTGGCCAGTGACGTCCTCATCCGATGAATGAATAAAAAAAAACTTTCCGGCGCTATCCCCATGTTGACGTCATTAGCATCTGAAAATCTATTGATTTCTGTCTTGAACATGAATAATGATTACGCTTCCACAGTCCTCTGAGTAGGAATTTCAAAGATAAACCACCACCTGAGTGAAGAAAGTACTTCACATCTCTGTCTTAAATGACCTGCCACATGTTCTGGAGCTATGTCACATGGTTATAGACCGAGGATGTTCAAGATATAATCCCTGGGCCTGAATCCGGTCCGCCGATGGTTTCCTTTCGCCCTGTGGCTCAGCTCTGATTGACAACTCCCATGTACATCAGACGGAGAGCGTAAACGGGACCTGTTTCTGGCGGGCTGGGTTACCCCCGTTTGCCATTTGTCACTCCCCGTTGCTGACTGCGATTGCCCAGGCAGCGTTAGCGCTGATTGGTGGAATGCGGAGACGGGACCCTGGAATCGGCTGCCCCTGCTGCTTTCGAGCTATTCAGTAAATGTCTTGTATCGTGAGCAGGTGAACGCCTCAACTCTCCCCAACGTAAATAATGCAGGCATGGTAGGTATCCAGTTGTGGGAATGGCTGCTGCAGGAAAAACTGAGTGGGAGACTGGAAGACTGAGTGAGGGACACTGAGCAGAGAGTAGGGAACATGGAGCAAGCAAGACGGAAGACAAGGTGGAGTGGAGATGGACAGAGGAAAGAAAGAGATGGGGAGGGGAGAGAGGGAAAGACATATAGAAAAAGGGAGGAGAGAGACGGGGCGCGGGGGGAGAGTGGGACTGGGAGAGGGACAGAGGTCGGTGCAGACAGAGAGAAACAGAGGGGAGAAGAGAGGGTCAGAGAGAGTGGAGAAAGAGGTACTAAGAGAGGGCGAGAGAGGGCCAGAGGGAGGAAAGAGGGAGTGAGAGACAGAGAGACTGAGAGAGGGATAGCGAGTGTGAGAGAGGAGGAGAGAGAAGACATAGAGTCATTTACTTACAGCACAGAAGGAGGCTCTTCGGCCCATCGAGTCCATGCTGGCTCTCCACGGAGCTATGCAGTCTGTCCCACATTCCCCTCCTGATCCCTGTAGCCATACAATTCTATTTCTCTCAGGTGGCCATCCAACTTCCTCTTGAAATAATTGCTTCTCTCCACTTCCACCTCCCTTCTGGGCAGCGAGTTCCAGGTCATTACCACCCGCTGTGTAAGAAAGTGCTTCCTCAGATTCCTCCTTCATCTTTTGCGCAAAGATTTTCTTCTGTGCCCCTTAGTCAGAGAGATGAGTGGTGGGGGGTAAGTGGGAGAGAGAGAAAGAGAGAAGGAGACACACACACAGAGCACGGGGAGTGGGGCAAGAGGGATCATGGTCTCTCCTGAGAGATAGACATCTATCCAGAATACTCTGCATCGCTACATTGAGTGTGTGGGCATAGATAGACTGTGCATGCAAGCACAAATAATGCAGGGTATGTCACTAAATCAGTTTGCAATATAATGACCAGAAAGTAATTCAATAAATTAGTATTCTCATTTCAAAGTTTCTTCACAAAATGCCCTTTTTTTTTGTTTTTTATTGGTAAGATACGTTTTTAGTGCCTTTAACTTCCGTAATGTTCTCATCAGACCCCGAGGCCAAGCAAAAATCGCAAAGCTACCCTCCACCCTAAAAGATGTGACAACCATGCTTTCGAAAATATACACCCAGTTTTCTCAATATCTAGACATTATAAAATCCTGCCTCTTCCTATATTCCCTTGCACGTGGTACAGGGTGTAATCTAGAGATTGCTTCATTTGAAGTCCTCCTTTCAAATTCTCTACCTAACTACCAAATTCTGACGGCATGGCTGATTCACTCTTTCCACCTATACCTTCACACCAATGTGGACTGCATCTGCTGCCTGTTCAGCCCCTCCCTCCTGCTGAGCGAGTTATGCAGCTGTCAGTGGCATTCTTGAACTTGCCATCAGGGTGGAAGATGCTGAAACTTACTGCTCAAATATTTATGCAGAATTCAAGAAGCGTCTTGAAGTTCCCCCATAGCGCAGGATGTGCCCACTAGTGGTCGGTGTAGCTCTACCATCCATCTGTTTCTAGTTAATACTTCTTGCGAATAAGCTTTAACTTTCTCAGAAACCTTACTACTGTTAATAGTAAAGCTCAATACTATGAATAAAATTTACTTTTACGAATAAAAATTACCGCTGTTAATAAACCATCCCAGAAATAATAAACCTTACTACTATTTATATACTTTGCTGTACCAATAACTCTTACTGATGGTAATATGCCTTACCAACAGTAATAATACTTAACGAAGGTAATATCAATTAAGAATATCATTAATCACTTTTCCAATCATAGTGAAACTTACTAATAGTTAAACATTTTACTTAAAATAAAATAGAAGACTTACCCGCTACTATGCTTTACTTGTTTATAATATGAAATCTTTTTTAAAATTTTATTCTCCCAGTTGTTTAGATTCAGCCCCGAGCAGCAATACACACTAGCCAATCAACTCACGACTCTCTGATGATATTACGGTTTGACTTTATCCCAAACGCTACAGCCACTGCTGTTTCCACCGCTCCCAATACCCTGCAAATCTGTCAAAGTCCCCAAGCTTAGGTCTCACTTTGCCTTCTCCCCATCAGTGTCCTCACAGGTGCAATCTGCAAATTTGCTCGAAGCAAGCTTCCACAAACCACAATGTGATATTGACAAAAACATTTGCTCCATTTGTGGTTATAATTGAGATTTAACTCTTGCCAAACCAACTGGGGATAATTCTTCGACTCTTCTTCAAAAGAGTGTCATGGAATTTTGTTCTGCATCCAGCCAACCATGGTCTTATTGAATGGTGCAGCAGGCTCGAAGGGTCGAATGGCCTTCTCCTATTCCTAGGTCCTTTATTATTAAATGGTTCGTCAAACCTTAATCATATACAGAAGTGAGATGGTTTATAATGACAGCCACATATCCATCCAGGTAACAACAAGGTAATAAAATTCAGACCCAGGATTCCCAGATTCTCAGGGCCATACTGAGGTATAGGAAATCCTCAGCACCATAAAGTGTTTTCAGTAATTAAACTTAGAGTAACTATAAGTAAATTTGCAGAGGATTTGAAAGAACTAACGGTGTTCACTGGCTATTTACCTCAGTGAATTGATTTAGTCGGGGATGTGCAATTGATCACAGAACAACACGTACTATGAAGCATATTCAACGTACAGAGATAGCATGCCCCTTGTCAACGATTACATCCATAAAACACACCAACAGTACCATGGGTTGCAGAGATCAATTTCGTGACACAATGATTACAAAGGAAAACCGGATTGTTCCATTTCAGTTAGAGATCCATGGTATCATTCACAGTAGCAGATACTCCAAGTAAGACTATGTCACTGTGAGTAGGAGTTCTGATCCGGTTAGTGACATGCACCCAGTAAAATTCTGTAATTACAGTTCCTCGTACTGCTACCTTCCCTCAGTTAGGTACCTACACTAATATCTGACTCAACATTACACCATATTAAACTAAACGCAATTACTAGAGAATGAATGAAAGTGTACATCCGAACATACCAACATACAAAGTAGGAGCATGAGGAGAATATTTGTCCCCTCTAGCCTGCTTTGGCATTCAGCAAGCTCGTGGCTGATCTGATTGTGGCCTACACCCCACATTCCCACCTACCCCCAAGAATAATTGACTCTGTTGTTAGTCACAAATCTATCTACCTCTGCCTTAGTGTATGCCGCAGACAGATTTGTTGTCATTGTAGCTAATGGAATAAAACGCAGAGGCAATTCAATCTGTTTGGCTAATTACATAACAGCACAGATCATTAAAACGGCGAGGTCGAGTTCAGCACTTCACTTTATAAATCACACATTAAAACCAGAGGCATTTCAAACAAATTCCACTTCAATATTGTGTGACTTACTAGGAACAGCAACAATGGCAAGAACCATATAGAATATTTTGTCAACCATTTGTCTTGGAAGATGCATTTCTTTACGTGAAGTGATCTATCCCTTGGTGCTTCAGAAATCTGTATGAATGAAACGTTGAGACGATGCATTCCCAAAGCCTTTAATTAATATCTTGTGGAATATCCAAGGAGTATGCAAATTTAAACCTGTTTAATTTGTCTTTTTTTTTGTATTTTGAACAAACAGATTATGACAGCTGAGTTAAGTCCCTGTTGTGCTGGACTATATTTAGCTCTTATTTTGAATTGGAATAAGTTCACGTCACATTGCATGAATTAACACAAGATAATTTAATGTCGTATGCACTCAACAACTGATATATTCCTTCAAATATCACCGGTCCCATCTCTAGATCTCATATTGTGTCAGTGTTCGCTTTCATATTGGTGTGGCCATTCTGAAATTGAAATCCTGATGTAAGTTTTCACTCTCCGGCTTGCTCCACAGCTCTCTGATTTTTTTGACTTTTATTGTGTTAATTCAGTAAAACAATTCAAGATATAAATTGTCTCGTGATCGTCAAACTATACAATCCATCAAACTAATGCAGCACCAAAAATTTAATATAAAATAAATTCAAGAAATACTGGAAATGCTCAGCAGGTCTGGCAGCATCTGTGGAGAGAGAAACAGAGTTAACTCTTCAGGTCAGTGACCCTTCATCAGAAATGGCAAGTGTTAGAAACGTAACAGGTTTTAAGCAACTAAAGCGGGGGTCTGGCAAGAGATAACAAAATGAAAGACGTTGATAGGACAGAGGCGTACATAGAATAACTGACCAGAAGGTCATGGAGCAAAGGCAAACGGTATGTCAGTGGTGTGTTGAAAGACAAAGCGTTTGTGCAGAGAGTGTGTTCGGTGACAGATAAATGAACATCCCTGGCCCAAAGCACAAAGATGACATAAAAACAGAGGGCAGGCACGTAGTAAAAAAAAGAATGATAAAGCAAACTAAAATAAAATAAACACATTTAAAAAAGCAAAAATAGCTAAAAATAAAAAGGGGGTTTGTCATGCTCTGAAATGATTGAACTCAATGTTCAGTCCGGATGGCTGTAGCGTGCCTAATAGGTAAATGAGATGCTGTTCCTCGAGCTTGCATTGATGTTTACTGGAACACTGCGGCAAGCCATGGAGACATATGTGTGCATGAGAGCGAGGTGATGTTGAAATAGCATGCAACCGGAAATTCAGAGTCATGTCTTTGGACTGAGTGGAGGTGTTCCGTAAAGCGGTCACCCAATCAGCGTTTCGTCTCCCCAAAGTTGAGGAGACCACATTGTGAGCAGCAAATACTGTATACTAAATTGAAAGAATACAGGTAAATCTCTGCTTCAACTGAAAGAGGTTTTTTGGGGGCCTTGAGTAATGAGGAGAGCAGAGGTAATAGGGCAGGTGTTACACCTCATGCGATTGCATGAGTAGGTGCCGTGGGAAGGGGGCGAGGTGGTCTGTGTAATGGTGGAGTGGACCAGGGTGTTGCGGAGGGAACAGTCCTTTCGGAATGTTGACAGGGGAGGGGAAGATGCGTTTGGTAGTGCCATCATGCTGGATGTGGCGGAAATGGCGGAGGATGATAGAAACATAGAAAAATTTGAGCAGTCGTAGGCCATTCGGCCCTTTGGACCTGAACCGCCATTCAAAAAAGATCATGGCTTATCGTTTAATTCAGTGCCATATTACCACTTTCTCCCCATATCCGTTGATCCCTTTGGCATTAAGAAATGTATCTATCTCCTCGTTGAATATTTTTAATGGCTTGGTCTCCACTGCCTTCTGCGGTAGAGAATTCAACAGGTTCACCACTCTCTCAGTGAATAAATGTATCCTCATCTCGGTTGTAAATGGTATAGCCCGTAGCCTGAGACTGTGACCCCTCGTTCTGGACTCCCCAGCCAACGGGAACATTCTCTCTGCATCTTGCCTGTCTAGTCCTGTTAGAATTTTATAGGTTTCTATGAGAGCTCCTCTCATTCTTCGAAACTCCAGTGATTATAGGCCTAGTCGACTCAATCTCTGCTCATACATCAATCCTGCCATCACAGGAATCAGCCGAGTAAATCTTCTCTGCGTTCCCTCCATGGAAAGAATATTCTTCCTCAGATAAGGAGACCAAAACTGCACACAATACTCCAGATGTGGAGATGATCCTTTGGATGTGGAGGCTGGTTGGATGGAAAATGAGGGCAAGGGAAACCCTGTCGTGGTCTGGGAGGAAGGGGAATGGTTGAGGGTAGAGTTGTGGGAAATGGGCCGGACACGGTTGAGGGCCCTCTCAACCACAGTGGGGGGAATACCTCAGTTGAGGAAAAAGGACGACATATCAGAAGTGCTGTTATTTTAGGTTGCATCATCAGAGCAGATGCGTGGGAGACAGAGAAACCGGGAGAATGGAACAGAGAATTTAAAGGAGGCAGGGTGTGAAGATGTGTAGTTGAGGTGGGAATATAATGAATTTTAGAGGACAGCCCATCCCCAGAGATGGTGGGAGAGAAGTCGAGGTCGGGAAGGGAAGTGCGAGAGATGGACCATGTAAAGGTGAGAGAAGCATGCAAAGTTGATAAAGCTTTTCAGTTCGGGAAGGAGCAGGAAACAGCACCGATACATTCATCAATGTAATGGAAAAAGTGTTGGGGGAGGGGGCCTGATTCGGACTGAAACCAGCAACAAAAAGACAGGCATCACTGGGACCCATGCAGGAACCCATAGCAGAACATTTTGGAACCTGAGGATAGGCTGTCCACTAATATTCATCATACGCCCATCGATTCCCACAGCTACCTCGACTACACTTCTTCACACCTTGCCTCCTGTAAGGACTCCAATCCATTCCCCCAGTTTCTCCATCTCCGATACTTCTGCTCTGATGGTGCAACCTTCATGACAGCACTTCTGATATGTCTTCCTATTTCCTCAACCGAGGATTCCCCTCCAGTCCTTTACCGTCTATGGTCCATTTCCCACATCTTCACCCTCACCCCTTCCCCTCCCTCTCAGGACCGCGACAGGGTTCCCCTTGTCCTTACTTTCCACCCCATCAGACTCCACATCCAAAGGATCATCCTCTGCCATATCCGCCACATCCACCCATGATGCCAGTACCAAACGTAACATTCCCTCCACTCTCCTGTCAGCATTCCGAAGGGATCGTTCCCTTCATGGCACCCTGATGCACCCATCCCTTACGCCCAACACCTCGAGCCCTTCCCAAGGCACAGTCCCATTCAATCGCAGGATGTGTAACGCCTGCCCTTTTACCTCCTCTCTCCTCACTATCCAAGGCCCAAACACTCCGTTCAAGTGAAGCAGGGATTTACTTGCACTTCTTTCAACTTAGTACACTGTATTCGCTGCACACAATGTAGTGTCCTCTGCATTGGGGAGACAAAACGCAGATTGGATGACCACTTTGCAGAACACCTCCACTCAGTCTGAAAGCATGACTCTGCTCTACCGGTTGCTAGCCATTTCAACACATACACCTTCTCTCATGCCCACAAATCTATCCTGGAATTGCTGCAGTGTTCCAGTGAACATGAACGTAAACCAGAGGAACAGCATCTCATTTACCGATTAGGCATGCTGCAGCCTGGTGAAATGAACATTCAGTTCAATAATTTCAGAGCATGATGGACCCGCTTTTCATTTGTAGTATTTTTTGTAAAAAAATTGATCATTTTAATTGAGTTTGTTTCATCATTCCTATTTTTAACCTAGTGACTACGCATTTTTAATTGTATCTGTGCTTGGATCCAAGGCTGATCATTTTTGTGCCAATTAACATCCTCTCTGCACAAACGCATTGACTTTCAGCACACCATTCTCATACCGTTTGCTTTTGCTCTTTGATTCTGGTTAGTTCTTCTCTGTGACCCTCTGTCCTATCAACACCTTGCATTTTGTTATGACTTCCGCCACCCCCACTTTATTTGATTCAAACTTATTACATTTCTAACACTTTTCAGTTCTTTTTTATTTTTATTCGTTCATGGGATGATGGCGTCGCTGGTTTGGCCAGAATTTATTGCCCATCCCTAATTACCCTTGAGAAGGTGGTGGGGATCTGCTTCTTGAACCGCTGCAGTCCATGTGAAGTAGTTACACCCACAGTGCTGCTAGGAAGGGAGTTCCAGGAATTTGACCTAGTGACAGTGAAGGAACGGCAATGTAGTTCCAAGTCAGAATGGTGTGTGACTTGGAGGGGTACTTGCAGGTGGTGGTGTTCCCATGCATTTGCTGCCCTAGTTCCTTTAGTTGATCGAGGTCGAAGGTTTGGAAAGTGCTGCCTAATGAGCCGTGGTGCGTTGCTGCAGTGCATCTTGTAGATAGTACACACTGCAGCCACTGTGTGCCGGTGGTGTACGGAGTGATTGTTCGTGGATAGGGTTCCAATGCAGCGGGCTGCATTATCCTGGATGGTATCAAGCGTCTTGTGTGTTGTTGGAGCTGCACCCATCCAGGCAACTGGAGAGTATTCCATCATTTTCCTGACTTGTGCCTTGTAGATGGTGGACAGACTTTGGGGAGTCAGGAGGTGAGTTACTCGCCGCAGGATCCCTGTCCTCTGATCTGCTCGGTATTTATATGGCTACTGCGGTTCAGTTTCTGGTCCATGGCACCCCTTAAGATGTTATGGGGATTCAGCGATTGTAAGGTTATCAAATGTCAAGCTGAGATGGTTGGATTCTCTCTTGTGGGATATGGCCATTGCCTGGCACTTGTGTGGCATAAAAGTTATTTACTAATTATCAGCCCAAACCTGGCTATTGTCCAGGTTTTGCAGCATTTCTACACGGACAGCTTCAGTATCTGAGGAGTCGCAAATGGTGCAGAACTCTGTGCAATCGTCAGCAACATCCCCACTTCTGACCTTATGATTGAAGGAAGGTCAATGATGAAGCAGCTGAAGATGCTTGGGCCAAGGACTTTACCCTGAGGACCTGCTGCAGTGATATCCTGAAGCTGAGAGGATTGACCTCCAACATCCACAACCATCTTCCATTGCGTTAGATATGACTCCAATCAGCAGAGCGTTCCCCGCCACCCCACCACCACCACCCCCCCCCCCCCCGATTCCCATTGACTTCAGTTTTGCTAGGGCACCTTGATGCCATACTCAGTCGAATGCTGCCTTGATGTCAAGCGAAGTTACTTTCACTTCACCTCTTGTGTCCAGCGCTTTTGTCCATGTTTGAACCAAGACTGTAATGAGATCAGGAGCTGAGTGGCCCTGACAAAACCCAAACTGGGAATCACTGAGCAGGTTATTGCTAAGCAAGTGCCTCTTGATGGCACTGTTGATGGCATATTACATGACTTTATTGATGATTGAAAGTAGACTAATGGAGTGGTAATTGGCTGGATGGGACATGTGCTATTTTTTTGTGGGCTGTGCATACCTGGGCAGTTTTCCACATTGCCCGGTAGATGCCAGTGTTGTAGTTATACTTGAACAGCTTGGCTAGGGGTGCGGCCAGTTCTGGAGCACAGGTCTTCAGTACTATTGCCGGAATATTGTCATGGGCCATGGTCATTGCAGTATCCAATGCCTTCATCCCTGTCTTGATATCACGTGGAGTGAATCGAATTGGCTGAAGTCTGGTATCTGTAATGCAGGGGACTTCAGGAGGAGGCCGAGATGGATCATCAACTCGTCACTTCTGGCTGAAGATTGTTGCAAATGCTTCAGCCGTTTCTTTTGCACTGATGTGCTGGGCTGCCCCATCATTGAGGATGGGGATATTTGTGGAGCCACCTCCTCCAGTTAGTTGTAGAGCTTTGATCTGATCCGTTGGTTATGGGACCGCTTCGCTCTGTCTATCGCATGCTGTTTATGCAGTTTTACACGCAAGTAGTCCTGTGCTTTAGCTTCACCAGGTTGGCACCTTATTTTGAGGTATGCCTGGTGCTGCTCCTGGCATGCCCTCCTGCACTCTTCATTGAACATTTGTCCCCTGGTTTGGTGGTGTTGGTAGTGTGGGGAATATGCCGGGCCATGAGGTTACAGATTGTGGTTGTGTACAATTCTGCTGCTGCTGATGGCCCACAGCGCCTCATGGATGCACAAGTTTGCATTGTTAGATCTATTCGAAATCTATCCCATTTAGCACAGTGATAGTGCCACACAACACGATGGAGGGTATCCTCAATGTAAAGGTGGGACCGCGTCTCCACAAACACTGAGCGGAGGTCAATCCTACCAATGCTGTCATGGACAGATTAATTTGCGGCAGGAAGATTGGTGAGGACAAGGTCAAGAAAGCTTTTCCTTCTTAGTGCTTCCCTCACCACCTTCCGCAGTACCAGTCTGGCAGCTATGTCCTTTATGACTCGGCCAGCTCGGTCAGTAGTGGTGCTACCGAGCCACTCCTGGTGGTGGGCATTTAATTTCCTTTCCCAGAGTACATTCTGCGCTCTTGCCGCCCTCAGTATTTCCTCCAAATGGTGTTCAACTTGGAGGAGTACTGATTCATCAGCTGAAGGAGGGCGGTGGATGGTAATCGGCAGGAGGTTTCCTTTCCCATGTTTGATCAGATGCCATGAGACTTCATGGGGCCCGGAGGCGATTTTCAGGACTACCAGTGCAGCTCCCTCCCGATTGTGTACCACTGTGCTGCCATCACTGGCGGACCTGTCTTTGCGGTGGGAAAGGACATACCTGGGAATGGTGATGCCAATGTCTGGGACATTGTTCTGATGAAGGTTCACTGACCTGAAAGTGTAACTCTGCTTCTCTCTCCACAGATGCTGCCAGACCCGTTGAGTACTTCCAGAATTTCTTGCTTGTATTTCAGATTTACAGCATCTGAAATATTCTGCTTCTGTTTAATTATCGAAATCTAATATATTGGCTCAAACTAATGCAGCCCATCAAACTAAAGCAGTCTCACAGAGGACACAGTTCATCATGATAATATAGAACCTAAACTAAAACAGCGTTTTAAACTAAAACTGTCCCTCAAAAAATATTATCTCTCAAATTAATAGCGACAATAGTGGAATGTAAAAGCTCAGACTTATACAATATCCAGACCTTCCAATCCCCCTAACAACTAAATGAGACATTCGCTGGCATTAACTGCTCGGATTCTCTCGGAAGTCATGATGTGTGCAAATACAACGTCCACGACTTAGCGGTGAGATTCGTAACTCTGAATGCACCGTGGATATTTCTGCCGTTTAGGACGAAAGGAACCTCATCATTGACTTGGGCTGCATTTACCCCAATGCAATTAGACCTCCCCATTAGCGACGCCATACCTGAGTGGGAAGAGATTACATTGTAAGCTGAATTGGGTTGGCTGCTTTACAATAACACTTCTCTCATAAAATCAAATAACATTGGAATGTTTCTGGCACATGAGGTCATTCAATCAATCATGTCGACCAGAGAAATTTAGTCACTGCTTTCCCGTGTTTTTTTTTAACTCGTGGCTCTGCATTCTTTTTTGCATTTTGACAATGATCCAATCCAGCTTTGAAAGCCACTGTTTAATCTGCATACATCAGATTCTAATAGATGCGAGTGGGATCCTCTTAGCTCGCCAGTCTTGTATCCATGTTAATATCTTACCCCTTACACCATTATTATTAGCATTTATCTTGGATGTGGCACCTTGGCAAATGCCTTCTGGAAATTTAAGTATAATACATCCACAGTTTCCCTTTTATCCACAGCACAGTTTACTTCCTCAAAGAACACTAGTAAATTGGTTGAGCATGTTTTCTCTTTCACAAAATCTTGTTGACTTTGCCTGATTACCTTGAACTTTTCTAAGTACCCTGCTATAACGACTTTAAAAATAGCTTCTAACATCTTCTCTATGACAGATGTTAATCTAACTGGCCTGTAGTTTCCTGCATTCTGTCTCCCTCCTTTTTTTTGAATAAAGGAGTTACATTCGCTATTTTCCAATCTAATGGAATCTTCCTCGAATCTAGGAATTTTGGAAAATTGACCCCATCTTTATCGCCGTACATTTCTGACAAACATCCGTTATTTCTTCCTTTATACTTCATCCTACCTTGTGATTGTTGTTGGGGACCTGTGCACCGTTCCCACAAGTGGCTGCATTGTTTCTTTTGCCGATTACCTGAAATTGGTGTCTTCTGGTTTTTGATTCTTCCAGCAATGTTTCTCTGTATTTTCAAATCTATTTGGCTAGGACATAAAAATGGGTGGGAATGTGAGTTGTGAGGAAGATGCAATGTGTTTTCGAGGGGATTTGTATTGATTGATATTGCAAACTCCTCGAAATGAAATCTAGTTTTAAATGTGTGCAAAGGAAACCCGAGCCCAGTTTGAATGCCGGAGCTGGAAGCCCGATATGTTCCCGGCCCGAGTACGGCACGTGTCGTTGGAGCCAGTCAGTGTCGTGTCGGGTCGGGTCGGGTAGCATGCCTTTACATCCGAACATGGCTAATGGCCCACTATCCGACGACACGTATTGTGTTCAGGCCGGGTCATGTCGAACTTCTGGTTCCCGTATTCGGGCTCGCAAGGGTTTCCTTTGCACACCTTTATCTTGCTTTCCATTGGCAGATTTTTTTTAATTGACGCTGCACTGTGAGCATCCTAGTTATTCGAAAGTACCATTCATTCAATATTGCTCCCCAGCCATTTACGTGCCAACCTTAAGGCAAAAATCGCTCTCTTCACACAGTGGCGCAGTGGTTAGCACCGCAGCCTCACAGCTCCAGGGACCCGGGTTCGATTCCGGATACTGCCTGTGTGGAGTTTGCAAGTTCTCCCTGTGTCTGCGTGGGTTTTCTCCGGGTGCTCCGGTTTCCTCCCACAAGCCAAAAGACTTGCAGGTTGATAGGTAAATTGGCCATTATAAATTGTCACTAGTATCGGTAGGTGGTAGGGAAATATAGGGACAGGTGGGGATGTTTGGTAGGAATATGGGATAAGTGTAGGATTAGTATAAATGGGTGGTTGATGTTCGGCACAGACTCGGTGGGCCGAAGGGCCTGTTTCAGTGCTGTATCTCTAATCTAATCTAATCTAATCTAATCTCCCGCTTTCCCTCTTGTCTAATGTCTCCTTCAACTCCAGCTCCTTTTGGTCTCTAACTAACTTTCATCGATCTAGTTCCATTCCACTTGTATACTCTCACGTTCCAGTCCACCTCTCGCCCACTGGTGCTTTTCTCGTTCACCTTTCTCTTGTTCCCTTTTACCTCTCCTCTTCCATTTATTTCTACCCCTCCTTCTCCCAGTTTCCATTCTCCCTCCCCTTTCAAACTCCCTTTCTATCTTTCTTTCTCACGCCCCATTCCTCATGTTTTCTCACACTTCTCATTCTCCCAGTCATCACGCATATCGTTCTACCTAAAATCCCACATACTCCACTACCTCTCCTCTCCTGGTTCTGTTCACGCTCTACTCAGTCATCACCCAGCTACCGATCGCCATATCCATTCTGTTCCACTTCTCATCACACATCAAATATGTCGACTGTTATCTGCAGTTCCAAAATACAAGAGTTCGTACATTCAGGAGAATCAATAAAATATAAAAGCAACGGGGAGGATGCACGAACAGTGCCAGTCTGGTCGGATATCTTAAGGAACCTGAGCAAGAGACACTATTTTCCCCAAACAATGAAACAAAACTAGCAATATCATTTCTCATCATTTACCCATTTCAGCTTGACAGTATCAATTAACCTGCTGACAATATTTGGCTCTGAAACTTCATTGCATTACGGAGGGTGTGCTGCACTTTTGGCGATCCTTTACCATAGATATTCATGCAGTCGACCACTTTGGCACAGGGCAGGAATCCAAACAAGTGTTGGTCCTTCAGTCCTCTCTGTCAGTGAAGAATAACGCATAGCATTCTTTGAAGAAGAGCAGAAAGCACCATCCTTGAAGACAGCCAACTTAATCCCGGAAATAAGATCACGAAAATCCATTCGCTTTTCAGTTCCTAGCAATTTTTCCCCGAATAGCTTTTCACACATTTACAGCCAGAAAATGAAGAACAAACAAAAATATGTTTTATCTTTTAGTTCAGCAGAATTGATTCTTGAAAGTAGAAACAGAACAGCTATAACCTCGGTGTTAAACATTTCCCCATGCAGCGAGAATCTATCTTCCTTAGGAATTATTATTATGGTTGTTACTTTAAATTCTGTTATATGCAACGACATCACAAAAGTACTTTCACTTAAATTTTAGTAACAAACTTTTCCCACCACCCCCTGAAATCTAGGTCTCTGTTTTAACCTTGTGGACAGATCACCTGAGTAGGGGGTCTAGGACCATGAGACACTGCCTCGGAATACGAGGTAGGCCATTGAGGAACGAAATGAAGGGGAATGTATTAACTCAGGGAGTGGTGAATCTTTGGAATTCTCAACCAAAGTGGCGTGCAGAGGGTCAGTTATTGAACATGTTCAGAAGAGAGATCAATAGATTTCTAGATATTAAAGACCGAAGGTGATATAGGGATAGTGCGAGAAAGCAGTTGAGGCCAAATCATTAAATATATTCAAGAAAGAGCTCGATATACTTCTTCAGGCTAAAGGGATCAAGGGATATGGGGAGAAAGCGGGAACAGGGTATTGAGTTTGGATGATCAGCCATCATCCTGTTGAATGGCGGTGCAGGCTCGAGGGGCAGAATGGCCTATTCCTCCTGCTGTTTCCGATATTTCTGTCACACTCCCCAGCTTTCCTCGTGCCTTGAGCTGAATATAGAAAGAATGCTCTCTGCTGGACAGAACATGTAAAATAAGAGGGGGGGGGGATGTGCTATGGTGGCAAAACGTAAGGAAGCTATCATAACGCCTTCAAACAGGGACAGGTTGCCAACAAGCCGATCCACCATCGTCCAAGAACATGATTGGTGACGAAATTGAGGGGTACAAAATTATGAGGGACCCAGATAGAGTAGACAGGAAGGACCTGATTCCTCTAGCACAGACATCAATTACCAGCGGGCACAGAGTGAAGGTGATCGGTAGATGGATTAGAGGGGACATGAGAAACATAGAAAAATAGGAGCAGGTGTACCGCACTCGGCCCTTTGAGCCTGCACTGTCATTCATTACGGTCATGGCTGATCATTGAAACCAATACCCTGTTCCCGCTTTCTCACAGAATCACAGAATAATACAGTGCAGAAGAGGCCCTTCAGCCCATCGAGTCTGCAACGATGCATTAAAGACACCTGACGAGCCTACTTAATCCCATTTACCAGCACTTGGCCCATAGTCTTGAATGTTATGACGTGGCAAGTGCTCATCCAGGTACGTTTTAAAGGATGTGAGGCAACCCGCCTCTAGCACCCTCCCAGACAAGGCATTCCAGACCGTCACCACCCTCTGGGTAAAAGAGTTCTTCCTCAAATCCCCCTTAAACCTCCCGCCCCTCACCTTAAACTTGTGACGTCTCGTAACTGACCCTTCAACTAAGGGGAACAGCTTCTCCCTATCCACCCTGTCCATGCCCATCATAATCTTCTACACCTCGATCAGGTCACCCCTCAGTCTTCTCTGCTCCAGCGAAAACAACCCAAGCCTACCCAACCTCTCTTCATAGCTTAAATGTTCCATCCCAGGTAACATCTTTGTGAATCGCCTCTGCACCCCCTCCAATGCAATCACATCCTTCCTATCATGTGGCTACCAAAACTGCATACAGTACTCTAGCTGTGGCCTTGCCAAAGTTCTGTACAACTCCAACATGACCTCCCTGCTTTTGTAATCTATGCCTCGATTGATAAAGGCAAGTATCCCATATGCCCTTTTCACCACCCTGTTAATCTGCCCTTCTGCCTTCACAGATCCATGGACAAACACGCCAAGGTCCCTTTGTTCCTCGGAACTTCCCAGTGTCAGGCCATTCATTGAATACTTCCGTGTCACATTACTCCTTCCAAAGTTTATCACCTCACACTTTTCAGCGTTAAATTCCATCTGCCACTTTTCTGCCCATTTGACCATCCCATCTATATCTTCCTGTAACCTAAGACACTCCAACTCAATGTTAACCACTCGGCCAATCTTTGTGACATCCGCGAACCTACTGTTCCTGCCCCCGACATAGTCATCTATGTTGTTTATATAAATGACAAACAATAGGGGACCCAGCACAGATCCCTGTGGTACACCACTGGACACTGGCTTCCAGTCAATAAAACAGCCGTCTGTCATCACCCTCTGTCGCCTACAGCTAAGCCAATTTTGAATCCACCTTATCACATTACCTTGTATCCCATGTGCATTTGCTTTCTGGATAAGTCTCCCATGTGGGACCTTGTCAAAGGCTTTGCTGAAATCCATGTAAACTACATCAACTGCACTACCCTCATCTGGACACCTGGTCACATGCTCCAAAAAATTCAATCAAATTTGTTAGGCATGACCTCCCTCTGACAAAGTCATGCTGACTATTCCTCATCAAATTTTGCCTCTCCAAGTGGAGATAGATTCTCTCCTTCAGAATTTTCTCCAATAGTTTCCCTCCCACTGACGTGAGACTCACTGGTCTGCAGTTCACTGGCTTATCTCTACAATCTTTCTGAAATAGTGGGACCACATTAGCTGTTCTCCAGTCCTCTGGCACCTCCCCCGTGGCCGGAGAGGAATTAAAAATTTGGGTCAGAGCGGCTGCAATCTCCACCCTCGCCTCCCACAGCATCCTGGGACACAGATCGTCCAGACCTGGAGATATGTCCACTTTTAAGCCTTCCAAAACCTCTAATACCTTGTCACTCCCTATGACAATTTGCTCACGAACCTCACAGTCGATCTCTCTCAGTTCCATACCTGCATCGACATTCTCTTGGGTGAACACAGATGTGAAGTATTCGTTCAACACCCTACCAATGCCCTCTGGCTCCACCCACACATTTCACCCTTGGTCCCTAATGGGTCCTACTCTTTCCCTGGTTATCCTCTTCCCATTGATGTACTTACAGAATATCTTGGGATTTTCCCTACCTTTACCAGCCAGAGCTTTCTCATATCCCCTCTTTGCTCTCATAATTGCTTTCTTAAGCTCCATCGTACAGATTCTGTATTCCACTAATGCTTCCATTGATTTGCTCTCCTTGTATTTGCTAAAAGCCTCTCTTTTCCTTCTCACTGTATCCCTTGATCCCTTTAGCCCGAAGAAGTATATCGAACTCTTTCTTGAATATATTTAATGGTTTGACCTCAACTGCTTTCTGTGGTAGAGAATTCCACGGGTTCACCAATCTCTGGGTGAAGAAATCCCTCCTCATCTCAGTCCTAAATGGCTTAGCCCTTTTCTTTAGACTGTGACCCCGAGTCCCGGACTGCCCCAGCATCGGGAACATCCTTCCAGCATCTAATCTGTTCAATCCTGTTCGAATTTTGTAAGTTTCTATGAGATCCCCTCTCAATCTTCTAAACTCTAGCGAATACAATCCTAATCGACCCAATCGCTCTTCATACGTCAGTCCTGCCATCCCAGGAATCAGTCTGGTGAAACTTCGCGACACTCCCTCCATAGCAAGAACATCCTTCCTCAAATAAAGGGACCAAAACGGCACACAATACTCCAGATGAGGAAAATAGTTTCACCCAGAGGGTGGTAGGTGCCACTTACAGGAATGGTGGTGGAGGAAGAATCCCTGAATTCTTCTAAAACGTACCTGGACATGCACCTGAAGTAACCTGCAAAGCTATGGACCAGGTGCTGGAAGGTGGAATTTGGTTGTACAGCTAGTTTTTCAGGAGGCAGGGACATAATGGGCTGAATAGCCTCCTTCTGTGCTGGAATATTTCTATGGTTCTATGGTTCTAACCAGCGACTTGATGCTAAATAAGTGAACAGTTCTATTAGGAGGCAAACTGACAATATTTGCAATGTGTCCAACAGAGGAGCGAGTGTGCTCCCAAATGAAATATCCAAGAAGAATTACTAAAGGTTTTCAATGCACTTTCACCGCTCATTCATCAGGACCTTGAGTCAGACGCCTATATGCGAATAAACATTTGTACGAGCAGAAGGAAAGCAGTGCCTTCCTTCATGGCTAAAAGACTGTCTATCCAGCCGAGGTCTCAGCGTGTTAGTCAATGGGTCTCGAAAACCGGTTCTCTTCTGTGACGAACACAGTAGTTTCTGTATGACGCAAAAGATGGGTATTGAATAATATTTGCAGCGTCACTGCTATATTTTGTTGGTGTGGAATTGTGAAAATCGTGTGGCAGATATAATCGATCCGATGCGGTACCAGGTCTGTCCGAAACTGGCTCCCCATTCAATCACATGGCTGTCCCACACCCATGCCCCACTTCAAAACCACGTTATTTGGCTTATGATTAATCCCTCCTTCCTACGTAAGAAGTTCAAAGACGTTCACAGTATTCATCATTCACCGAATCACGGAATTGTTGCAGCGCAGGAGGAGTCCATTCGGCCCATCGTGTATCTTTGCAGTCATTACTCCACAACTCTCCAAATCCATAAGTGTTACTGGACTGTGATTAATTCGTGGACGTGCCAACATTTAACGCAATTGGGTATCCAAAGTTATTTGATTTGAATATCACAATGAAGTGGGCCATGTGGATCAGGTATCAGTAGGAGAGCTTTTAGGGGATAGTGATAATTGCATCATAAGATTTAGGCTGACCAAAGAAAAGGACAAGGAGCAATCAAGGGTAAGAATAATTTACTGGGGGAAGGTCAACTTCAGTGGGGTAAGAATGGAGCTGGGGCGAATAAATTGGAGTCAATAGCTGGCAGAAAAACTGATAGATGAATACAGGGCTACCTTCAAAGAAGGGATATTGCGGGAACAGTCACGATACCTTCCCTCGGAAGGGAAAAGTAAGGCAAACAAACCCAAAGCTCCCGGGATGACAAAAAAGGTAGAAATTAAGATAAGGAAGAAAAAGTGTGCTTATGACAGATGCCAGGTAGAAAGTACTGCTGAGAACCATGCTGATTATAGAAGGTTCAGAGGAAAAATGAAAAAAAAAGCAAATAAGGGAAGCAAAGAGAGAGCTTAAACAGAGACTGGAAGCTATCAATAAAGGAAGCCCCAAAGTTTTCTACAAGCATATAAATATTAAAATAGTGTAAAAGGAGGAGAGGGGCTGATTAGGGACCTGAAAGTGAATTTACATATGGAGGCAGAGGGAACAGCTGAGGTATTAAGTGAATGCTTTGCATCTGTCTTTACCAAGGAAGAAGATGCAATCCAGGCAATGTTGAAAGCGGAGGTAAGTAAGACACGAGAGGGGTTTAAGGTTGATGAAGACGGTGTATTAGATAGGCTGCCTGTAATTAATGTGGATAAAGCACCAGGGCCGGATGAGATGCATCCAAGGAAACTGAGGGATGATGTCTGGCTCGGGTATAAAATTAAAACCCGACCCGAGCCCGACCCTGGTCCGATTTGTTTTCACGCCCGACCCACCCGAAAATATCAAACATATTATTGAAACAGAAAAAATTAACAGATTAAAAAGAAAATACCACATGCTAATGGGAACGGCAATTCGTAGTGCAATTGGGAAATCTACATGACTGGTCCTGTGTCAGAGAATTCCCAAACTCTGCTAGGGTGCCTAAGGTAGACAAGATAAATCAACAAGCGAGAGAATGAACCGCCCACATTACTCTTACATTTGCAGACAGGCCAGGAACCCAGGCATGGTGCGAACAGAGAGCAGAACCAACTTTTGTCTGTTTTATATCCTCTGCTATTGACTTCTGCGTCACAACATTGAGGAAGGAGGTACTTGAAGCATTTGTTGCATTCAGGTTCCTGTACAATTTGAGTAGACATCGAGGGAAATTCCTACCTTATAAACTTATGGAAATGACGCAGGAAGACTAGCTGGCCCATCAAGGCTGTCCCACACCGAGATAGCTGGATCATCATGGCTAAACACTTCTTCCCTCTCCCTGACTGGCATCTACATCTACTAGGAGTGGCCAAAAACGTAAAAACCCTGGACCAATGTGGGGGAAAAGCTCAGTAAATTTCCTCTCCAATGCCCTGCTGTGCAGGCAGTCGAAAACCTGTCCAAGAGATTACATGGACCAAGTCTTACCGATATGGAAACTTGCCTTCGATATGACGTAGTGTTTCTCACAGTCAGGAAGTGATCGAGCTCCCTCTTGAAGCCGCAGAGAAGTTCATCACCCACCACACCAGCTGGCAATGTATTCCAGAGGCTCGACATTCTCTGGGAAAAGAATCACGGAACATCCTGTCTATTCCTGTGCACATGTGGTTTGATATGTATCCTTTTTAAAAAATTTTAGCTCAGAAATGGTTTTCTCTCTGCAATGTTACTTGTCTGCTACTGTGAAGCAATCCATTGGCAAGTAATGGGGCAAAGGCTTGCTTTTGAAAATCAATCAACATTACTTCTACAGCAATTATAGCTTGTTTGAAATGATCTACGTTTGTTGGGAAAAAGTTGCATTAATGACGCTACACTGTTTATTGTCTTCAATATGGTTTTGACATTAACCGAAGTTTCTAGAGATAACAGCTTTCGATTCACTCCCAGGAAACAGAACACCAGCCCTTTGGAATCAAAGGAATACTTCATTCAAGGAACAGAAACTATTAGGTTCACTAATTTAGACTGTGACGTCTGATTAATATGCCAGGGTGTTTTAATTCATTACTGTGGAACATTATGGTTTATAATATGTTGGCCAGTGGTGATTATTCACCGCTGTGCCCCGCCCCCCCCACCCACTCCATATAGATGGAAAGAAAAAAAAAAACAGTGAACAGTGTGCATAATGCAAATTAACGTCCAGATTAGATACAATAAGTATTGGTTCTATGCATTTTCATTTTTAATATTTGCATTTCAAACACTGGGTTATTAAAACTAAAATAACTTGAGTAAAAGTTAATCTCACCCATTCAGCAATGAGAATTAGGTAAATTGTATCCTGTGTTTTGGCTTATTTCATCATTCCTAGTGGATTTTGTCCACAAGATCCGTTGATGTGGTCAATGGCACTCGCTTTTAATGATAATGCGGCAGCTTTCCAGATGTGTGTCACACAACAGCTACAGCATGACTTTTTACATTAACAATCCCATCATGAAATTCCGTGGTAGACGTTTTTGTCCTTTATCAATAACTGGGTAGATATAATTCTTGATTTTTTTTGAGTTAAGACAAATCATCAACATGCTTACAACCGGGGTGGTCTGGGCAGGGCACTACAGCTATTTTACCAAGACTGTACTTGGAAAGGTATAAAAAAACAAGTTCATAAATTATGTTTTAAGCACGAGTTATGTACAAAATGAGACATTAGTATCACTTTAGAGGCGAATTTTAACTCATATGACTGTTGCTCAAATTTTGAAGTTACAGAATCACAGGGGAATGCATTATTCTTTACTGGCAAATAAAACTGCGGCCTCGTCGGAGATGTGGCTCAGCAGTGGGACATATACTTTGCAAACATGAGGTCCTGACTTCGATGGGCAGTGCCGAGAATTTGGAGTGCAAGTCGTCCTACATGAAGCTGAGTTCCTGCAAATTCTGATCCCTCACGAGTATAACTACAGATGCTGAATGATTTATATCATAATGTAGAGAAATGTGAAAGATAAATGGAATGGTTCGGCTAGCTATCATAAGAATGCCGGTGAAAACTGATGGTTTGCTTTTAGATGATGCCACTGGGATCAACAAATATGATCTTGGCTTCGACGCATCGCAATGTTTCGATTCAAACTTAGCGAGTGATACAAATCCAAATTCCTTTTCAGCTCTTGACAGTGGGGCAGGAAATCGCAGCCAATTATATTCAACTGATTAATCAGTACTACTCCATGTTCAACACCACTTGTAATAACCATATAGGATAGCAGGTATTCAGTACTCTGAATGGATCAATAATAGCTCAGAAGCACCAATCTTGATCAAGCACTCATCTGAGAAGCTGAACATGTGTCAGGTAGTGAAAGAATCAACATGAGGGGAAAAAACAACTTGACCTCGGCCTCAAAAATCCACCTGTCGCTGATGCATCTGTTCATGAGAGTATTGGTAGGAGTCAGCATCACACATTCATTGTGGAGACGAAATCCCGTATACACATTGTTGATTCTCTCTATCGAGTTGTGTGGCACTACCAATGTGCCAAATGTAATGGATTCAGAACAAATCTTCCAGCTTAAAACTGAATAACCATGAAGCACTGTGCGCCATCGGCAACAGCGGAATTGGACCAAACAACAACCTGTGATCGCATGGACTGGAATATACCTGACTCTGCTGTGACCATCAAGCCGGAGTATAAACTCTGTTCAATGCATCAATCACGAATACAGGAGAGCAAAGGAGGAGTAGCACCACCCATACCTAACAATTTGGTGCCAATCTAGTGAATATGCAACACAGGGCTGCATGCATGCTAAATAGCTGAAGCGGTAGAAAGAGTAATTTGCTCCAACAACCATCGGCTTTGCTGAAGGCTCTGAAACAATGCCATATCCAACCGCGATTTCTATTGGATGCAACGTTATCGGAATAGAAAAGCGGAAAAAGGTGCATAAAGGAGTGTTTTTGTTTATTCATTCATGGAATGTGGGCGACGCTGGCCAGGCCGCATTTATTGCCCCTCCCTAATTGCCCTTGAGAAGGTGGTGGTGAGCTGCCCTCTTGAACCGCTGCAGTCCATTTGGGGTAGGTATACCCACAGTTCTGCTGGGAAAGGAGTGCCAGGAGTTTGACCCAGCGACAGTGATAGCACAGCAATTTGGTTCCAAGTCAGGATGGTGTGTGACTTGGAGGGGAACTTGCAGGTGGTGGTGTTCCCATGCGTTTGCTGCCCTTGTCCTTCTAGTTGGTAGAGGTCACGGGATTGGAAGGTGCTGTCTAAGGAGCCTTGGTGCATTGCTGCAGTGCATCTTGTAGATGGTACACACTGCTGCCACTGTGCGTCAGTGGTGAAGGGAGTGAATGTTTGTAGATGGGGTGCCAATCAAGTGAGCTGCTTTGTCTTGCATGCTGTCGAGCTTCTTGAGTGTTGTTGGAGCTGCAGCCATCAAGGCAAGTGTAAAGTATGGCATCACACTCCTGACTTGTGCCTTGTAGATGGTGGACAGGCTTTGGGGAGTCAGGAAGTGAGTTCCTCGCCTCAGGATTCCTCGCCTCGACCTGCTCTTGCAGCCACGGTATTTATACCGTTACTCCAGTTCAGTTTTTTGTCGATTGTAAGCCCTGGGATGTTGATCGTGGGGGATTCAGCCATGGTAATGCTGTTGAATGTCAAGGGGAGATGGTTAGATTCTCTCTTGTTGTAGCTGTCCATTGCCTGGCACTTGTGTGGTGCGAATGTTACTTGCTACTTATCAGTCCAAGCCTGGATATTGTCCTGAGCATTTCTACACGGACTGCTTCAGTATCTGAGGAGTCGTGAGTGGTGCTGAATATTGCACAATCATCCTTGAACCTCCCCACATCTGACCTAATGATTGAAGGAAGGACATTGATGAAGTTGCTGAAGATGGTTGCGCCTAGGACACTACCCTGAGGAACTCCTGCAGTGATGTCCTGGAGCTCAGATGATTGACCTCCAACAACAACAACCATCTTCCTTTGCACTAGGTATGACTCCAGCCATCGGAGGGTTTTTCTCCTGATTCCCATTCACCTCAGTTTTGCTGGGGTTCCTTGATGCCATACTCATTCAAATGCTGCCGTGATGTCACGGGCAGTCACTCTCACCTCACCTCTTGAGTTTAGCTTTTTGTCTTTGTTTAAACCAAGGCTGCAATGAGGTCAAGAGCTGAGTGACACTTGCGGGACCCAAACTGAGCGTCACTGGGCAGGTTATTGTTAAGCAGGTGCTGCTTGATGGCACTGTTGATGACACCTTCCATCACTTTACTGATGTGAGAGAGTAGGCTGATGGGGCGGTAATTGGCCGGGTTGAATTTGTCCTGTTTTTTGTGTACAGGACATACTTGGGCAATTTTCCACATGGCAGTGTAGATACCAGTGTTGTAGCTGTACTGGAACAGCTTGGCTAGGGGTGCGGCACGCTCTGGAGCACAGGTCTTCAGTACTGTTGCTGGAATATTGTCAGGGCCCATAGCTTTTGCAGTATCCAGTGCCTTCGGTCGTTTCTTGATATCATGTGGAGTGAATCGAATTGGCTGAAGTCTGGAATCTTTGATGCTGGAGTCTTCAGGATGAGGCAGAGATGGATCATCAACTTGGCACCTCCGGCTGAAGATTGTTGCAAATGCTTAAGCTTTATCTTTTGCACTGATGTGCTGGGCTCCCCCATCATTGAGGATGGGGACATTTGTGGACCCACCTCCTCCAGTTAGTTGTTTAATTGTCCAGCACCATTCACGGCTGGATGTGACAGGACTGCAGAGCTATATATGATCCGCTGGTTATGGGATCTCTTGGCTATGTCTATCACATGTTGCTTATGCAGTTAGGCACGCAGGTAGTCCTGTGTTGTAGCTGCACCAGGTTGACACCTCATTTTGAGTTATTACTGGTGCTGCTTCTGGCATGCCCTCCTGCACTCTTCATTGAACCAGGGTTAGCCTCCTGGCTTGATGGTAATGGTACAGTGGGGGATATGCCAGGCCATGAGGTTACAGATTGTGGTTGAGTACAATTCTGTTGCTGCTGATGGCCCACAGCGCCTCTTGGATGTCCAGTTTTGCATTGCTAGATCGGTTCGAAATCTATCCCATTTAACATGGTGATAGTGCCACACAACACGATGGACGGTATCCTCAATGTGAAGGCGAAACGTTGTCTCCACAACGACTGTGCGGTGGTCAACCCTACCAATACAGTAACGGAAGAAGCACCTGCAGCAGGCAGATTGGTGAGGACGAGTTCAAGTATGTTTTTCCCTCCTGTTGGTCCCCCCACCACCTGCCACAGACCTATGTCCTTTAGACTCGGCCAGCTCAGTCAGTCGTGGTGCTACCGAGCGACTGTTGGTGATGGACTTTGAAGTCCCCCACCCAGACTACGTTTTGTGCCCTTGCCACTCTCAGTGCTTCCTCCAAGTGGTGTTCAACAAGGTGGAGTATGAGTCATCAGCAGAGTGAGGGTGGTAGGTGGTAATCGGTCGGAGGTTACCTTGCCCATGTTTGACCTGATGCCATGAGACGTCATGGGGTCTGGAGTCGATGTTGCGGACTCCCAGGGCAACTACCTCTCAACTGTATACCACTGTGCCACCACCTCTGCTGGGTCTGTGCTGCCGGTGGGACAGGACATACCCAGGGATAGTGATTGCTGTGTCTGGGACATTGTTTGTAAGGTATGATTCAGTGAGTATGACTATGTCAGGCTGTTGCTTGACTAGTCCGTGGGACAGCTCTTCCAACGTTGGCACAAGCCCCCAGATGCTGGGAAGGAGGACTTTGTAGGTCGACAGGGCTGGGTTTGCCGTTGTAATTTCCGGTGCCCAGGTCGATGCCGGGTGGTCCGTCCAGTTTAATTCCTTTTATTGACTTCGTAGCAGTTAGGTGCAACTGAGTGGCTAGCTAGCCACAGAGGGCATGTAAAAGTGAACCTCATTGCTGTGGGTCCGGAGTCACATGTCAGCCAGACCAGGAAAGGGAAGCAGATTTCCTTCCTTAAAGGGCATTAGTGAACCAGATGGGTTTTTACAATTGACAATTGTTTCCAGGCCATCATTAGACTAGCCTTTAATTATAGATTTATTAATTAAATCCAAACTCCACATTCTGCTGTGATGGGATTCAAACCCATGTCCACAGAGAAATACCCTGGGTTACCCGCCCAGTGCTAATACCGCTACGCCACCACCTTCACTGTGAGTGAAGGATAGCCTGAAAGAAGGAACATAGTAGCTGGAGTAGAGCATCAGCACAGCGACCCTGCTCCACCATCCAATTCGAACATGAAAGATCATTTACCTCAACGCCATTTTCCCACTTGATCACCATATCTCTTGATTCCATTAGTTTCTAGATAGCTATCGATTTCTGACTTGATCATGCTCAATGAATGAGATTTCACATGCCTCTGGGTTAGAGAATTCAAATGCTCGCCACCCTCTGAGTAACGAAATTCCTCCTCATGTCAGTTTTAAATTGCCTACCCATTATTTTGACACTATGTCCGCTAGTTCCATACTCACCAGCCAGGAAAAACCTGCAATCTACACCCACCCAGTCACAACTGTAATTTGCAATAAGATCACCACACATTCTTCGAAACTGCTGACAATGTATGCTCAGTTTAGTCAATCAATCTTCAAAAGTCAATCCTGTCATCCCAGGGATTAGTCTGGCCAACCTCCGTTACACTCTCTCTGTGGCAAGTAGATCAATCCTTCAATGAGGAGACCAAAACTGTGCACAATACTGCAGGTGCGGTCTAACCATATTCTATACAATTGAAGCAAGACTTCTTTACTTCTGCTCTGAAAACCCCTTACGATGAAGGCCACCATACAATTTAGCATCCTAATTGCTTGCTGCACCTTCATGGTCGCTTTGTACCGCATGAACAAGGATACCTTTGGACATCAACAGTCTTCAAACTCTCACAATTTAAGAAATGCTCTTTCCGTTTTATTTTTCCAGAATAAAGTGTGTAACTTCGCACATATTCACATTACATCTCAAGTGCCATATTTTCGCCCATTCACTTAGACTATTCAAGTCCTTTTGAAACCTCCTTGCATGCTGCTCACAAATTACATTACAACCTAATTTTGTGTCATTAGCAAGTCTGGAAATATTACATTTGGTCCCCAGATCCAAATCAATTATTTAGGATTGAGAATAGCTATGGCCCAAGCATTCATCCTTGTGATATTCCACTTGTAATGGATTGCCATTCTTAGAATTAATATTTATTCCTATTCTCTGCTTTCTGTCTGTTTACCAATTCGCAATCCATAGCAGTATATTACCCCCTCCCCCCACCCAACCCCAATTCCATGAGTTCTAACATTGTCCCACACACCTCATGTGTGGGACCTATCCGAAACCTTCTGAAAATGCAAATGTACAACATCCACGGATTCAGCGTTATCTATTCTGCAAGTAATATCCTCAAAAAAACTCCAACAGCCCGTCAAACATGATTTCTCTGTCATAGATCCATGCTGACTCTGCCCAATCATATCATTATTTCCCAAGTGACCAGTTATCTCATCCTTTATTGTAGATTCCAACATTTTACTGATGTCAAACAAGTAGGTCTGCAGTTCTTTATCCCTTTCATGATCCCTGGAGCTTCGGACATTTTGTGCTACCTTTTTACTTCGTGTGAAAGTACCTTGACTGTGCTGGAACTATCTCTTCTTTAAAGGCAGCACGTTGTCCGGTTACTGTTTTGCCTGCCCACTTTTGATTCCTATTTATCTGGGCCACATCCATTCTTACTCCATTGTAGTTGGCGTTTCCGCAGTTAATCGCTCTTACTCTGGCTTGTTCCGTGTCCTCTTCAATAGCCAAGTTAAACCTTGTGATACAATGTTGCGTGCAATTCTGGTCGCCAAACTACCAGAAGGACGTGGAGGCTTTGTAGAGGGTACAGAGGAGGTTTACCAGGATGTAGCCTGCTCTGCAGGGCATTAGCTATGAGGAGAGGTTGGAAGCATTCGGATTGTTTTCACTGGAACGATGGAGGTAGAGGGACGACATGATAGAGGTTTGCAAATTTATGAGCGGCATGGACAGAGTGGATAGACAGAAGCTTTTTCCCAGGGTGGAAGAGTCAGTTACTAAGGGACATCGGTTTAAGGTACGAGGGGCAAAGTTTAGAGGGGATGGGCGAGGCAAGTTTTTTACACTGAGGGTGGTGAGTGCTTGCAACTTACTGCCTGGGGAGGTAGTGGAAGCAGATAAGATAGCAACGTTTAAGAGACATCTCGACCAAGATATGAATAGGAAGGGAATAGAGGGATATGGTCCCCGGAAGTGCAGAAAGTGTTAGTTTAGGCAGGGATCAAGATCGGCGCAGGCTTGGAAGGCTGAATGGCCTGTTCCTGTGCTGTACTGTTCTTTGTTCTTTGTTTGCTGTCCTCTAATTATTCCCCTACTGAGGCTTGATCCATTTGACCTACCTCATTCCCAAGAACCATGTCTAGAAATGCCTCATGTTCCATTGTATTGGAAAAATACTATTGCAGAAAATTCTCCTAAACCCACCATAGAAACTCTGGCCCTGTTCAGCCTTTTGCACTGCCATCATCACAAACTTTATCGGGATAAGTGAAGCCCCCATGATAGCCACACTATACGTCGTGCACCTCTCTGTAATCTTCTTACTAATCTGTCCCTCGACACCTGTCCCACTAGCTGGCGGCCGATGGAGTACACTGAACAATGTAATTGCTCGTTTGTTGTTCCTCAGCTCTACCAGAATAGAACTTGTCCGTGACCCCTCTTGGGCATCCCCTTTCTCCAGCACTGCAGCCTTCTCTTTAATCAAAACTGCAATGCCTCCCACTTTCACAAGTTTCCTATCTTTCCCAAATACCCCGTATTGAGAAATATTTAGCACAAAGTTCTTTTTTTTTTAGAACATTACAGCGCAGTACAGGCCCTTCGGCCCTCGATGTTGCGCCGACCTGTGAAACCATCTGACCTACACTATTCCATTTTCATCCATGTGTCTATGCAATGTCCACTTAAATGCCCTTAAAGTTGGCGAATCTACTACTGCTGCAGACAGGGCGTTCCACGCCCTTACTACTCTCTGAGTAAAGGAACTACCTCTCACATCTGACCTATATCTACAACCGCTCAACTTGAAGCTATGTCCCCTCGTGTTTGCCATCACCATCCGAGGAAAAAGACGCTCACTATCCACCCTATATAACCCTCTGATTATCTTATATGTCTCTATTAAGTCACCTCTCCTCCTCCTTCTCTCCAACGAAAACAACCTCAAGTCCCTCAGCCTTTCCTCGTAAGACCTTCCCTCCATACCAGGCAACATCCTAGTAAATCTCCTCTGCACCCTTTCCATAGCTTCCACATCCTTCCAATAATGCGGTGACCAGAACTGCACGCAATACTCCAGGTGCGGTCTCACCAGAGTTTTGTACAGCTGCAGCATGACCTCGTGGCTCCGAAACTCGACCCCCCTACTAATAAAAGCTAACACACCATATGCCTTCTTAACAGCCCTATTAACCTGGTTAGCAACCTTCAGGGATTTATGCACCTGGACACCAAGATCTCTCTGTTCATCTACACTACCAAGAATCTTCCCATTAGCCCAGTACTCTGCATTCCTGTTACTCCTTCCAAAGTGAATCACCTCACTTTTCTCTGCATTAAACTCCATTTGCCATCTCTCAGCCCAGCTCTGCAGCTTATCTATGTCTCTCTGTACCCTACAACATCCTTCGGCACTATCCACAACTCCACCGACCTTAGTGTCATCTGCAAATTTACTAACCCACCCTTCTACACCCTCTTCCAGGTCATTTATAAAAATGACAAACAGCAGTGGCCCCAAAACAGATCCTTGCGGTACACCACTAGAAACTATACTCCAGGATGAACATTTGCCATCAACCACCACCCTCTGTCTTCTTTCAGCTAGCCAATTTCTGATCCAAAGCTCTAAATCACCTTCAACCCCATACTTCCGTATTTTCTGCAATAGCCTACCGTGGGGAACCTTATCAAACGCCTTACTGAAATCCATATACACCACATCCACTGCTTTACCCTCATCCACCTGTTTGGTCACCTTCTCGAAAAACTCAATAAGGTTTGTGAGGCACGACCTACCTGTCACAAAACCGTGCTGACTATCTCTAATGTACTTATTCTTTTCAAGATGATTATAAATCCTATCTCTTATAACCTTTTCCAACATTTTACCCACAACCGAAGTAAGGCTCACAGGTCTATAATTACCAGGGCTGTCTCTACTCCCCTTCTTGAACAAGAGGACAACATTTGCAATCCTCCAGTCTTCCGGCACTATTCCTGTCGACAATGACGACATAAAGATCCAGGACAAAGGCTCTGCAATCTCCTCCCTAGCTTCCCAGAGAATCCTAGGATAAATCCCATCTGGCCCAGGGGACTTATCTATTTTCACACTTTCCAAAATTGATAACTCCTCCTCCTTGTGAACCTCAATCCCATCTAGCCTCGTAGCCTGAATCTCAGTATTCTCAACAACATTTTCTTTCTCTACTGTAAATACTGACGCAAAATATTCATTTAACACTTCCCCTATCTCCTCTGATTCCACACACAACTTCCCACTACTATCCTTGATTGGCCCTAATATAACTCTAGTCATTCTTTTATTCCTGATATACCTATAGAAAGCCTTAGGGTTTTCCCTGATCCGATCCACCAATGACTTCTCGTGTCCTCTCCTTGCTCTTCTTAGCTCTCCCTTTAGTTCCTTCCTGGCTAGCTTGTAGCTCTCAAGCGCCCTAACTGAGCCTTCACGTCTCATCCTAACATAAGCCTTCTTCTTCCTCTTGACAAGCACTTCAACTTCTTTAGTAAACCACGGCTCCCTCGCACGACAGCTTCCTCCCTGCCTCACAGGTACATACTTATCAAGGACACGCAGTAGCTGCTCCTTGAATAAGCTCCACATTTCGATTGTTCCCATCCCCTGCAGTTTCCTTCCCCATCCTACGCATCCTAAATCTTGCCTAATCGCATCATAATTTCCTTTCCCCCAGTTATAATTCTTGCCCTGCGGTATATACCTGTCCCTGCCCATCGCTAAGGTAAACCTAACCGAATTGTGATCACTATCACCAAAGTGCTCACCTACATCTAAATCTAACACCTGGCCGGGTTCATTTCCCAGTACCAAATCCAATGTGGCAACGCCCCTGGTTGGCCTGTCTACATACTGTGTCAGAAAACCCTCCTGCACACACTGGACAAAAACTGACCCATCTAAAGTACTCGAACTATAGTATTTCCAGTCGATATTTGGAAAGTTAAAGTCCCCCATAACAACTACCCTGTTACTCTCGCCCCTGTCGAGAATCATCTTCGCTATCCTTTCCTCTACATCTCTGGATCTATTCGGAGGTCTATAAAAGACTCCCAACAGGGTAACCTCACCTCTCCTGTTTCTAACCTCAGCCCATACTACCTCAGTAGACGAGTCCTCAAACGTCCTTTCTGTTGCTGTAATACTCTCCTTGATTAACAATGCCACGCCCCCCCCTCTTTTACCATCTTCTCTGTTCTTACTGAAACATCTAAATCCCGGAATCTGCAACATCCATTCCTGCCCTTGCTCTACCCATGTATCCAAAATGGCCACTACATCGAGATCCCAGGTACCAACCCATGCTGCAAGCTCACCCACCTTATTCCGGATGCTCCTGGCGTTGAAATTGACACACTTTAAACCAGGTTCTTGCTTGCCAGTGCCCTCTTGCGTCCTTATAACCATATCCCTGACCTCACTACTCTCAACATCCTGTACACTGGCACGACAATTTAGGTTCCCATTCCCCTGCTAAATTAGTTTAAACCCCCCCGAAGAGCACTAGCAAACCTCCCCCCCAGGATATTGGTACCCCTTCTGGTTCCTGTTTGTAGAGGTCCCACCTACCCCAGAAAGAGCCCCAATTATCCAGGAAACCAAAACCCTCCCTCCTGCACCATCCCTGCAGCCACCTGTTCAACTCCTCTCTCTCCCTATTCCTCTCTTAGCTATCACGTGGCACGGGCAACAACCCAGAGATAACAACTCTGTTTGTTCTCGCTCTAAGCTTCCACCCTAGCTCCCTAATTTTCTGTCTTAAATCCCCATCTCTCTTCCTACCTATGTCGTTGGTGCCTATGTGGACCACGACTTGGGGCTGCTCCCCCTCCCCATTAAGGATCTCAAAAACACGATCCGAGACATCACGAACCCTGGCACCTGGGAGGCAACATACCAACCGTGAGTCTCTCTCGTTCCCACAGAACCTCCTATCTGTTCCCCTAACTATGGAGTCCCCAATGACTAATGTTCTGCTCCTCTTCCCCCTTCCCTTCTGAGGAACAGGGACAGACTCTGTGCCAGATATCTGTACCCCATTGCTTACCCCTGGTAAGTCGTCCCCCGCAACAGTATCCAAAACGGTATACCTGTTGTTGAGGGAAACGGCCACAGGGGATCCCTGCACTGCCTGCTGGTTCCCTCTCCTTCCCCTGACGGTAACCCATCTACCTACTTCTTTTACCTGAGGTGTGACTACCTCCCCATAGCTCCTCTCAATAACCTCCTCCGCCTCCCGAATGATCCGAAGTTCATCCAGCTGCAGCTCCAGTTCCCTAACGCGGTTCTCGAGGAGCTGGAGTTGGGTGCACTTCCCACAGATGCAGTCAGCAGGGACACTCTTGGCGACCCTTACCTCCCACATTCTGCAGGAGTAATATACAACTGCCTTAACCTCCATTCCCACTATTCCAAATTTCCAACAAATCTACTGAAAAACCAAAAAAAAACAAAAAGTCAAAACTTGTTAAGTTAGCAATCCAACGGACAGAACTTCCTAAATAAAAAGCTTACCTTATCAACACACCAGAGTCCTTTTTTTTTGGTTAGAGGAGGAGGGTGGGTGGGAGACACTACACGTGTAGTGTCTCGGGTACAGCCACCACACAAATATATACCTTTTTCCTTACCCAGCAGTCCCCTGGTCCTCCGAAAACAAAAGGGAATTCACTTTTAAACTTACGCTGTAATTGACTTCACAGCTGTAAGCCCGTTCA